>NW_024609882.1:69390230-70120344 GCF_016920785.2 Ixodes scapularis | reverse complement strand
AAAAGTGTGTGTACTTTATTGGTTCACTTTAAAATCGGAATGAAAAGTTGTTTCTGTGGACGGTCCTGTTAAGTAAGAATCGACGAAAACGAAAGCAGCTAATGTTCATGTTTGCCGAGCGTAATCGGCTGGAAGGCTATATACTTTCTCGCCACGAAGCGATGACGCGACCTTAAAATCTCTCTTGCGGTTATTTTTTACCGCCGGCAGACATACCCGCATTTACCTTAAAACAGGCCATAGGTGATTGCAGTATGTTGAAGCTTAATTCCTCGAGTAGAAGAAATAAAATGAGATATCGTTGCAGCCTTACTCTTGTCAAACAAAGTTCCGAAAAATGTTTTTTTAGAAACATCGTTTCTCGTACAAAGAACGCCTAAACGGTATTAGGGAGTTTTGCCTTTTACATGAATAATTGCAACAGCGACCGACAAGTACAAACGAGCTCATCGCTCGCAGTTTCAAAACTCGGGCGGCATAGCGCGCTCATTCGAGCGTAAAGAGCAAACTTGACGCGGAATTCCGGTATTTCCCGAGTTATAACCAAAGCAGCAACAGCAATATTGAATGCGCCTCCGTCTTTTTTCTCTTTTTTATAAGTGCAGGTTTTGCTTTACTGGGCAGCTCCAACGGCAGCGGACTTCAGGCAAACTTCGAAATTTTCATGGCTCGGCTTCACGCCACAGAACGGTCATTGTTGACGGCTCGAAACGCCGCAATATCGTCTTTTTTTTATTTTGTGCTTTCTTCTGGTAGATTACGAAACATATTTGGTTTTGTAAACGTAATAGCGGAAATTTTCAACTTACTTAATCTGGTTCTTCTCTCCACTTAAGGTAGGAATTTGAATGATTTTTTTCTTGAAGCAATAGAAAGGGCGGCGCGTCCAGTTTTTGGAGGCAGAAAACAATAAATAAATATTCGCTAGCAACGGAGGGAGTGTAAAATATTAAAAAAAAAAAGGTACGGAATTAGAGGAATTTCGAAAAGCAATCTCCTACTTAAACAAGATAATGATTTTTTTTTTTCTCTTTTTATAAACTTATTATGACATCACCCAGATTTCCGGGTGCAAGTACAGAGTGTTCTTGAAACATCGTTGACCGCTCCCTCTCTGCTCTAATGTAGGGCTAGCCCTGCGGGCCGGATGCCAAAGTTTCGGAGATAACTGCTATATTATACAAAAGTTATGAGTGATTTTTTTAAACTCTCAATAATAAAATTACGCCATTTCCCGATAGTTTGCGCCATTTAATGCCATTTGTTCGCGGACTTCGTCAGCCACTATTTTCCCATTCATAAGTTTTGAAAATTGCTTATAAGTTTTGAAGAAAATAGCGGTTCGTTCTGAAACTTTGGCATAGGTCCGCGCAGCTAGCGCTGCATTTTGGCGTAGACTGAGGGTTTCGAAATGCGTTGTCTATGTCTGCAATAAAAAAAAAAAAAAAAAAACAAGAAAACGAGCTGTTCAACTTTGTATTTTGTTCTCCTACTTTCGACGCTTACGAAATCCCGATTTTCTGGTTCTGAATAGCCGACTGAGCGGTAGTTCATCGCCATGGGAAAAAAGAAAACACTATTTTTTGTGCGTTTCGTAAACAGACCATTACAATTTGTTCCCCTCAAAACTGACTAGACAAAAAAAAAATGTATGCGCCATGTAAAGAAGCTTTTCTTGAGAAGATCAGAACGTCTAAATTAATACCGCTTCCATTATTCAGGAACGTGACTGTTTCCGTTTCATTCTAATCAATGAAAATGGAAACAAATAACCAAGTTATTTCGGGCTTTTATAGATATATAGGTCTCCTCGAGACCGCTACTTAACGCCACTCATTGAATTGCCAGGGCAGTAGATTGCATTACTCGTAAAAAGATTTTTAGGTACCCCGCTATTAGAAGAGGGTCATATATTAGCCTAAACTTATATTTCAATAAACAAAATCTATCCGCGTAAAAACGCTTAGGGGTCCTTCGGTTTGTATATATTTTGCAATCCTAAAAAACATTTTAAGCACTTCCTAAAAAGGCTCTTCGTAAAAAACATAGAAGTTATTTTTAAGCACATTTTATGCGAAAGTGTTCTTCATCGCTGAGTTGCCTTTCTAGCGCGCCAGCGGCTGCAGTGCTTGAGCGAAGCCGTTCTTCAGGAGCTAAAAGTGTTCTTAGGACGTTGAATAACCTTTCAAGAACGATTATTCTAGAGTATTCTACAGAGGCAGTAGAAAATCAGATATGTACGTATTTTCCTTCACTTCTAACCGGTATATCTAAACAGAATCGGTCTAATAAAATTGTCTTACTTTCCGTTTTCCCGGTTAGATCCGGTCTTCGTTTAATCGCTTCTTATGAAAGAATAAAAAATAATCAGAATGAAAATATTTATCTTTCACAAAACAGGAATCGGGATCATATATAGGATTCTAGCATACCGGAATAAATATTTGAGAACCACTCAGTCTCTAAATCTGGCCGGCACTCCGAAGCCATGAGATAGAATATCCAGAAGGAATTTTCGCGAGGGATTAGTTGTGTATCTTATTTCCCGACAAACATACCACGCGGGTACAGAATACCTTTTTGGGGAGAACAGTTCCGGCCCTCCTTTTTCCCTTTCTCCTCACCCATGTCGGATCTAGCCCTTAATCCGCGGATTTTCTCGGCGATTGTAATCGCCGAGATCTTCTGAATTTCCGGCGTTGGACCGACGAAATACCTGTCTCCGTAAGAAGAGAGGAGTTTCGCGGACAATGAATTTCGGGCGAGCGATCGGGATGAAGCGCAATGGCTCTTCCGCGCACTGAATAACGCATGCGAATTTTCCGCCGGTCCGAATTAAAAGACTCCCATATCAGGCTCTGCTCAATTCGCCATTGCCCCAAGATGAATGTATGGTGGAAGGTGAGTGGTTACTTGGCCAATGAACTCTCGACTCTCGTCACGTGATCAGCTTGTTCACGCGTAATTGTGTTCACGGAGTTAGCGGCCACTAGATGCAAACGCAGAGCGAATGATTGCTTGGTATAAACAAGTACTACCCTTCGCTGGAGTTCATATCAGATGAGCCAATGACGATTCAGCGAAAAGCGGCCATTTTAGCGAATTATGTCTGACAATGGGGTGCGTGTTGAACCCCCCCCCCCTCCCCCCCCCCCCCCTTTCCGGTTCACGCCGCCTCGCGGCAACAGTTTGCTTCAGCTCATTACAAAAAATGTCAACCGACCTAGCCCACTCGCCCATGCTGCTTTGCGGCGACCGACCATTCGCTAAAATGTTTTCCGGTAAAAAGTCTCATACGGGACTTCGTTCGCTAAAACGTCGTTCGCCCAATTCACTGCCACCCCATCGGCTGCACTGTGATCTGTCATCTTGAGGTGGTTTAGCTAGTCTTGATCAGACACACACGAGGCCTGTTGACGTTAGATCGGATGAATTGTTTGAGATCCCTGTATAGGCTTTCCTCGGTCATTCATGCGAATAGCTAGGCCGGTTTGGGATGTCAACCCTGACTTCGGCGTACTTTAATTTAGGAGAAGGTTTTTGCAGGATTGACAAGGCATGTACTTTTGTTGCCAACCATTGCTGCTTTATCAAGGGGTTTTTCCTCTTTAAGCTTATTTCTTGTGTTTCAGAAAGTTTTGCTCAGTTCTTGGTCTATCCGTCCGGAGTGACAGATATTGGTCTTCACGCTCATCTTCTTCCGTGCAAAAATACTCTCAGTTAGGTGACTCGTAATTATCATTCCTTTATTAATCACTGATTTGCTCCTGATTAAAAAAATGGATTTGGTATAATTACTATTTCTAAGTAAAATGCGGGCTTGAAGATTTTTTTTTTTTTTGTACCTATATAGGACGTAGTGTGTTTTATTGTCGATATCACGCCCTGACGTTCGCGTGCTTCCGAGGAATGGTTAGGCGCACAATTTTGATGTTCCCAACCATGCACTATCACTGGGTATAAAAAGTGGCCACGATTGAAAGTACGATGTAAAGAAGGTTCAAAATTTAATGTCGGAAGACCTGCATAAGCATACAAATCTACTGTACGACTATATACAGATGTTTGAATAAAACGTAACGCATAAACAATTGAAGAAATAGGATGTTTTCGCAGTAAATCAGAACAGCGTTTGTATTGCTAAGTTTACTGCAATTTTCTCGAATGAAAACCCGTTAGTCACGCACTTCGAGTTATTTTGCGCAAACATCAGGACGCCGTTCGCGAACCCGTGAATGGTGAGTGTTGGACTTTCCAGCGGGTAGGGCCTGAAGTGTGCCCGAAACCTTCCCGAGCTTGCGCAATGAAGGCAGTCAATCAAGATTCGCCGTGCCGCTTTTTTTTTTCTTTTTTTTTCGAGCCGAGTTTTAGGGGCGGAATATTGAACACCCAGGTGACGTCAGCCCACCAATCATGGTGCGACATGGACTCCAAGTTGACGGCGTCTCGAGCTTCAACGTGACCGGAAACCCGGATCTTCTCGAAGCGGTGCGCCCGACCTGCAGCCTCAGCTATTTTGGGGGCCGTGGCACACGCTTCGTTTCCCAATCACGCTCCTGGATTCTTTGGTCCATGCACTTTCCTCGCTTCCTAGAGCACTTTAGAAAGATGGCTGCTTCTTACATTTCAGATAACAATTATGACATCCCCTCTTCCGGACGCGATGTAGTAGTAGTACTTCGTTGCCCGAAACGCGTCTCTCATTAGTGTGTTTGTCGTCCTATTCCTCACATGCATCAAATATTCAAATGTGTTCCCAAAGTAGCAACAAGCGATGTCACAAAAGCCGCAATGTCATGCTGTCGGATGTCGAAATCCTGGCGGTTGGTGCTGGAAGTACCGGGAAAAAAAATTGCGCGACGATCAAACGACGTGAGGCTGTGCTACTTATTCGATGATTTGACGAGGACGATTGATTGACATTGCGCTGATCGTGAGTCATCCGGTGATTTTAAATGGAGGTGGCGTTGCGTTGATTTAGGATCCATGCGTTTTTAATGAGTATATAGTTTAAAGCTTTTGATGTGTTATTCGCACAAATTTATCTGGAAAACTGAATTGGTGCTTATCTCACGTGACGTCAACTTTACCACAAAACTGAGCGGAGAAACTAAATTGGAACATAGTTCAGGTGGCGTCAATTCTTACGCAAAAAGTTTGCGGCGGAACCTAATATGGTGTAGAGGTCACGTAAGTTCCATTTTTCTGCTAAAAATAGCGGGAAACCTGAATTTGTTTGTAGGTGCCGTGACCTCAAATTAGGTGACATAATTTTTTTCACAAATTGTAGCATGTAAATTGAATTGGTGCATAGGACACGTGACGGCAATTTTTCTGCTAAACTTAGCGGGGAAACTAAATTAGATTACTAGGTCACGTGACGTAAATGTTTTCCACTAAATTTGACGGGGAAACTTTTCGTTCATGCTCACGCTGTCGAAACACCGGGGAACTGGGCACTAACATCTGAGGCTGTAAAACTACGAGCAACCGCCAGAGTAACCATCGTCGACCTATTCCGACTCCTGGCGGCTAAAGCTTCCGTGTACGCTCGAGCTGGAGACCGACATGCAGCAGAACAGGCGTCCGCCACAATCAGCACCGATGCTGTGACCCCCGCCAGGATGGTGGACGGCGAAAACATGACACTTCAATGATGTCATAAGGCGGAAATCGAGGTACCATTTTTCTAGGACGCGCTAAACACAATATTCGGAAATATGACCCAGGCACCATAAATTGAAGCCACTCAGTTTGCTACAGACATTCTTCATCGACGTGGACCTCAGCCTGGGAATTCTGGGCGTGTCACTAGGAACGGTCGGCAACGCGACGATTGTGTTGCCATATTTTATTCGACTACACTCTAGGAACTCTGGAGTGTCATCTTTCCCGCAAAGCACTTAGTAGAGCCAATCGCACAATCTATGGAGGGCGCTCAGTGAATGAAGAGGCTGATATTATGTTATACCCCCCCCCCCCCCCCCCGAAAAAAAAAAAAAAGTGTCCGCGTTATGGCACTGAGCACAATGACACTTCCTCCAAAATGCCGCAGCGCAAACAGTTTTAGAGCGCAGATCGTGCGTTTACATCTGAGAAGGAATCCACTGCCGCGGGAGCGGATCCGCTCTCGGTGGTGGCGGCGACGAGCGGGTTGCGTTCACATATATTTCCTTCGAGCGGCGGCGGCGGCGCCGGCTGCGGCAGTTGTTCTCGTAACATCTCGTCAAATATAACGAGAAGGAGCGAGAGGTCCCACCTCGGGCTCGGTTGTCTCTCCCGGGCGTTGCTGCTCCCAAACAACGCGTACTCATGACGTAGGCAGCGTCGCGCTGCGCAAGAATGTCGCTTCCCGTCAGCGAAACGCCTTGTTCGGCGGCAAAAATAGGCCCCGGACCTATACGGCTCGCCGCCGCGTTTCCCGCCCAGCGTTTCGCCCCAGCGGCAAAAGCTGGGCGGATCCGCTGGCGGATCCGCAAGTGTAAACGTACCATTAGGCGGCCGTTTCCGGCTTGAACGGCGTTGGCGTCGGCGTAGCCGTCGGCGTCGGCGTAACCGGGCGGTGCATTATGGGAAATGTCCCATGATGCACCGCGCGAGCCCCCCTTCCCGGGGTCACGAGACCTAAGGGGGGGACGTGACCACCCCGAGGTCACGTGACGGCATCCCTATTGTCATCATCACTGATGACGTCATCAGTATCCGCATCGTCATCGTCACTGATGACGTCATCAGTGATGTCACTGATGACATCATCAGCATTGTCATCGTCACGTGACCCCCAGGTCGTGTGACCCCCCAAGGTACGTGACCCCCCCCCCCCCCGGTCAGTTAACCCACACTCGACCCCCCAGTACCCTTCCCTCCTCCTCCTCAAGAGCTGCGCTCTAATTCGGCGTTACAGGGAGTTGTCAACGGCTTTCACTTTTTTTCTTATTTTTTTTACATGTTTGTAGCTTTGTTATTTTCCGAGCTGTATCCGTAGATTGCCCTGATCGGCTCTCCCCATTGCTTTGCGGAAGAGCAGAAGCTCCATTTTTCTTTTAGTGTACAGTACAAGCGTGATGACAGTGGAGAAAGAAAACATATTACAGAAAAGGTATGTTGGACTTTATGTCGAACGAGGGCAATAAATGTTTCACGAAACCTATACTCACTTCCCCAGAAAGTTAGCCACGAGGTTGTGCATTCATCCGTCAAATATAACGCGCCCCAAACAATTAACTTACAAATAGTTTAAGATTTCTGAGCAACAAATCTCTAATTATCACATTTAGCCTCTTTCAAGTGGCTGCCATGGCCACCGATTTTACCCCACGGCTCAAAGAACCCTGAACAAAATGTCGTTTTTAGATTTTAAACCGGCCAAAGCGCGCCGGTATAGTGGGCCGTTCAAAATAGAAGCTCGGCCGCATTGGCAAGGCATGATGATTAAGAAACGTGCAGGGTAGACCGACAGCACAGAAGATAGCGGACACATAATCGCTGAACTAACAAATTATGTGCCTCCTATAAGTCGACATAACGTCGCCATTGCGCTACTTTGTACCATTAACGAACATTTCACAACATGACAGATTTGAAACGTGATTTATTTTTGTCAGCATAAATTTTACCGACTTTAACACATTATTAGCGCATAACAGCTGGAAATACGAGGAAGAATGTACGCCGATATACACGAATCCGTACGTTTAATCTCACCCTCAGATCTCCTTTTTTTATATATAGAAAAATAAACAAATAAATAGGAGGTTTATTTAGTGCCTTTGTACAACCAAGAGGCCTCCACGGCTTTGTCTTAAAAAAAAAAAAAAAAGATGGACAGTATCTTTGCCAAAGACTCATTCAACGAATACACGTCACAGCACCGCATCCAAGGTGTAAAATAATAAAGTAATTATGCCACTCTGTAAAAATAAAAGTAATGAAATTGTACGTTTTTTTCGCACCCTGTGTTCGGACACTTCGGGGGAAAAAATGAAAGGTATGCAGACATCTTCATGTTTTTTCGAGCGGGACTCGTAACGGTATCGACGCGAATAACTCATCACAATCAGAGTCCCGTACACAACTTGGCGTAAAAATAGACAGTTTTTTAGGGATCCGTCTTTGCACATCCGATGCGGTACGATGGGCCCTCCGTTATGAACTGCGCATGCGCTACAACGGAAGACTCATATATGCGCACTTTGTACCGGAGGGTCCATCATAGCGTATCTGGTGTGCAAGAACGGTTTCCTAAAATTCCCGTCATGGGGAAACCTAAGGCTTAGGTCTGCTAGGACAGCGTTATAACTATAAAAACGGCAGCGACCAATTTGTCTTTCACATTAGATTTAGGGGCATTGCGTAAAGGAACGCGGTCGCATAATCACTAATGTATGAAGCACGGGAATATTTCTAGATTGTCGTCGCCATGCACTGGAGAAGTTGACCATATACGACATCGACGGCAGATGTAATCCTAAAGGGATGATGAAGAGGATGTTCAAAATATAAAGTTAGAGGTGAAATTCAACGTATTCTTTTTCTGTGAATGGGAATATTACAAGAAATCGAACATAATGCATTAATACACGCGAGAAAAGCGAGGAAAAAAAACGCTCTGTGTGACGTCATACCCAAAGGTTTCATCTGCCTTGCGTGCGCCGCTTGTGAGGGTGTGTGTGCAGCGTGTTCGACTGCTCGGGTAAAGCTTGCGGAAGACGCGAAAATGCTCAAATCTATATACATTAGACCACGATTCCCTACTGCAACTGAACGCGCTGAGAAGGCGCATTCAGTTGGCACTATTTTAAAAGCTCTGTTTTGGTTACTCAGTCTGAAATATACTTTTTATAATTGTGATGCCGAAAGAAAACAAAACAAAAAAATTATTGTTGTTGTTGTTGTTTTTCAAATACAGGACTGATTCGATCTTCACTTAGGGCAGACTTACTTCCTGTCGGGTCTATCGCATCGGGGTTGGTGCTTCAGTCTGATATAAAACTCAGCAAATGCCAATTTAATTCGAATACATACGCGGAACGCGTCCTTCTAATCGTCATATTGGTCTTCGTCACGTTAAACCATTTGGTCTGTCGTTCACCTGCGCTCTGAGGAGGGCAGTCTATTTGGAGGCGGTTTTCGATATGACAACGGAGAAAATCCTACGAGAGTTCGGCCGTTTCGCGCCACTTCTTTGTCCTTTTCTTTTTTTCTGTGACAGTTCCAAGAGCGCCTAGATCAAGGTCTGGTTCCAACTCCTCGGTCGGGAGTCTCGCGGTCTGTGGTTCGCATTTGTATTGCGAGCTATGAGGTGTGTAACAAAGCGTTGATCGTCCGCAAGCGCCTCCTGCTTTTCCGCTTGCGTTCCTCTCCGCCACTCGACAACACAACGCGTGCACGCTCGCAAGTAATCTGTGCAGGATGGTTTTGCTATTACATGGTAAACGTTATTTGTTGAGTCAGATGCTTTTTCTCTCTCTCTCTCTCTCAACTCCAGACTTTCTGCGGACAGCCCGTGGCCCGTCATCGATTCCTTTCCCGAAATCTCCACCTTCAAGCTCGTCTTCCCCTCCCCCTTCCCCCCCCCCCCCCCAACGAACACACACACCCGTTTCACTCTTACAGAGTACTACTCTTTGGCAGAATAAAATCGTGGCTCCTTCGTTATGTTATGGCATCTCGAACTATCGGAATTTTCAAAAAAGTTACGGGGCCTTCCATTTAGTAAATAGTAGAGTGTCCAGGTTCCGCCGGACATAATTTGCGTTAATATGCAGTCACCAGCAGTTCAATAAAAGCAGGGCTTAGCATATTACGCTTACGCCTCTTTCTTTATGATTTCTTCGTGGGTGTTTTTATCGACCTATGTCACAGTTTCCTTGTCAGTCGGGCGGTAATACGACGAACGTGACTCTTCACGTTCCAAGTTCCATTAGCTTTTCAGAGACTGTAGTCACTGACGACTTGAGAAGCGCAGGACCCGGCTTATAATGGTCATGCTTCTTGTTTCGTGCTTGGCTCATGGGTTTCGTGCTTGGCTCGGCTAAAGCAGCAAACTCATCGGCTATGGCGCAAATATGAGATAGTTCGGTAGACCCACGCCTTTCGTCACCTAAGCTGCCAGTGAGTACATACTGACGGCTTAAAGAAAAGGGCAGTGCTTGGCGAGTCTCAAACAGCATTCAGCGCTCCGAGGCCAACGACATTTTAGCACTTTTCTGGTAAGAAAAGAACTAAACGCTAAGCAACACTCATGAACCTAAAAATACAACACGCTCTGTGCTCCTTAAGTTGTCAGTAAGTGTAGAACTTCGTACGTCACGTGACAACTAGCTGTCAATATTGATGTATGACCCACGTGAGGCGCATTCCTATTAAAACCACGGGATCACATGTTGCCGAAAAAATCCATTCAAAAAATATAAATAAATTAAATTTAAGAATATATCACTTGAAAAACGTTTTGAAGACAAAATATGAGCTTCTAAAACAATTGACTCTTTTATTTCTACCCCAAAACGTAGCGTTAAAAACTTAACATCTACTTACTGACGGGTTTATTTTCAAGCACCAAAGGATGACTCATGTAAAACTTGAATCTCAATTCGAAGGTACGGAGACCGCTATCAGCCCTCGTATAATGTCTGAATCCTTGATCACAATATAAACTCATAAACTGGAGATGAATAGGTGGGCACTTAACTGCGTGGTCACCGAGTTGGCTGGATTAACGTCGCATATGGGTCAAGAGCCGAACTAAAATTAAGATCTGTTTCTCAACCGGCATAAATATACTACACATAGCAGAAAACTGGCGGTCGAAGCGAATGAGATGCCATCGGTGGTAATTCAATGTGAATGTCTGAGGAGAGGATGTTAACAAAATTAAAGGTTAAAAGAAAAAAAGAAATTTGTATTAGCTGACGTCTACGCCCAGTCGTTGTGAAACCAAGAAATGGCAAAGGAGCCTGTCGTGTTTACTTCTGCGAGACACACTTTTCCAACAAATCGGCAGTCACATTGTCTTTGTTGCTGATAATAAATTTTGCAGGCACCATTAACGTCATTTCTGGGTTTAATAAATATTAGGCAAAGAAAAAACACCAGCACACGAAAAAAAGGTCATTTTCCTTATTTTTTGATACGTGTAACGTCCCGTTCTCAAAATTTCGGATTGCTTTACCACCACTAGCATCGTATTGACAAGTAGGTTACTTTTCGGCTCAGTAAAGAGGGACCATGTTCCACTATCGCACTCTGTAGCAGTGCGATATCTCTTAATACATACGCCGTACGATATACGAAGACGTAATTGCGCCGGCCTTATACATACTCAACACGGCGCAGTCCACGTGCTAAGCGAAGGAAGCACAATCAGTCGGTAATGAAACAGAACAAACTCGCACCTACTCATTTGCGGAGTGCGACGTGACTCCGCTAGCCCCACCGTCGTGTGTCCTGATTCTACTGGTCACGAAGCAGAGCCGGGTGTCAGAGGTCTCTGGGGGATCTCGCAAGGTGTAGCCAGTGTACTTTTTTTCACACTGCTCACTAATGGTCTCTTTTTTGTTTCAAGTAGTGAAAAAAAAAAGGACTGGCAGCACTATGACACGCTTTAATGTATCATGTGAGTCGAAATGTAGAAAAGCAAAAGTTGAAATGAAATGGGCACCTCGTGGTTTTATAAAATAAGCCAAGTGAACTTTCGTGACAATCTATTGAATGATGTTTTTATGGGTGGATACGATGTCGGCCGGAAAGCTTTATTTAACTTTCAGGGTAGAAAACAAAATTAACAAATTTACACGTTCGCCAAAAAGTAAGAAAAATTTTTCGTCGTTACGCTTACCAATGGCAACTACGGAATGCACACATTTTTAAGCATACTGTCCAGGTTCTGCGGGGGGACATACCTTTATCTGAGAAAATGCTTGTTATTAAAACAATGTAAAGTATTTAGGTATGATTAATTATTTGAAAAACTTGGAGACAATCAGGCGCTCATTGTGAGCAGACGGATGCCATGGGCAGAGATTTCAAGTTCTCGATATTTAACTTCTTACTCAGGTAAGTTCGTTTGGTGAAAATTTTATACAGATGGGCCGCCACTATTTCGCACCTCTGTGGTAATTCTTAGTCCCATACGTTAGGAAACCTATCTATGTGGTCAATTTAAACACCCAATGGTACCTTAACCAACGCAGTAGACCGCTCACGTTGTGGGTGGTTAAAAAGAGCACCACACAAAAATTATGAAAACGCAATTGTAGTTTGTCTTTCCCACGTTTCTGACTTGCGCGATCAAAGTGCGGTACGAAAAAGCACCTATCTAGATAAATCGCTATTTTAAAAAAAAAACTTAAAAAACGCAATCGTTTTACATGTTTTATATATATATATCTTTATGTAATAACGGTAACTTCTCCATAAAACCCAAGTAGCACAATATTCATGTCGACATTGTGAATCTCATTCTGAGTGAAGAACAAATCAAAATGTACCTCGATTTTGACATGACAACCCGAGTTAAAATCAGTGACTAAAGTCGTGTTGCAGCACTAAAGGAACATGTTACTTCCTGCGCCACTCATCCGGGGGAACACTAAACTGTGCAAAACTGTCATAATAATTCTTCTATGCAATCACTCAAATTCACACACCCCACAATATTCAACGCCTAGATAAAAGCAAGATTGCTATTATTTCTATTACATTGCAACACTTACGAAATGAACTAAAGTGGGATGAAAACGAGCAAATAAATTTATGAGACCCGTTTAATTTTGTATTTCACTTTGCTGCGTTGGATTTCTCGCAGTTTTCCTTTACGCTGTCGCTTTGTTTTGATTTCTGTATGAGACTGACAGCGAGCATGGGGCTCCATGAAGTTGTTTACACATATTTTGCCCCTTGTGTCCTTCATTTATATGCTGAAATGAAAAATAGTTTTATTATTATTATTGTTGTTATTAAAAATAAATATTGTCACGTAAATATCGCGGAAATAGTTTTTTTTTAAATTTATTTGGGGGATTTTTGCTTTACTTTTGCTTTCGCGTTTGACACGTGGACTTAAAACAAATTGTCTCCAGTGTTACTTGAGGTGCCAAATAAAACGTTTAAGAAAGGCTGTACGATTGAAACTTAACAATTAGCCGCTATCTTCTCTTCCCCATCAGTATTACGTGACAAAAACTACGCCTTGTTGTCTTCCATAGAACAGTCCGAGTTAAAAAATGTTTTCCCGATCGTGGTCAACAGCATTTCCGCGCCAAACCTTTCCAGTCTCCCCGCAAACCTCCGTTACATTCCAGTCGCTGACAGCCTAAGACGCGGAGGTGGAGGCCTAATAAGTTCGTACTTATCACATTGTGATTCACTCTTCATTGGTCTTGTTCACCAGTCCTGCAATCTCATTGACCGATGAGTGAAAGTGAGATGCACGGGGCTATATAGGCGGTTGCATTTCTCAAATCGCATGGGGCCATAGTCGACTTACGCGGGGATGGCACCCCCCACCCCCTCGCCACTGTTGTGGACGCGTTAAGGTTTATTCTCATAGCTCCATACGACTACATCTCACTGCGTCCGACGTGTTAAAGTTTAAAAACGACTGAGAGTAACTAAAGTGACCAAGACGCGCAACGGTAGGTTGTCTTTGTTGCATATCGGCGTAATCCTTACCGACATGCTACCCTGCTTACTTATTTATTTATTTATTTCAATACCTTAAAACTCCTTCTGTAAAGGACATTGCGTAGCGGGAGGAGGATATAAGCAACATTTTGAGATGTTACAGACAAGAACCACTGCACATATCGTATAGCACAGATAAAATCCAAAGGCATATTCAGGAGAAATACCACATTTTAAGAAACGTTTCCGATAAAAGAAACCACTGCACATCAAAGCCTGGCACACACAAAAGCCAGATCCATGAGCAGAATAATTTCAACAGTTTGATTTTGCAAATAAGCACAATTGACATAAAGTATAACTTGCACAAAAAACAAATGCAAAATCAGGAGATATACAACATTTTTTTAGAGAATATAGCAAATACCGGCAAAACTTGTACAGCAAAGCATAATTTTTGTCGAACGCTACCCTTTGATTAATAAAGCTTGGACTTGGGTTTGGGCTAGTTGGTTGTACATTGATAGACGTGCTGCGCTGCGGAGTTCTATAGAATAGACGCGTGACCAAAAATTGACATTTCAATTTTTGGTCACGCGTTTTTTCTGTAGAACTTCGCAGCGCAGCACGTCTATCAAAGCTGCCCTTTGAATGCAAATATGCACGGTGAATAACCTCCTGAGTTATAAAAAAGCGAATCACTGAGCCGCAGGTAAACCCGCCTGAGTGATTCACGCGCTAGGCTTTAGCCGCTTTCCAGTTTGATTACACATATATAGGAGAAGAATATCTTGGAGTTGAAAAAATGCTAGCGCGTGAATCACTGAGGCGTGTTTGCCAAAGCCTCGAAACACCCCCCCCCCCCCCCTTTTCGTAAATTCTGCCGTTTCTCTACCACCGTAATCTAGGCAATATTCTGCACACAAAAACGCACCAGTCAACATACCCCACCCGGAAAGTTCCAGTGGAAGGTGTTCAATAATTTAGGGTACACACGATGGTCCCGACGGAGTGTCATTCTTCTCTATCAGAATACAAAAAAGGTACGAATGCTTTACTGGGACTCCCTAACTTATGATCCAAGAAAATATTGTCAAAACCGCTGTCTCAAAAACACCTTGTAAAACAAAGAGGCTGTCTTACAAACGAGCCACCGCAGCTGTGCGTTTCGCAAGCGTCGCGCATCTTCAGAGTCATCTCAGCGATAGAACGGATTGGCTCAAAAAGGGCTGGTGAACGTGAGATTACCATGGCAACGCTGCCACAAAGGGCCAGCGAAAACTCACGTGTGCGTGCGTGCCTTTCTTCATTTTTCTCTTTTTTTTCCGGGGGGTTGTGTTGCGACCCAGCCTCTGCTACAAAATTCTGACGCCATTGCCCGTCAACGCGTAACTTCGGGATTTTCGGTAGAAGTTTTCGCGCTATACTTCGGGACAACTTCTCTTGGCATTTATTTGGAGAGGAGGAGAGCCCGCGCGCAGCTTTATTCAGCGCTCAAAATGGGAGAGGGAACGCGTGCCTGTACCTTCCACTGCATCGCGATCCAAAGTTGTCGCGGTGTGTAGAATGCTGACGATTTTGCGCCAGTTCTGGATGTCGTGGAACATTGCATGGGTGTTCCTGCGGGCCAGTGTTTTAGACTTTTAGTTCACTGACGTCTTGTTTAGAGACTAGATATACACACAAAGATTTATAACGACGCGCGTATTGTTCCGTGTTGACATTTTGTTTTTGTGCGCACAAAAATTGGTCTGCCATGTTGTATTTCTTGGCATTTTGTCATCAAGTATATAGTACCGGAGCAATTTGAATAAGAACTTATCTGCCTCTTAATTTGCTCGATTATTTGCTTAAAAAACGTTTAATGTTTTATTGTTTTTGACGACTCTGTACCGAAGTCAAGACATTATTGGTTGTTTTGAACGCCTAAATAGAGATTACCTTTAGTATTATTATAACTAGTATATTTATTATTTTATAATTATTATTTATATTGTGATCGTTTTTCTTGTTGTTGTTTTTGTTCTGGTATTCTTGTTTTCGTTGTTGTTGTCGTTGTCATTTTCGTTGTTGTTGTTCACAACACAACTGTTCTGCTTCAGGAAGCCACTAAACTATTTAAATGCCCACACGTTCGTCACTTTACACAAATCAAAATGCACCGACTGTAAATGCCGCCCGCTAGAATGTGTTGATAGCGTAAAGTGCTTGGGTATATATTTCGACACAGATATGTCACGGAGTACGCATCTGTCATACTGAACAAAACGTAGGTAAACCAGCGCAGAACGACAACAACTAGAATGAAGGAACAAACAAGAGGGGACAGGCGCTGCCTTGCAACCAAAGATTTTATTACAGAAAACGTGAAAAGTAAAAACGTAAGGCAGCAATCAACACATAAGTCAACCTTTCTGCCTTACCATAAAGGGCATCGGTCATCCACGTGCCTTGTGCGACCTCCCCTCCCCCCTTTTTTTTTATTGTCTAAGTCATGTGGGTTTCTTTACGGAGCTCCCTCTACTAATCATCGCCGCCCGATCGGTATGCGCTCCGCCCGTCACCCAGGGAGTTACACACTGGAACGAGAAGACAGCGAATGGGTTTACTGTAGCTCTCGGTTGCCCGTCGTCGAGAGCCGGTAGTCCGGGCCCGTCGACCCTTGTTGTCACCCGTCGATCAGAGCTCACAGTCGGGGTCCGTGTCCAGGCCTGCGGATCGCCTTTCCCACGCCAGCGCTGCGTAGGCTGGCTGTCCCGGGCTATCAATGCCCGAGTCTCGCTGCGGAACCACCCCGGAATCGTCATAGCCCAGGTCATATGGCCCGGGCTTGCCGTTTCCACCGGTCTTGCTCCAGACTTCGCTGGTGGACCGCTCCAGGGTTCGATGGGCCAGGCCAAGCAGCCCCGGCTCCGTCGTTCTTGTCCAGCTTAGCTCCAGCCTCGCTCAGCACGCAATGTCTCGCGCCAGCTCGTGTCTTCTCCGCCGGCCGCCTGTCACGTGCTCTCTGCCTCGTCTTTCACCCCCGGCTTCCACAGTCAAAAACATCTTATTTACAGAGAGCGTCACCGACGCCTCGCTAATACAATGCGTCCAGTTTTCCACTATGTAAAAAGCCTCTATCCCCTCCCTCGTCATCTGGTCTTTGTGCCTATCTACAAGCGTGGTCTCCTCGAAGGACGGCTTACACAAACAGCTCTTACAGCGCACCGCCAAATGCCCTCCGACCGTGGCTCTCAGTGAATAGTTGCGCTCCCTAAGCCTATCATTTAAGCACCTCCCCGTCTGAACAATTATACACTTTACTACACGAGAGATCTTTGTTCCTCCCTTCTGGCCTTGGTCGTTCTGCGCTTTTTTACCTACATTATATTTAGCGTACACCAACTAGCCCAGCTATAAACTTTGATATCTGTCATACGTATGCAAAAAAACTTAGAAGCGTGAGTTCTTTAATTTTTAATCAAAACATGTCCCGGCCATTTAACGTTAGAAAATTGATTGCGCATGCACTTGACTACAGTGTACTTAGGTACGGGTTTACTTTGTTCGATAACTGCGCTGAGGTCTGGCGAAGCAAAACTGATCGTATTCTGAAAGGTATTTTGAAAAGCGTTGGACACCAAATTGATTTTTCACCTGACTTGATATTTTCGAAACGCTACAACGTTTTCCATTCACTGTCTGTACAAAGTGTTGTGGTCGTCATTTTGGGTGTAATGACTACAAAATTGTTTCTTCTTCGCAAAGAACTGTTTGTCAGACATCGCGCTATGTAACACTTCGATGTTTCAGGCGCTACGGTAAAGACTTGCTTGCATATTATTTACCTTTCATTTTCAGTAGGCTTCCGGAAAATATTCTCATGGCTACAACCGATAAAAGTTTAAAAAATAAACTTATATTAGGATCTAAGGCACCTTAAATTTATCTCTTTTTTTTTAGGGGGGGGGGGGGAGGGGGCAATGTTTTAGATTATTTTTGTATTTACTTTTTTCGCGCCGTGGTCCCAACTTTATTTTGCTCCATGTGACCGTGTGAATAAACCGACTAAACGTACGGGTGGAAGCTTTCTTCATTTCTTTTGTGATAAACAATTCAGTGCTTGAAGGGACTTTATTCACCAATGCGCATGCATACAGACCTTGACAACTCGTCTTTCTTCGGCCGAACTCTCACCAAATATTTTCTTCGTCATTTTTGTTTTATTGTTTGTTTGTGTATATTTGTAGTTATCTTCAAGCTGCAACAACTCTAGCAGCAACTGCTTCAAATTCTCCTTTGCACCCTGGCGAGACACGTGTGAGTTTATGTGTGTCCGTACGTGCGTGTCTTGTGCAAGAACGTGCTTCTGTGCTACCTTCTAGTCTGCTATCCTTGAATGCTGGGTCTGGTCCTACAAATGTTTGCTGGCCTTGACCAGTACCGAAAACTGAACTTGCTGCAACTACGCTCGGCATTAAAGATGATGATGATGATGATGATGACGATGATGTTGATGATGATGATTCCATTATTTCTTGTTACTTTGTAGACTCGTTGTCATACTCTTGAAGCTCATGTAGTAATTTTACTGTGGTATTTGAACTACCCTATAATGATTACAAATGGTATGATTACAAATGGATTACATGGACACCAATACCTGCAAAACAACTTTGTCAGTTTACGATTTCCGTTTTCTTCTCTCTGCTTGAGGTACTCCCCAGGCTATATACATTCATCTTCAAGGTGCACCAACGTATGAACCTCACGTAAACATTCACCTTCTAATTTTATGTGTCGCTGTTACTGTTGTTTGTTAGTTGGTGTCTACTTATAATTTTAAATGTTATCTTGTAATGTGTGTGTGCTCCGAGTTTTTAAGTGTTTGAATGTCCGGTGTGCCAGCACCAAGACCGAATGGTTGTTCCTGGGCAATTAAGGAAATTGATCGATTGGTTATTAATATTAATCTAATATATATTATAATAATAATTTTATTATTCTTTTATTATTATTATAAGTAACCAACCCATTTGATTGATTGCCTTTAAAATTTAGTAATTACTTTAGACGGTTTGTGTATCTTGATCGTGTGTGTGGTATTCCTTTTAACATAAAAAGGGCAATTTTGTGTTTTTTTTTTGTTATTTGTGAAATTATAAGTTTGTATGTACAGAACTTTTTAGGTTTTCTCATAACAAACATTCACAAACAATGCTTGACTATAATGCGACAGTATGAATACAATGATATGGCGATAGCCTATTTCTACAGTAAATTTCCTGTTTCATTTTTTAGAATATAAAATAAGTTAAACCATGATTAAAAAAAACACCACAGAATGAACAATATCTTCCCTCCCCTTTACCAAAAGCATAGGTCGCGTAATAAAATTGATTCCGTAAAAGATGGGGTCATAACACGGCGCTGTGCTCCAAACAAATAGTTGCTAGGGCCGTTGTTATGGACAATTGCATGGGTGCTTGACGTGAAGTTAGGAACAGCTTGATGAAAACGTAAATATATTTTATAAGCATTCTGACCTCTCAATACTCAATTCTTAAGACTTTTTTTATCGTTTTAGCTACAAAAAGCAACGATCAAAGACAGTACTATAGTTCCAGAATCGGTTTTGTCTTGCTAGCATACGTCACGATAACTTCGCTGGTATAATGGTTCTTTCTAAATGTATACGGGACTGCGCTATACTCAGTCGGTGACGAGCGACGAAACTTCAATTCTCGGGGTTAACGTTTTGTTTGATTTCAGAAGCGAAATGTGCCCGTGGAAAGCTGTGATCAAAACTCGAGCTGCACGAGCACGCAGATGCCTGCAAGTCGAGCTCGTTTACGCAATACTTGAGAAGTGTGAAAACAACAGGATCGTTCGATTTACCTGCACCTCGTCCACAGGTGCAAATTAGAGCGCAGCTCTTGAGGAGGAGGAGGGAAGGGTACTGGGGGGGGGGGTCACGTGACGATGCCGATGATGCCATCAGTGACGTCACTGATGACGTCATCAGTGACGATGACGATGCGGATTCCGAGGACGTCATCAGTGACGTCACTGATGACGTCATTATCGATGATGACGATGACGATGCGGATGTCAGTGACGTCATCAGTGACGTCACTGATGACGTCATCCGTAATGATGACGATGACGATGCGATGCCGGTGACGTCATCAGTGACGTCACTGATGACGTCATCGGTGATGATGGCGATGACGATGCGATGCCGGGGACGTCATCAGTGACGTCACTGATGACGTCCTCAGTGATGATGTCGATGATGCGGATGCTGGTGACGTCATCAGTGACGTCACTGGTGACGTCATCGGTGATGATGATGATGACGATGCGGATGCCGGTGACGTCATCAGTGACGATGACGTCATCGGGGAGGTCACGTGACCTCGGCGGGGGGTCACGTGACCCTGGGGTATCACGTGACCTCCCCCGAAGTCACGTGATACCCCCGAGGTCACGTGAACCTGGGGGGTCACGTGACCTCGGGGGGGGGTCACGTGACCTCTGGGCTGTCACGTGACTTCGGGGGGTCACGTGACCTCGAAGGAGGGGGTCACGTGACCTCGAAGGAGGGGGTCACGTGACCTCGGGGGGGGGGGGTCACGTGACCTTGGGGTGACCTTAGGGTGACCTTGGAGTGACCGTGGGGGGTCACGTGACCTTGGGGTGACCTTGGTTACGCCGACGCCGACGGCGACGCCGCTCAAGCCGGGAACGGGCCCCTAGGAGCTGCGTTCTAAAAAGGGCAGGGCAGTGCACCTTCTTTCCATCCCAATATAAATACCGAAAGTACACAACCCTACACATTTCTGCACCGGTGCAAGTGGGCAGGTAAATCGAACCATGAAGCCGAATCACGTACGACGGCGATGTGAAGTGTATCAAAGTCGACTTTCAGGCCAGCACACGTTTCAAGGTGTCTGATGGCACTGAATTTGCTTCACTGCACATTTCTGTGACCAAACGAACTGTCCGTATTAGATATATGAAGCATGTGACCCATACGGGGCAGTGCCGATTCAACTTTTGTGTACGCCAAATGACTCTTTTGGGAGCCGCACCGCGGCGCCACTGCCTTGTCGCACGCTTCCCATTATCACTCCGCAGTGGGTCATATTGCAACGGTATCATTATGAATGCCGATGAAGGTATCAGGCAGAACGAAGCAGGACCATTACATGCCACGCCCAACCGTTCTTATTTTATCAATGAGAACGAAGGGCTTATCATGCTCATGTTTCTCGCTGCCTGATTCCTTCTTCGGCATTCATAATGGGTAGCCGCAGTTTGATTGGCTGCGGACTGACGCTCATGGTGCTACAGGACTTTTGGAGGAACATCAACTTGTAAGTGGACTTCTTGTGCAAATAGAGGGCCATAACGGACCTCGGTAAAAACAAGCTGACGCTCCAAAAAACCCGTTCCATCACCAAAATATAGAAAACCATTAGCAGCCGAGATCCGAGTTTTTGACAATCGTGAGTGCCTGTTAACTCTGTCAGGTTTCCTACTCGTTGGAACCAACGTGTCCACTTGCGCAAAGCGCTGCTGGATGGCAGCATCTCCTTGCCACTAGGGAAAGGAATCGGCGTTGCCAGGGGCGTTACGACGCCTCAAGACGTCCGCGCCATGGCTCTCGTTACGAATTCCCGGTACGAGGCACAGCAGCTAACCAAGGGAAACATTATAGCCTACGTCGAAGATTTCAGCAACGTGACTAACGAACTTGTAGTGGAAGAAGAATCTCACACACCCGGACCTCAAAAGACTGCACAATCCGAGCTCGACGTTGCTCCGAATCCATCATCATTGCGGACACAAGGACTCCTCGAGCTGCGCAAAATGTTCCACGACTGGTTCTCCCCGTCATAAAGGGCCCACTGGACCGCTGTCGCCAAGCACAGGATTATCAGTGACGATGCCGCACATACACTTTAACCATGTTACCAGGTACACGTAGCAGAGCGCGTTGGATGGAGTACAGTTCACACGGAAAGAATAAAAACACAGAAAATATACGAGGGACTGACACACACAGTTCTTTCGATGGAAGAACTGTGCGTGTCCGTCCCTCGTATATTTTCTGTTTTTATTCTTTCCGTGTGAACATTTTGCCAGGGTTCGTTAAAGAAGAGGTAAGTCATCTAGGAGTAGGTGCGAGAAATTCGCAACGACTACGTTACCTTGGCTTCTTACTGCTCATGGGGTGCCATTTTCGTGCTGGTCAAATAGAACAGACCACACCATACAGGAATCGAACCTCGTTCCTCAACGTGGCAGCGACGTGCAGTGCCAATTCCGCCACGCAGACGGCAGTACCATGTTTATCAGAACGTTTAGTTCTTATATAAACTCCCAAATGAAAAACTTCTGCTCCTCACACTAGTTTGCTTTGTGCTAGTCTTCTTGAACACATCGGAAGCAAGAAACTCCTGCTAAATGGTGTGCTCAAGTCTATGAAATAAACATTTTGTACACCCTAGGGTAACAAACATAATCGATAACGAAGCATTTTGAAACTCTGTGACTCATCCAGTGAAAGGTTGCAATGCAGAGGCAGATATCGCATTCTTGTTGGTCTTATATCGAAGGGTTTATACTGGTACACATATGTGCAATGCACGTCAAAGATACTAGGTGGACAGCTATTTCGCACAGGCCGAGATGCTTCTGTTAAAGAGATTAGATGCCACTTCAATGCAGACTGATTTACCGCTCTGTAAACATCGGCCAATCCGCTTTACAGGTTTGGTGACTCACACGGCGTCCACGCACAAAACGCACTTTATATTTTAACAGCATCATGTCACGCGTCGTTTTCAACATAAAGAAGAACATTCTTCTGAGCATATAATATAATAGTATGTGATGATTGTGAGGTCAGACACTTATATAGCAGGGCATTCAATACGCATATGACAATATACGTTTCGCAAAAACACACCAAGCAACACTGACTGTCACCATTGTTTTTTTCGTCGTAAACCGCGTGAATGAGCCCCAGCTTACGTCGAACTCTAATGCAGCACTTGAGTCCAATAGGCGCTGAGGTTCGCAGTGATTACTGGCATAACATTCTTTTCGAATATGGGCCCAAAGCGCATTCCCATGGTAAGAAGGCCTGAGGTAATTAGCGCAGTGGCTACTACACTTCTTTTCGCCACAATTTCGCGAGCGGCGAGGGTTATAGTCCAAGCGGGCCTAGATGCACGTCGGAGAGAGGCACTTTACAAGGTGTCATCGAGTGCTCTCCTCCTGCGGAGGGTTGTCACATAGGTTCACCCCGTCTCCCCAATAGGCTCCACGGGACTGTAGGATTTGCTCTTTGTCAGGTTATTGAGAAACAAAGTATAGGCGGCGCACACTTCTAAAACAAAGTATTTTAAATCGACTGTAAAGGAGGGTAATATATATTTTGCTACAAGATTGCTGCTTCGGGCAAGAGACAAACACAATATTTTGTTCGGGAAATAGTCCGATTTCACAAGCCAGTTTGGATACTCCACTCTTGCTACATCGCATCGAGAGAACTATAGTCTTCTTGCATGTGCCACAACCTCGGTAGAGCTCAGCGCGTGCAAAACACAAGACATCTTCACTGCCTCCTCCCTCTCGTGAACTTAAGTTATGGCGGCTACACGGATGCACCGAACACATGGTAAGATCGGTATTTAGAACTAGTCAATGATCGGGCGACTGATACAATGGGCCCCTTATGAAAGGGCCCATTGTCCTGTGAGTGGCGACAGAATAAACCTACGACAGCGAAAAATGTGGAGTTCATTTTCTGTTTCCAAGTTTCGCGAACTGAATTTTGCGATAATAACGTCTTCCCATCTTCCACATCTTTCTTCGTCATGATCACCCCAACAAAGTTAATATTCCCTTCGCAAAAACTAACTTGTATAAATTCGCCCCTCTTCTACAGGCCATAGTCTCCTGAAGTGACTTGGCAAGCGAAATAGCGCAAACAAATCATGCCACGTTTGTTTTATTGTTGCGTCTGTCTTTATCATGACAGCTTTATTGTTTTTATTTTCTGAGTTGCACGTGTACATTTTGTGCATTTATATTTTCACTTGTCAATTTCGTCATCGCTGAGTGAGTCTTTACTATAAGGTTTTTTTATGTACGCTTCTTTTGGTAGCAATTGCACATTTATTTTGTTTTACTTTTTA
Organism: Ixodes scapularis; assembly: GCF_016920785.2. Lineage (NCBI taxonomy): Eukaryota > Metazoa > Arthropoda > Arachnida > Ixodida > Ixodidae > Ixodes > Ixodes scapularis. Next base: position 70,096,525 of record NW_024609882.1, on the reverse strand, counting down.
ATGACTGGGTTCTTATTACATGCTGGTATGCTTGACTATGCACCATGTGCCGCGTTATCGAACATCGTTAGCGTGACGTCTAAAGAGTGGGGCTGCATTTTTTAAGATTCTAGATGTTAATATTATGGATTAGACAGATATTTAAAAGATTCTGATTATACACTGGAGGTCAGAACTCAAGGGCTACTAATACGCGTACTAATTTTTAAGGGACGTGGGATGCAGTGATTTCTGCAATGACCAATCAAAACTGCAAAGACATGCTAACTGTCCTGTGAGTGGCGACAGGATAAATAAACGGTCTTATGAACGTAAGTGATGAGCTATTTTCCCAATGATTGGTTAGAATACTTTGTAGTTTGCGTGCACGTCACATTAGGGAGAGCCAGATATTCATAAAAAATACTACAATCGAATGCAAAATATTGCAGGGAAAGAACGTGTGTATAAAAGTCTTGAAAACTGTCAATTCTTAATATCGTTGATTTGTACAAAAGTTTAAACATCGCAGGAGTTTACTCGCTAGAAGTCGCTGTGATTATCAGGTGAACTACGGCTGAAGTAACTGTCCCCAAATTTTACACGTGCCGCATACCTTCCGCTTCAAATCGCACACATTCCAACGCTTAAGCAAAGCTCTGAAAATGCGAAAATGTAATGCTAAATGTTCTGTCGATCCTAAACACGTCTGGGGCTCCGAGTACGTCTACCGCGGTATGACTGATGCTGTCTCACGACCCACAGTGACTAATATCCAGAGCAATCTTGCGCAAAGAGGGTATGAAGTCTCATTACTTCAAATTTCCACGCTATACCTGCCTCCGAAAGCACGAAGAACTCCGAAATGGTCGTCAAGCAGCGGCACATCTCTACTACGGCGCACCCAACCAAGTAGAATCAACAAGCTCTGGGCACTTTCATCCCACCGGTTACGTCACAGGTTTTGTGAGGTCACGTGACAAGTAATCACTTATTCGCAAAACATGACGGCAACCGGGTGAGCGCCACATCCGAACTTCCGGTTTATCACTGTAAGCTGCTGTACCTAATAATTGTATTGTGTGTGTGTTTATAAAGCCGCAAGCTAGTCAGCCCCAAATCGGTATGTGGTGTCTCAGATGGAGATGAAAAATCTGACTAGTGCAGTTCAACCGCTAGACTGTGGTCTTTAACGTGCACCACACTGTAGTGATACTTGACAGCACACCGGTACTGTGCTCATTCAGATCGAAACGGTCAGGTGTAGGGATTGAATCATGAATCCCTGGGTTCTACAGCGAGATCTTTCACTCCGCGTACTCCGAGCTGGGGCCCGAATCTGGGCACTTGGCAAAAACGACGGCGAGAAACCTGGCGGACCTCATTGGCCAACGCTGCACTTGACCGTGGCGCCTGCCAATCAAAGCCTCTGCATTTCTCGCCGACATTTTTGCGAAGTGTCCAGTTTAGGGCCCAAGGTGCGCGATAACCCACTCCGCCACCTATTCCGCATCCCTCTTTACCTCGCTGATAGAAACACACGTGGGAAAAACAACAAAAGCTTCAAAATCTATATCTTAAAAGTTAGCTATTCGCAGTGAAATGTCTTTTCCTGCTTATGGGAAGAATTAAAAGCGATATCATCATAACCCACTACATTAATTGTTCTTCTTACCGGAAACTCTCTACTGCATGACAAAAGCTAGAACCGGCTACGGTTAGCTTAGCGGTAGACTATAGCCTTCGGTCTACGCTGACGCCTATGTTAGCAATATTAGTCACGCTAAAAAAAGCGGAGCTAGCCCTTCCCCTTAGCAAAAACAAAATCTTAGGAATATAAGTTGCTCCCAGGCCTCCCTGTTTTTGACCAGCAAACACTAATAAACATACCTTGGTGACTAAATACCTGAGCGGATAAAACCCGAAAAAACCGATAGACATCCCTTCGTATCGACAATTAAAAAACTGGGTTTAAACCGAAAACTCGCCTTCCTAATTTTTTTTTCTTCCGCTAGTACTTGTGTTGTCTAACTCGCCTGTCCCCTGTTAAGCATGATTTGTTAGTTTTTCTTTAATCATTAATATTGATATTTGCATTTTCGAGCATCAATTCGAAGCATATCACCGAAATACACTAATATATGTTCAAACAAATAATTAAAAAAAAAATCATTTTTATTTATAAATAAACACCTCAGAATTTACGAATTATGCATCAGGCGCACAACAACGTAAACTGGGCAGACATATAAAAAGTAGGTTAAATGCAAAAAAAAAATATACTCATTTTATTTTTGAGCAACAGAGAAGCGTTGCTTATATAAAAAACTGGAGCGGCCCTTTAATAACTGCGTGACAGGAGGGTCACGTAATATTTCACGTGTAAAATAATAAAAGAAGTGCACGTGCCCCGCCTCTAAAACATGATAATTTGCGGCTGCGACAGAAAATATAAATCAAAACAAAAAGAACCGAGCGAAAAAACGGACAATCCTCTTTCAGCACACTCCCTTCCACGTACGTTCACCACTTTCATTTCCCGTCCTTCCGGAGTTCAGAACAATCAGTCCGCGGGATTGTGATATTCGCGCCCTTCGGTGAGGATATATGCATACCCATAAAAAATCGCGACAAAATCCGCACCGCAATAAAAAATGCAATGCAAAACAATGGCGACTTCAAAAAAGGTACTTCGAAGGTCCCGGTTTAATGAAGAATTTCGGCGTTCGGTAAGCGGTAAAAGTAAAGTAGCAACGAGCATAGCGTTTCAGAAGCTCAGTCTGAGATCGTATTTGGGTTGTACGCTCCACCGAAGCCTTCAGGACGCTTGCTGCCTTCTCCGACGATTTTATAGTTGCTGAGAGCTTTAGAAACGAAAGGTGGGGGCTTATTATCTTCACGCTTCTTGCATCGTGATTGGATGTTCGTTGTTGGGATCCAATAATGCCGCAACCTGATTGGATGCGAACGACAATAAGTCGTGCGGAAATCACCGCGTCCTCGCGTTTTCTTAAATCTGAGAGTGACTGCGCTGCTCAAACATGAGATATTTTATTAGTAGTACCGAGGACTGCGGGTGCAATCTCGCGGTTGCAATGTCGGTTTATATTCCTGGATAAGTGAGAAAAAGGAAATTGACAAGCTCCTGAGACGCAAAATATTATCCTTCTTTCGGGTGATCTGCTCATTATTTATTAGCACATATTGCGTTCTGTTAGGCGAGTTTCCATAAAAAACCGTCATAAAAAAACTGACATTAACAGAACCTTCAAGAATAACCGCAATGCTTATTTCCCTGCTAAATTAAAGGAACACTGACACCCCCCAAAAATTTTTTTTTTATTTTTTGCCAGGCGTTTTATTATGGTGTCGGAGGACTACCCAATTAATATTTTGCAACAGAGTAGCGTATTTTTTTAATAAAGCCAAAAGACGCAACTGCTCGAAACCGAAACTGAAATCCGACGGAGGTCGGAGAAGTGGAGAGAAGAGAGTGAGTGGCGGAAGTCACATGGCTACACCCGACCGTGCGTTTTTTTTTCTCCTCTCCGTAGCAGACGACACGACATGCGGCGTACGGGAACTGTTCGCCGGGTGATTCTTTTGCAGTTATGTTTGTTCCGCTCGTTGTTCTGTACTCCAAGATGAGTTGTTTCGTACATTTAGAAGTTGGAGATGAGTAGTGAGTGCCCGTGGTGAATTTCCATGATCGGCTCCGAAAAGAATACACCCAAGATGTTGCGTGAAGAGCTGGCTCACGTGTCCTGCGTCCGAAAAAAAGTGGCATTGTGCGACAGAGTTTCCGAAAGTTCAACGGGATCGGGACCAATGGCTGGCTGCAATTCCTGTAGAACATATACGGGCACCTCGGAAAGCGGACGCTACCTGATTCATATGCTCCTTGCATTTTGTGGGAAGTGATTACATTGATTATTATAATGCAATTAAATGCAAACGTGCAAGCGAGCTGGACAATAATGATGAAAATTTGATGTCGATTTTTCTCTAAGCAAAAGCACTTCCGGTTGTCTGAGGAACTTTTTTTTTCAATCAACGTATTTACAGCTTTTTAGAAGCCACAAAAAATGGGTTTCATTTTTTTTTCTATTTTTAATATTGAGTGTGTGCCTTCAGTGACCCACGACTTTGATTAAATTTGGTGGTCGCATCGATACCTTAGAAAACGGCCCGTGACCGCGAAAAAGAGAGTGAGCGAGACTCGAACCGGCCAGTTCTTGATCGGCGGTTTTCGGGCGGAAAGAAACCGAATTTTGAGCCGCAAATTCTGTTCTGGGTAGTTGAGCTCTCATATGTCACGTACAACTAAAAACCTCGGCGAGCATAAATACCCTGTCAGTGTCCCTTTAAGAGGTAAAATCTACGTCACATGCCTACTCATGTGGCCTCAACTGATGTGACGTTGATTTTCCAGCTAAATCTAGCGGGTATGATTATGTCGCATGCCCACTTCATATGGCCGAGTTACGTGACGTCACGTGGCGACGTCGGGTACCCTCTGATACTAAATAAAGCGTGGTGAACGACGTGACGTAACCACGCCATGTTACCTCTAGCGGCGTCAATTTGTGCGAGGTGGTTTTGTGAGGTTGCAGATTGGCGGCTAGCATATTCCGTGCACCCGGGTTCTTCTCAGCTGGAGAAAGCTTGTGTAATTCTGGCTTTCAGTAAAACCCTGCACTAACTTGGTACAAAGAATCAATGAATGCAGTATACAAACTATAAATTGAAATGGTACTTGTGTTTTATTGTGGATGATTGCTTTCCTTTTTTCAATATGGTGCTGTGTCCTATGACGTTTTTGTCTGTAGGTTCTAGGGTAACACATTCGCGGCGGCTTTTTTTAGAACATAATACTCGGGTGTTAGATTCTAAATAGGGTTTCGATAAAACAGTTTTTTCGTATAAATTTATTTATTCCGTTTGAAACAAGGAGTTCCACATTACCCGTGGGCTTCTTTTGAACGACGTGCTTCATTATCAAACCAGGGCATCATTTTGTATTCAGAAGCACCACTGCTTATAATGAGTACGTTTGGTAGCACAAGAAAGCTGCGGACGCCTGTTTTGCATATGCAGATAATGAGCCGAACATCATATATCCTTTTTGCTAATTTTAAGTCTAAGTTTTTAGATTACTCTTGTTGCTTTTGGCCGCCTACAACAATACAGATATAAAAAAAACTCGGCGCAAGTATCTAACAAAAGTTATATTTTATCACGAGCGACTTCCTATATGGGAAAAAAGTTTAAAAAGTTAGTACAGCCTTATTTACATCCGAATCATCAAATCTGACCTGAGGGCAAGCAAAGGTGAAAATTGCCAGTTCTCAATGACAGCAATTCAGATGGCAGTTTACGCCATGTGCACCTCCCGGGAGAGCTCTCCAGAAAAAGGTCTTTATTGTCCCGAATTCGGCGATCTAGACGCGTCACTTGGGCATAATGTGGTTTTGCTCCAAGGCGGTAGTAAGTGCAAAAGTGCTGGTTCAGGACATAACTGTGAAAGCGCCAAATGTAAGCCACAAATGCCACGTCTCAGGCAAACCGCCTCTGATCCAACTGAGAACCCACAGTGAAGCACTATGACACTTGTTTGGCTATTTCGCTCAAAGTTGCCAATTTAGGCATTTCCTGGGTAATTGAAGTGGAAAGGAGCCAAGTGACAACAGAGCCGCGTAGTAGTGAAGCCTAACTCCAGCTTTCGTTTGGCAAACTCGAGCCGAGATATCAATAGACTCTCACGGAGAATATCAATTTAGGTAATACTTCAACTTTTCTAGGCTTTCAGGGTCCCGAATTGCAATACAAAAATTCTGATTGCCTGCCAAGTAAGTCCGGTACATGGACTGGGAATATTTTGGGTGGCAAAGGGGCGCGCTTTAATGAAAACTAAAAAAATTACTGAAACAAAAAAAAAAAGAAAAAAAAAACGAGTTGGAGGTGAATGTTCGACTCTTTTTATCCGGGCAACTTTAATATCACATTCTTTTTCCCAGAAGATGTAAATAAACGCGAGAAAACACGAAAAACTGCAGACCGGTCGTTATGTCATCTTTCGGCCGCCATGCGCCTGTCGCTCGTGTGGGCATCGCCTGCGATTGGAAGCCTGCCAGGTATGCTACCCGCACTGACGCCAGTGGTGACGTCTTTTCTTTTTTTTACCATTGTGAAAATAGCGACAGTGCGTGCGCATAACTTAGATAGGCGCTAATGATGCGCGAGAGCAGAGATTCTGGAAACTCTGGATATGACCTCACGCGTAAGGGAGAGGGGCTTCAGGGGGACTTCGAAAACGATTTTACACCATCGTAACAAAATTAAAAAAAAAAAAAATGAAGACGATTAAAGCGTTTTTCCTTAAATACAGAATCACTTCGATTTCTCTTAAGGCTCTCGGTTTTGGCGCCGATATGCTTGAGAAGCAGCACGTGCGTGGGGGCTACCTCTCTTCTCCTGGCACACCATCGACTCTTTCTGAACTTACTTCTATCCTGTGGTAGGTTTGCTTTGCTGCATACCCGACCCGGAGGAATAGCATGGAGCCAACGCTTTCAAAAACAAGAAATTACATTTAGTTGAAGATGGACGAGACGATCAATACATTGACATCGTTACCAGCGGCGCTTGAGTCCAGGTGGCGATCGCCTGTGCACCGCCTCTGACCCGCGTCACCGTAACGGCGTGCTCGATGTGCGCGCGGCCGCCCTGAGTCCGCCGCCACGCAGGAAAGTTCGCTACTTGTGCCCCGTAGTCAGGCAACTGGACTGGGGAACCGCCAGGGTGCCCATGATTCACAACACTAAAACAAAAATTAAATGTTTATTAGAATCGCCGCTGAGGTATTGGAGTCAAGCCTATTATATACCATATGAATGGTATGCTCATGTCATGTAAACTTAAGAAAAACAAACAGATATTGTTGTTTTATGTTAATATTAAAGCACCCACCACTAATAATATATCTAAATTCAAGGCTTATGTACGCCGAGAATATAAAACACTTAAATTAAAGTGCAAACTATTCGACACCATTGATTTTCAAGCTGAAGGATTTATCATTAAGATTGCTTATTTTCGACTTGACAGCGACGAATATACAATTTACTGGTGTAAACATGTTTCTGTAATATTATATACAAACGCAATCACTGTCTGCAGGATTGTTGGGAATAGTCTAGGCGTAAAAAAGTCATAAAAATAACTAAAACAAGTTTGTTAACATAATAAATCTATCAGCATACAGGGGAGAAAACATAATAATTTAAAATGCATGTTGTATCCGATAGCTGCCGTGAGAGTAGTGGTATTTAATAATGCGGCGATGCTGTCAAGTAACATTTGATTGGGTTCTGGTATCACTCCGCTCGAATAAATTTAGAATGGTCGGAAATCTCCCTTACTCAATAAAAATATCAATGTTATTTTGGTAGCTTAAAGAGCTACTGGAAACACAACATAACTTTTTTTTTTAGAGCGCAGCTCTCAGGCGTCGACTTCGGGCTTGAGCGGCGTCGCCGACGGCGTCGGCGTCGGCGTAACCGCGCGGTGAATTATGGGAAACCTCCCATAATGCGCTGCGCCGAAACGTCACGCAACGTTTCGGCACGTGCCGAAACGTCACCATGCGAAAACCTCACCGTGCCTAAACGTCACCTTGCCGAAACGTCACCGTGCCGAAACGTCACCGTGCCGAAACGTCACCGTGCCGAAACGTCACCGTGCCGAAACGTCACCGTGCCGAAACGTCACCGTGAAGAAACGTCATTGTGACAAAACGTCACCGTGACGTTTCGGGTTAAGTCACGTGCCGAAACGTCCCGTGACGGCGCGTTTCGTTCGTGAAAGAAGGATGTTACGGCTGAGGGGGAGGGGCATACCCTCTCCTCAGTACTCTCTTCTCCTCCTCCTCCTCAAGAGCTCCGCTCTAAATCGGAGTTATTGGAAGTTGTAAACGTCTTTCATTTTTTTTTTATTGCAAACCTCTTTAAATAAGTCCAAAGGATCGGCCTAAAATATAAAGAAAAAAGAAAGTCTTTCGAAAGCTTTATTTAAAACGGCCGCCGAAATCTGTGACGAGGTTAACGAAATGGTGCACTTTTTGCCTATTTGATAACTTCAAATCTGAATTGTCGTTTAACTTTTTGTGTTTTCCTCTCAGCGTTCAGGGGCACGCGCACATGCCTACTGGCCAAACACGGCAGTATTTCCCGAGACCTTCTTTCAGGTGCACACGACGCGCTACTCTATTTTTAGCAGTTTTAGTTGGTCTAAAACGATTTGAAAACAGTTACGATAGAAATCAACGTGTAGCAGACCTCGGTTAGCGACGTGAAGGGCAATGTCTCAAAGGAGTTGCGTTAATTTCTTCCCCAGTACTACCACATCTAAAAGTGTCGTGCTATTCAAGTCACCAAAATTGGAAGAAGAATATTTTCTGTGGTTGGCTGTAATCCCGAAGCTGCGGGGGCCAGATTTATACCACCTGATCTGTTCTCACCACTGTGTTGACAAGTGCTATAAGAAAATCCTCAATGTATCCAAATCGTTAGGCCTTGAATTTTGACTCTAAATGAAACGTTTCGCCGTTCCGGAAATCTCTCCGGCATCAGGTCATATTGAGAGTATGAAGAACAAGCTAGCAGGTTTCGTCATGAATGCTTCCGGTCTCTAATTTTTATTTTTCGAAGTCACCAGGGTAGTGATTTTACAGTCGTGGTAAAGAGACGTATCTTATAAATGATAATAAAAATTATTGCAGACATAGAACTAGCGACACCTCATAACATTTTCCAAAATGACATCGCCAAGTATGTTAAAAAAAGAAAAAAAAAACGAGGAGGAGATTAAATTGAAGAAAAGGGGGGGGGTCAGTAAACCAATTTTAACAAGTTCTTTTGCGCAACAATTTGTTTTTTTTCTCGATGTTTCTTTTTTGTGTTTCTGTACCCGCTTCCGAAGCGTTCGAGGAGTGAAATAGATATCGATCTTTGGGTTGCCAGTAGCCGTTGAAGTGGATCGGACATGTCTGGTACATTGCTGCATGTACTGGAGCAACGTCAAGAAGGCCGTCTTCAACCGACTTTGGGGCGTAAGGCGGCGACATGTTCTGGGCAGCATCAAGAGGGGGAAGGCCTACGACGTCGGGTTCGGTAATGTGTAGCATAGACTGGACAATTGTAGTGACGATCGAGGTAGCATTGATCAAACGCGTGGAGCTCGTTGTCGGAATATGTCGTTTGATGATATTGTCAACCCTTGTGGAAAATCCCTGTCCCGGAAAACTGAAGAATTGTTGAGGGAGGTCCAAAATTTTTGTACAATCCTGAAGCCGTCTTGATTATATCTTTTTCCCCGGTTCAGATGGGAGCGAGAATGGTCGGACAAGAGAAAGTGGCACTCGTTGATCAGACGATTGAACGGTTAGAACGAGTTATGGAAAGGGATTACTTGAAATAAATAATAAATTTTACGAAGGTAAGAGCCGTAAAAAATAATTATAATATAGGTCGTTGAAACTATTGGAAACTGAAAAGGTTGAAAGGCTTGCAGTCTTATTTCGGTCAGTTATCGAACAAAAGGCAGCAGAAGGGAAACTGCTAGTGGGACCCTAAAGGAGGATACTTTCGAGGGTATGGAAAATAAGGTTATGAGTTCAAGACGTTCAACTTTGAGCTTAATGTTCTTTCTCAAAGATCACAAGCCGGAGCTTCATTTTCGCACAGTCGTTAATTATTATGAAACGCGGCAAAAGGTTGTCTTTAAGTTTCTTTAACACAGAGTACATCCATCTCGAAGATTCTGTCACTAAAATACAAATGAATTGATTGAAATCTTGGACATCCACCATGGTAGACAGAGCTCAGTCCTTTCTGGGGACATCAAGTATTTACATTATTCATCAGAGAGTTATATTTTAATCCAGAGAGTGAAAGAGGTGCTGGAGCTCAACTATGTAAAATTTGAATCAGAATCGGGCATCTCGGTAGAAGGTTTTTGTGGCAATTGTGGAGTTTCATCTTCGCTCTACAGTCGTAAATCATGAGGAGAACACACCCGTTCAAGAAGAATTAGCGTGCTTAGGTTCGCGGGTGGAAGCCGAATTGGCAGAGATATTTTTGCATTATTTGGACTCCGCTGTAGTTGAGGGCATTGAGCGATTACCTTCGGTTAGTTGCGTGGTCATGCGGTGTGTCAACAACACGGTAATCTGTTGGTTTCGGAGTGGAGTAACAGAAAAATTGGAAAGTGACATAGGAAAGTCAGCGGCTGATCTGCGGTTCGCCGTGAAACAGCCGGAGAGGGAAATGTTGAACTTTTTATTTACAAATTGATGTTGGGTAGGGCTTGTGTTGGGAATATGGAAAAAAAAAATTCTAAATCTAATATTTTGAGAGGAAGTTGTCATTCTAAAAAGTTACGCGGGAGTGGTGAAGTCTTTGATCACCAATGCGATGCGCAGGTCGTGTATTCATTAACTGGCAAGCTCAGTAAAAGAGCAGTATAAAAGATTATGTTGCGCGAGTTACGAGGAAGGCTTCAATAGTAGTGAAATGGCTCTAATGAGCGAAATAAATAAGTGAGGAAAGACCTAAGAAATGATACGCTTTTCTGACATATTATCATGAGGTATCACACAATGAGGAGGCATGTGCAAAGAAGTCTTGAGTGGACGTTGTGTTTAGCAGCAATGTCAAGTTGGAAAACCTTAACCCTTTTCTTGCGGGGAGGAGAGAGTTTCAAAAAGCATTTAGAGAGAAGTCTGTTCCCTGTGAGAGTGGGGTAGTGTTTGGGATTCCTTTGGCCTCTGGGGTGAAATACGTGTGCCAAACTTTCAGATGTTCGAACGACGGATTAACCAAGCCTAGGCGAAACGTCAAACTTGAAGCTCTTAATTCGGAAGTAGTGAAGCATTCCCAGGGAAGCAGTAATTGTACAATCAAATTGGCAGAAACACAAGTCGTACACAGGGAACGCAGTAACGCAATGGGAGTGTTAAGAGAAGCAGTTAGAGTAAATTTTATCGGCAATTGTATCAGCCAAGCATCTTTTCAGCTCAGAAACGCTTCCAAAGCCTACATGCAAATTTAGAAATGTATGTTCGTTTCTTCTTAATGGGGGAAGTGTCGAAGTAATTGTCAACGACGCATTTGTTTCGCGGAGGACGTACTGGCTTGCATTTGTAAGTATTCGTATGATGGTACATGATGACGTGCGCAAACTGCCTTTGGCCGGAAAATGAGGGCAACTATCAAGGCCGAGTATTCTGCATATGAGCCGAGTGAATAATTTCACCTTTTGTGGGAAAGGGTGGCCACCTTGACGAAAGGATCTATTTATAAGCGGTTTACTGAATAAACTTTCAGCTGAATTCCGAACTCTGTCCTCCTGTCACCTTTTTTTTTTTTCTTTTTCACTGTGAATGTTTCTAGTTTTCTCTCCCCAGTATCAGGTAATTCATCAAAATTAAGATAAAAAGTTCCCACTTCACAATATATTTCACAGAAATATAATGCACTAATTTTTGCATGGCAATGTATAAAAAGGATCTGTTACCTTATTCAAATGTTATAGGCGACTTCGGAAATTTTCAGTGGGAAATTGCCGGGCGGCGGAGCTTCGGAATACACAGAGAAGAAAGGCGTCAACTACCGAAAACGGAACCGATTTTCCCGTTTAAAGTTAAAAAATCGCTTAAAACGTTTGAGTTAAATAAAAAAAAAAAAAAAAAAGCTGCGCAAATTTGGCTTCTGTCCGAACCGCCAGGGCTCCGTTTTGTTGGAGAGTGAGCTTTTGCAAATGCTTAGTTCATTTTTGCGGGAAACAAACGCAACAAATCACTGAAGTTTTTTGGGGTTTTTTGCGGGAACACATTGTAGTCAGCAGACCATATCCAGTTTTTTCATGTCCCTGTGCTTGATTGCTTGTCAATTAAAAGAAGAAAATCTACTTCGGAAGTTCTCAAGACGCAGACCTCTTCAAAATAGCTTCAAAATTGTTTAGGGTTATGTTTTTGTTAATTCTAATGCCACATCAAACGTGGATGTCTTAAAAACGTGTATAGTAACAAGCCTAGGGGACATATTGCAGAACGACAGTATTTTTATAAAATCAAAATTATGTAAAAAAAAACATTTTTTACTGGACAAGACGCTTGTTTGTGTTAAAAAAAAAATATCATATTTGTTTTTGTTTGGAAACAGAGAAATATCTGCCTGCACGCGGCGCCTTCCAACAAAGTTATAATCTATTTTGCTTAATCCCAAGAAAAGAAAATTATTTTAAAATGTTAATACCTGTTTAAAGAAATCTAACTGAGCGAAGGAACTCGCACGATATAAAGTACATTAAACACGCATGCCATTCAATCTCTTGAGGGTCCATACTCCCAATATAATAAAATCAACGGATTTAAAATGTTTTGCAGGCAGTCTTGTTAATATGCAAGCAAAATATACTAACAGTTTGAAAGCTTATGTCGAGAAAAACTGAATCCCGGACAGTGCTTCATTCCTGCTTTGAGTGTCTTAATTCAACATTAATCTCTTTGAATTTCCGACGCGTTGGTAGTTCGTAAAAACTCTGAGCATCTAATGCGATTGCCACACGGCATATCTGGTATAATCGTCGTACTTAAAAGCGTAGGCACACCCCCCCCCCCCTTTTCTCCCCCACAAAAATATAAAAAAGGCAAGCAAAATAAACAAGTGTGTAATCTGCAATCGGGCAAGAGAATAACCGACGTCATATAGCGTCTAGGGTTTCCACAGGTTTTTCTCTGTATTTGATGTTTGTTGTCACACGCCAGTCGGCTTTGGTTGCTTAAAAAAAACTGCTTTTTCAGTTTATGATTTATATAAAGCTGTAATTATATGAATGTATTAAAAGTTATTTTATTTTTATTCTTGAAGAAGCTTACCTTGGTAGAAAAACACTGCATGCCAAGCATTTTACGTTTCTTAATTGTAATATAACATTTCCATGATACGGCCAATTTCATTTTGAAAAGGTTTGTACTTTGTTACAAATAATCGTCCACGTATACTTTGTTGCAGTTAATGCGAATTGTTCCGAACGCATGAAAAAGTGGAACAACGTACACAGAAATTGATAGTTCCCGTCCCATCTTTCACAAAATTGCTGCCGTATCTCTTTTTTTTTTCTTTTCAAGTTTCAGTTTGTACAAGAACGCAGTTCTGAACATCTGCCGTGAAAGTCAAACGACCATTGCTCAAACACGAAATGCACATAAGCACCAATTCTACCACTTGCTAAATCCTGGCACAAATACCCGAATAGATCAATCTCACCAGGAGTTGGGCGACGCAGCCGCTTCCGTGGTGCATTCTGATGCCTAGCTCTCACCTGTTTTCCGGCCGCATCAATGCGCGTTTTATGCACGGCGTTTGGAAAGTTTCGGGTTAGTACGAGACTTTTAATAGGGTGTTAACTCTCGGCGTTAAATGAATGGCTTCATCTGTTGTTTGCCAGGGCGCTATCATAACAGCACCAGGCAAAAAAAAAAATTCATGTCTATCAAAAAAAAAAAAAAAAAACAGCGTCTGAAAAATGTGGCTAAGAAATGTAAACAGAGCCGGACAGAGCGGCAGGAATAAGAGCATTATTCGGTTTGTTTCGCAATTCGCTTCTTAATTTTTATCCACTATATTACACGTTTGCTAAACCATGTACGATTACAGGGCACGAGGCATTCTATGGAGTGCAAAAGTGTTCCGGACGTTAGGTTCCCCCTGAGCACTCGCTCCGTAGCGGTCTATCTATCCGTAGCGGTCTACATCAAAGCATATCTATAGTACCTATTAAATGAGGAGAAAAAGTTAAAATTACTTAGAAAAAACAGTAGCAGCAGCAGAGGGTGTCAAACACACGACCTGCTATGGCAGGCGAAAATACTGGTTTCTGCATCTGAGGCTTCTACACTTCATAACTAGAGAACAACAAACCTGGGCAACATGCGGCTTGCGCCCTCCTTCATTTGAAATTGCTCGAAATTGCGGCTTTTTTTTTTTGTAAAAATTAAAAATTTGACTCTTTTAGCCTGCCTGATTTGAGATGAAACCACCCCAATACTTTTAAGAGATTCGAACATGGGGCGAGTTGGTACGAATTTGTTGGAGAAAACAGCGCTGTCTTGAAAGTTATCATCTTTCGTCGTGAATATTTCTTCGTGCTGTTTGCTCTAATATAATTACTAGTAGAAGTGTCGTTTTTTATTTAAATCAACCGTAAACTTTTGAAACGGAAGTTAACAATAGCAACTCGTTAAAGCGATCGAGGTTCGCCTAAGCATTCCTTATGAGTTGTGAATGCGAAAGCATGCAAGCCGCTCGTCCGCTCCCCTTTTCGTCTGCTGCGTACTTTTCGTCGCCGGTCGGCGCTTGTGCTCCCCTGGTGACCTTGGACGCTCCGCTCTGATGGACACGCAGCGCCATGGGGTGAGCGGTCGTGGAAGCTTACGAGCGCAGCGGCCAATGGGAGCCCCGTCGACGCACGCCAGCCAATGGAACCGAGGGAACTATCAGCCGCTTTTGCGCTTTAGACTGATGACGTCAACTCGCTCCATAAGACAGTTAATGCTTTTACATTATTAATGGCATTCCAGAGTTATTAACGCAGTTTTATGTTTTAAACGGGAGTCGCAATGACTCAGACGCTATAGGCATGCAATGCTTTCATTGCAAGATTTATCCACTGAATGATTCCACGTCAGATGATGCTGTACGGTCAAGAAGAGGACTTAGATTTTTTTACACAATTTATTATATAATGCGTTTATGCGTAAAGAAAAACAAGCTATATATCACTGCTCTTTTTTTTCAGTTTGTATAAAAAAGGCTAGAAGAGGCTACAATTTACTTGAATTTTAAAAGGAAGTTTGAACGCCTAAATGTTTTTTTTTCTTAAGTTCACACAGAGAAATGTGTTCCTTACGCTAAACTATGTGGGAAGAGCTTAAGTTTAAAAGCATATATGTTTTTAAAAATGACGAATTTAAAAACAAACTCCCAATGTTGACTGATAACGGAATTTTTCTTTAGTTTTTCCGCCCGCTGCCGAGGATACATTTAAGTTCTTTAAGGAAAATAAGGTATAATCTTGTTCGTTAATTTATTGTCTTTAGCAGGTATATTTCTTAATAAATCGACTTGTTTATTGCTGATGATATTGAGTCAGAGGTGCAACCATTATTGGGACAACTCGCAAAAATAGCCTTGAAAATATGTGGTAATTTATGCCGAGAAATATAAATAATCGATATGAAAAACCAACCACAAGTCGGCGCGCGTTAAACGTCTTAAACCGGCAAACGGGGGACCGGGGGTGGAATACCCTATGGCGGGGTGACCATTTGATGTAACGGCATAAATCGGCTTGTTAACCTACAGCGCTTCAATGTGCTAGGGAAATGCCCGAAACTAATCAAATCCTTGTATCTAAATTAAAACAAGAACTCTATGGTACATTCATAAACAGTAAAAAAAAATGACAACTGCTTTTATCTATCTGCAGCGTCTGTCTGCTAATGGCGCTCATCTGATTGGCGGTACAGCCGAAATATATGGCGGCAGTAGCAGCTCTGACGTGCCAAATCGGACCACATACAGCCAAAATTATTCGTCAGAGCGTCGTTTACATCAGTTTTGTTTTCATTTAATATGTTTTATTACGAAAAAACGATGTAAACCAGCACACGGAGAAAGCCCACAGTAATTATATTTCAGAAAGTTCGTCTGCTTCTGCCGTCGCCTTTGTATGCATGCAATATGACTGTACATTTTTCAAACCAGCTAAACAAAAGACGACACATCGTAGCCAGCATATAGTTGCTGTTGACACTCAACAACCAGAACATAAGCATGTCATTTCATGGTTGGGTAACACGATGCATAACGTTTATAGCTCAAGTCGCTTTTTTGTGCAGAAAAAGAACGTAGAAAAATTAGGCACATCTACCGTGGAAAACACCTTGTGCCTGTAACAAAGTTGAACATTCCAATCCTCAGGAATCTGTTGGCTCCAGTGTCAGAGCACAAATCAGACTTGCTGCGTCAACGGTTCCTCCAGCACTTCAAGAGCGAGCTGCAGTCGCCCCCTCAAGCGAGGATGTCTGACTCGTCATTGGTGCCATCAGACGAAGTTGACAACAAAATCATGAAGAATGCCTTCTTGAAAAGTCAGGCGGTGTCCCCACCGCGCTCACCTAGAGCTCTTAAATAAAAGACAACCCGTTATGTGCAACGGAAGTAAGCTCAAATTACAGCTGCGGTTGAGACAAATCTTGCGGACATCTATGGTCTACCGGAATCATCAGGTGGCGACAACTGCACTGATTGGATTGATTCACTGAAAGTCATTGAACTACACCAAGAGCGGTTGACGTTGTTCTCGGAGTTACCTCATGGTATGGAAAAAAAAAAGATCAAACGCCTTATTCCTGAGGCGACACAGTACATGATCAGTAAATCAAGAAAAATGAAGAGCGACCGGTGGCGTTTGGGCATCTCCAGACACCTACACGGGAAAAAAATCTGAGGCCGGTTAACGTTGCTGCTGCACCACGATAATAAACACAACATCGCAAATCTTACACGGTCACCAATATTACACGCAATATTATACGCATGGTGTTGTCAAGGCTATCATAGACGGCAGGATTATCCTTTCCGCAAAAATATATATGACCCACATAAAAAAAAACTTGGAAATTTAAAATTTTTTAACGTTCGCCCAGAGTGAGTACAAAAAGGAATCTGAACCAGAACGTGCGCGCGTGTATTTACTGCTTCAACTTCAAGTTGCCCACGACAGCCACGAGGAATGGGTCAAAAAATCCCAGCTTGGAGAGACAGCTCAGGCAAATATACTTTTGCAGTCCCCCGAAAAATGAATATTTTGGGAGGGACTTCACAAAGTGCCTATGAATGCTGGGCATCTACACAGGGACGCTAAATATTCATAAAGGCGAGGATATCTGTGCAGCTCTCAGGGAAGGTAGCCAGCTGATCCGGAAACTTCTTGGCCCATCAACATTTATTCATCAGCTGCACTCATGCAGTGCAAAGTATATGCGCCACGCGACGTACGGGATGTGCAAAGATATTATATCCTTGGGGCAAGGGCGTCTCTACCAGCAAACACCGTGAAGCTACACCTCGATTTTTCCAAAAACTAGACCGCGGTTTTTTCAGAAGAACTTCAAAGATTTCAATGGAAAAAGGTACAAGTATCCTCGTACGTAGCGACCTAATCACAGTGCACACTGTGTCTTGTTGTCATAAGTGACGACATGACACAAGGCAGAGCCCACGCCACTCTTACGACGAAAAGCACACAAGAGTGGCTCGACGACAACCTTCTGGCGTGCGCACACGTAATTTTCGTCACGGATAAAACAATAACTCATTAAACAAAATTTCTATAAATTCTACAAAATGTCCCGGAATGGATATTCTTAGGACTGGTCATGGGAAGAATGCCTGCGACGGCGATGGGCGCCTGCTCGAGCACAGCGCTACTTTTTGCAACCTGATATCAAGAGCGGGGGCAGAAATAACAACAGCAGAAAAGTTTGTAGAGGTCCTGAACCTGAAAACTCCTTCAGTACAGGAGCTATACCTTCAAAGAAGCGCTGTAACTCGATTCCGGTCTGCAAAGCAAGGTGAGTGGCAAGGGGTGCGCCAAGTTCATGAAACACGGACTTGCGGAAGAAATAGTCGAATCACGCCGGCACTCAAGACGTCCTCGTTCCAAAATAAGCATCCGAGGACTTCAGAAGGGTGGAATTTTAATTTCATTGCAAGTTATGAGAAAATGCTCTGAAATATCAGGGCATATTGACAACTAAAATTAAAGCAGGAAGAGCAAAAGGATATTTCAGCCATACCAATGGCACTCGCCAATCACCTTGATTCTATTGTGATTGTACTATCACGCACTTAAAATAATGTCTTTGCCGCTTCGATAATTGCTTTTCTTGAGCCTTTGTTTATACAATAATTTATAAGCTGCTTATTGTAGACTTTTGTTCATATTTTTTTTGACTATATAATACGTTGCTCAGAAAACACCATACGTGGTGTTTTCTGAGCCATACGTGGGATGTCATGCACAATGGCAATTTGTCATTCATGAAAAAGCGCACATACGCTCGCAGCTTAAGCGTCAGCAAGAGGGAACCGCCGTTCGTTGCGCCATAGTTCGATGCTGT
Organism: Ixodes scapularis; assembly: GCF_016920785.2. Lineage (NCBI taxonomy): Eukaryota > Metazoa > Arthropoda > Arachnida > Ixodida > Ixodidae > Ixodes > Ixodes scapularis. Next base: position 70,078,299 of record NW_024609882.1, on the reverse strand, counting down.
CGTGATAGAAGAGGAGAGTAAGCGCATGCGCATGCGGCGTGACGTCAATGTCGGAATCTTTTGGCGGAGTGCCGAAAATGGCCCGCGTCGACAAGGAGCGCGATCGACGGCGCGAAACCTGCGAAGAGTCCCACTATTTGCCATCGCAGTAATGAAAAAAAATATTAACGTAGTATCCCGGAGCATTCGCACTGCGGGATTGATTTGGCTGGTGGCAGCAAACGCACGAAGACGATGAATGCTGTGCCGATGCACCTGTGGCGCTGCTCGAATCTCTCCATCGGAACATGGCGTCGGCTGCGCTTGCACTTCGTGATAGTCAGAGCACAGAGCATGCGCGAGATAGATTGAACGGAATTTAAACGGTAAGCATAAACCGTTTCTTTTTAACTCATCGCGCTGGTATTTACAACAGAGGTGCCGAACGTTTGTGGAAGGTTTTGCTATAATTGTCGAAAGATTGGCTGACCCGAGTAAATTAAGAAGAATAAACAAACCCTTTTTTTTCCCTATACTTATCATCTAAGCTAAAAAATATTATGTGTTACTATGGGGCCTATTTTGGCCAAATAAAGTAAAGAATAGGTACGTTTTTGATTGTAGTAAACGACTGAATGGCCCACAACGATTTTCTTTTGATTTTGAGATAAACGTCTGAGCAGTTTTTTTTTTCCACACATGAAACCAGTTTTTACTATTTTTTTGTTTACTTTGAAGTTTTTTTTTGTATTCATACTCTCTATTAACGAATGCACTAGCTTTCAGCACCTCCGTAGTTAATCCCAGCGCAATAAGTTGTAAACCCGGTTTATGCGGCTAGTTTAAATTGCGTTCAGTCCATTTCGCTCACGCTGTAGAAGATGCCATTTTAATGCGTGAGATTTAAGGAGGTAGTGTCGCAGAAAATCGGGCGTCGGCGTCGGCGGCGCGGGACAGGAAATCTTGTTTGGTCCATAGGGTCAATACGTCAGATGACCTCAGGAAGGAATTTCAAACAACCTACAACGCGTAAGTGAAACAAGACGTCACGCGCATAATGAATCTGATTAAAACGTGGCATGTAATGCGAAATAAATTTCGGCAGATGTCTCAAATGATTGTACTTTATAATGTAATCCATATGCCTTAAAAAAATGATAAATTTTAGCCGGAGGCGGGATCTGAACGCACAAACCTTTGGTTGTAAGCCAGACACGCTACCGACTTTCTTTTTTTTTCATTAAATACAATGCGCAGCATGCAAATGCCATGTCAATAGTTCCGTCCGGGTTTTCCATAAGCCAAACAGGCCTAGGACTATAAATAGATCGTAGGGGACCGTGTTCCCTTCATCGACTGGAAGGGAACGAATTGTTTCGTTGGCTATAACCAAGTCCTTTTTCAACGTCCTCTGTAGTGTCTCCCCCCCAAAAAAACCCGTCCCAACAATAAATGAAAATGTGCTATATTGCTTCTGGCGTCTTGCACAGGAGACAATACATCAAACAAGGAATCAATAACCCCCTTTCCTCCAGCCTTGGTTTGACAGGCTACGTGCCCCCATGTAGATTAAAGAAAAATGACTTGACAACTTGCGGGACAGACATTCTTTTGAGGCCACACATCTTATCCTGGACAAAGGCTATAAACTGAGCGATTCAGGGGCGTGGGAAAAAGGATTTGAACTGAATCCCGTGAGAGCTTCTTTTTCTTCTTGAAGTTATTAAGGTATTCCAGAGAAAATTGCGATTGTAAAAATCAGGCAACATTCTTCACTTCTTTCAAAAACCCGAACAGACTCAGAGGTTCACCACAATCACTGGTAACTAACATTGCGGGCAGAGAGTTAGCTAGTTTTGTCTGAATAACACTGCGCAGAAACGCGTGGTTTTGATGACGAAGAAAACAGCAACGTGAAACAAGTTGCCTAATGAACATGTGCGTGAGTCCCAGTTTCCCTGATGACGTGGCGGAAGAGGTTGTCTCTTCGCATCCTCTCCCAGCTGGATTTCTATATAAAAGTAGCAAAAACTCTATGAAACTTTTGAAAGCTAATGTGCTTACATCCATACACGCTACCTTCTAGGCAACGCACACAAGCTTGCAAGGCTTGGGCACTAGAGGAAGTTCATACGTTTAGCTATAGCGTTCCACTATTAAAGGCGAAGCTTAAGCGTACGCATGTAATTTGCAATCACGGACTGCTGATGAAACGCAGGAAAAAGGCCTGATCATAATAGGGCACCTACTATGACTGTGATCTATCTTTCTGATTCCTTCTTCGGTGTATTGATGCCGCAATCTTACCGCATGCTGAGGAATGATAAAATAAATGTTTGTAAATCGCCCAACTTGGCGTAAAATTGAGTAGTTAAACCTGGGCCTAGGAAGGGTAATTTCTTTGCTTTATTGAGTGACGAGCATGCTCTACTGGACTGCTCTAATCACGCGCTCGGCCGTTACAATCTCAAAAAAAAAATGAAATGGACTACAGCTACTGTGGGAGCAAGTAACGGCGTCGGAATTCCACTGTCCAAACATGATGGTGCAGTGACTCGACTGTTCTTTACAGATGACAAATATTCGAAGGAGAACCTAATAAGCTGTAGCGATATGCAAACATATAGTTCTTCTTTAGTATTTTTTCATTTATTAAAAAATATACTTGGCTAGCTTCTCAAAACAACGATCTTCCGTTTTCTACCCTTCCCGCAATCCGAAACACACGTTTACTGAAAGCAGTCAGACTCAGACTTGTACTCATGACAAGTAATCAAATTACGTGTATTTGATGTTTTTGGAGCAGTTTTTGTAATCTTCTGAGCATATTTATTACGAAGTAATCCCGAAAGTAATTTGATTACTTTCAGAACTAGTAAAATGACTTCTATCAGTTACACCTTTGCCTCCCATTTTTTTATGGCGTCGTTTGTTCCTACAAGTTTCCTACCAAGAATTTATCGAACCAAGACACAAAGAAGAGAATGGTTTGCCAAAATTGGTGAATTAAGAAGATAGGTAGCTTATATTTCAGTGATCCTAATCCAAAATAAATTACAGTAGAAAAAAAAATAGTTTTCAAACTTGCAGAAAAATCCGTCGTTTTGAAAATCTGAAGTATTCAGAAAAAGTAGCTCTTACATTTGTAGGTAACGGCGAATTACTTTTCTTCTCGATTAATCGAGTAATTTATTATTTTTAACCTAGAGTAATTGTAATTTATTACTTTTTTGGAGTAACGTGTAGAAGACTGAACTTTCACCTGTCTTCAGCGATGTTTAAAAGCCAATGATTTGACAAGGGTGCAGAAGGTCCGAAAGACATTCCACAAAACTTGTTTGCTCTCATACTGCGAAATAATTAAATAGTAGAGTGTCTTCGGATGTAAACGATTGACTTATGGTCGCAACCTTTCCGAAAGATAAAGCAATCACATCTAGTAGAAGCAAACGAGAAAAAATAACTTATGGGGGTTCATGAGGGGTAGGTACAAGTATAGTTCGCATATGATAAAGTAAAAAAAATAGTAATATACCCATATAGTGTGTTTGTGTGTGTATTTTTAGTAACCGCTTAAGCTTAAAGCTTTTCAGTGATTTGTAGAGCAACGGACCGTGACCAATCTCCAGCCGATGCTCGGTCGGCCGTTCACGAACGTGACGAAATGTACTTCCACTTTATACGAACATTCCTCTTTAAAGGGAATTTGCGACGTCAAGTGGTTCACTTGAGAAAGGTTCTTGCGTTCGATATCTGGAAAGTTGTCCTAGATATGTCTTATGTGACCATTACCGCGATTTCATTTTGGGAAGTGCGTAGAATAATGTACAAATATTGAGCAATGCAACCGGGCTGCTGCACCAAAACACGAACAGTGGATGCCCGCAAGAGTACAATAATTTACATTTTTCTTCGTCATCTTCAAGATAGTTTCCTGCAGAACGCTGAGAACCTTGTACTACACTCCAGCATTACATTTTGCCCCCAAATTAATAGTCAAATTCATCGGTGCATCCATACCGTCGGAAACTCGTCCTTGAACATGAAATAAAATAAAAAACAAAAAAAAACAATTGACCTTCAAAGTTTTATCATACGTAAGATGCGGTTTCGGAGCAATAATTTCAATTGTTTGGAAGACATTGAAGAGCCGTTACGGCAGGGGAAGAACGTATGAACAGAAGGTTAGGGCGCAAACGAGCTGGTGGTGGTTTAACACTGACAAAAAAACCCTGAGACTGTGACGAGAAGGGACGGACAAACACTACTCTGTGTTTTAGACCTTGCGTCTTTACGTCTCTTCTCGTACCAGTCTCGAGGTTTTTAGTCAAATGAAGGACTTGTGATTTTATCAATTTTGAGGTAATTGGATTGGCTTGACACGTGACCAGCGAGGGTGAAAGGGAAGAACGGCACGTGGGGAGGGAGGGAGGAGTGTGGGCACTGTTTGAGCGCGAAGGAATGGAGAGATGGAAGTGGGTAAAGAGAGGAAGGGGTCATATTGTCACGAGTGGTGACCAGAATAACAATAAATAAACAGGAAGAACTAAACGTTTAATGTGGCGAACTTGTGCCAAAACAAAGAGAGAATAGAAAATAATAACAAAGCGTCGCGAGCGTCGAGGTCGGCGAGACAGCAGATTCGAGCGCTGGGGCGAAACTGACTCGACAAAGTCGCGGGCGGCCTCTTATCTAGAGTGAGTCACTATCTCGAAGATTCGGCGGAGAAGGTTCGAGCGTAGCGCGCTCGGGGCGAGAATGAACAAGCACTTTCTAGAACAACAAAAACAAGGATGAACGATAGTTATGTCCGCAGCAAGAATGAACGAGAACCTTCTACAAGTCCGTGACCCCGCGCGCGGCATTATCCCCCCCTTTAAAAAGTGCATCGTCCCGATGCAGCACGAAACGAAGAACAACCAACAAAAACAAATCCAAAACAAAAAGGCAGCAGAATCGCGAGTCGCAGTTCACTGTTCACAGTTCACCCGTCGACGAGAGTGGAAAGGTCTATCGTTCGTAATACGGCTTCAGCCGGACGACGTGCACCACCTCGGGTCGCGGCTGACGTCTTGCAGATGGGCGCGTTCCGTCGGGTAGAACTTCGTAGTTCAGATCGCCGAGGCGTCGGATGATCTTGTAGGGTCCGAAATAGCGTTTCAGGAGTTTTTCGCTGAGACCGCGACGACGTATTGGTGTCCAAACCCATACCCGGTCTCCGGGTTGAAAGTGGACGTCCCGGCGACGAAGGTTATACCGGCGTGCGTCGACTCGCTGTTGGTCTTGAATCTTGACTCTTGCCAGTTGACGAGCTTCCTCCGCGCGCTGGGAGATGAGTTGAGCGTCGTCGTTGACATCATCACCGGTTGGCACGTGAGGCAGCATGGCGTCCAGCGTCGTGGTAACCGTTCGGCCGTGTACCAGTTGGAACGGTGTCATTCCCGTGGTTTCTTGAACCGCTGTGTTGTACGCAAACGTGACGTACGGCAGCACCTCGTCCCATGTCTTGTGCTCTACGTCGACGTACATGGAAATCATGTCGGCGATGGTTTTGTTGAGTCTCTCCGTCAGCCCGTTGGTCTGCGGGTGGTACGCAGTGGTGCGACGATGGCTGGTGTGGCTGAGACGAAGGACTTCTTGCGTCAGCTGGGCCATGAAGGATGACCCGCGATCTGTAATCAGTACTTCAGGTGCGCCGTGTCGAAGGAGAATGGACCCGACGAAAAATTTGGCGACTTCCACGGCTGTTCCCGATGGCAGGGCTTTTGTCTCGGCGTATCGTGTAAGATAATCGGTCGCGACGATAATCCACCGATTTCCTTGCGTCGATGTTGGGAACGGCCCAAGCAAATCCATTCCGACTTGCTGGAAAGGCCTAGTCGGGGCAGGTATCGGCTGCAGGAGTCCTGCTGGCTTCGTCGGAGGCCTCTTACGTCGTTGGCACTCATGGCACGACCTTGTGTACAGATGGACTGTTTTCGGGAGTCTCGGCCAGTAGTACTTGTCACGAATCCGGGCGAGCGTCCGGCTGTAGCCAAGGTGTCCAGCCGTCGGGTCGTCGTGGCATGCTTGAAAGATTTCTTCTCGCAGGCTGGCCGGAACAACCAGCAGCCAAGCAGGGTTGCTCGTTCCGAAGTTCTTCTTGAAGAGCACACCTCGCCGCAGAACGAAGCTTGACAAGTCTCGGGCCAAGACTCGCGGAACTGAACTTTCTTGGCCTTCGAGGTGTTCGATCACGGCGCGAAGTTCCGGGTCGTCTCGTTGAAGTGCTCCCATGTCGGCATCTGTCACTGCACCGAGAAAACGGGCGTCGTCGTCGTCGTCGTCGTCGTCAGTGCTTTCGGGAGGAGATTCGACTGGGGCCCTAGACAAACAGTCGGCGTCGTTATGCTTGCGGCCAGACTTATGCACAATGGCCACGTCGAATTCTTGCAGTCGCAGACTCCAGCGAGCGAGGCGGCCTGACGGGTCCTTGAGGTTGGCGAGCCAACAGAGAGCGTGGTGGTCCGTGACAACGCGAAACGGGATCCCGTACAGGTACGGGCGAAACTTGGTTAACGCCCAGATGACAGCAAGACATTCCTTGTCGGTCGTCGAGTAATTTTTCTCTGCCTTAGACAGTGCCCGGCTTGCGTAAGCGATCACCCTCTCTGCTCCGTCTTGTCTTTGGACGAGTACCGCGCCGAGTCCGGCGTTGCTGGCGTCCGTGTGAACTTCCGTTTCCGCTGATGGATCGAAGTGTCCGAGGATAGGGGGCGACTGGAGTCTTTCCCTCAGTTCGTTGAACGCTTGTTCTTGCTCCTCCCCCCACTGGAAGTTCACGTCGTCCTTGGTCAGATGCGTAAGCGGTGCAGAAATCTTGGCAAAATCGCGAACAAAACGCCTGTAGTAAGCGCACAGTCCAAGAAATCTTCTTACGGCTTTCTTGTCTGATGGCTTGGGAAATTCTGCAACAGCAGATGTCTTGGAAGGATCAGGGCTTACACCCTGAGCACTCACGACATGGCCCAGGAATTTGAGCTCGCCGTAAGCGAACCGACATTTTGACGGCTTTAGTGTCAGTCCAGCATTCTGGATAGCCTGTAGTACGGCTCGCAAACGTCTCAGGTGCTCGTCGAAGTCGCTTGCGAATACCACGACGTCGTCGAGATAGACGAGGCAGCTTTGCCATTTCAAGCCGGAAAGAACGGTGTCCATTACGCGCTGGAACGTCGCCGGTGCTGCGCACAGTCCGAACGGCATCACTTTAAATTCGTACAGTCCGTCCGGCGTGACGAAGGCAGTCTTCTCACGATCCCGTTCGTCGACCTCGATCTGCCAGTACCCACTCTTCAGGTCCATCGACGAAAAGTATCGGGCATGGCGCAGCCGGTCCAGAGTGTCGTCGATGCGTGGCAGCGGGTAGACGTCCTTTTTCGTTACGGCGTTTAGTCGGCGATAGTCCACGCAGAACCGAAGAGTCCCGTCTTTCTTTTTCACCAGGACTACCGGTGAAGCCCACGGGCTGCTTGAGGGCTGGACAATGTCGTCATCGAGCATTTCTTGGACCTGCTTCTGGATGACTTCTCTTTCTTTCACGGAAACACGGTACGGCGACCGATGCACAGGAAGCGCGTGGTCTTCAGTGACAATTCGATGTTTCGCAACGGTCGTTTGGCGCACCTTTGACGACGTGGAGAAGCACTCATTGAACTCGGCGAGAAGGTCACTGAGTTGTCGTCGTTGTGGGGTAGGCAGAGTTGGGTCGATGTCAAACTGCGAAAGCGGCGTTGTCTTAGGTGGCCACGAAGAGAGGTCTTCTGATATTCCGGCGATTGCGGCTGCGTCCGGGAGTTCCTCGGCGTGGCCCACGGCGGTGCCTCTCGTAAGGTGCTGGGCCTCCTGTCGGAAGTTCGTTACGAGTGCGACAGTAGTGCGTCCGTCTTGGAGCTCCGTGACGCCTCTTGCGATGCCGATCCCTCTTCCTAGAAGCAACTGGAGGCTTCCTTCGAGCAAAACGTCGCCACAGAAAGTCTCATCGACCCCGACGGGTACGAAAACACTTGACTGCGGCGGTAGGTTCACGTGGTTTGCGAGGACTCGTACCGCGGATGACGTCATTTTGGGGTCCTCCTGTGGTGGAGCAGGTTTTCGAAGCGTCAGCCGGTTTGCTCCGAGGTCGATGACGGCGCCATACTCGCAGAGAAAGTCCATTCCGAGGATAACGTCCCTCGAACAGTCTTGCAGAACGACGAACTTGACAGGGCACGTCTCACCGTGGATCTCGACGCGAGCAGTGCATCTCCCGACCGGTGTGATGAGGTGCCCTCCGGCGGTTCGTATCTGAGGTCCATCCCACGGCGTCGTGACTTTCCGAAGGCGGCGGGAGAGCCTCCCACTCAAAACTGAGTAGTCTGCTCCAGTGTCCACGAGCGCTGATGCGTCGTGGCCGTCGATGACGACGTTTAGGTTATTGGACACCGTTGCAGGGGCGTGGTTTCGATCTCTGGTAGCGTTCGAGTGGGGGCCCTCCGACGTTCGTGGAGGATCTTGGCGTCGGTCGTCTTCGGCAACTCCACCTCCAGGGGTTGCCGCGCCTAGTTTCCCCGGCGAGGAGCGAGGGGCGACAGGCTTTCACGTCGGGGTCGGTGCATCGGCGAAGCTGGACGTCGTGGCGACGGCGACCGGAACTCTCGGCGAGACGTAGGCTCGGGGGACTGAGGTCGTCGCAGGTACTCGTCGATCTCCCGAGGGCGTTCACCATAACGGGGTCGCGGGTCGTTCGGGTGGAACCCGCGAAGCCCGAGTCGTCGGTATGGGCATCGGCGGTAGGTGTGGTCCGCTTCCCCGCAATGGAAGCACAGAGGGCGGCGGTCGGGCGTTCGCCACACGTCGGTCTTGCGGGGTGCGCGAGGCTCCGGGCAGGCGTACTGGACCTGGTCGTCGTGGTGTCGGTCGTGCTGCGGCGCAGGAGTCTGACGTCGGGGCGGCGCGACATAGGTGTGGCGAGGAGGAGGCGGTGGCCGTCGAGCCACTGCGGCGTAAGTCAACGTGGGCTCCTCGGGGGCTGCCACGACGACGGGAGCCTCTTTCTGGAAGGTTCTCTGGACTTCTTCCCGCACAACCTCGGCGATGGAGAGTGAGGCCGGGCGTACTGCAGCGGGCAGGAGCTTCTTGAGTTCTTCCTGGACGACTTCACGGATAATTTCACGGATGCCGGGGAGGGTGGTGCCAAGGTCGGATCCGGATGTCGCCAGAGTGGTTACGCCGGGGTGTCGCTGGTAGTGTCTGGCGCGTGCTTGTAGGGCCCGTTCCATATTCGTCGCCTCCGTGACGAACCCGTCGACGGTTTTCGGGGGATTGCGAATGAGGCCGCCGAATATCTCACTTTTCACACCCCTCATCAAGTGGTGCAGCTTCTTCTCCTCGGTAGCCTGAGGATCGGCGCGGGCGCTCAGGCGGAGAACATCCTCAACGAAGCTGGTGACGCTCTCATGTAGATCTTGGGTCCTTGTTCGCAGGAGATCTTCGGCCCTCTCACGTCGGTGTTGGCAGGCAAACGTCTTCTTTAATTCTTGCTTGCACACCTCCCACGACGTCAAAGAAGCCTCGTGGTTTTCCAACCAGTGCCTCGCAGTTCCTTCCATCGAAAAGTAAAGGTTCTGCAAACAGTGCTCGGCTGACCACCCGTTATGGCGGGCCACCCGTTCATAGTGTTGCAGCCAGTCCTCGATGTCCTCGTGTGCGTCTCCGTGGAACGGCGTCGGAGTTTTGGGAGCGACGGGCAGGTATACGACGGCAGGAGCAGCCGGGGCCTGCGCCTGGTCGGCCATCGTCGTCTTCTTCGGCTTGGGCTTGTCCAGTAGCAAACCGTATTCAGGATTCTCTCCCTTGATGCGCCGGCTGGTCCGAGTTTCGGGTTCCGCGGGGAGAGGTATTCTCACTGGGCTTGGTACCGGACTTGCACTGCGGGATCTTGGAGGGGAACGCTGTACAGGCATGCGGTACCCAGCACCTCCACCAAAATGTCACGAGTGGTGACCAGAATAACAATAAATAAACAGGAAGAACTAAACGTTTAATGTGGCGAACTTGTGCCAAAACAAAGAGAGAATAGAAAATAATAACAAAGCGTCGCGAGCGTCGAGGTCGGCGAGACAGCAGAGTCGAGCGCTGGGGCGAAACTGACTCGACAAAGTCGCGGGCGGCCTCTTATCTAGAGTGAGTCACTATCTCGAAGATTCGGCGGAGAAGGTTCGAGCGTAGCGCGCTCGGGGCGAGAATGAACAAGCACTTTCTAGAACAACAAAAACAAGGATGAACGATAGTTATGTCCGCAGCAAGAATGAACGAGAACCTTCTACAAGTCCGTGACCCCGCGCGCGGCAATATGGAGGGGAGAGAGACAGGTGGAAAAGGGGAGAGGGCAGTGTAGGAAGGTGAGGAGCGGGATTGGTAGACGGAAACAGGGAAGAGATTAGAGTAATAGGGAGATGGAATTGGTGTGACATGAAGTATATTTCACCGCTAAATTTAGCGTGGAATTTGCATTGCTGTGTCACATGACCAAGGAGGGAAAAAGAGGGAGGGCTCCGTAGGAAAATGGGGGGGGGGGGGATGGGGAGATGGGGAAGCTGAAAGTAGAGGGAGAATGAGGTAAGGAAAGGGAGGTACTTGGGGAAAGGGGGAGACATGGGAGGGCAACACTGGGAGCAACAAGACCTATGGTTATCTAGGGGGTGGTGCTGGGCGGGAGAGGGAAGAATGGGGAAAGAAAGGGAAAGAAATTAGGGAGAAGGAAGGGCAGGGAATTTGTTTGACTGATGTGTTTTTCCCCGCAAAATTTTTATGAGTGAGAACAACGGTGTTGTAATCACCAATAATACATACCAATGTCCTGTTATATTATTAGCATTAACAACATATCCACTGCTTCGAATTTGCAACAAAAATTGCGTAGTTGGTAGGGGTGTTATCTTGCTTGAGTTGTTATTACGTATACCGCTATCAAAATTAGTCTAACACAGGTGATCAGAAATATAAGCATTTTAGTTTCGCTTATAAATATAATTTTATATAGCCAATCGCGCTATACCTCCAAGGCAAACAGGCTTATTTTGAATGCTGCTTTTCTGACCAAAACGTTCTCAAGGAAGCTGTTTTTGCAAAATGTATTACATTTTGTTTACAAAATTTATTTATTTATTTATTTTACCCTCAGGGTAAAAGTGCACATATAAAACGTATGCGCTGTACAAATATAGACTCCACACGGTTGTTTGGAAAATCTAGAGATTCAGTATTTTTATTTTATGCTTTATGTTTAAGATGCATCAAATATATCTGCTGGATACATCCATTAAAAACGGTTGCAAGTAATTTGTAAGGGTCTTTAAAAAAAATCAAAATAGGGAATATTTTCAAATTAAAAAAATGTAAATAATTTTTGAGGTTAAAGGATTCCCTCATAGATAATTGCATTTATTTTTTTTTCAGGAAGAAGAAAGTTAGCAAGCATTACAATAATCAGTGACCCTGAATAAAAATCGTGCTCATGGAAGCTACATGTCTGTCCAATCTCTCGTTAATTTAAACTTTCATCCCAAAGAAATTAGTGTAAAAGGTAAAAAAACATGCTTTCAAAGTTCTGGCTAGACAACAATAGAAAAAAAATATCTGAGCGACCATACAACAGCCCTGGACTGACATCATCATAAATGCTTACTCTGTATTATGCTTACCTTCCAGCTGAGTTTTTGCCCTCAGTGCAACCAAAGCCTTCTTTATAAAAAAAAGCAAAAAAAAAAAGTAAAATCCTATAGTGTAGGAGGAATGTCACATTGCAAAGTCAACACTTGTTTTTTTCTTTTTTTTTATTTGTGCTCGAGTATCTTGGAGGGGCATGAAATCCTAGCAACGTTCTGGGCCACTTTGCTAGAAGCAGATTTTTAATGGCTTCCATTACACTAAAGATTCATAATACAAGCCTCACCGCGTTGCAGAGACCTAGTAACCGCGCTAATAGTGAAAAGATGTGTCGAGAGGTGGCACCAGCATGGCTTGAAAAACGATAGTGCGCGCTCATGCTTTCATAACTAAAGCTTCATGTGTCGTTCCATTTCAAATCAAACACACTGGTCGGGATGGGTATTTGGATTTTTCCCAAATAAATATATATAATAGCCCTATGCCTGATGAAAACAAAACCGCATCTAAAAGAAATTAGTTTTGCAAAAAAATGTTGTTTGATTTTTGTGGAAATTCAGTTATTTGTTTTACACACTGAAAGGCTAAAATAGTTTTAAATTTTTTTAATCTCTATCCGTTGTAGGCCGGGTATTTTTTGTTATACACTTGACAAATAAATAAAATTTCATTACTGAGACAAAAAAAGTCAAACTGTACATTTGTGACATATCTGGAGCCTTGTATCTCCATATTATTTTCAATTAACGCTTACCAAATACTATCCTCGTATATTCCTATCCGTGGCCTATCGACTGATAGAATTGCTGTTTGATTTATATTCCCTAGTTATTTTACATTCATTTTCAAGCTTCATAAAAACCAAGATTTTGTCATAATTTGAGGCTGTTTTATTAAGAAAATATATTTTATTTAGAGTTTTTTAAAATAAATCCCGATCATTTTTTTTTTTTTTTTTTGTGGCGTATATCCAAATCCCCCTTTTTTGTGTTTCGCTAGAAGACTTCAAAATCAGATCTCTGCACCGCAATCGGAGAAAAGCTAAGTTCCGCAGGTTGACTTTGTTTCAATATTTATATATTCTATAGCTGGGGTCAGCTTTCTGGTGCAATGCAGTCAAAGATATGAGCACGTGCGCTCACGCACTTTGAGCGCAGATCTAAGCTGTGCATGAGCGCGTTTCGAGGAGCGCGTGCTCAGCTTCAATAGGCGCTTCAAGTGCATGAGCGAGCACGCTCCCCCTTTTGACTGCATTGCCGCAGAAAGTTGACCCCGAGTATATTTTTTCAGCCTGTATGGTTAAGTATTTGTGCCACATCAATGAGAGGGGTCGTGTTTGGGTGAATAATGCTCTTTGACTAAAGAGATACGTCCGCCCTATCGGCCACACTTAAATATCCAGCCCAATTTTCGGGGTAAAATTATTTAAAAAAAAAGAACGGACTTCCGCTAGGGTTGAAAGCTTTTAGAACTAGATAAAATGCACAGCTATGAGGTAAACATTTCTTCTTTCCTTTCCATTGACTAATAAAAGAAATACATTGTTTGTTTGTTTTTTGCTTTTTTGTCAAGCTGGCAAAGGAAAGCAGCATAGCCTTGTGACCAGTATGGTGAAAACGACCCGTGAAAGATGCATCTTCCTATCCCTAGCACCAAAGCCTCGCCCGGTGTTAAGGCCCACCCACATGCTACGTATTCTCAACATATTTACACGCATTTCAGCGGGCCTAATCACGGCCTTTAGCGGCCGTTTTTTTTTCCACAGCATGGAAGAGGAGAAGGTCGAAAAAGCACACACGGCGTTTTTCATCGACGCGTCCTCGGCATTTGGTACAGTATAGCCCGACTCGAACTTTTATGAAAAGAGTCAAGATATAGATCCGCTGCTATATTATTGCATTCCGCAAGGGGACAGAGATAACTAAATCTCTGGAGAGGTCCCGGGTTCGAGACACGGACCATTCGGATTTTTTTCGGTGGCGCACCAGTCACCTAGCTGTGTTTGGATATTTGTGCTTATACTTTGTCCCTCTTTTTCCCCCTCTACAGGGATTATTTTTGTCATGCTAATCATACACGAGATCCTAATTTGCTAACGTTTGTTTCATTTGTGTTCCTTGCAATCGCCAAGTTACCAACAAGTCTCAGCAGGTGGACCGCTACGATCTATGTTCAAATCCCTTCCTTTTATTATTTTTTAACATTGGCAGCAACATAGATGGTATTTGAATCTGTCTCAGTCGTGGATCGCTAGCTCCAAAGAAATATAGCGATTTCGTGAAGTTCGCCAACAAACCGTCCAACGCGCCAAGCCAGCACCCATTTCGGCGGTTGAGTCAAGCCAGCCATCCGGCCGCATAGCTGGGCAAGCCGTTCCTCGAGTAACTTCCGGCTGTCGACTCCGGAGCTGATTGGCTGGCACCGAGCCGTATACCTTCCAAATACGCCACGTTAAAATACGCCAAAACGCCGAGATCTGCCTCGGTCGGATCACTGAATACGCGCGAATTTACGCCGACATCGAGGCGTCGAGGAAGTGCTCGTCCAGACGCCCGCTATACGTCGGAATTACGTCCGCCGAAACGCCCGTAAATACGTCGCGAATACGTCCTATGTGGTTCCCCCTTTAGGCGAGGTTCCTCAAATATTTCCCGTTCTGTTTGCCACAGTGTGTTGACACTACGTCGGCTTGCGTTGTCGTAATAGACGCGATGCTTATATACATCGCGTGTGGTCGCCAGTTGAAGAGCCGTCCCGTCTCTGCTTGTTTTCTTGTCGTGTTCGTATATTAGGAAGGCGTTAGCCAACTCGATCGTCACAACTGTTAAATATCACGTAAAGGAGAATATTTGGAAGGACCAGAGCTGTCCAGGTGTCACAGCAACGCAGCTTGCATTGATGTTTACTTCTACATCCTAGTACAATTCCAGTTGATCCTGTGCGGTTTGGTCAATGGCCAACTTTCGCAGTTCTAGGCGAGTGTGCTTGGCTGACTACGATGATCGCCCTAAAAAGAAGATATATTCAAATAACCGTTTTCGCATTGTGAATGACCTGTAAGTGGGTCTGCTTAGGTCAGCCCTGCAAGTCCCTACAGCATTCGAGCAGTGAGGGATACCGACATGTGCCAGAATTGCTTCGCACGTCTGAGTGAGAGACTTTCTGTGTACCGTGCCTGTGAATCAAGCTCAAGTTCATGCCCAAGCGCCGTCTCCGAGAATGAGTTGCTGAGAGACATGAATGAAAAGATTTCCGGCGGCGGTCTAGGAACAACTCCTCTGAGAGTGCTGTCGGCAATCAATTCGATATACAGAAGATTCTACGTAAAACGAAATCAGTGGGAAAGAGGAATGGTTTTTAGTAGAAACGTCTAAAAAAATTGGCTAATGCCTATGCCATAGAACGAAGCCACTCGAGTCTCCCAACAGATCACTGACAGACCGGGATGGGTGTCAGCTTTTTACACTTATTCCTGCCTGTGTTATTTTTACTAAAGCAAGGAATGTATTTCCAGAAACATCGAAGACCGGCTGCTCAAATCCAAACAAGTGCAGACTGACTGTGGTGTCTGAGAATCGCCAGATCCATACAGAGGACGAAAGATCAGCGGCGATGTACTACGCGTGGCGACTGGGTATTATACCAAAGATTATCTTAATTGTTCAATTCAAACGCCGAACAAAATGTTTATAAAAACGTCGTTAAGTATGCGACGAAAACCTAGTATTTAGAAGATTCATGACAAGGTATTTTCGGGAGACGTACCTAGTGTTCAAGAAAGCCAACCCAGAGAGTAAATTAGGGATAACAAAATTTTACCTGCTCCGTGCAAAGTGGGTGAATGTGAAGCGGAAACTAACAGTATGCGCCTGCCTGTGCTGCACGAATTTTGAACTTTGTTTTTCCGCCCTGAACTCTGTGCGAAGAAACAATCACAAAGCAGGAGCTGATCTATATGTGGCTCTGTTCGGATCCGACACCCGCTTGTTTAAAACGCGAATGCAAGGAATGCCCGAACACCCCTAATCTTACGTTATAACTCTTAGAAAATTTTGAAGAGAAGCAAGTAACATTCTGCCTGTGGGAGAAAGAAGATCTAATCGATAAGACAACTCAACCACATGTCTTTATTGAAGGAATTCTAAATTGGACCATTAGGTTAATTACTTATGGTAACATTCGGAAACTTGAAAGGGATGAAATTCGGCTCGTGAAAAGTGAAGTAACTAAGAAGCACGACGTGCTTCATTTTCATTTGGCCAATAATTGGACTTACTACGCAGTAACGTTTAAGAGTACCGTTGGCACAGACACCAGCTTCCGATTTTCAAGTACGTCGCATCAACGGCTAAAGGGACCCGGAATTTCGGCGTCGTGTTTCAAGACCTCTGCCACGACTCATCACACGCACTGCTGGGCATTCGAAGGATTGAATAATAGATGGAAGACAACGTCCTGTTTTACTAAAGATGGAGCTGCATTTCGATGGAGCTGCATCTCACTTGAAAAACTAATACCAGCTCTTCGAGTTCAAGCACAGCTGCTCTGTTAAAGCAAAATGGTTGTTCTCGGCATTAGGCCATGGCAAGAACTCATACTACGTAGTTGGTGACTTACTCAAGCACCTCTCCACAGTGCACAACTGTCGTTGCCGAGAGGAGATCTTAATATGAACGCCGCAGGGCTTCGTAGAAGAAATTCAGAAACCAACAAGAAACTTTGTGTTTTTGAACTTACGAAATGTAGACGATGATACATACAGGAAACACACACACACAAAAAAAAACAGTGGGCATGCCAAGGTGTTCACGAAGGGATACGTTCTTCGCATGTTTGGTCCAAAATTCAAGTCCCTGGTGAAGAACCTGAGGTGACGTGGGCTCGAAGTGTTCCGTATTTTCCCTGAGCTCGGTGGGACTATGCGTATAAGGAAGAAGGGAAGTGAGTGAGTAAGTGACTGCTATCGTTGTCTGGTAAATAATTCCTTGTTCGTGAACTGGATGGACCGACATGCACTACTTATTGTGCTTCACGTGGACGATAAAAGTTCGTTCGGAAATATGTGTAAGCAGCATATTTAATTATATTTATTAACTTAATTCAAACAAACAGCGCGTGTTTAATAAAATTGTGTGCTTGTTTCATGTAAAGACTTATTATAATAGGTGTTTGTGATATATCTCGTTTAGAATTTCCAGTTCTCATTGACCAATTCTGGTTCCTAATGTTCTTAAAAACATAGTCTTGTCTCCAACCCTAGATTTAATTCTGGGACCCACAAGCGTACAAAGGAAGAACAATCATCGGATATCTCTGTATGCCTTGTTGTGTATTAAAGTGGCTTTTACTGTCCTTATAAATACGGTTCTGCGTCTTCGGATAAATCCGCTGATTTCCGAAAAACACTCGCCTGGAAAAAAAATTTGCAATTCGGATTTATCTGAAAAACTAAGATTCTCGAGACTGACAGTTTTATGAACTCGATTGTTCTGTTTTGTTTTTGTTATTTTTTTCTAAATATTTTTTGAACAACCTTGGCGCTAGTATTTTTTTGTTCAAACCTGTGAGTGTAAGCTCCAAAAGATGTATTTCGACCCCTTGTCGACAATACCCGTCATCAAATATCAGCGGAAATAGATAAAGGTGTCATGTATGAAACAAGGACAAAACAAAATTTGCAAACTCCTGTTTTTGTTTTTTACTTCTATTCGCTGCAGATAAAAGCCGAAAATTTCGAATTTTCCTGTTCTATAAAAGAAAGCTCTTAAAGATTTCGAATTTGTCTTAGAAAAGAAGCTCTTATAAACGCCCTCCGAATTTGCTCAAAAAGAAATCCATAAAACTCAGAAATTTACTCATGAACCTCGGCTTTGCGATTTCATACATACTAGAATTTAAAACACATTTTCAGTTCAAATATGATTTATTTCAGTTATGTACATATTCGATAGAGTCGAATATTCCCCCAAAACGACTCTTCTGTTTAAAGCGGCACCAACCTGTAGTCTTTTACGCTAAAAACTAAAAGCTATAAACCTTGCAACGAAACGAACTTGTGGAGACTACCGTTTTGCCGATTTGGGACGTGTTCGTGGTTATTTGACGTCCTCTATCAAAAATGCTACAAAAAAGAGGGAATTTAGATTATGCCTCTAGAAAATCAATATGAATAGGAATTTTTAGAAACGCTATAAAGCAAAAAATTTTATCTTTTTACTAAAACAACCTCAAGATATGAACACATCTAGAGATATATAAAGTTTCAAAATAATATAAAATAATTAGTTAATATACGTCAAACACACTATCAGCATATATGCTATGGATACGACTACAGGAAGGCGGTATTTTATAAGCGCTAATTAAAAAGAATAGGGATATACAAGGCTCCAAATATGTCACCCGAACGTCAAAGGTACAATATTTGTCATTTTTTATATCGTTCATGGAATTTGCCTTATTTGTCAAGTCTATAAAAATAATACTCGGCATACAATAAATTTACAAAAGAAATACTATAAATATTATATCGTCTCAATGTGCATAACAAGTTACAAACCTTCGTACAAAAATCAAACACACGAAGTTTAATTTTCACCTTGCGCCACCTAATATTTTTTCGTGAAACGAAAGCATTTTTTTCAAGCCGTTTCTTTAGACATGGGGTTAATATATATATGTAATTGAGAAAACTCTCAGTATCCATCCCGATGCTTGTTTGGATTTGAAATGAAACGAACCTCATGGTACTGTCAGCGCTGTGGAGTGGGGTGTTTGTTAACTCGCTCAGAGTACAAAACAGTAAAAGATGGTGTGTTCTTGCATTGTTGCGACACTACCTGGTTGATGATGGAAGTCTATGTAATATTTTCTGGAAGAAAGCAATTAGAATTAAAGGTCACTCATCTATTTTCTTGACAACTCTTGCTTTGAAATCGCGTAAATAAAACACATCTTCTTGCCGGCCGATCTGCGAGCAACCCTTTAAAAAATATGTAAACTCTAAAACACGCTGCCAATACGCGTGAACTAATGACTTCCTTGTTTACTTTTGTCTTTTCTACGCGACGACTGCATAGACCGAGAGGGCACCGTGATGGTTCATTCATGCGGTCGGATAACCCACAATCTAGACTGGCACGAATCCGCATCGGGGTTTCGGAACCACGAACCCGCACAGACACGAACTTCCCCCGATAATTGACCCCCATCCCTCACTCCCCATCTCCATTCCCCCCCTTCCCGTCTATGTAAATTATGTCTTCCGCTTGTCAACACTGAGGTCCATACACGATGCCGTCGTCTCCTATACCAAAGCGGACGACGCTGTTTATGGGAGTATTGCTCGGTAATCTCCTGTGCTTGCTTCCACGTTCCCTGGTCTCTAGTGACGTTTAATATTTAACCACGATTGCCACGTTCACTGGAGTATCTAGCTCATGGTTCTATATTTCCAGTCTAGTGCGGCGGCAAAGTAGGGACCAGTTGGCTTCAGGGAAAAACGTGGCAGATCGATTTTACTTTTACGGACGCGTCTCTCTAATCATCACCAGAGTGGGTTTTAGCTTTTGCCTCTTTGATATGGCCCTTCTGGCACCAGGACTAATGGCACAAGTTTTGGAGTTCGAAGCTAATGCATGTGCACAGTACACTTTAGGCCTTGATAAGCAGAGAGAGAGTTAGTTTCGGAGCCGTTGACGTAAGCTTCGAGGCAACTTTAATTTGTTTTGTCATGATTTGTAAAGTTTTGAAATGTAAGCGACAGACGGGAACATATTATTACGTTTAACTGACTAACGAGCAAAATAAGGATGGCTGGTGCTGTTGATTGCGCGCTGTGGATTTAGATGTTTCGTAATGAGGATATGTTTGATAACAAAATTATTTAACGATATAAGTGCATGAAACTTTTAGACCCATATTTTTCAGTTTTGCTAACTGTCACTTTCCGCTGTAGAACGCTGCTTTGTGAGTATAATAAAATAAAATAAATAAAAAAATAAATGAATAGAATAGATAGATAGATGGATAGAAAGATAGATAGATAGATAGATAGATAGATAGATAGATAGATAGGTGGGTGGGTAGGTGGGTAGGTAAGTAGGTAGGTAGGTAGGTAGGTAGGTAGGTTGGTGGGTGGGTGGGTAGGTAGGTAAGGTTGGTGGGTGGGTGGGTAGCTAGGTAAGTGCGTAGGAGGGTGGGTAGGTAGGTAAGTAGGTATGTGGGTAGGTAAGCAGGTGGGTAGGTGGGCAGTAGGGTACGTGTGTGGGAGTGTAGATGGGTAGGTGGGTAGGTAGGGGGTACTTGGGTAGGTGGGTGGATAGGTGGGTAGGTGGGTGGGTAGGTAGGTGGGTAGGTATGTAGATCGGTAGGTAAGTGGGTAGGTAGATGTGTAGGGGGTAGTTGGGTAGGTAGCTAGGTGGGTAGGGAGATAGGCAGCTAGGCAGGTAGGTAGACAGATAGATATGGAAGTAGGTAGGTAGGTAGGGAGGTAAATAGGAAGGTAGATAAATAGGTAGATAGGTAAGAAGATAGGTAGGTAGGTAGTTAGATATGTATGTATATAGATAGATAGATATATAGATAGATAGATAGATAGATAGATAGATTGATTGATTGAAACGACTATCCTGAAGTGTATAACACAGCACTGCTAACTAAAGTGAAGTTCAATCTTTTTCGTGATCCTGAGAAACAATTTCATCGCGGACAAATGATTATTATGTTACATTTCTGCAGTGTTGGCAGTACCGCGTTACAAGTAATGACGTTACCGGTAGCGCGTTACTTCTTTCGGTAACGCTTTAACGTACTCGTTACGCTTTGAAAACTGTAACGGGTAGTGAACTTACGTCACTTATTTCAAGTAACTTGTAACGTAGTTACGTTATTGGTTACATATTTTTCCCAAATTAAAATCAAATACGGTTAATTTTTTCTTCCGGGTGCCAAATTATATAGTTTTTTTGCGTTTCTTTTTGGTGAGTATTTGGGTGGAACCGTAAATTAACCGTTAACCGCAACTGCACTTTGTGGAACCGTGGACCGTAACTATGTTCAGTTTCTTTGTGGACATGTTTCTTGAAACATGACGCTTTTGCATACCTGTAACGTCAAAGGGTAAAACGTGTTTATTCATAATTTAGAGCCTAACACAAAAGTAACGTGCGTTGCTTTTGAAGTATAACGGTAACGCGCTACATTCATTTTGAGGTAACCTAATCCAGTAACGTGTTTCTTTTAGTTGCAAAAGATCAATAACGTACTTCGTTACTTCGTTTTTGGTAACGCCTACAACTATGTATTTTTTACACTG
The DNA here is from genome assembly GCF_016920785.2 of Ixodes scapularis. Taxonomy (NCBI): domain Eukaryota; kingdom Metazoa; phylum Arthropoda; class Arachnida; order Ixodida; family Ixodidae; genus Ixodes; species Ixodes scapularis. Next base: position 70,057,319 of record NW_024609882.1, on the reverse strand, counting down.
GTGAATACCCTGGCTTTCAGCTATACCAGATACATTTACAAATTAAAAGCGAGATAAAAGGCGGAAGAAAATAAAAGCGAAAAATATTACACATAAAACAAATAGGGACCCATTCTTTTCTCGGATAGTGATAAAACAATGTTAACTTACCAAAATATATTTTGGGTCAGTTGAGTACACGTATCACGCCCACATGTACCACTACAGACAAAGGCGGGGAAAAGAAGGGAACACGCAACGTAAGATTGGCCTTGTTTTGTAGTATGTCTGCCCGTACATTACAACCACATACACTGGGACCACCAGTATTAGAAGAAAAAATAATACTAGTTATTTTGATGTGTCCACAAATAATATTAAAATTATGGCATTTACCATTGTGAAGTTGATGTTTCCACAGTGCTCTACCCTGATATATATGTAGTATAGTGCCGCACCATTACCTCTTCAAGACTTATTTCGCAAGGAAGAGCACAGTCGTCTATTTAGTACCCAAAGCAGATGAAGTGCGAGGTTTTTGGGGCCCACAATGGGGGGGGGGGGGGGGGGGAGGGGGGGGGGGGGAGCCGGCTCCGCATTAGCATTGTGGAATTATCAGTTATAACGACGCTAGAGTAACTTAGAATTCACACGTTCCTTTTGTTTTTTCTTGCTGAGAGGAAATAGGTCTGATGACAAGAACAAAATTTTAGAAAGGCTGAATGACATTTTGGACAGCATAGACAATGGTGCAGAATGTACCATGATTTCTTGGGATTCTTTCTCCTGAGAATCATGCAGCGGGTGCGACAGACGAAGTGGCGATAAAAATGACACAAACCTGAATCATCTCTATGATTGTAGACTTTGCGCTGAAGTCGGACCTTTATAGCCAAGACAGCGAAGACGATTAAGATAATCTTGAGCCACCCCGGAAAAAAAAAACGGCACCAGGTGGGAAAAGCGTGATATCGAGACCAAACTTCATAAAACCGAGGACAGGACTAGATTTACGCACGGAAGCCGAATGACTCGAGTAGATGTTCTCAAGATTGTTTGAATAAATTATTTTGCCCCAATTATGTTTTCCTTTAAACGGGAGTAATCTTGGACTTATGGGGTAAAAGCATCATTCTGGGAGCCACGATTGCCCAAACGGGCACTGTAATAATTTAGTAGGATCTGAGTCCTCTGGTATCACTCTGCTTTCATCCACCGCAATATGACCAGCGTCGGACTAAAAACTTTGACGGTGTTGGTTGTATGAACGCGATGACTTGAAGCTTCCAACGAGCTTGTTGCACGCAACATCCAACTTGTCGTTCCCACTTGATAATCCGGGCCGTGACGTCATGAGTAGGAACCATAAAATTACTCTACCAAAGCATCTCGACGCCGGCATTCCCGGAATCCCGGAAAGGGGAAGGGGGGGGGGGGGGGGGGAGGCGTTTAAACTTGAACTTATTCGGAACGCGCAGTATAAGCGATGCAAAAACGCGGATGGTGTTCTTATCGTTCGCATCTTCATATCGCCGGTCTTGCACGTACTGAAGGAGTGGTAACTCAAGCGCGTCTCCGCGCTTCCCAGAAAGTGTGTCAAGTATTCTAAGAATTGACTGATATAGGGGATTTAGATGACGCTCAGCAAGTATTTAATTTTAACCCTATGTCTATTTTCACTAATTAAAAGTGAATACTTAAGTTTTAGAAAATTATTTTGCTAGTTAGTATGCTTGCTGCGATCCCTGACGTCCGCCGTGACTGGCAGTTTGTTCCAAAGAAGTGTTTATCTTTTTTCTCAAACAACCTATTTTTAGGGATGTTTTAACGCCTTCGCAGAAATCCCCGGTATACTTTCGAATGTTTCGTAATCATCTTCTAAAGCTTGAGGTGAGACCACTTCATATATATAGCAGTGGCGCATTGATCCAGCCAGTTACATTAAATCGCTTCAAGACAGATTGTTCTTTTTTTTTGTAGATGCGTTTTTTGCTGCAAGTGAAAGTTTTTGCCCAATATGAATTTCATCTGCAAGTCGACATTAGTTTAAGTAGGCCAGCCAGGTGTGTTCTCAATATAAATGTTTCATGTGGTTGTCCAATTATTTGAGGCATATATAGCATCAAATATTTTGTAATACCCTTTTCTCCTGATTTTTTAGGCAGGGATAAGTAACGTTGGCGCTCGTCGCGTGAGTTGTCTAGACGTTCATTTCCCAGCTCTTTTTGTGATTAAAATGCTCCCTTAGCGTCCGAAATAGAAAAGCCTAGTATGTATAATTTCCGGTTGGTATCCCTATTACATAAACTAAACAAACAGGATTCCTGTTTTACGATTTTGTGCTTTTACCGCATTATTTTTAAAAAAGATATTCGTATCAAAAAAACATAATGTTGACTTCTGAACATAAGAATAACCCAAACGTTCTGAATATCTACACGACGGAATTTCAACGTGCCTTTTATTGTAACATAGAATATAGTGGTGAAATGATCTAAGGGAACAATTCAGCCAATCTAGTATTAGTGATAACAGGGATTCCCTCCTTGTTTCGTGCAGTGGTAGTTTAGACGACCTCACGTTGGTATAATGCTCCTTTTCTCGAAACCGGTGGGTGTCGTATTTTGAACAATTACTCTCTTTCAAATGTCGCGTGTCTTTTGCTTTTTGTTTGCCATTGCACTTTTTGTGCGAAGATTTCCTCCCGGTGACAGCAAAACCATTTCGAGAAAACGCAGAGCAATCAAATTTGAGATCATCCTACATTTCTTTTTTCTATAAAGGCTCCTACTAAAAAAACAGCAAAGTAAACATGAAGCTCAAAGAAAGCCCAGATTCTATTTCGGAGAAGCGGCCCTGAATGCAGCTGTTCAAAGCTGCGTTCAGGGCCCATTCGAAGGAGCGCCCCGCATGTTCCGGTTGACTCAATTCTTTTCATCCCGATTATCATTAGCGGGTTAGAGACTATGTGGTAGGTTCTTATTTGGCGTCAACACCTTTGTCTGAACAATGTGACGCAGTTTCGCGGCATTCGCATACTCGGTCTTCATTAAGCATAGTGGGACTCGGGGCATCTTGCAGCAAACAATTTGCACAAGCCATTCGCCCCAGAAGACTCCGAAAAGTTCAATCAGAGCCAACCTAAAATTGGACGCGGTCGTACCGGGCCTGGCGAGGTCTCCCTGGGACGTCGTATGCAAATGTCCTTCAGACACTTTCACGTAATAAGGCTAAACTAGCACACGGTGCGCAACGCGCCAAGCAGAGCGGAATGGCCACTTTATAGGCGCAATTACTAGGCACCACAAAATGCTTCTTGTTTCTTGTTTTGGTGCGATTCACAGCTTCAAAATATCTAGGCATCAGGCGCGAAGATTTTCTGCGCGTCAGAAGTGAGCATTCTATAGTCGGCATTGCTATTGTGATAAAGAAGCCTTTAGCGAGTGCAAGTATCTTCTTAGAGACAAAAATATTGATTCCCAAATGAAAATTGTAATAGACCAAGTGGTTTGCCTCAAAATTGGTTCAAGACATTAATACACATATGCGAACTAGTAGCCAAAATTACAAGGTACAATAATACTTTTTGTGACAGTATCACACTTTCTTTTTTTAATTTTTTTCTGATATTTTGTGAGGATTTACTGGCAAGACGTAAAAGCATAATGTCAAATGTAATATGGGGACAGTATAGCCCTTTTTGACGGGTTAACCGAATTTTCATGGTGCTATTTTAACGCGAGTGAAGCTCACGTCAACAACAAATAGAAGAGAAAAAAAACCACTCAAAATACCATTTCTTTAGGCCTGACCACACACGCTTCAACGGCGCAACCGGTCGGCGCCACAGGCAGCTCCGCCGTCCGTCATCCGAACTCAAGGGGCCGCATTGACCTTCGTTGAAGCGGGCGTTATTGTCACGTGACAGCACTGGCCCTCACGTTCTCCAGGTCAACGCGCACGCCTTCGCCGGATTCCCCGCGCTTTCATCGCCTTTTCTCCGTTAGGTTCTTCCGTTTCGGCTCTCATATTTCGAGTATATCAGCGTCAAAAACGCAGTCACTGCCTACTTGGCGGGTGTCGATGATGACCTTGTGATTAGCCTGAATGAGATCATCCTAGCCTGCTCGCTGATCTTGCGACGTCACCGCGCTTAGAAGGGAAGGAGGCGCAGGTTTTGGGTCGGGCCGAGTTGGTGCTACTGAAACATTGAGGGACAGGTCAGTGTTTTGCTGCTCGGCTCAGCGCCAGAGAGGACGGCTACTTTCGAGAGTGCCACCAAATCCCCACGTCATTTGTCACAACGCAGGCGAAATGCAACAAGTGCCTCCGAGAAATTTTATAGTCATTCCGAATACATATCCGATAATTTCCTATTGGTTGTTCTTAGCGTCATTATCTGTGTAGTCTGGATGCGTCTTGTCATAAAGAAAGGAGAAAAGTCGCAAAGCTTCGGCGAGCTGCTCTGTTAGGAAAAGCATTGGGGGAAACAGGGATTGCAGACGAAAAGAAATTATGCTACGCTCTTTAGGAACGCGAAAGACAAGCGGAGAAGCGGCTTGCGCGTTGCCATGGCATCGCAACGTCACTATCTAGGCGACCTCCCGTTGGTGCCTGTCTTCTGCGGTAAGAAACGGCCAGCGCTCAACCGCGCGCGGGCCGGTGGCCTGGACGGCGTTGACCTGCGAGCCGCTGAGGGCGAAAACTGGTTTAGGCCGGCAGCCCGCGGCAGACAGCGGCTTGCGGCAAGCCTCCGCGACGCCAGTGTGGTCAGGCGCTTATACGGTCCTGTTCCCTCTACCCTTTGTAACATATAATACACCCCGAAATTCCATTTCAACGTACAGCGCACTGACGTCTATCTGTAATAATAATAATAATAATGTTTATTTTTTCCATCAAGCACAAGTACATGATGGAAGGGGACGGAGGAAAAAAGCTGCATTTGTGCAGCTTGACGAGTCCTGAGCCCCCTCCCCAATTGGCAACAGCGGCAACTTTCACCAGAGTCGTGATAACGGTGAGATGAACGTATTAAACAGCTCAAGTACGTATTAAATACTATAGAAGAAAATAAATACGCTTAGGATTTGCAGTAGTGCCAAGAAAATCAAGATAAAGTTTTTGCAGTCAGTCACACGTACATTAGCTATTTAATTAAGTCGTAGAACCCGTGTACAAAGCCACTCGTGAAGGATGATACCGTCGGTTAAAAGTTACTTCGATGGACATCCAAATGAAGTTTTGGGGTGCATTATATGTGAAAGGGATGTAGGAATATACCCTTTATTTTGTAAGAGTGCACATGACGTCGCCTCAGTGGACAGTGCGAGAATATTGAATATATGTTTTTTTGGATTAACGTTAATTTGCCATTTTCGTTTCATAATAAATAGCGTGCTAGAATGAGTAAAGTATGCGTATTAAAAAAAATGAGTCCAGTTTGGGAAGCTTGCGAAAACCGCTGAAGCTCCCATTTAACACATTTTTGTAAAGAAACTAGTACACTGTCTCATTTGTTCAGCATAATGCGAGGCTACAAAATAACTAAACGCATATTGTTCAATGAACCGAATGGGCATCGGTGTACAGGTTAGAAGTACCAATGGACTACAAACTTGAAGACAAATGATAAATTAAATTATACAAGTTGATCCAAATATGTGGAATGGTGTGTCCACACATCGACAATCCCATGCCATACGAATCATGAGTCCAAGGATTTTTAGTGTAGCTTATCCGTCAAACATTTTTTTGTCCACTTCCAAAGAAAATAAACATTTGCTGCGAACTTGTATAAATTATATGATAAAAAAAAAAGATCTGTCAACAAAGAAGGAGTTTCGGGCGGGTATGATTTATTCACTTTTCTGAACTTAATAAGAACCACTGGAAATCTTTCGTGCAGATTTGTAACCTAAAAGCTCGCAGCTTCACCTCTTTAGAAGCCCCTCACTGAAGTTCAACCTAGTAACATTGAACGTCAAAAAACAGAACGAGCAATAGACGCTTAACTTAAAATCTCTCTTTTCAATTTGGAATATTGCAATATTGCAAGCATGAAAAACCAATTATATTGTTTCTGATTCTTACACTTTACAGTTTATTGCGGACATTTTCCAAAATTATATGCCTGTCCACCCTTCCATTTCAATTTGGAATATTGCAATATTGCAAGCATGAAAACCCGATTATATTGTTTCTGGTTCTCACATTTTACACTTTATTGCGGAAATTTTCCAAAAATATCTCTCTGTCCACCCTTCCAAAAAAAATGAAACTCCGAAGTAAACAGTGAGAAAACTACAGCCATCTGTTTTTGGAACAATCATAGTTGAATTGGTGTATACATTAATTCCAGCTTTAAAGCTCATTTAACGAAATCGCTCCATTACCTAGAAAATGTAATGTATAATTCGCAGGTCGTCGCAACAAGACATATGTATGAAAGTTTTGAGAATGTACCCCAATCAATAAAATGTTCAAAACTTGAATTTACGGATTGAGCGAGACCGGCTGCCTTTGGAGAAAAACCTCGGGGAATTGGGCACACAACAAAGTTAATAGGAAAAAGGGAGAGAGATTCGCACATTCGAACAGGGGTTTTATGAAGCTGGCACGACGGTTTGAATTAAGCGGGATTGTGTGTACTCCTTATTATTACTTCTTGAATTTTTTTTTTTGTAACAGAAACAAGAGGCAAAGCGAAAAGACAACGCTTGGAATCGACCGATCCGGGGGTTCCATCTGCTCATTTGAAATGGTCTGTTCTGAGTTGGAATTAGCGCTGGAAAGAGGAAAGTGACGTGTTAATGGGAAGCGGCCTGAGAAGGGGTTGCGAAGACGGTTTTATCACGCTTAAAGCAGGGTTCGAACGGGACCCAGGAATTAATTGTAATGTCTTTTCAGGGGATCGGCAATGCCAGAAAATTAAAAGTGAACACGTTTTTTCTACTTGATAATGTCGAGGCCCTTTTAATGGCGAGGTTCAAAAGCCATTAACAGATAATATTCATTGACTTTCTCAAAAATTACCGGAAAAGAGGCGAGACCCAGTCTCAGATGTTTTTTGAACTATTTACAAAATTTGCGTTACGAAATAAAAATATGGGGCCTTAATGCATATACATATATCTATGCTGGTTTGATGATTGTAAATAGCATAAAAATTTTCAGAGGCAGGTGTTTCTTACGTACAAAATGCAATTTCCATCCGAGATTAATCTTGATGACAGTAATCCTAGAAATTAAATTACTTTTGTCACTAGCGAAAAGAGCAGCATGGTGTTGAATACGCTTGTAGGTTAGATTCTGCATATGCTGGTCTCATATAGTACATGCATATTCTAGACTAGGTCATACAATGGTGACATACAGTGCTTGCTTAAGAGACGTGGGAGTGTTTTTGAGGTTACGTTGAGTAAAATTTAATACACAACTAGCTTTGTTAGTTAAATATTGTATTTGCCCGTTCCACTTTAAGTTAGCCGTGAAATATACACAGCAATACTTATAATTATCAACATCATCCAGCAATTGACCTGGTAGTTAGTAATGCAACTAAAGGGGGTCTACATTTCTCAATGTTGAAGCGCATTCTCCACCTATCACAGCACTGTATTACAAACTGCATATCACGCTGAGGGGCATCAACAACAGTAACATCTTGAACCCTTCTGTAAATTACATAATAATGCGTCCAAAATTTTACGCTTGGTGAAATTCTAGTTTTTAAGCCGTTAAGTATACAAAAAAGTACAAGGGGCCTACAACTGACCCTTCCGGGACACCGGAGATGAAGTCCACAGAACCAGGTTCACCACAATTCACAACGCTGTTTATATTAAACAATTTACCCAACCAAGCTCATCGGGTGTTAATCCCAACGAAGCCAATTCATGTAAAAGAATATCATCGGGAACGGTATCAAATGATTTCTGGAAATCCAAGCACAGAAAAACTACCTGTGGACCTTTGTTTTATAAAACATTATTGTCTTGAGTTAAATGACTATGCAGGGTGACAATAAACAAGTTCTAAAATTATGTATGTGTGGTGAAAATAAACTTTTACTTCGAGATGCTTTATCATACTGAATTAGGCAATATGATCAGTGTTTTTACAGCATACAACTGTGATGGAAATTGTTCTGTAGTTAGCAACACAATTTTTAACACCATATTTATATATCGATAGCACGTTTGCGCACTTCTATCGCAAAGCGAGTTAATTTTTACGTAAACATTTTCTGTTACGTAATAACTATAAAAGGTGTCAGTGCACGAGCGCACTTCGTTAGCACGTTTGCTCACTTCTATTGCAAAGGGAGTTAATTTTCCCCTAAATATTTTCTGAACGAAATAACTATAAAGGTGTCACTGCACGAGCACATTTCTTTAAAACAGAGATGGTTATACATTTATAGGAAAATAGGCGGAAGTTTTTATTTTTCTTTAAAGGAGGAAATATTTGGGAGTAAATATATAAGGAGTAAATATTCACACGCAAAAACGTTTGCGTGTGAACCTCGCGTAAAAACGCGCCATCATAAAATGTACCTGTGCTAAATACTATCTTCCCAATGCTGTGTGCTACAGCTAATTCTTTGCAACTGAGCCTCGTCGGCGCCTTGGAGGCTGTCCAGAATAGATCTGTGCGTTTCATTCTTTCTAATTACCATCGTACATCAAGCGTAACCTCTATGAAAAAATGCCTATCCTTGCCAGTTCTTTTTTACGCCGAAAGTTTTATCGATTAAGTTTATTTCAGAAAATATTTTTTCACAACCCTATACTTAAGACTGAACTACTGGAGCCATCCTACATATCATCACGCAATGATCACATACATAAAGTCGAAATTCCACAGTGCCACACTAATACCTACTACAGATCATTCATACCTCGTACGTCTGCTGACTGGAATCACCTTTCCACATCCATCGCCACAATTGTTAATCCTGTTGATTTTAAAAAAAGCTGTATCAATACTAGTAGAAGTTGATTGTGATTTGAGTGTTCCATTAACTTGTACGTAATAATCCCACCCCCTCTGTAATGCCTTCGGGCCCTGAGGGTACCAATAAATGAAATGAAATGAATGTAAATATCTATAGATTTTTTTATAGCGAAATGTCATAAAACGATATTGCTGACTATTCATCCTTGAAGGCCAGTCGTATTAAACCTTATCCTTGTTAACCACAAACAGACACCTCTAAAATTCAAAGAAACCTTATACATGTCAAATATGCGCCCTATTTAAAATATGCTTCCCAGCATAGGATCTGCGCACAAAGATAACTATTCGCCGAGAAACTGAGAGAGAGGAGGAGACAAGAGAGCGAAAGGGTACGTCAGAACGCCGATTTCTAGTTCAAACGATTAGTGGGAAGACCTAAATCCAGCTGCCTTTGTCTCCGCTGCACTCTTCGGACGCGTTAGGACGCTGAAAGCCGACCTTCTGACTTTGACTTTCCCTTTAGATGGCGCTCGCCGAGGGCAGTGGGGACAAGGGCTGCTAACTTTGACTCTACCCACTATTCATTCGAACCAGAACTCGGCGTTCTTGTCCCCCCCCCCTCCCCCCCCCCCCCGCACTCTCGTTCCCCCCTCTCCCTCTCTTCCTTAACGCATAGCTAAACGTGAGCGTATCCAGAAAGGTGCGGTTCGTTTTGCTTCTAGCGAATATGATTTTTCTGAACTCTTCTGAAATACGTCACAAATTTAGATCGCCACTACTAGAGGACCGGAGAAGATATCTCCACTCGTCTTCATTTTATAACATATTTAATTTTATAACTGCTGGCATCGATACAGAGAGTTATTTTTAGAAATCTACATCAATCAAGGGACGCTAACGTGTAAAAAAGAAAGCTTTGTTACCTTTAAAGGGCTTAATTGGGACACGTATTTTCTCTTGTTTCCTAAAGTTCGTACAAAAAAATAAAATAAATTGTGCAATTTTAGCGCAGTTAGACGCGATTGGGGTGAAGGTCAAGGCTCGTTCTAAACCCCGCTTACAAATCAGTGGCCCTGCCCATTTCTACTGGATGGGCTTGGCTGCTCCGACGGACATGCTCGAAAGCATGTTGTCGCTATTGGGTCCATCTTCCCGACATCCGGTGCGTCTAGTCTGGAAGTCTGACACAGCCTGGTAGTCGTGCGAGGAGACGCGCGTCAGCTCCCGCCATCGTCTCTTATTCGACACCACTATCTATCGTCGTCTGCCATGCACAGATGTGGACCAGAAACCTGGGCGTCGGCGTCAGTTTTTGCCTTCGCTATTCCGCCTCCGTCTACAAACGTCCAATACACTCGCGGGACGCTGCCACAGTTCAATAGAAGTGTCTGTCAGCGTCTGTCGAAGTGCGGTAAAAGCGACCGAGAGGACGAAAAAGATGAAAAATAAATATCTGGTTCCTCCAGCTTTCCTGTTCTTGTTGCTTCTTCGCATGGCATCCGCGAGCAGGCTAGGTGAGCGTCATGACGCACAATTAAAACGCGACCTAAAGGTATTCGCATTGACAGGCCAGTTGCACTAAAAAACTTCAGAGCTACTCTGGTTTCGAAGCAAAATGAGGGGAACAAATCCGGAAAAATTTGATGCGAACCGAACGCCCGATTGCCTCTAGCCAAATCACTCGCCAAACTCTTACTTGTGTCGGTACCTTCTCGGTGTTGAAACCATGGTTTCAATGACAAAGGTGGCACAATTGACAGAGGAGCGGCGCTGCATTGACGGGAACTAATATCGTTACTCAGCATCAACACGCACAAAGGAGCAAATTAAGCCAGAACAACTAACATACTTAAAGTGGGACGCTAGGCTTATTTAAGTCCCGCTACTGCCCGCTATGAACCCATGTACCAGCACAGCGCCAGCAGTGCCTCCGAAAGCGTGTACTTGCGAGACTTGTTTGCTGCAAACAAGAGCGGTTGAGGGGACCTTCGTCTAAACGCCTCAGTAAACGCAGAACAACTCGCACTCATAAAATAGACGAAGCCGACGAGCTGCCCTCGTCGATTACTCACCAGACATCGGCAGCCATGTTTCTTTTTGTTTGAAACCGAAGCGGAAAGGCAATCTCGGCATATTTCTGGAAAAACAAAATACTGAGTCTAGAGAGAAATTTTTTTTCTCAGACATAAATTATTGTAAATTAAAATACTATTACGGCACTGAGAGAAAATCTTACAACCAACATTTCACACGTCAATCATCTCTCCAACCATTGAGAGCCCAGAAAAGTTGTTTAGTGTTGTGAGCACCGGATGGAGCCTAAAGCAGGGTTCCCCCCTCCCCCCCCGCCCAATTTAAATCAGGGCTAAGTGCAAAAGTATTGCTATTTTTTCTTTGTAGAAATATTTACATAAAATATTAAGCCCTTTGAAAAATGCTTGTGGACTCCAGTGTTTCTTTAAAGATACGCGAATTCATGCGTAGAATTAACATTTTCAAGTACACTTTCTTTCCACGAACAGTGCACGAATGAAATAATTTTCCAACTGAAGTTGTCACTACTCCTTCATAATTTTTTACTTTCCTGTAAAAGTTGTTGCGACAATAATTATTGTCTCGTCTGCCTAATGGAGCCCGTTTCTCTACATTTGTTGAAATTACTGGGAATATCATTTCAATCATCTCTGTGAACCCTTCTGCATCACACATTGTTCGGTCCTCATATTTTTATTTTCGTTCAGCATTTGTCCATTTGCCTTACCTACTCTACTACTGTTGTAACGCCATTAACTGGGCGATGTAGATACTCAAATAAAAATAAATACTCAAGGAGAGAGTGAAATCTTTGCAAGCGTAGCAAAAAAAAAATGGAGATCTATATTAGGTTTTTACAATTGTTCGATCATTGTTTTCTTTTTTCTTTAATATTGACCGACGATTCGCTTTACCCAAATTCCGTTCTCTTATTCCTCCACCACATAATGTATGCACTGTACTTATGCTTTCCAACTTTTTTAACATATTTACATTTGCCTTACAGAGGAGGGGGCACGCACGATTATATTCTTTATTATTATTATAGTCATTTTTACTTCGTTTTTTTTTTAAATTCGGTAAAAAAAGAACTAAATGCTACTCTTTATTTATTTGGGAGGGGGGGGGACGATTTTTCAAGATGACGTGTCTCCAGAGATCCAGTACCTCCGGATTATTTCTGCCATTTTTCGTTCGATTATGGACAAGTTTCCGACGAGGCTGACGAGGTTATGAGCTTTGCCACTTGGTGGCGACGACGCGTTAAAACCAAGCCGTTCAGGGGACACCAAGTGACTCATCTGCGCCCAAAACTACACTGTCCTCCTCCGCTTCCTGGTCTTGCTTATCTCCTCCTTTTCCTTTCTTCTCCCCATTTGCAAAAGTACAATAAACGCGGGAGAGAATAAATAAATCATGTTCGGCAAATTTGGCAAGATACGCTCGGTTAGAGCTTGGAACCATTACTTCAGCAGAGTGGCGCTGTTTTCAGGGGACATTTGGAATAACGACATTTTAATCGGCTTTTTGAACATTCGCCAGGTGCAATTCGGCAAACGTTTTATTCGTTCTGAAACTAGTTTTCATGCCTTTTTGAACAAAATTATGGGGACTGTGGTTTCGCAAAAAGATAGTCGACGTCTTGGCAATAAAATAGGCGCTAGGACTTTGTTTCAGCACTCCTTCAATACTAAGTGCATTATCCTTAAACCGTCGTCTCATTCCCTTAACCATAATCAGTAGCCGTCGAGGCTCCGTTGACTTCGACGACTACAGTTACAGAAGCCAAGTTAGTCCGGAAATGCCTTATGTTTCTAGCACTCACCATTTGCTTAATGATGAGCATTTTCTATTTCCCTCCGTGGATCAAACTTACTGGGTTAATTCGTTGTGATCTTCGTTGGTGCACCCCAGCGATTTATATGGATCTCTTCATAGGTCTGTTTTCCGGGAAGTCACTGCCAGAAGTTGATGAGAGGAAATTGAACAGCCAAAAAGCAACGAATTAGAAGGCGATCACGTTAAAAAGGTACGGAAACGAAATTCCAGCGCTTATTCTTTAGTTTTAATGTGTTGCCTGTTGCAGCATAACCTAAAAAAATAACGGTCTTTCGTTGAAAGGCACAATTAAACTAATTTTACAGCTAATTAAATGATATATCAATGTGCACTTGGTGGGTGCATGTGGAGCCTATTTTGGAGGCGGTCTAGCAACGTTGGGGAACTTGCTACGTAGACATGTCGTAGTTCCATCGTAGCTTTCCTCCTCCATTCACAAATCGCGCATTGTGCAAAACAGTCCAAGAAGACGGAGACCCTCGTTTGTGTACCCGGATACAGCCATTGTCCCCCTAGAAGATTTGCCCGTCGCTCAAAAATTTTGACAAAAGTTGCTTTTCCCACCCCATTCACCCCTAAGCTGACAGTGCTGTGGAACCTACGTGCTGCTTGGGCCAGCCACAGGCTCGTCACCCCACGGGTACTTCGAACGGCTCGGGTGCAACGCGTTAACGCTATTCAAACCACCTCAACGCTGAGAATGCCACCAACGGCAAAGCTCATAACCACGCCAGCCTTCCTACGTCACGAATGCGGGAAATTCTTTCTTTCTGTTTTTGTTTGCGGCAGATATCCCATGGCGCATTGCGCTCTCCGATCGCTTCTCTTCGAACGCTTGCTCAAATTCACCGTGTGGAACGAAAAATATAGCCAGTCGTTCAAAATACCAGCATGCAATTCTCAACCACGGTCATTATCCGTCATGCTTGACTCATTTCCGAACGAAATTCGAATATTTCAATTTTTGTTTCCGTACCCCTTTAACGGGGTACTCCACTGGTTTTTTCATTGTCTCCAATTTGCTTGAAATTTTGCTAAACTAACCAACAAACATTGCGAAAATAGTATCCCAAATGTTAGGTCAAAATATTGTTTTTTCGCGAAGTTATTGGATTTACAGTTTCGGTCCTCACCGTGTTTTTCAAGCTCGAAGTCTCTACTGGCAACAATAAAAAAGTGACGTCAGTGGAAGGCAGGGGTTCACTCTTTGGGCTGTAGATTTTGTTTTAAACTGATTGGAAACAGTTTCATGGTGTCAAATGAATGCTTAGGAAGCTCGCTGCAGTACCCGCGCTCCAGCACGGAACAAATGATTGGCGGAATCTATTTTTTGGCTGCTTGCTCGACTGGCAAGCCTGCCTGCCACTGACGTCACGGCACTGAAAAGTGCGCGTATATTTGAATATTCGTTTTTGCATCATTTTCATTTGCCGATTTCACAATACCAATTATGAATTTCACGATTCTAAATAGCATACCGGAGAGAGTAAAGGCCGGGGAGTCAGAAAATACAGTTAGTTGAGGTAGCTAAAAAAATCGGTGGAGTACCGCTTTAAGCGCTTCCAAGTCGCATGGTCATTAAAAGTTCCCATCCGCAAGTGGCTAGCCTCTTTTCCGCCCTGTGTGATTCCAATGTGCAGCTATGCCAAGCATTTTTGCTTGCTTTTCAATGCTAATTGACCTTCCCAAGAGCATACGCTTTTTATTCTGCACGACAAAAAAACACACAAAAAAACGCGCACGTTTTGTAAGAAAAACGTGGATGTTTCAGCGCGCACTTACGTGATCAATGAGAAAATCAACCACGCCAACATAAGGGATTCCTTCCTCGCCACATTAATACAACTTTTATCATCTCCTGCTCTTTTTTGTTTTCGGGAGGTTGGGGATTCAGAACAACATCGGAGTCCTTGACGATATCCAGCAATGTATGTGAGCGGCCCTGCGTCATGGGCACTTTTAAAGGCTTTTACATGGATGCTAAGAAAGCAAAACTTTCTCCTCGCCAAAAAAAGAAAAAATAAGATGAAACTTTTTAAAGAAGACTGGAAGCTGAAGAAAAACCTTCGTTTGCGTCCAGCCATTGTTGTTCACAGCAGAAAGCGTGTTTTGCGTGGACAGCCCTTTGGTCAGTGCTTGTTCGGCCGCTTCTAGAGGGAGATGGTTTAGAGACTTAAATCCGAAATTTAATCTCGTTGAATGCAGTATCCCGGAACAAAGTGCGAAACAGTGGGAAATAGTTCATTTTATTTTTACCAGACTTAATTATTTTCAGGTCCAGTAATGTCGCAGTTCCGGTATATTCAATAAATGTTCACCCCTTTTTATTGTTTAAATTGCGAATGTAATCATTGAAAAGAACCACACTTTATTTATTGGCACATATGCGTGGCAAAGCGTTTTATTTTTTTAAACAAAACATTTAAAATTACATCTGGAGTTTCTCAGCGAAGGATAGGTTCAATTACGCTCCCTGAAAATCGTCTGATATGCAATCAAAATAATCTCAGTTCCACAGCGCCTTTATTTCAAAGGACTTATGTTGAATAACTGTCATTCCAGGAGGTATTTGAGCCGGCCATCGCGGGATCTATACTCTGATACACTGTATCAGCCGTCTCGGCTCAATCATAGTTTCGTTTCTGTGTAGTTCCGCGCTTCATTATCTACATAGCAGGGAGGGCTACAAAGGAAACGAAGGGAATATTAATCGATTGTCTGCTTCTGCTAAAGAGGCAGCAAGGGTTGAGCCCCGCGAGACGCTAACATGAGCGTCCAATTATTCTGCTGTCTTAAAAAAACAGCTATTCGCGACTCCAGCGAAACGGACGGCACCAAGCGGGAAAATTGGGAACCAGTCGGAACAGGTCGCTTTGCGCCTCTCGGCGTCTCTGGCGGCTTTGGCGGACACGTGTTGTAGGCGCGGTAGCGAACAATGTAATTTGACAAAGGTCCGAATATTTTTTTAAGTTTGCGAGAGTGTTCATTACTGTGGTTAAGCCTCAGTAGATTGATTCCTTCCATCACGTGCTTGAATGCCCGTTTACTCCACAACACACGGTCGCGTGCTTTCGATTTCTTGGATGGGGAGGAACCACGGAAAAACGTTTTGATTTATTGTCTGTCTCGAATCGCAATCAAAGTGACGACTACTTGGTAACTGAGAAGCTGTTTCTTTATAAGGGTGCAGAACAGTATACTGAGGTCGGCAGACGAGGTGTTTCACTGGAGGGAACACGAATGTTGCAGTCAAGTGAATGGGAAGTTTCGATAGCTTATTATTGAGATTGGTTGTGTTCGATTAGCTTCAAGATCGAGCCACCCACGCCGGTCGGTGTGTTGGCTATCCATCTTGGCTGCTTTTCGCCGTAAAAGCCTATGGACCACACCGAACGAGTTGGGCTCATTTTGCAATTAGTTGATTCCGGAATACCTGTTCGCTGCATACGATTAATGAGGGAAATTGTCTGCTTTCAAAGGGTGGGAGACACGTCTCGCAAAGGGAGAACCTGTCATGATATTATGATCTATCGCGCCTCCAATATTTATATTATATCCCCGTCGAAGTCAGCAGCAACATACGTCTACATTGCTCAAGTTGTCCGGCCACCGAAAATACTCAATTTCTACGTTCAGGATTCGAAGTCAAGTTAAATGCAGAAATCTTCTGCGTGAATCCCCGATGGAGGGTCTCTTCAGTATGTCCGCATCCGTCGCCGTGCCGCCGGCTAGAACCATTTGGCTTAGGTTAAATAGTATCTCCGTCTTTCAAATATATTTTTATTGAGCAGTTCACCTAACAGCTAGTCAAGTAAGCTCATATTTTAAACCGAAGAACATACTAATATCGCTTTAGTGGGACATAGTACGTAAAGTAATACACAACGCGTATATTTGTCAAAATGACTTCTCGTTTGCTACTAAACCCTGAATTTAAATACGAGTATTCGCTGCTCAGTAAGGCGCCAGCGGATTAACATGCTCCTTGGCTCAAGAAGCGCTTGCTTAATTTTCGAAATAATCCTGCAGCAGCCTATGAGTTGACCGAGCAGACGACTGGAGCTGTTTCTTAAAAGCGGATACGCACAAAAGCTCAATTGCGCGGACAGATAAGTCGCATGGTCGAGGTATACGAGTTAGCTGAAAATTACTCTCAATGGGACAATTCTGTAGTCATTGCCGCTTCCCATAGCTGATCAATACGGATTAGAATCTATTACCATCTCTCCGGAGTCCATAGTTTCGGTTTTGAAGGAAATCTACGAAACAAAAGCTTGACATGAAAAGAACAAAAAGTGCCGGGAAAACAAAACTATGCTCTGCAAATTTATCTGCACCGGCTACACTTAACCGTCGTAGTTCCAATACCTATAAATAGGGCACTCAACAACAAAAAAAATCGTTAAATTAAATGCGCCACCCGTTCAGGCGGCCCGGCCGAGCCGACACGACCCGTTCCCAGCCGCCATGTTTGTTTGGTGGTGGCGCCCCCATAGGTCGCTAGAGTCGCGAATAGACTCTATTCAAGTTTCTCCTCGTTTTGTGTTTGTCCTTTGTCCGTATCCCCACTCTCGGGTTTACAACTAGGTGCAATTTATACCAGCTAGCTTGCACCCTCGCCATTGCTTCATCGCTAGGCCAGTTGGGTGTATTGCGGCTGTGAATGAATGTCAAGTCCCAGCGAAAACACAGGTTACAGGGGAGGGGGGGGGGGGGTGCGCAGTCTACAAGAGAATTGTCACCTCTCTTTTGTAGTTTGCTATCCACTAAATATTTATTTTCGCATGACACGCGTTTTATTCCGGTCAGAGGAAGGCAGCTTGCTAAAACAGCATTTAACGAAAACATGTACGGGAAAGAAGCCATCACTCGAACAGGCATGTGTCGAGTCAGCAGATGGCGCCGTTTTCGCGCCTCACAGTGTGCAGTCGGAGCTAAATTTAGCCTCATGGCGGCGTTCACAAAGGGGTAGCTTAGCAGTACGTTTGCAAATCCGAGCGGGAGTTGTCGCGTTTCAGAGAGCTCGCTCTGCCATGCTATGTATAATTCATCGATATCAAAACGGTAATCATCAGGAGTTATGAGGCTTACGAGTCAGTAATTGGTTCCAGAAATTTGACAGCTGCTCGGCAATGGCGCCCCCGCGTTCGTCACTTAAGGTATAGAAATAGCATGAAGAGGCTGGGGCACTAAGGCAGAGGTATTCCAATCCTCGCCCACTACTCCTGACCACGTTGGAACGTGACTGTCTCCATAGGGAGCGAATAGGGGTGAGCACGATTGGACCGTAAGACTACCACTACCATCGGTAGTCAATTTGTACAAAATCAGTATATTGCAGATGTATTCAAGTATACTAAACGTGTACTCTTAATTCAGAACGCGTACTGAAAGTGTACCTATAGTATATATGCAGTGGAAAGGGTGCCGTACTAAAAGCACCCTCCTTAATACAAGACTAGCACATGCACTTCAACTGTAGTCAGACTATACTGTAACCGCACTCAAATGTTTCGAATAGCGTGCAGTTATGATATACATCGGAAAGTGTTCTCAAGCACACCTCTTTAAGTAGTCTATAAGGGCACTCGTTAGTACATTTAGAGGGTACGCCTTTGTACTAACAAATAATTGTTAGCTACTTGACTTATGTTAAGTTAGATACCGTGTCGAGAGTTTATAAAAAATATGTAGAGGAGTACATTATTTATCCGATTCCTAACAAATCTAGTTACGCAAACCTCTGGCTCCAACTGCCGGGAACTGCCGTTAGCAATATAACCATGGCACTTTAAGTGTGATAACAAAATGAAATTTAAAAAAAATGGGTGGCATTCGGACCTGTCGAACTGGTTGAACAGCGAAGATGTTGTATGCGTAAAGGTCAGGCTACTTTCTGTTTCTATTTATTCATTTTTACTTATTTATAAAGAGTCAATGGCTCCCATACCCTTATAAAAACAAATATTCAATTTCTGGTTTGATTTTCATGTACACCTAATGAGTCATTCGAAATTCACAAGAAATGTATCGTGTAACGTGTTTTCCCAGCCGTTTCAAAATATAAGCGACCTTGAGTTTTCATATCAAATTTTCTTTTTAAAATACTACATAGCATCTTCGTAAGCTTGAATTATGTGATTTTATATGAGACAGAATCCAAAATTAATTAGGTTTTTCAGTTCATAAAATGACCATGGCATATGCAGAAAACACTCTCCACACTTAACTTGAGTGTGTATATATCTACTAGATGAATCTTTAAATATTTCGCTATTCCTGGAGCGGATATAAACCGAAATAAAAAATAAATATATTAAATAAAGTTGGGAGCATAAATACCTGTTCTACAGGTACACTGAGGAATGCTGTTGCAGGTGCTGACTGTCGTATGATGGCTATGTCGTTTTGAGTCTGAACACTTTCTGCGTCGTATCTACGTTACTCTCCTTTCATAGTTTACAAAGATTTTTGCTTACCATCCCATAGTCGTTAACAGCTTAAGAAATTCAGGGAACGGTGTGTCCCGAGCGTAATATTATCTCCGCAGCCAATAAGATTCGAACGTGAGGTGATCAGAACGCCAAAAAACGAATGGCGAAGCCACAAGACCGACCATTGTAAGCCACACCCTGTGAATAAGCAGCCATAAACTGAAGGAGACGTTAAAACACCCTCTGGTTGGATTGATGAGAGGGTTAGACGCCAAACCAGCTGCGTTCTGTCTTCGCTTATCTGAGTAAACTCTTTGTAACGCGAGCGCAAAACGCCGCGACTTCGCTTTCGAACGCGTTCGACGCTAATGTCAAACGCCGGACTGTGGCGTTTAACGTTCGAACGTTTTATACAATTGTGGTGGACACAAGGGCAGCTAGCTATGCGTTTACCCGCTATTGTTTCTAACCGGAGTTTGGTGTTCTGACGTTCTCGCGCGTTCTTGTTTCCTCCTTTTCCTCAGTTTTTGCCCGAATAGACGGGAAAGGCGGACGAAGCAGGAGATTTTTCGGGGCTTTATTCGTAACAATCTTTGCGTAGTTTGTCTACATGTCTGGCAAAAACTACAGTACGTGCTCACCCAGACAATGACATAAAAAATGTAAGGATACAACCCATTCACTTTTTTTCAAAATTGGCGCACAGCAATACACTGCGCTTGGACATAGCTATTTTACTATTTATACGTATAAAGAATTGGAACAGAAATATGTTAACTCGTTTTACTATTTTTTTTAGACCACCTGAGACTAGGTGGAAGAAACACGACGACGTCTCAAACCTACACCTACACCAGCTCGCCTCACCCTTACTGCTTTTTCACGTTAACTCCAGCGTGAAGGTCTAGGGCAACGCCCAGCTCGTTAAGGGCAGCTTTCGGTCATATCTCTAGAACAAAATTCGCTTTAAATATATTGTATCTTTCTATGAAGCCTGAACTGCCCAGTGTGAAGGTTAAGTATGAAAATACGAAAAACCATGCGTGTAATATGGCAGATTAAACGGGCATGCCCAACCCTTTAATGCTCTTAGAGAGAAGAGAAAGAGAGAACATTATTTTTACCACTCGAGTTCAAGTCGCGATCCGCTTAGACGTCCGCTTGACCAAAGCTTTTCTGTGCTCACACCAGATCCTCTTCTGAGCTAGTAGGAGGTGTTGGAAAAATATAAGAGTTGAGAAGCAGAACGGGAGCACTATTCAATCAAAATTGACGGCAAGTGCACAGTATGTGGGATTAAGCTTTCCACGTCAGTTTTAATATCTAAAGTACTAAAAGTTACCAGAACCTTCAGTTCTTACCAATACTGAAATACGTATGTCTAAAGAACGTGACTAAACTGCATATTATGAAAGACGTACTGCGTGATTCTTCCAGGTTGACCAACTTCCACCTCGCTAGACGTTGGAGGTTTATGAAAGAACATAAACATACATTGCAGGAAAATACACTGGAAGGCATCAGTGTGTTTGTTTTAGGTGATTTAGGGTGAAAGTCGTCATTTTAATATACCCCGTTTCACACCGCAACAAGCGCTATGAACTAATTTTCTAATCAAGCAGCGCCGAAGTTGCATAATCACGGCACTCGTCTGTTGTGCTTTTGTTATAATTGACTATACCAATCATGTACGAAAAAAAAACAACACGCTCACGGCTCATTCACCGTTCCTGATTGGCCTGGCCGGTGATGGCGAACGTACAGAGACGACCACCTCTATGAAGGTACATTTTGTGTTCAGCTTGACTGGCTCCATCAGGTCGTAGAGTTGGCTCGGTCAGACTTAATTTGTGCAGTATAGAATACGGCATTGAGGGTATAGATTATAATCCGACGAGCGCATCACTACAACGAGGAAAGTAAGAAACAAAATGGTGTGCAAGCGACCTTTTCAATTGAAAAGTGAAATGTCACTCCCAGCTTCCATAGGGTACATACAAGTCTCGCAATGGAGGCCCGTCCTCGTCTGTCGGAGGCGTTGAGTGACTGAGCATTAAAGCGGTGAGTAGGGACAACCAAACATGCCCGGTGAATCACGATCATGCTAATTATTTGGCCTCTATTGTAATGACACCTGCACCCCCTCGCCAGGTGTTGCAGCAGAGAATAGCCGAGTATGGTGCATAGGCATGCTTAGCCTGAGCGCTGGAAAGGAGGATAACAAATAGCGAACCATATGTTCTTCTTCACTTTCTGCAAAAATAAAAGTCTTCTAAAAAAGAGGTTTAATCGATCAATATCTGAAATGTTGCATTCCATGCATAAGAGAATAGCTTAGATAAACCTCACGGCTCATTATGTTTTGTTATGAGATAAAAAGACGGAGAAAAGCAAGGATCCGAGCTTATAGTCCAATCAATAATTTCGAATAACGCCGCTTGTTAATGTGACCTATGAGTGTTCTCCATGAATTATGACGTACACAGAGTGTTCCATGTGGGACCACAATTTATATAAAAAAAAGAACATTCCTTAGGATTTTTTTAACTTTATGGCTAAATAAGTGGATGCGGGTCTCCGGAAAAAAGGGTACACTGTTTAGTATAGTTAGCTAATTAACCGGAATGGTTAAGTGGTATTTTAATTAATTTTATTTATGGATCACGATGTAGTAAAATGATTGACACTCGACCTGACTGTAGTCTAGCTCTTACGTAGGCTATTGAAAAAAAAAAACAATTTTTTTTTTTTAGCCACTAAGGGGCGAGAGTTGTCAACCTTGAACACAGATTTAAACCCAAACTAAGCCCGCAAAGAGTACCCTTTACGTCATGCCTCCGCTCTTCGCTTGTTTCGCACGTGTGACGTCGCCTGCGGCTCAGATAGGTGAGTTGCGGAGCCGGTTCAGGGCAGCGGCATGAACACCACGGGCGCTCTTTGCCGGCTTAGTTTCGGTTAGAAGCTGTGCAAGTGAGGACATTTCGGGCCACATAGTGTCTACGTTGAAAATTGTTTGTTAAAATTCCACGTCACAGCTGGATAATAATGCGGATGTGTGTGAATTCTCTTACTGCATTCGGCTTCACGGAAAAACAAATGTACAAACCTATATATATATATATATATATATTACGTTAATTAGCTAACGACTTAACCAATTTTTATTCTGGAACCCTGAGGCTAGAAGTACCCTAAAGCTAGGTTAGTTATAAAACGTCTGGTGCTACTAAAAGATACACGATATATCGCATCAAAACCAATAGCCCATAGATTTTGTTTTTTAAACCAAACGGAAGATTGGAGTATAATAAGTATATGGAAAACGTAAAAATTAATAAACTAAATATATGTAGAAATTAAATAGGGGTACGTGGACGTGGTATGAAGATCGGTGATTAGAACCAATTGTATAGAAGGGGGAGAGGTGGGGCTGGGCGTCAAATTTGTGGCATGAAGAATACACTACAGTTTTATGTAGTCATAACGCAGGCAACTGATTCATAATATTTCTATTTTTGTTTTACAAGAGGAGGAAAGAAACGAGCGCAAAAACCTAAAAGAATAGTAGCAACTTTCTTTAGAAAACTGTAGATTTCACACAAACACGCGCGTGGGGACAAGTATGCCGACCTCATATAAATCACTGTCGGTTGTAGCCCCCCCCCCCCCCCCCGCCCTCATTCTCTTAAACAACAGCAATTTATGGCAAAAACAGTGTGAAAGAAAAGTAACACCACCAACTGGAAGCTCCGTATGCAACGAATTATTCCCTCGAAATATCACAGTCAGTTCAATTCGTGATTATATTGCAATTAAATGCAGAGGTGCAAGCCAGCTGGTAATCATAACCTTAAAATGCAAGCTTTACCCTTGTTGGTGTTAGAATGGTGGCAACTGATGAAACCTGTCTGCTCTACTGACGTCTAACCCCTGGTTAGCTCAGTTGGTAGATCGCTTCACTGGAGATGGAGCGGTCCCGGGTTCGATACCCGGACCAGACAGATTTTTTCGGTCGCACATCGGTCACCTAGCTGTGGTTGAAGATTTGTGTTTGGTCTTTGTCCCTCTTTTTCCCCTTCTTCAGGTTTATATTCGTCAGTTAAATTCACCCTTTCTCTCTTAAAGTCAAGCAACCCAAGAAAAGACGTAAAATGTAAGGAATTCAAAACGCCTAATAAACAGAAACGCAGCCGATAGACAACCTCTATCGCGTTGACAACTAGGCCAATATCCCAAAGTTCCAAGACCGTTTTGCCGGAGCCAAGCATCCCTTTAGTAGGGAAGTTGACAAAGTGCCGCCGTTTATAAACTACGCAGCTATCACGACTCGAAGTATAGTGCGGGCGGTCGAACAGGGGGCTCGGATACCGCAAAGACCTCGGCCAAACGACCGGCCATAAAATGTGTGGACAGTGCGGATAGCCTAGTCTTGGGCGCAATGGAACGTCCATTCTGTTGGCTTTTATTGTCAGTGGCTCTACCCTGGTGCGCTTTAATCACGATCTGACGTCGTGCAGAACTGCGTTGGTCCCGTTTGAAAAGACGTTCCAAAAAGAGGCGTAAAGTATGGAGCCTGGAGTGTGTCTTCGACTGGCGTGTTTAGCGGCTTATTCCGCCCATACATCAAAAGTGGTCCCGAAGAGGCAACAAATGACGTCAAAGAAGCCGGAGTGTCATACTTTTGGATGTTTCAATCCTGGTGGTTGGTTCTTAAAATGCTGGCGAAAAGCACGAGCGAACGTGAGTGTCGCTGTTGTCGTGGCATCCCAACTTCTGGATGACGCAGCTTCCTTGGACTGTCAAACTGGAGAGCGACCTGCAACAATACAGGCGTCTGCAACATCCACTCCTGCTGCTGAGACACCACCAGGATGGCGGCCGGCGACAGCATGCCAGTTCTATGACGTCATCAGGCAGAAATCGAAGGACCATTTCTTTTTTGAAGCGGTAAACACACCAGTCGGATACGCGTTGAGTGTATCGCAATAGTATGAACAAATTTATTTTGATAAGGAACTAAAGAATACCCCGCTACTTTGGGCATTGCTGAAGCAAAATTGCGAAATCGTTTAATTTTTTTTCAAACTCCCAGTGGCGAGACGTTCTTCGTCTTTAAATTTGCCGTATTTTTATGCAAACTGGAACCACCTGCCAACCGCAGATAAGATACTTAGCTTGGGAAGTTACCAGCTGGAGGTCGATGTACAGTAAAAAGGATTCTTCGATTACGTGGCACTCAAGTTTTTGGTTTTGCAGGACCCTGACTTCGGCTTCACACTACCGTTGATGGGACGGACAAAATCTAGGCTCTCATCTGCCTAGTAAATAAATCGCACTTTCTATACGTCTTCTTCACTTTTTGATAACCCCCATCTTCGGATAATTTTCCTTTCTAGAACCGCGTGTTTATCTGACATTGTACGTATAAAAAAGATCAGTTGTTCAAATATTTATATATTCCACTTTTGTCACTACAAGTTTTTAAAATGTAAATAGGTACCCCGGAAATCCTTTTGGAGTGAACTATACTAGCTGCATTTCATTTTAATACCCGGGTATTTCTCTTCCACGAATTTTATATTGCATTTATATATTCTGTGTAACTCTTCAGAACACAGCAAATGAAGGCAGGAAGGCAGTGTCATAGCCAAAATTAAGGCGTTCTGCCTTTTCCAATGGTATGACGTCACTGGCAGGAAGACCAACAATTTAAGCAGGCAGTTGGAAAAAAGTAGGCACGTTGCTCATTTGTTTTTTTAATGATGATTGTGTGCTGAAGTGAGTGTGCGACGACGTACTTTCTAGACCAAACACCTACTTCGACTTAGTTGGCAATAGGTTCCACTGTCCAAGTAGTCAAACCGCGCCTGTCGGTGCTCCACGTTCTGAGTGTTTCCAGTATAGGCATTCCATTTTAATGATCGGTGGGGTGCAAATCTAAAAATCTAATTAGTCCGCGACCACAATTTTTACCGTGGTATTTTAATTCATAGTTTAGCGGTATCGGCTGATGGGCTGTGCCAATTGTGAAACAACAACCATTCGAAAATGGTGGGGTTTCGCTTTGAGAGAACTGTATATTTCAGGGAAAAATCATTTCTAATGGAATTGGATCTTACGAAACGAGGTTTCTTGAAACATTATATTGCATTTTTCCTCGTATTGTTCCTAAGCCTGATCACCTGTTCTTCACAACGGCACACTTCGCCCGATTAATTGTCTGCGTATTGGTGTGATTCACAAAGAGACCACATTAATCTAAAAAAGGACAAAACGAAAACGCCCCCCCCCCCCCCCCCCTCCCTTCCTTTCCCAAATCTTTCCTGGCAAGGACACCGCTAACATAAAATGTGGTGCAGCGTCGAACTAGATGCGATCGCAGAGCCACCATTTTTGGCGTTGCTGAAACTACACCAACATGCCTCCGAGAGTGAGACACATACGGAGGAGATGCAAAAGTCGCGTTGCCTTGCCAAATACTTGTGAAAAATCTAATACGTAAAAAAAGCAGAAACAAAAATTAAACAGATTGCGTGTTTGGCACAAGCTCGGAGCTCACTTGTTTAGCACGGGCTAGATGGAGATTTATTTATTTATTTATTTATTTAGATTGTGTCGATAGTGTCAGTTCAATCTTTATTACTTGATGCGATCCGCTGTAGTAACTTGGCTCTACTCGGGTAGGACATCTGACTGCCACCCATGTTCAAGCAGTTATGAGACGAGCCCTCCGTCAGCTTTGGGCTGGCACTGGCATTTGATTTTTCTGTAAAAAGAGTCGTAATTGGAAATGAATGGGTGCCAGCTAGATAACGCACTTTGGGTTAAAAAATGCTCGGGTGGAATTCATATGGAAATATCGAAACAGTAATTATGACTTGAATAGGAGCTAAGGGTACCTTTTGGTTAAGGTTCCACGGCCACTATACGCTTAAAATGGCTATTGCAATAAAAAAATAATATATATTTAGAAATATTAAACGGAAAGAAATGCTTAAGGTATAAATAAAAAATTGGCTGCAGGAACTACTGTTGTTGATTGTCTATGAATTGCGAAAGCATTCTTTATTTTTACCTCCTTCCTTTGTTCGAGGCCATGGGCGACGTTAAGGACGGCGTCTAGGACGACGTCCTTTAAGTCGTCGTAGACGCCACGTCCTAGAGGACGACGTTAAGAATGACGACTAGATCGACCTCAAGGACGTCGTCGAGGACAACGTCCTAGAGGGCGGCGTCAAAGACGACGTCTAGGACGAACCCTAGGTCGACCTTATTCTCATTAAATCATCGGACGATATGACAACTACGAAACGAGCGAACGAACGTGGCAGAAGAGCAAGGCAGGAACCGCGCTGCGGCCTCACGAAAGTAGTCGAGTCCAATTCAGGACCGTCCAAAGGAAAGACGGCAGTTAATGCCAGGGCAGTTAATGCTGACTGACGTATTTAAAAATATATATATATATATATATTGAGCTTTAGTTATAAAATAGGAGTGCTCACTTCAACGTTCAGTTTTTTGGGCGTTCTATGATAAGGTAGCAAGATTACAAACGAGAGTCGTTTTGTCGTTTAACTTTTTATAGCACACTATCTGCATCGCGACATGAATCACTCAGCCATTTGATATGTTGATGCTCCATGCGCCAGAGGAGTGAATATTACAGCGGAAATCAACGTCGACTAGCAACACTTGGCCGACCATGCGAAAACAAGTGACGACAAGAACTGATCATTCGCTGAAACGTCATTCGTGTACAACATGGTTTCGTTTTCCCTGCTACCCGACACCGTGCGTGCATGTGCGGAAAAGAAAACGAGATCAATATTGTCCGTGGCTGTATATTTCTGTGGGTTGTTTACTCTGGTTATGAGGTGACAAGAGCTACGAGAGCTTCGAATGCAAAACGAGAGAATATAAGGTCTCTCTTTAGAATCTGGAAGCCCTTAAACAGCAGGAATATTTTCTTTCAGGGGTTTCCGCTAGTAACATAGTGATTCCTAGTTAATATGAACGTCGTTTATATGGATATTCCTCTTTATAGACAACGTTCTCTGAGACGAACTGAGTACAATACATAAATTTTGTCTTGTTAATATGCACAACTCATATTATGTATAATTTTGGGGCAAACAGACGTGTTCATACTACCGAGACAGGACTGTATAAGCTTTATCGAAATGAGTCGTTAGGCTAGTTGGTTTTGCATATTTACAATAAAGCGCAAAGACGAATCAGAAAGGAGACATAGATAGCAAAGCAAATTGGTGTGTGTATGTTTCTACGGTCGGAAATTAGTCTGCCTCAGTGGGCGTCTGGTGTCTCAGCAGTAGATGAGCAATTTAGCCAGTGCGGTACAACCGCTGAGGTCTTTAACGCGCAACACGTAGTAGTGATACACGACGGCACTCCGGTACGATGCTAAATGTGAAAGAACGCTACTCACAACTAGATATTTAGTGTATGTATCGTGGAACAGGTAAACGAAGGGACAAATTCGATGAAACGCAGAACAACAGAAAATGTAGAAAATACAATTTACACTAAAGGTCGTGAAAGAGATGAACAAAATGACAAATGCGAGAAAACGATGCGATGCGATAAATGCGATGAAAAAGGAGACAGGAAGATCTACACTGATGATCAACTTAAGGGGGGATCGGTGACCGAGTAGGCTAGGGCGCACTAGCTCCGAGCACATGGAGTGAAAGCTCGCGCTGCAGAACCCAGGACTGTGGTTCAATCCCCACCCCTGCCCGTTTCAATCTGGGTGAGTATCATACCAGCGGGCGGTCGTGTATAACTACTGCGTGATGCACGTTAAAGACCCCAGGCTACCGGTTGTACTGCTCTGGCTAAATTTCTCATCTATAGCTGCGAAACTCGTCGCCCGTTGAGGCAGACCAAGTCCTAGGCTGCATAAACATACACAAAACGCAATTTATTTTTGATCCTCCTAACGTATGCCTTTAAACAAGAAGAAAAAGATTATTAAAATGTTTTAAGTTACCTGCTATATTTAAGAAAAAATGTATAGATATTACTACTTTTTTGAGACATTGCGACAGAAGGCGCACTTATGCACTTGGTCACGTGAGCCATGATGGTTTTAGCCTCACAGATTTCTCTTGCCCTCTTGCTGTGATTGCGCCTGAGGACTCTACGTTAATTGAACACAGGAGTGCAGGCACAGTCTCTGACATGGATGGCGCGAGACCCTGATGGTGATGATTAAAGAGCTAAGGCATGATTTTGTTGCCTCACATTCACAAAGGTACAGTGCTCAACGAAACGAAATGGGCCAGCGGAACGCGTGGCCTCCAGAACTTGCTGCGCCATCTACCGATAAAAGACGGGCTGCCTGGTGACGCGAGTCGGAGGTGTGCAAAGCTGATACGAGCGCTCATCGGCTGTTCCCACGCTGTGCACAACCCCCGATGGGTAATCTCTGCAGAGTGATAGACTTTTTTTATTATTTAATCGCCGCGTGGTTTTATCGCGATCTGTTTGACGCCCTGTGCATACTTTTATCTTGTCTCAAATATGAAAGAAAAGGAACAAAAGGGCAATATTGTTTTCTTTTAATAAAAAGCACAGTGCCATTTCACTTCACATTTATTTTTCTATAAATTGTCGGTTCACTGCCATCAGTATCCATTCGTGAAGATGCCGTCGCGAGCGCCAATTCACGAACGCTGGCGAATTGTGGCCCTATGCCGCGCGAGAATGCCCCAACGAGAAGTCGCCCGGATGACAGGAAGGACCCGAACCGCAGTGGCCCGAATTTTCACGGCGTTTCGAGACGACAACGGCCGCATCCATGACGCTCCTCACGACGTCCACCCAAGGTCCACTACCGATGAGGAAGATCGATGGATCGTCGCGGCTGCAGTCGACCAGCCTTTTATTACGGCCCGTGACATTCGAGGCGAACTTGGTCTGAATGTCAGTGACCAACTTGTGCGATGCCGTCTTGCAGAAGCGGGTATTAGGAGCTATGCTGCGTGCAAGAAGCCAATTTTAACTCCTCGACAAAAAGATATCCGCCTGCGGTTTGCCATGGAAAAGACATCATGGACGATTCAAGACTGGAAAACCGTTGTTTTCAGCGACGAGTCCTCTTTCTCAACTGACTGGCACCAAGGAAAACAAGTTTGGAGACCGCGAGGTGCACGGTATGTTACTTTTGAGCAACACGACAATTTTTAACAAGCCGGATCTTATAATTTGTGATTTTGATGTTTCAGGTATGATGCCCCTTACTTGCAGCGTGTGGGCAGGAGTGGGCGACAAACCGTTAACGTCTGGGGGGCATTGTCAGCGGAAGGACTTGGTCCACTTGTAAGAATCCAGAGGCTTAACTCCGAAACGTATTGCGACGTCATTGAGCACGAGCTCATTCCTTACGTTCTTGAGGGACCTTTCCCTGACGGATGCTTTTTTTTTCAACATGACCTTTGTCCTGTTCATCAGTCAAATCGTGTGCGTGACCTTCTAGAGGAACGCGGAGTGGCGGTTATGCCATGGCCCCCAAAAGGGGCTGACATGAACCCCATCGAGAACATCTGGGGAAACATGAAGATCCAGCTATCGCGGCGAGGACTTCACTCCGTCACGACTGACCAGCTATGGGATGCTGTGAAGGAAGAATGGGACAGGCTGCGGCAATGTCCAGAGTTGGTGGTGAATCTTTATGAATCCCTTCCGCGTCGCATGAATGCTATTTGTGAAGCCAATGGAGAGTTCTGCAAATATTAAAGTAAGGTGCTGATAATAAAACAAGCACGTTACTTATATTATTTTTTTTCTGGTAGGCGCAGCATTGTGTAACATGTCAAATAAACTATGTTGACACAGCACACGCTTTTTAATGACTGTCAGACGCTCGTTAAAATTAAATAAAACCACGAAAAAATAAAACTATCTGCATTAATATATTATAGCTGCAAAAGGCCGGACGCGCTGGCTCATCAATCTTTTATGGAATAAAAAATGAAGCTTTATCTTTTCTTTTTTATATATTTGAAGCAAGATAAACTCATGCACATCATCACGACAGTGTCTCTGAGGAAAAATAAACGTGGTCACTCCGCAAAATCATGGCCTGCGCAGATTATCGGGGGTTGCGCGCCTGTGTGCGAACAGCCGCTGAGCGCTCGTATCAGTTTTGCGCATGTGCGACTCGCGTCACCAGGCAGCCCGTCTTTTATCGGTAGATGGCGCAGCAAGTTCTGGAGGCCACGCGTTCCGCTGGCCCATTTCGTTTCGTTGAGCACTGTATATAAGTGGGCAACCCGAAAGTCCATATGTGCACCTAAGAGCCACAAACACAAAGTGTAAAGTTTTTAATATTCTAACCGAGCTATTTTATGGAGGCTAAAACATCAGTCCAAGGGCTGACGTTATGGAATCGACATGTTAGAATTTGTAACTTTAAGTAAGAAATTCCTATATTCAAATTGTCGCGTATAATAGACCCGTATACTAAACCCCACAGCTGTATGTGCTGTGTACTGGAACTGGCGCAAACTGCATGATTTTAATCATTATTTATGCGTGTATGCAATTTGTGGCTTAAGCCGTTTTCGCTGCTTTGCTTGGTTCAAAAATATTGAATTGAAGCGATTGAATTCCGCCATAGCTCAGGGTCAAATCGAGTTTGTTCCATGGAGGAAACTACACAAATGATAATATTCTAGAATTCATAAAAGGTAAAAATTCAAGATTTTCGCTATGAAATGCCTTGAAACACACACTTATTGTCAGCTGTCATGAGTCGCTACAACAAACATTACGTCGTCATCATAATGATAACTTGGTATTTCCTAGATTTTTCAAAACACATTTCGTGATCGCTTTTAAGTGATGTGTTACTAGGTTTTACAGTGCTTTGAAAACTTTTATTTTAGAACGCAGCTCTTAAGCGGCGGTTTCCGGCTTGAGCGGCGTCGCCGTCTCCGTCGCCGTCGGCGTCGGCGTAACCGTGCGGTGCATTATAGGAAATGCCCCAAAATGCACCGCGCCAGACCCTGCGTCCCTGCTCCTCCTCACCTCTGTTTGTTTGCGCTGTTTTAACCTTTTAAATATGCCATACCAACTCGAACAGGCTTCAACTTTAGTCCCATAATGCACCGCACGGGACCTTCGTCACGTCACTCGTGACGTCACGTGTGACATCACAAGGGTCCCGTGCGGTGCATTATGGGACTAAAGTTGAAGCCTGGGCAAGTTGGTATGGCATATTTAAAAGGTTAAAACAGCGCAAACAAACAGAGGGCACGCGTTTTAGCGCGTGCCCTCTGTTTGTCTTTTAGAGGCGATACTTCGTTTTTTTGTGCATTTGTTTTGGGTGTTTTTTTAGGCTAATTTTCTTCTTTTTGTTCTCAATTGTGCGTATATATTGCACGGTTGGGTCCAATATAAATTTAGTTGAGAGTCAGCGCTCTGTCTGTGTCCTTCTTTACCCTGTCCATCGTTTTTTGCGCTGTTTTAACCTTTTAAGCTTTATGGGACATTTCCCATGATGCACCGCGCTGGAAGGAGGAGGAGGGGAGGAGGACGAGGGGAGGGTAGGGGGAGAAGGCGAGGGAAGGAGGAGGAGGGGAGGGGGAGGGGAGGGTAAGGGGAGGAGGAAAAGGAGAGGGCGGAGGGGGAGGAGGTTGAGAGGAGGGGAGGAGCTTGAAGGATGAGTGGACGAGGAGGTGAAGGAGGAGGAGGAGGAGGAGGTAGGAGGGGAGGAGGAGTAGCAGGGAGGATGAGGAGGTGAGGAGGAGCAGGGGGTGGGGAGACTGTCCCCTCAGTACCCTTACCCCCTCCTCCTCAAGAGCTGTGCTCTAATTCGGCATTACAGGGTGTTGTAAACGTCTTTATTTTTTTAGAGCGCAGCTCTTAGGGGCCCGTTTCCAGCCTGAGCGGCGTCGGCGTCGGCGTCGGCGTAACCGGGGGGAAGAGTACTGAGTCCATGTGACCCCCCCCCCCCCGAGATCACGTGACCCCCCCGAGATCACGCGACCCCCCCCCCCCCGCCCCCCGAGATCACGTGACCCCCCCTACCCGAGATCACGTGACCCCCCCCCCCCCCCCCGAGGTCACGTGACTACCCGCAGGTGACGTGAACCCCCTCAGTACCCTTCCCTACTCATCCTCAAGAGCTGCGCTCCGATTCGGCGTTGCAGGGATATGTAAACGGCTTTCACTTTTTTAGAGCGCAGCTCTTAGGGGCCCGTTCCCAGCCTGAGCGGCGTCGCCGTCGCCGTCGGCGTAACCGCGCGTTGCATGCAACTCAGAGGAGATGCAACAGGTTGCATGCAACCTGACATGCAGCAGGTTGCATGCGACCTGAGATGCAGCAGCTCATAGGAGATGCAACAGGTTGCATGCAGCCTGAGATGCAGCAACTCAGAGGAGATGTAACAGGTTGCATGCAACCTGAGATGCAGCAACTCGATGAAGATGCAACAGGTTGCATGCAACCTGAGATGCAGCAACTCAGAGGAAATGCAACAGGTTGCATGCAACAGGTCACGTGACTCCCCAGGTCACGTGACCCCCCGGTCACGTGACCCTGAGGGGGTCACGTGACCACTCCGAGGTCACGTGACCCCCTCCCCCGAGGTCACGTGACCCCCCCCCCCCGATGGCGTCATCGTCACTGATAACGTCACCGGCATCCGCATCGTCATCGTCATCATCGCTGATAGCGTCATCAGTGACGTCACTTATGACGTCACCGGCATCCGCATCGTCATCGTCATCATCACTGAGGACGTCATCGGTATCCGCATCGTCATCGTCACATGAGTGACGTCACTGATGACGTCATCAGTGACGTCACTGATGACGTCATTGGCATCGTCACGTGGCCCCCCAAGGTCACGTGACCCACCCACCCCCTTACCCTTCCCTCCCCCTCCTCAAGAGCTGCGCTCAAATTCGGCGTTACAGGGAGTTGTAAACGGCTTTCACTTTTTATTCTATTATAAATGCTATTTGAAAAGGTATTGATTCCGAAATGTTTGGACGACTTTTTCTGTTGATTTCTGCTTCTCGGGGTTTTTTTCTTCTTATAGTTTCTAAACCTTATAATTTATGTCATAGATAAACAAAGTGCTTCGGTTATGCTCACAGCAAAAACATAATTTAATGTAATAAAAATCAGAACTGAAAAACGTGTGCTCCGCCACTAAATAGATCTGAGATACACAAAAAAAAACTGCGATAAATTATTTGTGTATAGTTACGTATTTGTTTGCTTTATTAGGAAGTTTTCATAGACAGCGTTTCACTCCCCGATAAGCCCTCCGCAACGAAGAAGCCGTTATTGCGCCTGCGCGCCGATGGCCTAGACTGTAGAGTTCCGGGTATCGTACAGCGGGTTGCGGAAAGCTTTACGGGACAGCAAGACCGTTCTGCGAAAACTCCCTATCAATCGACAAACTGAGCGAGAAACATTTCCCCTCTAAAATTAGCGAATAATAAGAAGTTTTCAGTACAAAACGAGCGTGTTGGTAACGGTAATTAGACATGAGGAAGATACATAGAAATGGGGACTCTTTCGTTGTCTTCGTTGTCTTCCCAAGTCTTCGTCAAGTCTTCGTCAAGTCAAGTCTTCGTTGTCCGTCCCCCTTTCTATGTATCTTCCTCATGTCTAATAAGAAGTTTTCGTGGACCGTTTTCCCACCTCCGAACGATCTCTGGAACGAAGATGCCACTACTGCGCATGCGCTGCGCTAACCTTTCCTGCAATGTCTCGCATCTCGTAGCGGGTTGCGGAGTGGGTTGCGAGATAGCGGAGACGAGCTACGAAAAGTTCCTTATATACATATGTCAATTTTGCGTTTAGCTTTAGACATACTTTATCCGAAAAGTTAAGAAGAACGGGTGACGTGCTGCACTTTGTTTTACACCGCCGCTTTTGACTGTTCCACACAGTTCACAAAACCGCGTTTTCTTATGTTACGTAACGTTACGAACGCTTACTTCGGCTTACGTCGACAGTATATGAAGTACATCTGTGCTTCATAATAAGCGTGTCTACCATTTCAAGGAAATAGCCTGGCCCGCAACATTCGAGACACGAATGTTTTATTGAAATATCCGTAAAATAAGAAAACGGAAGATGACGTTGCTGTGTGAGCCATCCGTTTGTTATAAATGTCACCGTACGGTAAACATCTATAGGTAACTCTTAGAAAGGAAACTAAATACCGTTGCTCGTTACACGCTCAAAAAGTAACTACATAGGTTACTCGTTACCGATTTCCAAAAGGAACGCGTTACTTACCTCCAAATAACGGCTTACTGTTCTCGTTACTTTATCTGCCAACTACACAACTGTTTTTGTTTTATGTTCTTTCGTCTTGTTTTTAAGTCAGTCGTTGCACCTAAGCATTAGCTGCCTCTCGATGTTTTCATCAGTTATGTTTCCCCGCTTCCTTGAGACTAGATCTTCGGCGACATTGAAGGGTCGTTTTACTGACGCGTTTGAAGGAGCGGCCTTTGTTGTGCTTCAGGAAGCGTTGGTGGATCTGATATTCTTTTCTCTCTTCT
Organism: Ixodes scapularis; assembly: GCF_016920785.2. Classification (NCBI taxonomy): domain Eukaryota; kingdom Metazoa; phylum Arthropoda; class Arachnida; order Ixodida; family Ixodidae; genus Ixodes; species Ixodes scapularis. Next base: position 70,022,523 of record NW_024609882.1, on the reverse strand, counting down.
ATGCTCTCTGCTTCCAAGGTTCAAATTTGACAAGGGTTATGGTGTGCCTCTCCGTGTTGTCAACGTCCGGGTTAGTATTCGGTCTGTACGTGAGTCTAGAAGGTTCAACCAACGAATCTTATTATGTTCGTTGGGTAAACGTCATTCCCAGCTGAAGAGTTGGACTTGAGTATTCAGCCGTAAGCGCTGCTATACTTTCATACTGTATCGTTGTTTTTCGAGTTTGCCTAATGGTCCTTGTCGCAATAGACGCATCTCAGGTTACAATTAACTCAATGAGATTTAAACGGTGTTGCGCACGTTACTGCTCAAAAGCACCGAAGTGCCGTTCCTCGGTACTTGGCAGGCATTAAAAGCAACCAAGAACGTTACTCCTTCCTTTTGAAAAAAAAAAAAAGAACTAAATAGGATACTCGGTACTAAAAAAATAATTAGGAAGAGGCAGCTCGGTAATACTAACGCATTACGTACCTGTCTGCCCAGCAGTCATTTCCTCCAACCCAACCCCGGCGCTCTACAAAACAATTCGCTTGCTGCAGCACTTTTTAGCTGGCCAACATTCACTCTACGAGTTTTTAAAGAAAATGCGTCTTCTTTCTTCGTTCTGTATTCGGATCGGTTTAGTCCGGATTGCACGTCCCAGCTAGATTTGCTTTCGAAAGGAACGCTCGGCCTTCGGCCAAGAACTTACTGAACTAGTGTTCAGAACCTAAAAAGCGTTCGTCCTGAGTAGCGGGAGGGGCTTATCCTCCCCTTTCCTTGTCATGCTCGTCTTTTTATCTCGGAGATCTCCGACGGTATCATGGATGTCCTCCTTCCTCCCCCGCCCTCCTTTTTTGAGTTAATTTGTCGGAAAGTCGCGGACACTTGCTCGCGACCATGCAGCTCGCACCATGATTATCCCCGGAACGGTTTCTTTCTCTACGTACTCCCTTCCTTTCATAACGTTGCTGCTTGAGCTACGCTACTTAACGAAAATTGCGTGTTGGGTTTTCGCGTTCCAATTTATTTTCTTTCTCTTTTTCTTTCATTTACTCGGCCTTGTCTAACAAAGCTCACGCCAACGTAACGTTTCAGAACAAGTGCACAGGGGTGAATCCAAAAAACAAGCGTGCGATGAAACTGTTCTAATATTAGACAATAAGAAGTGATTCGATGTTTTTTTTATGGCTTCTGATGTCGATGTATGAAAGGATCGTGGGTGTGGTTCTCTGTGCCGTCACTTCCTTGGGCTATATGTGCTGTTTGGCATAGAGAGTGTTTGTGTGGGTGAAGGTGATGGGCGGGGGTAGGGGGGGGGGGGGGGTTCTGTGGAGGGAAAGGGCGTACCGCAGAATTTGGAGCTGGATGAATGAGACAGGACGCCCTAAATGCATTCTTAATTTTTTTTTTTTTTTGTATACGCTGTTTTTGTTTTCTAGGCCATTAATTTATAACGCGTGCATTCACGCCACGGGTCATTCTTTTAGAAATTACTAAGTCTGAAGTTTGAGCAGGCATTTTCAATAATTAGAAATGTGAAATTTAATCTAATATGCACGAAATGTGTGGTTTTTTGTTTGTTTTATTTTTTTTTTCTATTGATGTACATTACAACTAAAATTTTGAACTAAAGATCCAAGACGCAGAGGGCGACACCGTACAGTACATTGCGACCGAAGCAATTTTCAATATTTAGCGTACCAATAATTGAAAACATGTGAAATTTTTTTTAGTTGTAAAAATACAATTGGCTTGATATTAGAAAACTATGCGCGAAATAAAATGCCGTACGAACTATATGATTTTTTTCCCGCAAGCACATAGCACAATGGAGCTACCTGGCGGCAGATAAGGTATCATGAATTGATTTGTGATTTGTGTTGACTATAAATGCAATGTAAACATAAGCTTCGTTTACTTTGAAGCTCATTGCGGTGATCTTTACTGACATATGATGACGTACGAATAATGACGTGTCGTTAATGTTTTTTGCTTGCGTGCGGCTACGTGTGTGTTGACGCGTGATTTTTTTGCCTATTATTGTTAAGGTTATGTTCTCTACTTTTATTATAAAACTCCCTCCCTCCTCCGATGTTTCGGTACTATGGGTTTTTCTCTAAATAAAAAAATAATAAAAATGCAAGCTTTTTTTTTAGTTTTATCCTAGTGGATGTTCAATGTTTGACCTGAAACAACACTTGTCGAAAAAGATTTCTAAACAAAAATTGAATTTCGTGTTATTTCAGTGCATAGGTTAATTAACGGAGATAAAACGCGTCGAGCTTGCGGTTCCTGTTTAGATCAGGATTCGGAATGGGCCCCCTGGGGGCGCTCGAGCTTCGGTCCGCTTGCTCCTTCGTCGACGTCCTCTTCTTGTTTGCTACAAGGGCATCCTTTCTAGAGAAGTAGACGGCTGAGGGGTATAGCCCATGTGACGGTATGATCTCGGTGATGTGGTATGGTGGGGGGAGCGTCGTACGAAGAAACTGCGGACTTTCGACAAGAAGGAGAATCACAAAGTGAAGTCTCGATGGCAGCAGCCAAATACGCTGTCTTGAGGCGGTCGACAGATGCAGTGTCTCTTCGACCTCCTAAGTCCAGCACAAAATGTTTGTCTTATCGCTCCAAAGCCCGATATGGTCCCTCGTACGGTTGTTGTAACAACTTTAGAACCGCGTCTCGTCGAGCGAAGACGTGTGTGGCCGTATGAAGAACTTGTGGAACGTGTATCAGCGATCATTGTTGGCGCCTTTGCCGCACTGGACGCACTCGGCGCATGGCAGCCTTCAGTGCACCAGTGAATGTTACAACCTCCGGTTTGGCATGTGAATCACCTGGCAAAATATATCACCTGCGAGACGTAGAATGCTGCCACACACAAGTTATGCAGGGCTGCAATTGAGCTCGTCTTTGACTGCTGATCGGAGGTCAAGCAGGACGAGAGAGAGTTGTTTGCGCCAGTGGGCTGAGTCTCCATGTGCCTTGTGAATGTTAAAATGTATGAAAGCTCCAAAAAACCACAGGGACGAAGATGAGGTCTTCGTCCTTGTTGTTATCGACACTTTTATATCTTAGAAGACCATGAACCAACTGGCCCAAATAACCACCTCACTTGAGCAATGCTTTGAGTGAGCGATGGAACCGTTCGATCTTGCCGTTGGCGATAGTATGCTAAGAGGCTTTACGGATGCGTCGTGTACCGAGAAGCTGCATAAGTGAACGAAATAATTATGATTCGAACTGTCGTTCGCGTTTTGTTGTTATGTTCGATGTCACACTGAGTCTTGCGACCCATCCACTCACAAAACCTCGTGCTATGCTGGCGGCTGTGATGTCAGGATTCGGGTAGGCTTCCGGCCAACGTATGAACGTTTCAAAGCAGGTAAGCATACAAGTGTTTCCCTCTGATTTAGGTAAAGGGTCAATGACGCCGAGATGAATGTTATCAAAACGTGTGGTGACCACTTGAAATGAATGGAAATCTATCGAGTTATGGCAATGGATATTTGATTATTGCACCCAGTACATGTTCGCGTCTATTCTCTTACATCCTTGTTTATGCTATGCCAAAAAAACGTTGTATAATCAAACGTTGTGTTGCATGTATGTCAGGGCACGACAGACCGTGGAGTGAGCTAAAAACTTGGCGGCGAAACGCCGCAGGGACAACAGGTCGCAACACTCCAGTTGAGAAATCGCAGCGGAGTGACTGATCACAAAGATGGTGCGCAATCTTTATAAGGTTCAGTTGGCTGGAGAACTGAGTGAGCAGACGAATGTCCTCGTCACTTTGTTGCGCAGCAGCTATAATTGTGAAATCAATGGTAGGGGATAACCCACTGCACTTCAAGTTGGATCAAATGCGTTACAGAGCGTCCGCTGCTGTGATGTGAGATTCATTGACGTGGCGTAAGTCAGGCGTGAATTCAGTGATGTAAGATAGGTGTCGTGTTTCTCCTGGAGAAAACTTGTAACTGGACGATTTTAGGGCGTAGGTGAAAGATTTGGTATGAGTAATAATAAAAAAAGAATGTCTGCCTTCTAAAAATGTTTGAAGTGTTTGATGCCAAATATACTGATAGAAGTTAACGACCAAACGTGCTGTAGCGGCATTCTGCAGGTTCCAGTTTTTTTTTTTTTTTTTGGAAAAAGAATTAGGGTGCCAGATTGCACCGATGTATTGCTGCAAAATTTCGCCAACGGCATTGTTGGAAACGTCGACCATGACGCTAAGTGGAACATTCATCTTCAGATGGAATAGAAGTGTGGCATTGGCTAGTGCTCGTTTGGCTTCATCAAACTGTAGAATTTCGGAACACCACTGAATATTTGTTGAAGGTGTGTGGACAGCCTTCAGAAGGCAAGTTACGAGTTTAAGTATCTCAGCACAGTTAGAAATCAACCGTCTTTAAAATTTATTTAACCCTAGGAATTCTCGAAGTTCTTGAAGTGAGCATGGCTCGGGGAAGTCTAGTATTGCTTGGACTTGGTCAAGATGGTGGCCCAGAAAGATTGTCTGTTACACCGAATTCGCACTGGTTCTTATTAACTTCATGTCAGTATTTATAAAGGTGCTGGAGCAGACGCTTGAGATGTTCCTGGTGTTAATTTTTATTACGGCTGAAAATGAGTATGTCATCAAGATTTGCATTAGAGAACTGTAGATCTCAAGTGACTTAGTCGACGAAGCGTTGGAATGTCCGGGGTGCATTTCGCAAGCCGCATGGCATTCCACATACTCCAAAAGGCGGAACAGAGTAGCTATATCTGTCTTGGGATGTCAAGAGGGTGTACGGGTACCTTGCGATACTCCTTGAGATCAATTTTAGAGGAGAGTTTTGCACCATGAAAGGACGCTCTGAAATCATCGATATGTACGAGTGTGTAGCGACCGGGTACTGTCGACTTGTTTAAAGTACGATAGTCCCCACAAGGCAGCCAGTCTCCAGGAGCCTTTGGCACCATTTGTAGAGGCGGCGCCCACGGGCTTGATGAGTCTCGTATAATTCCCGTCACATGCATGCGTGCGAATTCTTGTTGTGCCACTCTCATGCGATCTGGGTGCAGTCGGTGTGGGCGTGCGTCAACGGGTTGTCCGGTTGTTACGATATGATGGGTCACATTGTTTCTGGTTGGATGTTGTAAGTTGAGAAGGCGGGCCAATGATCGGAAACCCTGAAGTAGCGCCACGTATGTAGAGTCTGCACGGTGGCACTCTCTGAGACGGGCATCGCATGCTGTGAGTGCTGTTTCTTGCACCATGAGGTCCGTGGCAGGGTCTACTAGACACTGGTTCAGCATGTCGACAAGGAGGTTACAAAGCCGTAGACAGTCGGCGCCAAATATAGGGTATGCAACGTCCGTAATTAGAAACACCCAACGGAAAACTCGCCGTAGTTCGATGTTGACGGTCAAAGCTGGTTCACCGTATATTGCTATCGGTGTTTTATCTGCAGCTTGTAGATACGACTGCGGTTGCGTGGGTCGACGAGGACGCGCAGATGCAGGTAAGACGCTGACTTTATCACCGGTGTTTTAAGAAAACATTGCCCGGTATCGCAACTTGCCGCTTCTAGTGGTGGGGTTTGGTAAGTTCCGCCGCTGCTCAAAGCGGTATGCAGGTCCTGGCTTGACCCCCGAATATTTGGTGGTGCCAACGCACTCTATACTGACGTGGGGTTGAGCGGTATCAGAAATTGTGGCTGCCATAATGTTGCCGCGATGTCGACCTAGAGTGTAGTGATATTGCCAATATTTCGTTTCTGAGGTTCGTCAGCTTCCGATGGAAGGCACCTCGAAGATGTTTTATCTCTGTCGAAAGTATAGATGGCGCTGTCGCAGTAGATGGTTTTGTGGATTCTTGTGTCTGTTGGAGTTGTTGTACCAGTGGTGTGGCAAAGTCCATCACAGAGTCGGCCAGTTTTGCAAGGGCTATCAACTGGAGGTCCGACGCCGTCGCTAAGACCGTAAGCACGCTGGTCGGCAACCTCTGCAGGAATAACTCTTTCAACAGCGAAGTGTCGAATGACGAGGCCCTCTCGCCAGGAAGTTGTCTCAAACGTCAGAGCAGCTACGAAGGCTTACGATCACCGAGCGTTTCGCTAGTTATAATGTTTTGCAATCGACACTCTTCTGATTCTGAACTGCGTTTAACAAGTTCCATCTACAAGTTGATGTAAGGATCCGTTGGTGGCAGAACTAGGATCAAATCCCGTACTTGATCTCACTCTCGGGTATGAGCACGGCAACCACGTGGTGGAATCGAACATGCGGATCTCCGAGGTTATTCGATATGTAGAGAATTGACTTTCAATCTTAGTGAAACATACCACAAGATCGTAAGCCCAATTTTTCGGCAGACGTAAGTGCACAGATGAGATGTCGCCTGAGGTAGTGTCTCCACTGTTAGCCATGGTGGTGCTTTTAATTGTGAAGCGGCTTTGTCTGGGTCACCACTTACAAGGTATTTAATAGAGATTAATGACGTGGAGCTTGTGTTCGCCAACCAGAGCAGAATTTAGAGTGCGCGCTCGTGGCGCTCGGGCTTCGGTCCGCTAGCTCCTTCGTTGTCGTCCTCTTTTGTGCTGCTGAAAGAAAAAACAAAAACAAAAAAACGATTGACTGATTGAAACGCTGTTCTATAGACCCTTTAGGCAAAACAGTGCTATCTGTCGCACGAAAAGGCAACCAGACCCAGTTCCCGTCTTGAACAATACCGCGTCGCTAGTGCCATTTAGAGAGCTTTTGAATGTTGCGATTCTAATGACAATACTCCAGTAAGGTAGATAGTTGAGCTGGTTTGTAGCCGTTGTACATGATTAGGAATAAACAGCGCTATAAGGCAAGGACAAAGAGCAGAAACAGCGCCTGTTTAGTTGAGCATGTTTCTTCTCTTTGTCCTTGTCTTATAGCACTGATTTTCCCCAAATCATGCACTAATTACAAACGCTCGTGTTTTGCTGTGTAAAGTCACATGAAGAGTGGCTCTGCTGCCCGAATCACTAAAGAAACTCTTTTAGCCTTGCTCTGCCGTGATGTCCGCATTAAAATTCAGACAAGATGGTGGCTGGCGACTGTCCGTTCGACGTGGCCGGTCCCGTTCGACGCGGATATATGTGAGCCTGAGACACTGCAGATATAGTATTGTTATTAATGAAAAGTGTGCGTCTATTGGTTTTGAATATGGCTTCATTTGCGTGTGAAGTTGTGTTCAAAGGCGGCGAAGATATGTAAAACTACAGCTTTGCGTGCATGCGTGGCAAGTTTAAACATCTAATTAATTAAGGTGTTCAGACTGCTAAGTACAATAAAACTTGACAATACTGTGACTGAAACATCCGTCAGGAACTGAGTGAAACTCCAATTTTACGTTTTGACGAAACTTCTATTTGTGGGACTGCGGTCAGGCTCCCAGCTTTCTTCTTTCTACGGCCCCTCGATCCCGCCCTCTCGCGCCGAGCCGCAGTTGCATAGAATCAAGCGGCAGGGAGTCCGGAAAAAAAGGTTTTAGGCAAGGACACTCCCATCGTACCTGCCGTGTCCAGCCACGCCGCTCTGTTTATTGGGATACTTGTTAATCTACAATATTACAATAGTTGTGTAGTTAACTCGTGTGCTAATTGTTTTGGCATGGAGAGGTCATTTTCGCAACTACGCTCAAGAGGCCGTGGAAAAATTATTCGGCGGTGAATACGACTTTTTGTACTTCAAACTAAAATTAATTTCGTGCAACAAATTTTACGTTAGGTACTTTATTTGTGCGTGTGCCAATGTTAGAATCTGGCAGCACTTAAAAGCAACCTAATGAAAATTCCGATATAATCGAATTTGGCTTTATACATAACAAGTCTACACAAATGGTGCGCTAGCGCCATCCATGTAAGCGGAATGGGGCACTGATTTCGCAGGTCTGCTTCTAGACACGAAGCATACCTCCCTGGCGGGCTCTCTGCAACCTGCTAGCTGGTTTAGCCGTCAGAGGACTTGTGACCGCAGAGGGTAGCTATCGGCGGGCCCGTAGTCACCGGATTGCCGACATCTGTGTGTGTGTGTTACATAAGCTCGCCAGTGATCGGGAAGAAACTCTGGAATTAAACGCTGATGCAACCGCAAGTATTTCTACTCCCGTAACCACGAACACTCACTTATCTTTCACATCAAGGTGGCTCCGAGCGTATCCCGAATACACATAAAGAATGTTCAAGAAACTAATCCACTCTTCCTTAAAATAAATTAATGGTACCACTCAGTCTCCTGGTCTTACTCAGAGCTGAAGACGAAAAACTTTCTCGGCGCGTGAGAAAGAAATGGTTTTGTTTTGCCTGCGACATTCTTACCACACCACGAATCTCGTACAAGAGAAGCGTAAATAAACAAGGAGCATCTCTTTTTTAATGTTGTCAGATATTTTCAACGCCATCTACACTGAAATTTGCCGGAGTGTGACTAACCCACACAAAAATATTCTAATGATGGCATGCTAGGTATCGTCATCTCTGTTTGCCGGGATATGAATCACGTTCAAAGCGTGGGTGACAGTTACTATGAAATGGCGTAAGCCAAGCTGGTGCCCACAGTCCGGAAAATGCCGATGTTAGCCGCAGCACAAAGCGTTTTTTTTTGTTGTTGTTTTTTATTTGTAGCAAGGATATGGTTTACTGTCAAGGTTACTAGGTCCACTCAATTGCCGAGACTGCCACCCGTCGTTAGAAGTGCCAACTAGTGGTTGCATTTTAAAACTGCGTATACTGTGGAGTACGCGGTGAAGCGCCATCTGGATGCGGTGATTTAAAACCTGCGGATTACATAGAGTTCACTGTATTTATCGCAGCAACCATCCCCAAATAGGTGGAGCGTCGAAGAAAGCGAGGCACACTTTGGCCGGAAAGGAGGGGCCGGAGGGTGGAAGGGGGGTATCGCTCGTGGAAGCAGTCTACCGGCAGTTCCACAACTGAGTTGATCTAATAACATTGTCTACTGCTTACGTCATGGCGGAGCAGGAGGGCCTTCTCATCAAGGCGGTGTGGCCGGAGCTCAATATCTCGCCGAATGCAACGAAAGGGGTCGGAATACATGCATTAAATTTGTTCTCTCGAAGAATTCACGAAACCCTACTTGCAGTTCGTCTTTAATGGTTTGCGGTAGTGTCTGCGTAACACTCCGTACAAAATGAAGGCTGGCATGTCTAGAGCTGCAAATCCTTCATTCGTCAATCACAATGACGTCCATGACCTTGTAGCTACACGGAGACGCAATGGGAAAGATAGACAAGAGATGAATGTTCGTACAAACAAATAAATAAAGCGTTTCTAGAACAACAAAGAAACGGTTGGGAAGGCGAAGTGTAGCGGAAGCTTACACTCAGAAAAAGATCCGTGAATTCTTTGGACGACAAGAAATCATGACGAAAACTGCCAGCATCCAAACAGAACACAAAGCTCACAGTACGATGGGACTAAAAATTGTAATGTGCGCTGGGTCTTTGAGCATGACGTTTCAGTTGTGTATTGCCTTTATGCACATCAGGATTTTCAAATCTAGTTGAAAAAAAAGCTTGCCATTCGCTGACATCTTGATGTCCGTAGTTATTGGCAGTTGCCGAGTCTTGCAGGGTCTTGAACTAACTGGCATATCTTAAAGTGTATGGGAATGAACTGTGCCTTTCTGAAGGGATTTTAAACCAATTATCTTACTTAGGATCTTCAGGCCACGTTAAAGTATGTTTCTGTTTATTTTCACTGCAACATTTAGCGGGGAACATGACGTCAAATGATTTTATGTCACGTGACCTCTACGAAAATTTAGTTTCCTCGCTAAATGTACTGACGAAAATGACGTCACATTACTTCATGTCACTAGACCTACGCACAAATTCAGTCTCCAGGCTAAATTTAGCGCAAAATATGATTTCACCTGACATCAATGCCAATCTAATTTTCCAGGTGAATTTAGTGGGTGAAAATGGCGTCGCAAAATTTTATATCACGAGACCTATACTCAAACTCTGCTTCAACTAAATTTAGCGGGCAAAATATAGAACATGATGTCACGGGACCTACACAAATTCAGTCTCCCCGCTAGGTTTAGCGAAAAAACTGACGTTACTTAACTTTAATGTCAGTCTAGATTTTCCGCCAAATTTAGCTGGGAAAATGACTTCACATGGCTTGATGGCACGCGACTTTCACACAAATTCAGTTTACTCGATAAATCTAGCGGGAATTTTGACACGTTACCGTCCTCGGCTCTTTCAATTGCGTCGCTTAATTAGGCAACAACAGAGTTGGTTTTGCCCAATTCTTTTTGTTTCCAGAACCGGCATGTGCATTAATGTACCCTGAAATGCAATCCAACACCCGGGAACCGGTCGACCTCGCTTTCTAGCGTGTGATAATCTCGCAGCATAGTTCAGAGCATTCTCAGTGTGACACGCCTAAGTTGAATGAAGCTATTGTTGCTAGCGATTTGTTTTTCCTGCTCGCGGTAATCTGAGCCTCTATTCAGAAACGTCCGCAGACCCTGCTTCAGTCTCTCCGAGCCTTATAAGCCATTATTGTCCTTTAGGCATATAAAATGTGCAGCCTTAAAACGTCTCAAATTTGCAAATTGCGATTTTTTTTTGTACAGTATTGTTTTACTCACATGCAATGATGTCTTAGTGTCTGATTAACAAGAATACAAAACTGCCTTCTGGCGGGGCCATGGCACCTGGCTGCAGCATTCAGGAGAAGAAAAACGACAACGCAACATGCAAAATAGAGCAAAAAAAATCAATAAATAATATTAACGAGAATCGGACACATGCTGAATAATGCGCGTAGACCAATAAGATGAGGCAACAGCTGCAGATTATGAGATATTTACAATATAATGTTGCATTTTTTATATTCAAAATGACTTGTAGATTGAGCCAGTTCAGCCAGGAAAGAATGTATATTTAGTACGTCGAGAACAAGGCATGGAAGTCACTGCAAGCCATAGTTTGTGTGAACTTTGCTTTTTACGTAGTGTGTGCATTTTTAATTGTATTCGCATTTTTTTTCGTAAAGTTAGCTGACACACATTTCCCCTCCCTTATCTCTTTGGCGTCTTAGTCCCGGGTTCGTATTCTTGCCGATAAAGGGGTTTCAGAAACGTTCCCGAAGCCAGCGTCAGCATCATTTCTTTTAGGCAGTATTGCGTCGTGCCTGAATGACAAGCCTCATTTGCGGTGAACATGACGTGGAAAAAGAACATATCGCCTCGTTCTCCCACGATCGCGGCAAAGGCACATAATGTTATGCAGCACCAAGCTAGATGCTCAGCGCTGCTCGCATTCTAAGACGCTTTAATACACACAAATAAGTACCAATACATAACTTGCAAGGTATGCACCTAATTGTTTTCGGGCCATATTTTGCCCAAAACCACCGGGGTTGAGTGTTGAAAAGAAAGAAAATATAAGGAAAGTTAACAAACATTCGAAGTACCTCCACTCGTTGCGGCAAAGTGTACACACCTAACCAAACGTTTTTGATTTTTCTCTGCTTTACGGTCGCTCCCTGTCCCGTTCTCTCACTTAGGAAGCCCGGAGTTTGCTCTTTTTGCCTCTGCTAAGAGTAGAAGGTCGCCCTTTATATTTGATCACATGATTCCACTCGCGTGGAGGCAGTAACTCGGATGATGTACTCGAGCATGACATTCAGCTGGCATCGTGTTTAATCAGTGAGGAGACGGAATCTGTGTCAGCGTTTTACGGAACGTAAGTGTTTCGTTTTTTGCGTCAGACCTGCGAATCGGAATTGGTTGGGTGTCCCCCAGGTAAAACATTCTGTTCTAGGAAAGGTTAAGTGTTTGCCTCCATTGAAACCTTGACCGCGACAAGCGCAGGAATAAATCTCCAACCAACAGGCATGTGCGAGTGTGCGAATGACTTCTCGCAATTACAGCGGTTCAAGTTTAGGCTTAATCATGCATAAACCAATCCCTGTCTCTTCTTTTAGCTGGGGGGCTCACGTCGCCAAGCTTTACAATTTAAAGCGCCTGCTTTAAGGAGCTCGCGTCGCAGAAAGGCCGGCGCCGGCGTTGGTGGGACGGTAAATTCCAGGATTGGTTGAAAGGGTCATGACGTCACAGCTACACGTTCTCGCGCGGCAATTTCAAACAACTTACAACGCTCACGTAAAACATGACTTTGCACGTGGAATGATAGTGATTAAAAGATAACGTGTAACGAGAATTAAAGCTCGCCACATATCATAATTGATTTCACTTTGTGTCTATAGCCGGTGTCTGAGAAAAAAACTTGCAGAATTTTAGGCGACCGCGGGATTCGAACCCATGATTCTTCGGTTGCGAGCCAGACACGCTTGAACGGCTTGGGAACAAGTGGAGGTTCATATGTTTAGCTATCGCTTTCCACTCTTAAAGGAGAAGCTTAAGTCTCCTGCTGCAAGTTTTGTTTGGGTTTCCAACGTCGTTCTGTGCAAAATTTTTTGACTATGTAATTGTGCTACACGTCTCCACACTTCGAAACATGGTTGCGGAATTCTTTAGAGATATCTTATGTTTCATATGTGCTCTAATTCTTTTTTACTTATTGTTATCTTTAGAGGTGAGGTCCTTCAAAAAAAGTGGCGGACAATCCATTGACGTGTCGGTCATTGGAAGAGGTTATGGTGCGTTAAATTTCGATGTCCAATAATTCCCAATGACCTCTCCTGCGGCTTACTTATTGCATCTGAGAAATCTGTTCTACTGGTATGCTAATTACTGAGGCGTTCGTAGAGCCTGCTGTGTTTTTCTTTATGTATTCAGAATTTCATTATCAGTGATTTTTTATTTGTTTTGCTAAATGGTTGATTTTCTGTTTTGTATTCAACTGGGTTTGTACCCTAACGTGTCTATAACCGGTGACAGCTTAAAAAACACACGACATGTTTTTTCGTCATTTTACTCCTTTGTTCGAAATTCGTTTTTCGGCGTACTTAAGTGTCTGATGTTTCTACAATCTCACTGACTACGTAGAGGAAATGATGCCGACGATGGCCGACGATGAGGCCATCTTGGACGAATTACTTTTGGCACAAGGAACTTTCCAGAGAATCGCTGATACTCCAGCCCTTTCGGTAAATGACCTGTGGCTTTACTTAAAAGAAGTTATAACTGAGTGTATGACTAAGTGCGTACCCACTAGGACAAAGAAGAAGGCAACGCACAATCCCTGGATCAATAGAAATCTTATTCATTTAAAAAGAAAAATATCACGATGTCGGGCTCAAAATTGCAGAACAGCAACTCCCAGTTCGCGTCAAAAAATTAAGTCGCTAAGTCAGAACCTTAAAACGTCAATTAAAGACGCGAAACACAGATGCTATAACCAAACGATGCCAGCGTTTTTAATCTCGTCTCCCCGCAAAATTTGGCGGCACCTTTCACCAACAAAAGAGGGCATAGAAAAAGTTTATGTCGATGGACACACGATCGAATATAACTACGAAAGAGCAAATTGCATTGATAATTCTTTTTTTACTCTGTGTTTTCTTCTGATGACGGAACGACGCCCGTGTTTAACCAATTGGAAGACGCTCCCGCCATCCCTGTTGTACAGTTGTTTCGGGAAGGAATCGTAGATCTTTTACTTCACTTAGACTGAAAGAAAGCAACCGGATACGATAAAATTCCGAATGCGTTTATTCAACAATATGCCGAGTCTCTGTCCCATTATATTATTATAGTTTTTGAATGATCTCTATCTTCAGGTTCATTACCCAATGACGGGAAGATTGGTAAAGTTGTGCCTGTTTTGAAGTCTGGGAAAGCTACCTCCATTAACAATTACAGACCAATCTCACTAACATCCACATGTGGGAAACTTCTAGAGCATATACTTTTGAGCCATATTCACTCCTTCTTAAGTCATTACAAGTTATTAAATAGCTCTCAGCATGGCTTTCGTAAAGGCGTATCTGCTATTACTCAGCTGTTTGAAGTCGCGCATGATTCCTGTGAAGTACTGAACCTCAAAGACCAAGTTGATGTTACATTTTTGGATAAAACAAAAAGCATTTGCTAAGGTTAACAACAAAAAATTATTACTCAAATTAAAACATTTTTTTGAAAAACCCAGGTCTCATCAGAAGGATAGAGGTGTTTTTGTACGAAAGAAGACAATCTGTAGAAATTAAAGATAAATATTCCGATTTAATCGATATAAAATCAGGTATACCTCAAGGGACAGTGCTCGGTCCTATGTTTTCTTTTAATGTTTATTAATGATGTACTCTTTAATTTAACTGTTAAGGCTAGGCTCTTTGCCAACGACTGTATTTTGTATGCAGAGGCTAAGGAGCCCACCGATCAAAATAATTTAACGCGTGCTTTTAACGCGTGTTTAGCACGCGTTGGTCAGTTGTGCAATACTTGGCAAATGTCACTAAACTTTGATAAAGCCGGTTGTATGACTATTGCTCACAAAACAATGCCCATTGAATTTGTGTACGCCATCGAAGGGTATCCACTAGTAAGGGTAAGCAGTTACAAATATCTGGGCGTCATTATTTCTCACAATCTCTGTTGGAGTGCTCATATTGATAGTATTGTAAGAAAAGCGAATTATGAACTGTGGTATTTAAGTCGGTCTTTGAAACCAAGTTCAATTAACACAAAACTTGTGGCTTATAAAACAATCATTCGTCCGCTGATGAAACACGCATGCGAAATTTGGGGTAGTCATATGCTTAAAGATGTGCTAATGCTAGAAAAGGTGCAACGATTCACCTATGGCACTGTATTCAAAGCCAACATTCCATTACTTAAGATAAGGCGTAATGAGAAAAAATTGAAATTTCTATATAATATTAATAATTGCTTATTGCAGATAGACAAAACAGCTTAATTAGTTCCTGACCGAGTCGAGAATAACTCGGAACAAACACAGTCGCGCACTTCATCAGCCCCGGTTCTTGAAGGAGCTGTTTCAGATGCTCACTCTTTCCGCAAACCATAAGTGACTGGAATCTTCTTTCGGGGCAAGCTGTGCTCTGCCAAACACTTGACGTTTTTTCTTCTTTTATAGCATCTTGCAAAATGTGATATAAATTTTTGTTTTTGTATTACTTTCCGCCAACGCATTATAGACCATGACGGATCTAATTTTTATCTCTCATTGTCATAGCATTTTTTGCGGTTATTTGGTGATATCTTTTACGGTACTTTTTCAAGTATGTGTTGCTCTTGTTGTTGTTTTCTTTGTATACCTGTATACACACCCTATCATAGACTCAACAGAGACTGATAGTATTTTCAAACAAACAAATAAATACTAATATGTGCTCGAAAGCCGCCCTGCCTCGGGTTTCTTAAGAGCGTCTGCGCGCCGAGCAAGTGTTCTAAACTGCGTCTTTGGCGCATCGGAACGCAAAGACGGGCACGCCAATCAAAGGCTAACATAGAGAACGCGTAGAGAACGCGTGATGACGACGACGCCAAGCTCGCGCCAACATTGGTTCAGGTCGGGATAAAAACAAACGCACGTTCGCGCATTTGGGGCGTAAAGAACCACACCAAGATAGCACCGAGCAGACGAACTTGCTCGACGTATAGCCATCTTGCTTGAGTCTACTTTGGATCCAGTACGCCTCATTAAACATGACGGTAAAAAGTAGCCGCTGACGGAGAGCCAATAAGAAGCTCGAGTCATGCGGATGAAGATGCACCATAGACGGCATTAAGGTGGTAAATAAGTAACTTGATGATATTTTTAATTTTATTAAATGATACTTGAAGTTATCATTTCAGAAAGCAGATAGTGTCTTTAGAAGCTAAATAAAAATAAAACAGTCTGATAGAAAGAAATGGAGCCCTTTAATTCATAGACATTTCGGTGACTTCAAAAAGAACGCAAAACAAAATATGAAACAAATTTGAAGGTGTGAAATTTGAGTCTCAGGAATAATCGTTGCAATAATCATATCTCATTGTCTCAACAATAATCGTATACTTTGAACGATCAGACCAGTAGAACTTGGTAACTTAATCCAGCCTGGCTTAAAGTCACGTGCCTGGAACGGAGCAGAATTAAGGAACCACCACTTGTAAAACACTGTCGGTGCAGCAGATGTTGATGTTCTTTAGCTCAGATTTGTAGGCATTTAAGTTCTCTCGTATTCATTTTATTTATAATCTTACTGTTTGTTCAGAATTGACGAAATATCAACTGTTCATGAGCACAAAAATAAACCGTTGAAGGACGTATTAAATTAACGAATAAAAATTCAGTAATAGCCTAACCGATTCAGGATAATTAACAGAAAAAACGTTTTTTTTTCTAAAAGTTAGCTTAATTTATGGCTATTACGTCCATATTATATTCCTCGCTTTATATACAAAAAATTGGTCTTCTGACACCGAACGTCCATCGTGAGATTACATTCTATAAAAATCAAACTAAAAAGTGAAAGCCGTTTACCACTCCCTGTAACGCCGAATTGGAGTGCAGCTCTTGAGGAGGAGGAGGGAAGTGTATTGAGGGCCATGGTTTCTCCGGGGTCGCGTGACATAGGGGAAAGGGTCCTACATGACCCCCCCCGAGGGCACGTGACCTTGTTGGGGTCACGTGACCTCAGGGGAGGGGTCCATGTGGTGGGGGCGTCACGTGCCCCCCCCCCCCGAGGTCACGTGACCTCGGGGAGGGGTCACGTGACCTCGGAGAGGGGTCACGTGACCCCCCAGGTCACGTGACCAATATTTCCACGCTAGATTTAGCGGGGAAATTTTTCCACTAGGTTTAGCGGGGAAATGTTTTCCGCTAGATTTAGCGGGGAAATTTTTTTCGCTAGATTTAGCGGGGAAATTTTTCCGCTAGATCTAGCGGGGAAATTTTTCCGCTAGATTTAGCGGGGAAGGTTTCCCGCTAGATTTAGCGGGGAAACTTTCCGCTAGATTTAGCGGGGAAATTTTTCCGCCAGATTTAGTGGGGAATTTGTTCCGCTAGATTTAGCGGGCAAGTTTTTCCGCTAAATTTAGCGGGGAATTTTTTTCCGCTAAATTTAGCGGGGAAATTTTTCCGCTAGATTTAGCGGGGAAATTTTTCCGCTAGATTTAGCGAGGAAATTTTTCCGCTAGATTTAGCGGAGAAAATTTTTCCGCTAGATTTAGCGGGGAAAATTTTCCGCTAGATCTAGCGGGGATGTTTTTCCGCTAGATTTAGCGGGGAAATTTTTCCGCTAGATTTAGCGGGGAAATTTTTCCGCCAGATTTAGCGGGGTTTTTCCGCTAGATTTTGAGGGGCAGTTTTTCCGCTAAACTTATCGGGGAAATTTTTTCCGCTAAATTTAGCGGGGGAAGTTTTCCGCTAGGTTTAGCGGGGAAAATTTTCCGCTAGATTTAGCGGGGAAATTTTTTCCACTAGATTTAGCGTGGAAAACTTTCCGCTAGATCTAGCGGGGAAGTTTCTCCGCTAGATTTTGCGGGGAAATTTTTCCGCTAGATTTAGCGGGGAAATTTACCCATAATGCACCGCGCGGTTACGCCGACGCCGACGGCGACGCCGACGGCGACGGCGAAGGCGACGCCGCTCAAGCCGGGAACGGGCGCCTAAGAGCTGCGCTCTAAAAAAATGTCCAAATAATAGACTGTACAGGTCTGACGAGAACCTCACACCACTTCGAAAACTGGGCAATATCGTGGGCAACTAGAAGCGTCCGCCAGGATTCGTACCCCCTGCAAAGAGTCTCGGAAAACGATCTGTGAGTGATGTTTTGCTTTGATAGGAAGCAGCAAAAGCGCCAGCACTGGTGGCCCCAAGACTCCCCCTAAGTGAAATAAATGACCATCTCTCGTCTAACCGAACGGCGACATGAAGTGGTAGCCGAGCTAGCACACTTGCCTTACACTCGCTGCGTTCCACTTGCTTTTCCTCCGTCTGACCCTCTTTTTCGCCGTCGATAATTCTTCCGCCCTTTTAGAGCGCAGCTCTCGGACGCCCGTTCCTGCGTTGAGCGGGGTCGGCGTTCCCGCGCGCGTTGCGTTATAGGACGTCACAGTTTCCCCGCTAAATTTAGCGGGGAAACTGAATTGGTGTTGAGGTCATGTGACGACAGTTTTACCGCTAAATATAGCGGAGAAACTGAATGCGCGGTGTTGCATTATGAGACGTCACAAACATACGCACCAACTCACTTCCCCCGCTTAAATTAGCGGGGAATTTAATAATTGTTGAGGTAACGTGACGTCAGTTTTCCCGCTAACTTTAGCGGAGGAATTGAATTTGTTCATAGGTGACATGACATGAAGTCAGGTGACGTCATTTTCCTCGCAAAGTTTAGCGAGAAAATTAAGTTGGTGTTGAGGTCACGTGAATTTAGTTTTGCAGCTAAATTTAGCGGAGAAGCTGTTGAAGGAGAGGAGGGTACGAATGAGGAGGAGAGGGTACGCAGGAGGAGAAGGGGAGGGTACGGAGGAGGAGGTGAGAGTACGGAGGAGGATAAGGGGAGAGCGGAGGTTGTGAAAGAGAAGGAGAAGATGGTATGGAGGAGGATATTTACTTATTTCTTCATTTATTGTACCCTCAGGGCCCGAGGGCATTACAGAGGGGCGTGGGTTACAAAGTAAAATCACTAAAAAACAAAATGACAACCTAAGAATAGAAACACGAACATAAGACATTTTAACTTAGAAAAGTGGTTAAACAACGCTTAAACATGATGGCATCTGTTACAGACACAACTGACGACGGAAGGTGATTCCACGTGAGTGTTGTTTTGGGGATGAATGAATTATAAAAAAGTAGTGGTTTTACAAACAGGTAGACCGATTTTTTGTTGGTGATCGACGCGTGGCGAGACATATGAGGGAGGAGTTAGTAATTTTTGATGCAAGGAAGAATTGTGGTGATAAATGTTATGAAACAGACAAAGACGGGATAACTCACGACGTGAAGAAAGGTTAGCTAGGTTTAAAAACGTTTTCATGGATGTTACGCTTGCACTACGGTGATAGTTAGTAAGAATGAAGCGAACAGATCTATTTTGAATAGCTTCGACTGCTGTTGTAAGTCAGTACCGGGATTCCATATAGGGGAGGCGTATTCCAATTTTGAGCGGACAAGGGTTTTGTATAGTAGTAGCTTGAGAGATACAGGGTCAGATGGAAAATTACGTTTGAGAAAGCCAAGCATGCGGTTAGCATTGTTAGTTATGTAGCGAATATGAGGCTCCCAAGACAGGTTCGATGAAATATGGATCCCCAAGTACTTATAAGATGATACACCTTCCAACAAAACACTGTTTAGATAGTAGAAAGTAGATTGCGAGTTAAGACGAGAAACAGTCATTCATTTACATTTGTTAGTGTTGAGCTGCATGTTCCATTTGTTACACCAATTAGAAACACAATCAAGGTCACACTGAAGGATAGCAACGTCAGAGGTGTTAGTTATTTCTCGGTAAAGAACGCAATCATATGCAAATAAGCTAATAGAGGACGGTAAGTCGTTGATAAAAATAAGAAAGAGCAGGGGACCTAACACTGAGCCTTGAGGTACGCCTGATGTCACGGGAGCTGGACTTGAAGAGGTATTATTCACAGACACAAATCGAGATCGGTTATTAAGGAAAGCGCGAATCCATGAAAGTACATCCTGATCAATGTTAAGTTTGCTAAGATTATGGAGTAGTAGATTATGTGACACCTTATCGAAAGCTTTGGCGAAATCAAGGAAAATACAATGCACCTGGGAACCATGATCAAGAATAAGGTGAAGGTCATGAGTGAAGGTGAGTAGCTGAGTTTCACACGAAAATGATTTACGGAAGCCATGTTGTGCAGGAGCAAAGAATGAATTGGATTCTAGGTGTTGAACGAGATGAGAAAAAATAATATGCTCAAGAATTTTACACGGAATGCTTGTTATGGAAGTGGGACGGTAATTGAGAGGAGAATGATGATCACCGGTTTTATGCACGGGCACCACTTTACCCACCTTCCAATTGTCAGGTAAACAGCCTAGAGTAAGTGATTGCTCAAATAATTTAGACAGTATTATAGAAGAATACTCTTTTGTTCTTAGCAAAAATTTATAATTAATTCCGTCAACTCCCGCGGAGCAGGATATTTTTAGCTGTTCAATTATCTTTATAATTCCACTTGTTTGAATTAAGATGGGATACATGGGCAGAAAAGCGCGTTGTTGAAGTTGAGGTAAAGTTGAAGAAATACAGTTTGAAAATGATTCAACAAAAGTAGAATTGAAAACATTTGCACAGTCATCGGTGGAAACAGGTTCACCTGATAAAGTAAACAGAGACAGTGTGGTGTTTTTATTGCCGTTAATCGCCTTCCAAAACTGTTTGACGTTGTTGGTTAGTAGTGATGCCAGGGTGATAGAAAAATAAACTGACTTTGCATCCGCGATTGCACTTTTATAAGCATTGGCAGCCTCATGATACTCGAGCCATTTAACCTCCGAATTTGTTAACTTTGCTGCACGAAATTTGCGCTTCTTTTTATTGGAAAGTTTTTTTAGGGTGTTATTGAACCAAGAGGAATTCGAAACAATTGGGATGTTACGTAGCGGTATATGTTTATTGGTTAGGAGCTCAACCTGCTTCTTAAACAATGTCCAATTTAATTCTAAAGAACGGTCAGAAAAGTGGTCCAAGTAATCGTTAAGAAAAAGGCCAAGGGCACCGTTAATAGAGTCATAGTCACCTCTACCATAGTATCGTATTTTTTTAAGAGTTCGCTGTGCTGTTTTGGCTGGCACATCAAGTGAAAAATATAGTAGCGAATGGTCGCTGAGAGCCGGCATGAAAGTAACAGAAGAAATAAGTTCAGGTGAAGTTGACAAAATGAGATCTAATACGTTTGCAGTTGTAGCAGTGATTCGAGTAGGAAGAGACACCAGCTGCGAAAAACTGAAGTCATCACATAACTTTATAAAATCTTCTGCATCTGATGAGAAAGGGTTAGAGAAACTATGCGGGTGAGACCATTTTATTTGAGAATAATTGAAATCACCAAGGAGGAGTATAGGAGATGAAGGAAAGCGCACTATTATTGAGTTCAAAACATCATGAAGATTCGAAACAAAAGAAGGATTAGCTGATGGCGGACGATAACACACGGCTAAGATAAATTTTTGGAAGTTCAAAAAAAAGCAACAACAAACTATTTCTAAATCACTATTCAAACGCACACAGAAAGAATCAATGTGATCGGCAACTGCCAATAAAACGCCACCTCCATTTCGTGCACCCCTATCACAACGGTAGACATTAAAACGCTTATCACAACTAAATAATTCACAATTCCGAACATTCGATGACAGCCACGTTTCGGTTAAAGCTACTACGTCAGCGCTACAAGAATAAATAACCGAACTCAATTCATCACGATGACGTAAAATACTCCTTATATTGCTAAAAAGTGCTGACACATTTTTGGAAAAAGGAATAGCACCCACGCCCCTTGCCATATGTTATGGTGAAGAAGACGTTTGATGTGTGTTACGAAGCATGTTAACGTTATCTCCTTCGCACCTATCAGATGAGGGCGTTTGATGCAAGTTAAGGGGAGGCCTGTTGACGTTATCACCTTCACTCCTCTCAGGACCAGCACCGAGATCAAACACTTCGTCAGACACTGAGTTATACATAAAACACCTCTTGTTAATAAACAGTTCATTGTAGCGTAGTTGAAACACATTGTTAGAGGCTTTTCCAAACTCAGTTAGTTCTTTCCTAGCTTCGCGGGTTGCTGGCGAGAAATCTTCACATATGTAAATGTCTCTACCTTTCAACTTAAAACGCGACGAAAATACATAATTCTTGACTTTATTGGAGGAGAATTTCACTATTGTTGGGCGACAGCGATTGGCACTAAAAGCATCGATGCGGTGTGAGCGCTCAATGCAGTCTGGGGGCACCTGTAGCTCAAGAGAGCCAGAAGCAAGCTCGAGAAGTTTTCTTTCAGTAATGGACCAAGTTTCGGACGGAGAATCCGCCAAACCATAAATAATTAGATTATCCCTACGTGATCGATCTTCAAGGTCATTTAGACGGTCATTCAAAGTGGCGTTGTCATAACTTAATTTTCCAGCGAGACATTTCACTGTGTTGAAATCTTGGTCAACCAACTCAAGCGCAGATACTTTATTCTCGACAAGCGTAAGTCGAATACCGATGTCGTTAATTTTTCTTTCGATTGAACTCTGACTTTCTCTTATTTCTTTCACACTGGCTAGTAAACTGTTTTGCCCAACTTCAGATTTCAAAGATCGTTCATTCATATCCCACACCATCTGCATCAAATCCGCGAATTGTTTCGCTTGAACGTCGCTCATGGGGCCGGGATTAAGTTCAATGTCGCCCGAAAGTGCTAGTAACGATTTTACCACATCATAACACTCAATGACCGTAACACAAATAACACTTGGGCATGGAAACAGCAGAAGAACGACGTTATTCGTTCGTCTAATATGTAACGACGGAGAGGAACCCACCTGTACAATGAAGCAGAACGGATTAGAAGACTGCATCCTCAGGCTATTTCCATGCCCACTGACAGAACTGGCGACGTTCCACGGTTTTGAAGCCTTGTTGATTAGTGTGGATGTCGGTGGGGTAGCTTCCTTGTGCCGGGTAAAGGCATACTGCGGCCAGTACGCGAGTACGCCAAAACGTACGTCGGATTTATCTTGAAAAACTGGAAATCCTCCCGTGGCCAGCGTTGTTGTGACGATGACTTGAGAGAACGGCGATGCCCAGACAGGCGCTGAACACAGGCAAAGCAGTACCTGTACAATGAAGCAGAACGGATTAGAAGACTGCATCCTCAGGCTGTTTCCATGCCCACTCAAGGAGAGTGGAGTGTGGGGAAGAGAAGGAGGGGAGAGTGGAGGGTGGGGAAGAGAAGGAGGGGAGGGTACGGAGGAGGAGGTGGTGAGAGTACGGAGGAGGGGGAGGAGGGTGCAGAACCAATATGTAAGGAGAATAATATATATTTGTACAAATGTGTATATTTAGTTTTCAAATTGTTTTGCACAGCATATCGCACAATGAGAATACCTCAAGAGCAGCGCGTCAATTTCGTATTAGAGATTTGTAAACGTCTTTCATTTTTTTGTCTTCGTGTGTTTTTTTTAGTTTAAACTAATGCAGGGTTAAAAAATTAAAGCCATTTCATTTATTTATTTACCAAAGTCATTTAGACGGTTCTAGATTTTTGCCGAAATTTATTGCGCAACACCAGAGCTCATTTGTATTTTTTATGTTAATAGAACGTGTTTCTGTGTATGTCTTACTGGTTTGTTATAAAATAATTTGAAAGTGACCGATTTGCGATATCAATTTTAAGGCCCCAGAGACGCATTCAGTATTATGTTATTACCTATGTTTATTTATGCTTCGCTGCAGTAAAAAGGAATACCTTTTAGGACATAGTATAAGGACCACAAAATGTTTTTTGAAAACTGTTTTTTTTTTTCTCTTATGCTTGTAATGCAGGGGATTCAATAATACAACCTCCTATATAAATCATCGCGTTTCGTTTAGTTTCAGCAACTATAAATAGGGCTTTTACTTCTTGGTAAATAAAGATCAACACCGAAACTTGACCTTCGAGCAAGTGTTATAGAGCGCGAAAAAAAAAAGAAGAAAATCTTAGTGTTCTAGCTATGAATTAAATAAATTCAAGCTTGATGGGAACGCAATATTTATGTCCATCTTTATTTTATGCTGCTCCGGAACACAGCCATCAACAAACTTGTATGTAATGGGTTAGATATAAAGCGTCACTTTTGTTTACTTTTTTGGTGACGAAGTAAAGGCTGACTTTTCGAATGAAGGGTCAAAACTCCCGTAATTTTGTAATTTTTTTATTGGAGTAACGACTTCCGGTATTTAGCCGCTTTTGGAGAGGACCGTTTGAAACAAGCTTCTCCTATTGATTCTTGTCCCAGCACGCATATTCGACTTCCACGTAAAAACAAAGCCAGCAAGGAAATAAAAATGATGCTCATGAATGAGTTCAAAAGCTTGGACCTATTAACGACACAAAATCTTGCAAGTACTCTACTGCTTCAGAAAAACAACACATCCAGAGTAATGAGAAACAATCTCATTACCGTTGAGCTGATGTAACTCGTTTACCTAGAATCGCGATAACGAGTTACGTACTAAGTTATTCTTTGAGCGAGTAACAAGCTACGGCATTTAGTTACTTCATTCAGTAACATGCATATGTCTGGCCCTCAGTGGACTTTGTGCGAGGTTGAATCTTTCTTTAGAACCACAGTCGGTAAATCGTTACATTTTCTTTCGTATCGACAGGTGGGTGACCCAGGAGGTGAAGAAATGTTGTGACCGTGCCTTCTTTTTTTTTTCTTCTAAGCATAAGTCCAGATAATCCCTAATGTCTGTCTGACACCAAGAATTCGCAAGAAAAAACATTGAATTCGTAAGAAAATAATAACTACAAAAAGCACCGAGCCCTACCTATTTATAGGAAAGAGCAGAGAGGCAATCTGGTGAAATTTCAATCATACTGAAAATCCCAACCTGAAAAAGTAAAATAAAAAAATAAAAAAATTAGCACGAATTTGTTAAGCACGTTCAAGGTCCGTTTAATTCTTTTTTTTTTTTCTTTTTAATCAAACGTTCAGCGTCAAGTGACGTTCTCCCGATGCATTTCTTACCATCCCAACAAATCAACTATTCCAAATTACAATTAAACCGTTAATAACATTACAAATGCTTTCTTTTCTACGTTCGGCGTCATTTTTTTAGCAACGTAAGATTTTACTGGTCCGCGTGTATTTTATGATTATAAAATTAACGCATAATTATTATATGGCCGGTGTCTAACCACATCCGGTTAGGTGCCAGCAACGTAAGTCGATAGGCTGACAGGCAGACAAACGATGAAGCTGCAGTTGTCTCCTTACTGACTGGACACCAGTGCCAGCCGAACCTCTTTTTCTACTGCCTCCGTGTTATTCTCGGCTAGAGTAAAACATCACGTGTTCGGACATACAGCGGGGTTCTGGTCCGTGAAAGGAGGGAGCTCCAGGCTTCCCGAGGGAAAGAGAGTAAGAAAGAACGATCGAAAAGCAGAAAAAGAAAAAAAAAATTGCAGACTCCTTTGCTGCAACGGCTTGAAGTAGTTTCGTGCGATCGGTTCTTTTCTTGCCGCAAGCTCGTGCCAGAGCTCGGCCCGGTGCTGCCGCGTTCCAACTGTTCTGTTTTCCGCATGCTCCGTCTGCTGCGTCCCACACTCCAACTGGTTCCCAGAAATTCGCCTTTACACCGCGCGACCACAGAAGGTGGCATTCGCAACTAAGACAGCCGTGACGCGCCGTTCAGTCTCCAGATGTTTGCATAGGTTCTCCTCACTAACAAATGACATTTTCTGCTACAACTGCTTTTTCCGCGCTATATTACGTTCACCCTTAAGCTGAGGCTATAAGATCCGCCTTCAGGGCGAGCTCGCTGGCTTGCGCAATGCTTTGGTTACGCGTTCCTGCACGTAACCAAAGCTTACGAAGACGTGTGTATCTTCGTAAGCTGGAAACTGCAGGGTCCGCCAGTAACGATAAAGCTGGAAACGTATTCATACAATTTGTTTCGCATCTGCAGGGTCACTGACACATAAAACAAATAAAATTTAAAAAAAAAAAGAAACGCAGCGTGTGACCAGCTACTCAGGCTTCTTGCTTTGGGATTTTTTTCTTCCCTATTTTTGTTGCGTGCTGCCAGACTCTGATTGGTTTCGGAGGCATCCCAATAAGCCAAGGAGTCGGAATACCATATGTTTCTTAACAGTGACTACAGCATTGCTTAAAACCTCTGCAACAAGTGCACTGCTAATGAAAAATATGCAATAATATTTATGGCAGTAATCATTGATCAATTTACAATGAATTATTTTCTCACTTTTATGTCAATCTGAAACTGTGGTGTTTACGAAGGAACTGATACAAAACAGCTGATTTCGTTATACTTACAGCCTTCCAAACCCTCGCGCGATCTGCTTTGAATAAATACACGTCAGAATATTTGAATGATTGGTAAAAAATGTTCTCCGATTTCTCTGAAGGTTCTGAATGCATGTCGAGGTGTAAATAATGTCTAACGTTTGATTCACGACATTCGTTTTAGTATTAGGGCTTTGAACAAACTTTTGAATGATAATAAATAAGAAGAAGGCGGCAGCATGTAAAACTGATTGGCAACGTACTGAAAATGAAGGCATTCTAGCTATCTTAAATTAGAATGATGCAATTCGAACCACTTTCCCTCATTAAAGCGACAATTGAAAGTTCAGATTAAATCAAAATATATTTATACTTATTTTAGAGCAAAAAGTGGACGTTTGAATCTAACATTTTTATAGCATTATTCTTCTAGATTTTCGCACGATCTAGAAAGAGTGTTCGAAATCTTTTATTTTCATTCTGTTTCACTCGAAGACCGGCCGCAGCCGATGGTACGGTGCGGTGGAAAAAAATGGAGCATCGCCCAACTTTCATTGCTTAGACGATCGTGACATTTGCGTGTCTGCTATCATAGCCTAAGCCAATCAGGCACAGTGAATGCGCCGTGATCCTGCGCATTATTTCATGCGTGATTGGTATAGCCGAAGGTGGCAAACACGCTAAGACAACAGGCGCCCTCGTTATGCACTTTTGACTATGCTTGATTGGCTCGATATGGACATAGCGATGGTTGCGGCATTACTAAAGAGACCTTTTCCGAAATTCAGACTGGCCACTTTGATCACTATCATCATCCGAAGCTATGGCGTATCTTTTTTTATCTTATTTATTTATTTACCGCTACAGCGGCCTTCCCTTGTGAGCCATCTCGGGAGTGAAATCGATGGTAATTATAGATAGAAAATGAACGAGAGCTTTTAAAAAGACGGTTCAGAAAAATGTGTTGCTAAATCCAGCAGTGAAATGATCAATAAGGGACAGCGTTAATATCGTTTTTACGTGAATTCCAATATTGTATTGTCGGGGGGGGGGGGGGGGGGGAGTGAATATTTGAAAACAATGTTTGTACATTTGCTTTGCTTGATAGTTCTGGTGTGATTGATCTTGGTCTGTCCGGTGGATGAAATCTGATGTTATTTGCAACATTGATATTAAATTTGCTTTGGAGAAATGAATATACACTTTTTTATTTATTTATTGTTGCCCTTGCTCCTAAGGGCCAAATATTGACTCGTTTAATCACGTGGGTTACGAATATGCGGTTACTAAATGCTTTGAGAATGAATCTAACGGCCTGTTTTTAATGCCTTCCAGTTTGTTCAATCCTTCCACCGGGTGCGGAAATCTAATGGTGTATATGTCGTACTTAAGGCGGCCTTGTACACTGATAATGGAAGAAGTTGGAAATGCTGAGAATCGGATGATGGCGAGGCCAATACTTTCGAGACGTGGGTATACAGTCAAACCCGTTTATAAGGAACAGCAAGAAACGCTACGATCAGTTCGATATAGCAAAAACCATTTACAACAAACTTCCACGATGCTTTCGTTGTAGGGCGAGAGCTCCTGGTGGTTTCTCATGTCTTCACTTCCGCCTTGTAATAACACGCTGCATGCTTTTTTTTTTTTTTTTTGCATGCGTGCAGATTATTTTTGTTTTTTTAGTTTATTTTCTTTTCTGAATTACTTTTCTTCGTGGGCAAACGCTTTAGGATATTTTTTTTGTGCGTGCGTGCAGACTGTGTTTTTTAGCTTTTTCCCCTCCTGAATGGCTTCTCTTCGCTCAATTTCGTTCGCAACTTGAGCTTTTGGAATTTTTTCACTTGCCTACTTCTTTTTTGGGGCAAGGGACAGGCTAGACGACAACTTTTGCGCGTTTTTGGAAGCCTTCCCGAAGGGAAAAAGTTCGATATAGCCAGTATGTTGTTCGTTATAAAAAGTATTTTTACATGCATTTTTATTTAAATTTTTTGTGAGTTAGATGTCGATAATAATTCGTTTTACGTGGGTTCGTTCTAAACGGGTTTCACTGTACTCTCTAAAAAATGCCTGCGCGTCTTTCTATTCGCAAAACACTCAAAGAACCAAGCTCTGCTATCTACGAAATCAGCTCAGCGAATGATGAGACGGAGCATCCGTTTAGACCTAAAAATGAAGCCTACGCTGTGGCATTACCTAATGCAAGCATCACGCTTTGCATTGCGTAATGCCATAGCGCCAA
Organism: Ixodes scapularis; assembly: GCF_016920785.2. Taxonomy (NCBI): domain Eukaryota; kingdom Metazoa; phylum Arthropoda; class Arachnida; order Ixodida; family Ixodidae; genus Ixodes; species Ixodes scapularis. Next base: position 69,994,348 of record NW_024609882.1, on the reverse strand, counting down.
CTAAATTTTAGGTCTAAACAGATGTTCCGCCTCATCATTCGCTGAGATGATTTCCTATATCGGAGAGTTTTTTGAGTTTTCTACGGGTAAGTAGATGCACAGCATTTTTTTAAAGAGCACGATGTGACACCGAAATTGAATGCAAGAGCTGCGTAAGCGTTTATTCTAACTCGAGTCTAGTAAATCTCTTTACGGCGGATAATCATCTTTAAAGCACTTTGTGTATAAAAGAGTATCACGGTGTCAATATCAGCTGGTAATTCATTCTTACCGCTTGTATATTGCCACCGTTGAAATTGGGAGATTCAGAAATCATGGCAAAGTAAAGAACACACTCTCCTCTGCCGTCGACTAGCGAAAGTGATTGCGCCCAGCAAAATACAACATACTTCGGGTCGATTACCGCCATTATTAGGACAAAAGGTAGGCTGCTATTTGAGCCACCAGATGGCACGTAATTTCGAAAAGGGTCAAGTGAAACGGAATACAAATTTCTTTCTTTTTTGTTGTTCATGTTAAAACGTATGCAGCCTTCGTTAATTCAATTTTTTTTTTAATTTCTACCTTTACCTTTTTCCGGCTTACTGTATTGTATAACAAAAAAAAAATAGATACATAAAAAGAATAAGGGTAATGATTTAGAGTTTGAGCGCTGAATGAGTGCTCCTTTGCGGCTTCAGTAAACAGAGCACGACCGTTTCCTTTTACTCGGGCGTGCTTCCAGTATTTGGGCTGCATACCCTTTAATTTCTAAATTCCCTGCTCAGCAGGCGACTTGTTGGGCACGTTCTCAGACGACGACACACTCAACAAACTCCATATAGAAAACATAAAGGAACTCTCAGAAAAATGTCACGTTCAGATTCAATTTTATTTTTTGAAGCGAAAAGACTTGAAAGGAAAGTTCTCCGCATTTTTGAGGTATGGCATTATTTCTGAAAGATCTGACAGTGAGACGGCAGAACGTCGCACCCGAAGGTCAATGCGACCGGTAGGTTTAATAATACACTCAAACACACATCTCTCCGTGTTCCTCTTCGTAGACAAGTACTTTAACAGCTCGTCGTCCTTTCTTTCTCTTTTTTTTTCGGTTTGTCAAAGTCCTCCCGAGTAAGCAAAGCTGGTTGTGTCTCGAGTAGATGAAGCTTTTAAATCGGACTTCTAAATACATTTTCGTCTTGGTCTTTAATGAAACACGCTCTCACGGTGCCGTCTTTTCCGATGTGAACCTCCATTACTCTATCGAGCTTCCAAACATATTTTGGACGTTTCTTTACTTCCACATGACGACGTCATCAATCTTCAATGGCGCTGACTTGCTATTTGGGTAGTGATGAGCTAATGGCAGCGGCAAGATACACTCCTTGGTCCAGCGAGCCCGAAGTAGTCAATAACCAGCTGTCTGTGCCTGGGCCTCCGTGTAGCTTCCCTCCGAGTCATGAACTTGGGAAGTTCAGAGTTTGACTCGACTTCCGGCAGAACGATGAGGCTTCGTCTAAGATAAATATGAGCTGGGCTGGCTGGTGTGGGTTCTTCGAGGTCAGAATAAACATACGTTAACGGTTGAGAATTTATAATTGCCTCTACTTCCACCGGCACCGTTGACAGTTATTCGAAAAAGAAACTGCTTCTTTCGAAAACATTAAAAAAACTGCTTTTGCTGAACCAAATAAAGTATCCCACTATCCACCACTAAGGAGCGCTTTCTACGATCAATTTCCATTGATTTCTCTGTTAGCGAGGTATGAGGAAAATTACAAATCATCCTTAAACCAGTCGAAGCATTCTTGAACGATCTAGCGTTGTCGGAGTAAAGAATACTTGGTATCCCCCTTCGGGAAATGGATCTTCGAAATGCAAGAAGCAAGGCTTCAGTAGAGAGTTCGCTTGAGAGCTCCAGATGGAGAGTTCTTGTGGTCGCGCTCGTAAATAGGACAATATACGTTTTAGAGCTGTTCGTTCCTACCTTAATTTTTTTCGCATATGAAGGTCCGGCGAACTCAACGTCTGTACTGTTAAACGGCTTTGTAATATTTACTCGCTCCGCCGGTAGGGGTTCGAATGGCACAGGTGTTGACATTATGCGGAGCCTCGAGCATAAGAGGCACTTCCTGAGGGTCTTCGTGGTTGACTGTCGAGCTCTCAGAACGCAAAACTGCTGTAGTAGAGTGGTCATTGTGCTGAATTGTCCTTCATGGCAAACTTGATAACTAATATCTATAGCAATATGCTCTGTCAGATAATGGTTCTTTGGAAGTATGATTAGATGTTTCACAGCGGAAGGGACATGGAATTGTTGCAACAGTCCTGTTACTCTGAATGAGTTATTGTTGACAAGAATTGGGTGCAGATCCGACAGAAAAGTGGTCGGCTCAATGTCGCGATTGCTCGATAGCAGTTGAACCTCTCTTGCGAAGGCTTCTCTTTGATTTTGCTTTATCCACCGTTGTTTTGCTGCAGCGTATTCTGCGGCTTCGAACTGCCCTCCTAGTCTATTTCCTTTAGAGCTGCTGTTATGCGAAAATCTCATCACCCACGCTGTGATTCGAAGTACTTTCTGAAGTCTCTTGTACTTCGTCACATGAAAGAGTACAGCAGATACCGAAGCTTCTGATTGTAGATACATGTGCGAAGTACTCATCGCTTTGCTTTCGAGCTGGATGACTTCATCTGACTTATGTGGGCTCTCCTGTCACTCACGTGCCTCTAAAACGAGCCGTTGGGGCCTCTCCCACCACCGACCGGTATCTCAAAGAGTTGTAGCAGATTCTCCTGTGATGAGGAATTCAGCTGGGTTAGTTTCTCTTGAACAATGTCTCCAATTCTCTGGCACGGACATAATTTGAATTTCAGGAAACCGTTTTTTGAACAAAAGGCTTCCACTTGCTTGTCGGACCATTTATCTAACCCAGCACAACACTCGGGTAAGTCTACATGGTGTATTTGTCTTTTACTTGAGTATACGTGCTGCCAAGGTATTCCAGCAACCTTTTCACAAATAACCCGTCCATGAGCTTCAAGTGTGGCAAAGTCAATGCCTCGAGAAGTACCATTCTTGGCTTCGCGGTAGTTAACCTATCTAAATGTGTCGTCTGTTATCTTCTATTTTGTGATAAGCACATGCTCTGTCGGCGTACATGGTAGCGTCAACAAAGATGCGCAACTCCAGCTCTTCGAACGGTTATGTTAGTCCATTCCTAATGTTCATTGATACATTTATCGAATAAAGGTGAGGAATATTTGTGCACCAATTGTTTCATCCGACACCTAAATCATTTGGAAGTTTTTCATCCCAATTCACTTCTAATGTCCATAGCTCCTCGAAGAGGAGTTTAGTCCGTACTGTGAAGGAATAATAAATCACGTGGGATCAAATATTCTCAACGTATCTTTAAGTATCTAACGTTTGGTATTCACTCATTTAAGTAAGAATGATGTAAGAGGTTCAATCGAATATCTGAAACTGCCACTGGCTTTGTCCCACATTATCTCAAGATCCTTGGGGATTCTGGACAGCCTAATGTTCTTTTTTTTTCTGCTGGTACCGCACCTGTGTAAACTTCATCAATTAACAGCTGTAACTATTCGCCTTTTGAAGCCCATTTTCGCAGTATCATGCCAGCATCATTTACGATTGAGTTGGATGCTTTCTACAGTGCAATCGCTTCCTGAACCGTGTCTGCACCTGTTAAAATGTCATCGACATAAAACGACTTTCGCAACTTTTTTTTTAATATTCTTGTCAGCGGCCGCATTCCTGAAGTGGTACTGAATTGTCCTGGAGAGTAGAAATGGACTGGAGTTTACCCCAAAAGGGACTGGAGTCATTCGTCACTCCTGCAAGTCTTCTAAATAAAAGTGCAAGGTGTGCTCTTCTGCAAACCACAGCAATCTGACTGCATTGCGACCTTCTTGTCAGATTTTTATCTGCAGAAAAGTTGTTTCAATGTCGGCATTCAATGCAATCCTATTCCTCCTGAAACGAACCAGGATGCGGCGGATGTCTGTATTCAGGTTTTGCCCCTTTTCGAGGCAGTCGTTGAGGGAGTTTCATTCTGTTGCATGCGATGATGCATCAAAGACTACCCGTAACTTTGTGGAGGTGGAGTCTTCGCGAATCACTTCGCGGTATGACAGGTAAAAGACGAGTTTTTTTTCTAGCACCCTCGAAGTCGGTAAATACTAATTCCGCATGACGTAACTCCATGTACTGACGGATGGCGCTGGCGTATTGATGGAGTAAACCTTCCTTAGATGAAAGACGCTTTTGGAGGTAACGCAAGCGTGAGACTGCGATTTCTCGATTGTTCTCTAAGGCCTCTGTGCCCCCTGCTTCCAAGGGAACGCTACTTTGTACCGTTGACCATTTTAGCTATATTTTGCTCAAATCGTACGACGAGGTTTAGGCTGTTGTCTTGAGCTCCCTAAGCCGAGATACCCATCGTGTCAAGCTCCCAAATACCTTTGAGTACTTCCGATGTGGTTTAATCTTCCGTCACAGTTTGGGGCCGCAGGACACATATTATGATATTTGATGCTGACAACAAGATTTTGATATAGAAAACCGCTGTAACGTCCAGCCCATTTTCGTATTGAGTGCTACCAGGCTTTTGAAGTACCGTGCTTTAAGAACTCGTCGTTTCTTCTTTCTCTTTTGCGGGTTCGTCAACATTATTAAATACAGGGGCGGCCCTAACATTCACAACAGTTTTTGCAAAATTAGAATTTCAAACGTGAAAAGGCACGAGCACGTTGTTTTGCAAAAAGTGTCGGCCATTTTTAGAGCTCAGCTCCAAGGTAGCTGAATCTTAAATACAAAAAGGACAGAAAAGGCCGCCGTGCATTTGATACGTCATATATCGTCTTGTTCGTCGTTTGTACAATGGTTAGCGAGCTCGCTTCCAGGTAGTTATTGGTTCTATATTTCGTGCGATCATTATTTATTGCTTTTAACCTGCTCTTTGCCAGCCTTTACTATGAATTTTTCTTGGGAGCGAGCTCGGAAACCCATTTGCAGACAATGAACAGGCCAGTAATAAAATAAGGGCAATATCGCAGCAAAACTGGGAAATTGTCGCACTTATAAAGCATTACGAAAAAACAAATAAAGGAAGAAAAAAAAAAAGAATAACAAAACGACGTCTCAAAACGCAGTAGTTGTCCTTTATTTTATTTTTTCTTCCTTTTTCGCGTTTTATAAGTAAACCCTCTTAAGTAAAGATGAAATGCACTGTTACCGTCTTTGTAATATTTTTCCCGATTTTACTAAATTTAAGTAGCTGCAAAAAATTAGGCACAAATAATTTTTCGAAACGATGATTGCGCGCCTTATTTCAATCATGTACCTTCGAAATTCAAAATTTTCAAGCTGTGCTAACTACGCTGATTCATCAAAGCAACACCCTGTTAATTCATATCTTAGTTTCACAGGTCGACTTTTGAAGTCTGCAGGACATTGCTAAAATAGACGGACGGTTATATGTCTTGAAGGTTTGCACGTAGCCTACGCCATCGGGTTGCAAACGGCGAGATTGTACTAATAAAGACACAAACAAAAAGCTCAGTGCTACTTCAATCTCGAATTTGTTTGTAATCTACAAAACAAAATTTAGTCAGTAAGGAATCGCTAACGCTGCAAACATTCTATAATAGTGAGTTTTAATATTGCGTATACGAGCAGACCCAAGCACCGTGCTTTTGCGTTAGCGCTGCCTGTTCAATAGTGCGCGTGCGTGGAGCCCACACTGCGTCTTTCATTGGCTCATGGCGACGACACGCATGCGCTGCGTGGAGCAGGCAGCGCTAACGCAAACGCACAGCGCTTTCGTTTACTCCTATACGCAATACTAGAACTCCCTTATAGTGCCGACGCCATTGTGGAGAATGCCACAAACGGAAGCCAGTACCGCTTACATAAAAAGAAAAAAATATACTAATTATTATAACCATTGAGAACTTATCAAACGCGGAGAAATATTTACTTTTTTTTGCTTCGTCGTTTGATCTTAATCGTTCATGTCTCCTAATGCCACAATCTTACTGGATATGAATCGATAACAAAGAGTTTTTGTATATAGGAGCAAGGAGCTGTGCGTCTTCCTTGGCTCTTATGCACAATACTGAAGCGCACTAATGAGGTGTTAGGAAATGGCACCGTCCTGTGGTTTATAAGCTGCCAACGACCGCAGAAAAAGGCGTAGCTATGTTTCTTGGCGAGTATTTTTACACTCGTTGCGCTAATTATTTTATGATGGCGTTAACTCATATGCTGCGGAGTAAAAAACTGCTGCTCGGAGCTCGTACTTATCACGAGATAAGGCAAGGGGTGAGGTGGTGTCGACCCAGCTGTCAGTGCTTATTGCTTATTGCGCAGTGCTTCGAATGTCAACGCCTGAAATAGTGGCCTCATTGTTTCTATCCCTCCATGAGTGCCGTCGACACAAACGAAGTTTTGCTGCATTCTGTCAGCGAAGATGAGATATACTGCTGTTTAAGCGTACCATCGGCAGGAAAAATAACATTAGCCGTCCTCCATAGTCCCCAGAGAAGACACGCGAGTACCTAATCAGCGCTATAATTGTAGGCTATAATGCAAGTGAGGACAAAAAAGATGCGTCGGACGCGCCATATTGATTTCAAATTTATTTTTAGTTACAGATACGGGTCACTTAGAGGTCGGCACTTATGCCCATCATCTCGACAGACTCTACCTGGAGCTAAATGCCCTTGCACCACTTGTGTGGCAGCCGCTCCATCGTGGCATCATTGTTTCTATCTCTCCATGAGTGCCGTCGATACAAACGAAGTTTGGAAGCACTCTGTCAGCGACGATATGATATACTGCTGTTTAAGCGCGCTATTGGCAGGAAAAAAAAATAAAAAAAAACATTAGCCTTCCTCCATAGTCCCCAGAGAAGACACGCGAATACCTAATCAGCGCTATGCATTGTAGGCTATCGTGGAAGTGACGACGAAAAAGATGCGTCGCACGCGCCATATTGATTTCCAATTCATTTTTAGTTACGGATACGGGTCACTTAGAGCTCGGCACTTATGCCCACCATCTAGACAGACTCCCCCTGGAGCTCAATGCCCTTGCACCACATGTGTAGCAGTCGCTCCATACCCTGGAAAAATCACTTTATGTGGAGTTCTTCACACCCACGCTTGGATAGCTGCTTCCAGTGTATGAATGACCATGAAATGGCGTCCTCGCATAGGTTTCTTCGTGCCACACGCTTGTGATAACCACTGAAGGACTGGTCAGGCAATATCCACGCGGGACCACACGTACCACATGGCGTACAGAGTGTTCAACAGAATGTTAAATTTGATCAGACACGGGCATTCATCGCGTCACGTGAAAGCACATGACACAGTGATTGAGCGGCGCCTGGTGGGTTTGGTTGTCTTTCTCGCATGTCATACTGCTAGTCGGACATTCGATCGTGCATGGATATGACATGAATGGTTCAGCAGTGTTGATTACGTTTTTGTCGGCATAAAAAAAAAAAAAAGAAAACGCGAGGACGACCGACATTTTCCGCACATTGATAAAACGAAAACAGCAATCGAGGCGGGGGTCTTAGGCCCTCCCAAAAAAGTGGTTCCATTTGGGCATGGAGATGCTGCCATACAGGTGGTGCAAGGGCAATCGGCTTCTGGAGGAATCTGTGTAGAAGGTGGACATATCCTCCGGCCTCTGTGTTACTGTAATTTGTAGTAAAAAATGAATTGCCAGTGAATATGATTCGCCCCTCGTATGTTCGCGAAAGAAATATAAGTCGGAATTACATTCAAAGTAATACCGGTAAGGTAGATCGCTGCGGAGTTCTGCTTTTTTCTATTTGAATACCTCATTGTAACTTGATATAGCGTGAGATATTTTCGTCCGTTGATTAGGCGTTTGCGTGCTCCGTAATAAAGTCGGCACGGGGGGGGGGGGGGGGAGGGGGGGGGGGGAGGGGGGGGGAGGATGGGGGTGCTCTTTTAAAATGCATGAGGTGGCGCGTACAGAAGAACGCCAAGTTGAAAAGCCTAGACCTGAGAGAGGGAGCGACTAAACCCTCGGAGAGCGTTTGCACTTTGATGGCGGACGACACCACCTGCGCAGGTTGGTCGCAAGCGCGGATCTTTTGCGTCCTCGCGGGGAGAGGAGCAAAACGGCCTGGGAGGTGAAAACACATCCAGAAAATCAACGTATTTTTTTTTACCTTTTCTGGAAATATTTTAAGCGCGGCCCGTGAACCATGTGACCCACATGGAGCACCTGGAGACACTTTGTAACCTAGACACACTGCGCCAAGGCAACGAGGTGTCGCAATTCCCAAACAATCCTTTAACGTTTTTTTTTTTTTTTTTTTTTTTTAAGCTTTAATGTTTTTTTTTTAGAGTCGCGGCTGTCTCGGTCAATCTGCAGGGATACGTTATTTAAGGGTTGTGCGAATACCGGTGAGTATAAAACAGTGCAGTGTCACACCTAACTTTGAGACTGTTATGAAAACCGGCTGTCGCGGCTTTCTCTTCATCTCTGAAGGTTATCTTTAACGCAGTACTATTAGATTCAAACGGGTATCGACACAACCGTATTTTGTGTTTCTTGATTTGATTGTATGCGTAAAATAACGGACTCTCTTTCTTTGGGTCAACATTGAAGTTTCTAGGCGATTTAAGACTGAACCTAATAATTAGTAAACGCCAATGGTGTTGTTAAGTGAGGTAAAAACTCAGAAGTGCTACTGCTTCTCGGGTTTCCTCCGTCTTTACTGAGCTGATAGTAACTTATAATTAAAGTATTACTAACTTTCAGTGAGTGCACTCTTGGGCCCAATTCAGGTATAGCGGTATTTCATGTGAGTAGTTAATACGACGGAACCATGCATTAAAACGCAATTTTATACTCTGAAGACAGTACGTCGATAGGTTTGTAGAGTGATTAGAGAATTACATTTCAGGTTTCTCCCTTATGATATAAGTATATGAATTCATTCCTAAACTGCTTCCCTTTATTACGTCTTTTGCCCCCCCCCCCCCCAAAAAAAAAACAACAACAACAATATAATAGCTTTATTTTTAGAAGCTCAGAAAACGTTCTGTACTAAACAAAAACACGGCTTGTACTGGTCCATTGACGCGAAAAGACCTCATGCGAAGTTTTCCAACATACAAACCATGTAGGGGTTTAGCGCGTAGTAAATCTTTTCTTTTATTTAACCCGAGTGAATGATCTTGTGCACGTTGGACGTAATAGTAAAGACTCAAATTCTTCTTAGAATCTACTTTGAGATAAGAATCTTCAATTATTGACGCGGCGCTCACCCTTAAAAAAAGTCCTTGCTTTGTACTATAGAAACTAAACAAGCCACTAAGCGCGTCCAGTCTCAGGAGTAGAAAAAAGAAAAAGACGCCGTGAGCTATGCGCTCACGCGCTCACGAAGATCAGTTCCTTAAGGGGTATTCACACGAGGGAGAAATCCCGGGGATTTCTCCCCGGCACGCGCATTCCACGACGGAAACGTCGGGCTTTGCGATGTGCAAAAGCCTGGCGTATTCATCTCGTGATGCGCGCGTGCCGGGGAGAAATCCCCGGGATTCCTCCCTCGTCTGAATACCCCTTTAACGAGACACCACCGAAACAGAATGTTGTTTCGAACGCCCGTCTCCTGCAAGTTTTTTTCACCACATTTGGTGACCCGGGTGTGATCGCCAACTAGCACGGGTGAAATGCAGCAAGGAGAGCCTTCGGGCCCGCTGCCAGCCACTGTTGCAGTAGCCGCAGTCCGCCTTCCACCGTACTGGAACCGCAATCCGCGAGTTTGGTTCCTGCAAACGCAATCACAATTCAACCCGTTAGGGATCACCACACAAGGTCTGAAGTAGCACCACCTCGTCTCGACTCTTTCCCCAGTTGCCCACAACGCAGTCTACGACGTTCTGACAAATCCAACTCAGCAGCACCGTATGACCAGCTGAGGAATTTTCTGCTCCAGCGCACCGAGGTTTCGGAACGCACCCGCGCGCAGCATCTTCTCTCGGTCGAAAAGCTGGGTGAGCGGCGGCCAAGCGAGTTGCTGCGACGCATGACCCAGCTTCTTGGTGAGCGCGCTAACAATCTGGACGACGTACTCCTCCCGGGGTTGTTCTCCCAAAGGCTTCCTTCCAGTGTTCGGATGGTTTTGAAACAGCAACCACTTTGAACCTGACCGGAATTGCCACGCTGGCCGACCCAGTGACGGAGCTGACCACTCCATTTGTTGCCAATGCTGCCGGGGCTTTACAGCAACTAACAGCCCTGGACACCGGATCGGCTGCCAACAGACAGCATCCCCAGGCCAATATCAAACAGCTTTACCAACGTTGGGAGGAGATCGTCGTCGCAGCTACACAAGGTCACGCTCCCCACCCTTCTGAGTCACGTCGCAGACGTTCCACGTCTCGTCGGGCACGCGGCGAAAGGTCACAATCACTGAGCCCTTCCAGGGTCTGCTACACCCACCGCCGCTTCGGTGCCAACGCACGTAATTATCTCCACCCTTGTTCATGGCAGGGAAACAGGTCGGCCGACCTCCAAAGGCGACGAGTGGTGAGAGCCTCGACGAAAGTCGCCTTTTCTTCGTATGTGACCGAGCCACCAAGAGCCGGTACCTTGTCGACACCGGAGCCGAGATCAGCGCAGTTCCAGCAACGAGAACCTACCGTTCTTTGACATCGATCTTTTTTCTGCACAACACTATAAACAACAGCGCCATCCCACACTCGAAGAAAACTTATGGTCTCAAAGGACTAACGATAGCATTTGTTCTTTAAATTCCCATTTTCTCCTCGAAGAAATCATAAGGTAGGGCTATGTAACGTGCGCAAATGCTAACTACTAGCGGCACTCGTCCGGGGCTAACCGAGAGGCGCGCGGGAGCAAAAGCAGCCGCGGGAGCAAAAGCGCGGGATCAAAAGCAGCGTGAGGGCCGCGGGAGTAAAAGACGCGCGGACAAGATGGCGGCGTCTGCTGCATCGGCGATGGCCAGCGTTAGCGACGCACTTACTGTTTCGGAACGCAGGGGGAGGTATCCACAGACAATCGTAGCATCAAAAATTGAAGGAATGGGCATGTTTAAGGGTTGGAGTTGACTTCACAACGTTCGCAGCCTCGGTTCCAGCACGTCGTGGAAGCCAGCGCTAACTCGAGCTCCCCCATTGTTGATGCACTGGCCATGCGGCTTTTGAGCGTTGTCCTGGCGTCCTTCTCCTTTGCAGTCATTGGAACGTGCTTTCAAAACGTTTATATTTTACTTTTGGTATAACCGTAATGAAAATTGCCACGTAGCACGTGGTAAAAACGTTTCCAAGGACAAAACAAAGGTTCATTCTGTTTTCTTCTCTTTTTATATTCTTTACAATCTATCTGTGTTTTTATTCTTTTTTTTTTCTTTTTTATTTTTGCAAGAGACGACGCGGTTGCCATGGAGAAGCGCATGCGCGAAGTAGGGCAGTCTATGTGGGGAAGCGAGAATATGGATGCTGGGAGCCTATGGGGACGCTGTTTTATAGACTGTCGCGATTAATTACTGCGTGTATCGCTACTTCTTAGTAAGAGAAACACTCCTTGGAAAGTTTAGCAACAATCTTGGAGAACAATTTAGGTAAATGGTCAGCTAGAACGATAGGAACAAAACACAGACAGAGAGAAACAGAGACATACAGCGGTGTGTATGTCTCTGTTTCTCTCTGTCTGTGTTTTGTCCCTATCGTTCTAGCTGACCATTTACCTAAATTATGTACCAACTAGCTCAACTTCAGCCTGTTATTTGGAGAACAATATTTGTGCGCAAGCACCGCCATATTTGTAGCATCGTTCACCATTGAGATGTCAGAAGCAGGCAACTGATAGACTCAACCACGCGAATTTCCATCCATGGTATCGCAATAAACGACAACGCAGTTTACACCTCTGCCTGCACGATCCCCGAAGGAGCGTTCAAGACCTCGCTGAGTAGTTTTCCGAGCCTTACTCAGTCACCTGATTGAACAAAACGCGTCTCGCACGACGTACAACACTTCATCGGGACGAGAGGGCCACCGGTTTACTATTGCACCCACCGGCTAGCTCCAGAGAAACTCCGCGATGCTCACCAAGAATTTCAATTCATGTTAGACCTTGGCATTATCCGATCCTCGTCTAACAGCTGGGCGTCTCCATTACACATGGTGTTGAAGAAAACTGAAGATTTGCGGCCACGTGGTGATTCTCGTGCCCTAACTGAAAACACTGTACCGGACGGGTACCCTCTACCTAACATCCAGGATTTCACAGTGAACCTGCAGGGCGCGATGATCGTCTCAAAGATTTATCTGACACAGGCTTACCATCAAATTCCCGTGGCCGATAAAGACATCCTAAAAACAGCGATCACATCACTATTTAAACTTTCTTTAAATTTTTCCGCATGCCCTTTTTGCTCTGAATTGCGGCTGTCATTCCAACAATTCATCGAAGCTGTCACAGAGGGTTACCTTTCGTCTTCGCGACGACGATGACAAGATGAAACACCGGGTTACTGCGGCGTTATGTCTAAACCCTAAACGCGAATGCCTTGGGGGTGGCAGCCGTCTACCAACAGTGAGCCACCTCCTGGAGCCCGCTGCCTTCACTGGAGTGAGCGATGACACCACCAGACTAGCAGGGATTTTCCATCAGAGATGTTCATTGATCAGCCTGCGGGAGGTCACTTCAGCTCTCGGTGGCAGACTCCCGTGAACCTTTTCCGAACCTTCAAACAATGGTGCTTGCGATGTTGGGAAGATCGCGTCGTCTTCCCCTTGTACATATCATCTCATAATCACCATCACTAGACGTGGCACCACGGGCCTCCATGGGACTTGCTGCCGCCTTTCCGCGGTGCCACGGCTCTCCTGAGCCAATAAAGATTATTATTATTATTATTATTATTATATTAGGACGATTTTCTCATAGCCAGCAAGTCACCTGAAGAGCACACGGCCCACTTAGTCCTTCTCTTCGAACGACTGCGCACCCACGGTATTGTCACCAATGCCGCGAAAAGTGTGTTCTTAAATCCGGAAGTGGAATTTCTAGATCATTGGCTTGACTTCTTGGCATTCGTCTATTGAATTAAGAGGCGCAAGCCATCAAAGATTTCCCGAGGCCAATTTTGGCCACCAGACTTCGCCAGTTACTCGATTTGGTAAATTTTTACCAACGTTTAATTCCAAACTGCGCGAAACTGCTCAAGCATTTTGAGCAGTTTTGCATCTTAAGCATCTTGAGCAGAACAAAACAAGAGGGACAAGCGTTGTCCGTTCCCTGCAACGAAGATTCAGAACTCGCTTTCGGCGTGGTAAAGAACTTACTTGCATAAGAAGCAATGCTGGTACATTCTAATCATGATGCCGCAACATCGCTGATGATTAACGCATCTTTCACAGCCCTGAGAGCGGTGCTACAACAAAGAAATCGACAGAGAATGGCGGCCAAGTGGTTTCTTTTCTAAAAAGCTCAAGCCAGCGCAAACACGCGACAGCCTTTTCGGACCTGAGCTACTGGCTGCCTACTTGGCTGTGTTATGATCTGCCACCGAGAGAGCAGGTTTGGCTTCCTGGCAGCGCCATCGACCACCCATCTACTGAGCACAGTCTCGAGCTCGGCATTCTGGCGCCGCCGAACATGCCGACCGACGCGGCGTGGGTGGGGTGCGGCTTCCGGGCGACGCCGAGCGGGCCACCCGGCGCAGCGTGAGCTGCCCTCCTGACACCCCGCTGAGAAACTGGGGCCCGCTTCCTCGGCCTTCAGACCGGGTGCTAACAGACGATGGAGACAAATGGAGACGTTTGGGTCTCGGCGTGTGATCGGGAGAGCTGCCTGTTCCCGCGTTCTTCTAGAAAACGGGACGAGAGGGATGCCTGGACTGGGGTGTGACCACGTGGGAGGTCCCCGTCGGGGCAGAGACTGCAGAGACGTCCCGTGGTGACGAAAGTTCCACGGGACGTCTCTCGCCCAAGCCACTACGTTAACGTGCCCTTTCTTCTCGCGGGACCTTGTACAGGGACCCCCTCGCCATTTCAAGGGGGATACATTAGCCGGTGCTCAGACTCGTAGAGAGTCTTCTCTTCTCAGAGGCCAAAACTGAAACATGGCGATGTAAATATTCCGGTGTATAACCGTCTTCTCCTTTCAGTGAACGCTCCTCAGTATCTCTGAAGTCCACGACGTTTGGAAGCGAGAGCATGCTCGGCCCGGAACCATAACAGCTGTAAGACACTTTCAACATTTCGTCGAAGGACGGCCATTTAGCACGTAGACTGACCACAAACCTCAAACTTGCGTCATCTGCAATTCCGGGTCGCAATACGTACCACGTGAGATTCGCCAGCTAGCCTTCCGGGCCGAATTCACAACGGACATTCGGCACGTTAAAGGAGTTGGCAACGTCCCCGCCGATGTTCTTAGCCGGACTGACGCTGTCAACACCCCATCCTGTTCTGTTGTAAACTTGGAGTTGCTGGCCCGTCTTCAGACTATCGACGAAGAATTGCATGTGCTACACAATTCATCTACGTCACTGTAACTGCGGGATGTAAGCTATCTAGAACGCACCACCGTTGTTTGCGACCTGTCAAGGGGAACGACTAGGCCTTTTGTACCAAAGGAGCGGCGACGGCCGCTTTTCAAAGCGATTTATTGCTGGTCGCATCCGGGTGTACGCGCGCCCCAGAAGCTCCTCTGCAACCGCTACTTCTGGCCCCGAATAAAATCCGGCGTTCGTAACTGGGTGCGTTCGTGCATCGCATGACAGTGCACGAAAGTACAGCGGCATCCGGTACTACCAAGTCGGCAATTCCTCCAACCAGACAGCCGTTTGAAAAAAAGATTCATCTGGACCTGGTCGGACCCCTATCGATTTCTCAGGGGCAGCGCTACATCCTAACGTGCGTCGACAGATTAAAACGATTGCCAGAGGCAATCCCATTGCCCGATATCACCGCCGCCACCGTCGCTGAGGCGTTTATCGTTACATGGGTATCCCTTGTTTCGCTGCCCCTCAGAGATTGTCACCGACAGGGGTCGACAATATGAGTTGGCCCTCTTTGCTCAGCTCACTCGATTTCTGGAACCAACAGCTTGAGACCGGCTGCCTACCACCCACGGTCGAACCGGATGGTTGAACAATTTCATCGACATTTGAAATCGCCCCTTTTAGCTCGCGGTGGTCCCTCAGATTGGGTTCGTTATATTACCCTTGCGCTTGTTGGAATTCGGACAGCTTTGAAGACGGACATACGATGCTCCACCGCCGAACTTGTTTACGGCACTGGACTTCGGTTGCTATCAGATTTTTTTTTAATAGAACTGCCTTAACAGCAGAGGCAGTTGAACTATGTAGAATATGCCAAGCAATTTTTTTATATATTTGTGACGGGTGCCTATACAGCAAGGGACTTCGAAGTTTCCCTACGCGACCGAAGACCTCCAGTACGCCACTCATGCTTTTGTACGAGAAGCGCAAAAGAAGCCACTGGGCCCTCATCACATCTGACCTTTTCGAGTGGTTGAAAAGAGAAGCGACACGTTTCTCCCGCGTGTCAATGGCAAGAACAACGCCGTCGCATTGGAAAAACTAAAGCAGGCACATATTGAGCAAGCACATGTGCAAGAAATAGCGCTACATGATATCGACCACACGACAAAGAAAAGCCAACTTCGTTGGCACCCGGATGTGTGTGTGCTTTGGTCGTTCGTCCTACATCCTCTCTAAAAGGGGGGAGGAGGGGAAAGGGGAGGGAGGGTATCTTTTGGGGTTGGACGCACCGCTAAGGGCGTCCAGTCTCAAGAATAAAAAAAGAAAAAAAGACGCGCGTGAGCTCATTACGTACCACGTGAGATTCGCCAGCTAGCCTTCCAGGCCGAATTCACAACGGACATTCGGACAAATTTATAAGTGATATGTTGAAATTTTCAATGAAAAAATGGGACCCATTTTTACCCGCTTTCAGCTTCAGGCGTTTTAGAGCTCCATGATTCGAAACCTCATTCAATGCCATTTTTCCAATGAAAATTTCAGAAAATGGCTTATAAATTTTAAAGAAGATAAGGGTTGGTACCGAAACATTGACATTTTTCTCGAACGGCTAGGGATACGTTTTGTTGGAGTTGAAGCTCCCTGTAATGTCTAGATTATTTCTGCGATGCGAAAAGCCGGGTTCGGACCCCGCCATTTGCCACTGAAAAACACCAAGTGCCTGAGGAAAAAAATTAACACCCCAAAAAACAATCCCGATATTAACAATAAGAAACCTCGCAAACACGAAACCCTAGTTACCATCTGCCCTTTGACGTTTGGAACCACGCGGGAGCCGGCTGCGGGCGAAGGCTGTCGTATATGTTGTATATGCACCAACCCAGTGTTTTCAAAGGAGCCCGCTTCACGCTCTCAGAAGGATCAGTTACTTACTAGGCACCGCCGTAAAAGAATGTTGTTTGGGACGGCCGTCTCTTGCCTATTTCTTTCACCGCAGTTCAAAATCATTCGTTTTCCGGGGAAACGTTGCCGTCGAGTCGAAATCCCTTTCCTTCCTGTGAAACATCTGCACACTACGACGTCGACTACTCAACAGTTGAACCCTTGTTCCAAGCCGAACGCCTTCAGATTCAGTAGTTGGACACAGATCTTAGTCGGATATTGACACGGTAGTCGTGTCCAATCCGTGCTGTCACTCGGTACTCGTGTCATGGCGTCACCATTTAAGTATGCATGCGCTGTATATACACCAACCCAGTGTTTTCAAAGGAGCCCACTTCGCTCCCACCATGTGTGAGTACTGCGCGCGCGCAGAAACCAAATTCGGAAGGAATGAAGCGTCTGCGCTCGCCCGTACCGACAGCAGCGCTACCACAATGGAGTGACGTCAGCGAGGTGGTTTGGTCTATACCTCGCTCATCTTTAAGTACGACCGCAACCAACGCTACAATCTTATATGGCCTATCAAGCAGCGACGAAAATCCGTCGCCACGACGCTCGTTGTTTTTGGGGGTATACAGTCACCTGCTAAAAAAAAATCGCCCTAAAAAAATGCAGCATTTCCGGGAATTCATCACGCGCGATTGGTTTAGTCAGTCATACCAAACGCAAAAATGCAACGAGCGCCATGACGATGCACTCATTTGTGCTGATTGATTGGATCCATCGTCAAATCAGGCAGCAGGCATACTAAAAGCCTGCGTGAACTGGTGACCTTCTTCGTCCGCAGCCGTCTCCCGCGTGGTTCCAAACGTGAAAGGGTAGATGGTAATTCGGGTTTCGTGTTTTCGAGATTTAGTATTGTGAATATCGAAAGTATTTTTAGAGGGGTTCATCTTTTTTCCCATGGACTTGGTGGCTTTCGGTTACAAATGGGAGGGTTCGAACCCGGCTTTTCGCACCGCAAAAATAAACCAGACATTACACGGAGCTTCAACTCCATCAAAACGTATCCCTAGCCGTTCGAGCAAAATGCCAATGTTTCGGCACCAACTGTTATCTTCTTCAAAAGTTATAAGCCATTTTCTGAAATTTTCAATGGAAAAATGGCGGTTGACGGAGCTCTCGAATCATGGAGCTCTAAAACGCCTGAAACCGAAGACGGGCTAAAATGGACCCATTTTCTCATTGAAAATTTCAAAACATCACTTATAACTTTTGAATAATATAACGGTTACTGGTGAAACTTTGGCATCTTGTTTGAACGGCAAGGGACACGTTCTGACGGAGGTTGACTTCTCCGCGATGTCTAGTTTATTTTTGGGGTGCGAAAAACCGGGTTCAGATTTCTCACAAACACCCTATATATTTCCACATATGCGTAGCAAAGAATTTCGGGAATCTGCGAGGCCCAACCAACCAATTGTGTCTGTAGTTCCACAGCTAGAAATGGGAAAACCTTTTGATACGAAATCAATATTATAACAGTTCCTCGGTGCCTTTGCATCAAAAGGTTAAAAAATTGCTTCTCACTGCTCTAGGAATTCAAACCAACCGACTCTGGTTCTGTAGTGTGATGCGTTGTCTCCACTGACTCAACGCCTTATCTTTTTTTTATTTTTGTATTGTTACGCGCTACATTAACTAGAATGCACGGATAAGTCAGAGGATCAGCCTTTAATTATTTGTATGTTTGCTTCTACTGAGGGCGCAACGTTTATTCGGTCCCGGAACGCCAACACGAACGTACAATTAACCCGATGACGTTGAAAACAGTCAGGTATAGCATGCAAGTTCTGCCTGCTCTGTGACAGCGCGAGTTCACTGTATTCGATTAATGTGTTTTGTTTTTAAGTCACAGTGGCAACACAAAATGGAGAAAGGAGGGGGGGGGGGCGCTGTGAAAATCATTCATAAGCTACATTTGTTTATATTAATTCCAAAAAGAGTATACCATCGCCTAAGCGTTTTTTTTTTCTACGTAGAAATTGTCAATGTACCACGGCTTCTGCTTACCGAATTAAAAATGTAATACCCCCTGCACTCGTGCTTGTAGTCTAGCCGCTTTTATTTTATATCGCCCAGCACTATACTGCCAATTCGAACAGAAACAAAGCTTGTCTACCTTTGTAACATTATACACCCAAATAAACAAGTAATATTTTGAGATCGAGATAAAATATTTGTTATTATTGCAGGAACGGTATCTAAAAATTTCCGTCAGTGTCACAGGTCTCGTGCATTGCATTTCGTTGCAGAGCACAATAAAACGAAACATCGAATAGTCATAGTGTCTATTCGGTCGTATTGAATAGAACTCTGAAAACCCCGCGAGTCGAAGATTTTACCTTGGATAAGGTACATATAATCCTTTTTGCGACTCTGTACGTTACAATCCTAGTTAGCGGAAAGACTCGTCTCACCAAGCCAGAGCCGTATATAGGGAGAGTTTGGCTTTTCATTGGGAAGTATATGAGGCGACTAATGAGGCGGCATTGGCCGAAAGCGGGCTAAGCGTATTCCAGGGCGTCTTCACAAATTTGAATGCGACCAACCAGGAGTCGGAAATATTGCTCTGGCGATGGTCGCGAGAAACGAAAGTAATAAGTGCATCGGAGTAACTCTCGGTGACTCAAACTGTGGTGCACGTTATCTTTCCATCACGGTCATCCAAAGTCATGGTGGAAGAGGTCGACTACCTGAACGATCGAAGAGGCGACGAAGGCCAGGGATCTGCTGTCCGAGCGGTCACACTCTGTCCGAACGAAACAGAGTTCTAGTGGCACATTCGTTTCTTACATCTTTTTGCATAATCATTGTCGAAGCATGGCGTGCACCATATTTTCAACCATGAAGGATTACTACATACAACCCTTACACTTTTATTAAAACTGTATCTAGCTACAACCCCTACGGGATTCTTTTCGGCTTCTGTTTGGCTAAGAGAGCATGCCAAGCCCGCTATCTGCCTACTTACTTTATCTTCAATCACTGGTGTGTTTACTGCGCGGCCAAAAAAGTGGTCCCTCGATTTCCGCCTGATGACATCATCCTGCTGTCGCCGGTCGCGACCCGGGTGGCGTCTCAACAGTTGTGGTATAAATGGCAGACGCAAGTTCTGCTGCAGGTCGCTCTCCACTGTGACAAGTTCACGGAAGCTAAGCAGCCGGAAGTTGGGACGCCTGGGACGCCGTGACGACAGCGACACTCGCGTTTGCTCGTGATTTTCGCCAGCATTTCTACGGCCAACCGCCAGGATCGCGACTGGGAACAGCATTACACTCCGGCTTCTGTGACGCCATTTATCGCCATATTGAGACCACTTTTGATGTATGGGCGGGATAAGACGCTAAACATACCAGTCGAAAACGCGATCCAGGCACCATAGTCTGGTGCACGCCCTGGCTCTGCCCGTTTCTTCCGTTGACCAAACTCTCTCTATACACGGCTCTGAACAAGCGTTCAGAGTTTGCGTGACACCGCGAGAGCTTTAGTTCACATGAGCTAGACGTTGTGCGCGAGACGTCTCGTGCCGTCTCGCGCGGTGCACGCCAAGAGCTCCAGGGGCGTTGTCGTTCGAGCAACAAGACCAAAGTTCCCACGATGCTATGAGGCAACGGTGGCGTAGCCAAACTGGCTGGTTAGATCAATCTATAACCAAGTATACAGTGCATAAAAATATAATCTTACGCCTTGCGGCCCTTAAAAAAATGTAAACGTAATTAATTGCTGTATTTAAGTTATTTGTATTTGTTCAGCAGAAGTATTGATATGTTACACTAGGGTAAAATGTTTTAGCAAGTATTATCATACTATCTGGGTTCCAACGTCATGCTAAAAAAGTTATCTTCCAGCATAATTCATAATGATACCTGTCCATGTGCGCCAATGAAAATAAAACTAGCTTTCTACTTTATAGAGGAATAATATAACATACATAGAGGATAAAAATCTTTAATCTCACTTAACTTTCGTTGATACGTAGTTCGTACACGTTTAAGTTTTTTTTTTTTTTTTTTATGGAGATGTAACACTGTGGTAGAGGAAATAAAGTTCTGGCCATAAATACGGTTTGTACGGGCATATTGGGGAGGACTAAACACGTGCTAAGTGTTCAAGCCAGATCTTGCTTTTGAGGCTGAATGCCTCCTGCGTGATATTCACGTTAGCTAGCCGTCAGTAATTTTAGAAACGATTTCGCTTCCCATTCTATTAGAGGCTTGCGCGAGCAAACGCGTTGCTGTAATCGACATTCGCCGTTGGCCAAACCATTGCGTTCTGTATACTGAGCAGGCTTGCCCAATCGCCGGTTCACGACGAGGGAAATCCTGATCGTGACGTCACGAACAGAAACCATAAGAGGGTACCACCGAAACATCTCGTTGATTATAGTGACTGAAAGCTTAAAAAAAAATCAGGGTGTTTATTATTCGGCTCCTCAGCCTTATTAAGCTCCGCAGCCAATGAGATTGTGGCATTAGCCGATAAGTTCGCCGCAGAACCAATCACGAGGCAAGAAACATCGCCCTGCGGCTTTTTAGTTGTCAGTGATTCTACACACTAAAAAATGTCTGTGCGCCTAGTTTCACGCACACCACTCGGAGACCCAATCACCGCAACTTAGGGAGGAAGCTCAGCGAGTGACGACGGCGAAACATATGTTTTGACCAAAAAACGCAGTCTGAGTTGTGACATTAAGCAATGCAAGCGTGACGTTTTGCATTGCCTAATGTAACAATTCAGACTGTGTTTTTTGGTCTAAACATATGTTTCCGCATCGTCATTCGCTGAGTTGCCTCCGTAAGTTGCGGTGATTGGCTCTCCGAGTGTTGTGCGTGCAAGTAGACTTACATACATTTTTTGGAGTGTAGACGGAAAGCGGACGAAGCCGGAGTTTTTCCCAAACTTTAATTGGAAAGGAGAAAGAAGTACAAAGATGGGTGTATATTTGTTTAAACATCTGGCAGAAAAGACAGCCTCGGCTCATCTAGATAAATAATATAAAAATGTAAGAATCCGAGTAATTCACTTTCTTTTCGAAAGCGCACACGACCATATGGGCGTTTGGAGAAAGAAAAAAGTACAAAAATGGTTGTATATTTGTTTATACATCTGGCAGAAAAGACAGCCTCGGCTCAACTAGATAAATAATATAAAAATGTAAGGATCTGAGTAATTCACTTTCTTTTCTAAAGCGCCCACGACCATACTTGGTGTTTGGAGATGTATTTTTTTTTTAAAGGTTAAAACGAACAAAATGAACTTTCTTGCTAGCTTTAAGGTACAGGCCTACACCTCTACCGTCCGGAGCAACGTTGGATATCTTTTCAAGAACTGAATCCTCTTTAAAAAAATGTAAATCGAATTCTTTCTCGCAAAATATTATTGTCGTCTTTTTATGCACCCTTAGCTGCCAAGGGTGTAGATTTAGGATAAAATCGACAAACAAACCGAGTGAGCAAGACGATATTGCAGGCAAGACGAACATGAACAAAGCTTTAATCCGATTAGAGGTTCTCTCGGTCGAGGGTTTTTCGTCCTTACAGCAGGTCTTCTTCCGAGCTAGTAGACGGTGCGGGAACAAAGATTAGGATTCAGAAGCAGAACCCGCATGCACCCTTTTCAATTGAAAATAATGGCGCGTGCTGTTCTGGCTTCACAGTGAATACCAAGAACTGGGACACCACTCTAGAGGTAACTTCCAGGCAACTTTTGAAGATTCTAATTAAGGAGAGCCTAACTATAATCAAGCATCTTCATCTTGAACTAAAACTGTCGTTGCCGAACTAACCGAGGAGGAGATTTGCGACCTTAATGCGTTTGCAGTTAAAAAGCTTGGTGAGTTGCAGAGTGCCAAGGCAAAAAAAGCGTACCGGGATGGCCTTTCCCTGTTAAAGGTTAACAACGATAATATATTGCTTTCCCTGAACAATGTGTCACATGTGGCTAGTAGTCCTATTGAAACAAGTTAATGTGTTGTAATTGCCCTATCTGATACTCCGCTAACCTCTACTTAGATTTTAGTTTTATCTAGAGGCTTAAGTTTTGTACCCACCCAGCATGCAGCAAAAGAATTTGAACTTTTAGATGATCGACAGCAGTTTTCCCGGCGGTTACACCTTTAAACGTATTTTAATGGAAAAGAAGAATGCAATGAATCTAGGGCTTTTGATAGCGCAACACCAAATTTCAAGTTAAAGTCTAAAGGTGTCTTCTATATATATGCTCATCAAAGTTCACAAGCCCAACAAACCAGGGAGTCCCATTACATCAGGCATAGGCACACCAACCAAACAAATTTCAGAATTTGTAGACCACGCGAATAAATATATGCCCCCCTCCCCCCCCCTCCCTGTTACAATCTTACGTTAAGGATACCACACACTTTCTTCATCTTATTGGCCATATGAGTGGATCCGGCTTAATATTACAGGAAAGCATTCTAGTTACTATCGATGTGAGCTCTTTGGACACTAACATCCCACATAATGAGGGACTGGCAGCCGTGGAAGAATTCCTCTCTCTCTACCCTTCGTCTCTCACAGACAGTAGCTGTATTATGGAATACATTTTAGACTGCACTGGAATTAATTTTAGACTGCAATAACTTTATCTTTGATCATGATCATTACTTGCTAATTCAAGGCGCAGCCATGGGCTCGAGAATGTCCCTAAATTACGCTAACATTTTTATTTTTATGGGCAAGTTTAAGGAGACCTTTGTATGGACTTACGCCAAGATTCCCGCCATATATCTTCGTTCTATTGGCAATATATTTATAATTTGGAAAGACACTGAAGATGCACTTCTTTTTTTTAAGCTACCTCAACGGTTGTCACCGTACAATTAAATTTACCTGCAATTACTCAGCGAACACAATTAACTTTCTCGACGTTAACGTTAAAAAGATGGGAAGCCATTTGGTAACGGAATTGTACAGAAAGCCTACAGACAAACGTCAGGTTATACGCTATGGTAGCTACCACCCAAAATGTGTATAAAAAATAATATACCTTACAGCCAATTCCTTCGGTTACGTAGAATTTTTTCTGAAGAATCGAACTTTGAAAAAAAAACGTAACATCTTTGAAGAACACGCTATTTAAAAGAAAATATCCCGCATCAATTCTTGACGACGCCACAAGAAAGGCATCCGCTCTACAACGTAGAGCACTTCTTGAATCCACACGACAGCTTCACGCCAACGAAACAAGGGTGCCGTTGGTTATAATTTATAAACAACTATTCAAACTTATCAACCCTGAATTCTATATTGAAACGGCATTTAAACATCTTACATGCCGACGATAGACTTAAAAAAAATATTTCCCGAATCAGCATTTGTCACATTCCGTAAGCATCGGAGTCTTGGAAGAATGTTATGTCTCTTGTAAATACAAAAACCCAGTTCATGCGCCGGTTGTGATGGTTGCCACAACACTCCCTGCCAACTTTGCACGTTCGTTCCGACTGCTGATAAAATTTCGAGCTCCGCATCAGATTTCTACGTAAATAATAAACAGCATATCGACTGCAAAACACCTAGCGTGATATATATTATCAACTGCACGCTGTGTAACAAGCATTACGTGGGAGAAAATAAAAATTCAATGAAAAGAGCGATTTTATGGCCATAAGTCTGACATTGTAAATAAGGGAAAAACACCAGTCGCTAAACACTTTAACTCCGACGACCACGAATCCATACGCACTTAAAAATTATCATCGTAAAAAGCAGTTTCAGAAATGATATTACGCGCAAAAATAATGAGTCCTTCTATATATCGAAATTTAAAACCCTAACCCCGCTTGGTATGAACGATTGAAAAGGAAACCTGTATAGGTTGTTGTAGAATTTTAGTTAGTTTTTGGTATACTACAGGCAAACCATCTTTTCCATCGCCGAGGAGAACGGGCGGGGGGGAGAAAGCTCTTTGAGGGGAGAGCTAAACACATTGGGATACGGAACGTCGCCCGCTAACTTCCCTCTTTACTTATCTTTTTTTTGTGGGGAAGGGGGGAGGGAGAGATTTGGATGGGAAGCGCTTTAAGGAGTGGTTCGCGGTATTCTGTTGAGCAGTGCCGCCCACGTGTCACATTTCTGGTGTCCGTTTACACACACTTCGGGCTTGTTTGTGATCTTCGTTTCCTTCGGCGTTATACTGGCTTGGGCTCACTCGACTTGACCCCTGTATGTTTTTATTCTGTTTTATTTTTATTTTATTTTATTTTTCTGGATCTGGAGCTTTAACTCTAGCTTGACGGAGGTCGTTGCCTGTGATATATTTTCTTGGTTTCGCTAACGAGTGCCGCGACCGTGTTCCCCTAAGTACTATTTGTGTGTG
The DNA here is from genome assembly GCF_016920785.2 of Ixodes scapularis. Lineage (NCBI taxonomy): Eukaryota > Metazoa > Arthropoda > Arachnida > Ixodida > Ixodidae > Ixodes > Ixodes scapularis. The sequence goes on along the minus strand of NW_024609882.1, from coordinate 69,969,533 downwards.
TGTGTGTGTTGGAATGTAGTTTTTTCCTGCTCAAGTGTTTTCACTTGTACTATTTTATGTGTGATTTTTTTCTTCCGGTTTTTCCAATGTTCCTTCTCTCCCTTGGTCTCTCGAAAAACGCTTTGCAACTGTATTTTCTACACACTTGAAGAAGGGAAGTCTCTTCCCGAAACGTCGTGTAATAAAGCCTCTGCAGCTGTTCATACATTTTTCTACGTTCACCCATACGCATAAAACAAAGAGGGTAAAATTTCTTCCTTTTTTTTTATATTCCTCAGAACGAATCTTATAGGTTATGCAGGTTTTCGTCTTAAAACTGGGTATAAGAAAGTACAGGAATTAAATTTGAGGGGAAGTTTCGCTGTTTACCGAAACTGAAGTTGGCCTGTACATTGTAGGTAGCGTAAGCGGCGTCTCGTTACGAATAACGGCGTTACCGGTAACGCGTTATTTTTTCGGTGACGTGGTAATGTATTGTTACATTTTCAAAACAGCATCGGGTAACGTACTTACGTTACCTCTTTCGAGTAACAGCTGACGCAGATACATTACTCGCTACTTTTTCTTCAAAAGGATAAAAATAATTATATTTAAATTTATTTGTGCGTTGGCCCCAAGTAATTATTTATTTGCACTCATCTCTATAGCCTAAACATTTTTTCCCCTTTTCCTCACGTAAGCACTCCCACACTAGAGTTAGTTAAAACTTAGCTGGACTTTTCGTGCATATGCGGGGTGCCGGTTCTTTTTTCAAGCTCCGAGTGATCATGTCGTAAACCTGCTTCATATATATGCTCGCATTTTTCCTCTTGACAATTGAGGGATTGAGGGACATAATATTTCTTAAAATATGGCACTTATGCGTACCTCTAACGTCAAAACACTGAAACATTTTAGTTCAGACATACAACTTAATGATAAAGTAACGTGCGTTACTTCTTATCGTTAATGGTAACTGTAATACCTTTCTTTCATATTGAGATAAGGTTGGTGGATAACGCGTTTATTTGTTTTCCAAGGAACGAGTAACGTATTTCTATACGTTTTTCAATAACTCCTTGAACACTGAATACGTGTCAACTAAAGTGGCCAGCTAGCTAACCTCCAGCTAGCCTAACTGAGGATATTTTAAGAAGAACACATCGCTGTAAAGCGGGAAAATAAACTGAAATGCACCATTTTGTTCTTGAAGCTGATTCACAGTAAAGGGTGTCTGGTTAACTTCAAAGGGTTTGAGGCTAAATACACTAGACATCAATATTAAAAATGTTAAGGGTTATTTCGAACCTTTTAGGTAACAACCAAAGCAGTTAATCAGCTTTGATTTTTTAGGAGACCTCATACTTATCGCGCAAGCGAGTCACAAGGTGATTTTTTTTAAATAAAAATTTTTCTCTATTCAAAACTGTTTCATTTAAATATTCATATTAATTTATTCTAATCATTGCAGCTAGAAAAAATATTTACCACTAGATATATTTTAACCATAGCAGATTGTTTGATCAATCCGTTCGACTTCTGAAAGCTAGGCAGAAGAATTACTGTAAATCTAACAGTCCAATTGTAAGAAAATAAAAATAAAAGAGCAGCATTTTTACTTCATAAGAAAGTCTGTATTTTTTATTATTCATGAGCGGCTTTCGTTATAACATGACATTTTCACTTTTATGTTGTCCGGTCTTGCTTTCATGGGGCACTTCGTAACTGGCATGCGAAGGGAGGGTAGATCGAAACTTTAACTCTCTGATTTGCTAAGAAGAGCACCGCTTTGGCTTTTGTTCAACTTGACATAAATCGCTTTTGCTTGATGATTTATTTTGAATAAACGGAAAACATGCACATAAGAGCAGCCTATTATAAAGAAAATATATAGAAGATTTTTAATTTTTTATTGCGAGAAATTATTGATCAAATTGTCAGGGCAAAATAGAAATGATATAAATCGCAATTTAAATCTTAATTTAAAACACGATATAAATACTCTTCAATTTTATGCTTTACCCTTACTAGAAATGCACTGGAGAAAGTTCCCTTTTATAAACCTTATGGCACAACTAAAGAAAAAAAAAACTGCCCGTGTTTATCAAAGCCAATGGGCACATAGCTTTAGTTAACAAAAAGGTGAAGACTATAATAATACGTATATTTTGAGGCCAAAAAAGTAAAAAGTAAAAAGTAGAAATAGCTAATGCAGATAGGTGATCGTGGTTTGGATGAAGGTGCTTCGGATAAATTGTAGAGAGGGGGAGGGGAGTGGACTGGGGCAATGGCGATAAAAGCTGTGGCATAAAAAATACTGCAATTTTACATAGTTAAATTACTTCGGAACATGTCATATTATATACCATATATATATATGTTTAGAGAGGGTGAGAAATAAACAGAAATATATACAGGAAAACAACGAATTGAACGCAAAGAAGCGGGTACGCACTCTCAAATTTCAATCAAACCAAGAAAAAGAATCATTCGAACCCCTTCCCGCCTTCATACTATTCATAAAGAACACCGGCTATGAGCAACAATAAAAATTCATTACAGAAAAGTAAAACCGCCACCAGACCCATAAACACTGAATTCCTCGCTTTACATATCATGCCAATTGAAATTCACACTTTCTCTATCACGCTAAAGCAACACTAGAAAAATAAAAAGGAATTGAAACGTCCAATGAACAAAAGCGCTGCAGATGAAAAAAAACTATATTGTTTAAACAGCGCTGTCAAGAACCCGAAGTTTTAAGACCTATTATCCGGAGCCAAGCATCCATTTAGCAGGGGACTCGAGTTGACAAAGTGCCGTCGTCTGTAAACCTCGCCGCCACAGCGACTCGAAGTATAGTGCGAGCGGTCGAACCGCGTCGATACCGCGAAAACCTTGGCCGAACGACCGGTCATAAAATGCGCGGACAGTGTGGATAGCCTAGTTCTGTGCGCGATGGAACGTCACAGTTTGGCGGCGTTTATAGTGAGCGCCTCAACGGTGGTGCCCGTTAATCACAGTCTCACGTCGGAGAAAACTGCGTTGGTCCCGTATAAAAGGGTCTTCCGAGGAATGGCGTCACAAGAACGAGTTTCCTTTGAGAAAGAACCACAGAAACGCTTCCACGCCCTCCGTCACAATGCCGGGTTAGTTGTAACTAAAAAAAACTTCGCTTAATTGTGACAGAAACGCCAGGTGACACTACATTATTTTTATTATTTTTCCATCGGTTTACGTGGAGCGGAATATCCTGCAAACTTGGGACTAGAATTGTGGCTGGGAAAGTTATAAGCTGGACTTAAAAGTGTATATATGCTTTTTGTTTGATGTGGCACTATGTTGTTGCTTTTGCAGGTCTCTTCAGTTTCACACTTCCGTTGATATACTCGAATAAACTCTACACTCGCACCCACCCAGTAAATATCAAACTGAGTATACTTTTTTTTTGTGCCCTACGTTTTGCTATAATTTATATTGGTATTATATTTATATTTATATTAGCGTGGCCACTTCAGAGCATTTTATGATGACTCGCAGTGGTAAGTGTAGGATATACTCAAGCGAGACGTTTGACCGGCACTCTTTTCAAAATAGGTGAGTAGGAGACGAGCTTTCGGCTAAACACTCTAAGAAATTTGGAGCGTCTGCTTTTCACGCAAATCACTTGGGACACCCAATATACCTTTCCTTAAAATACTGGAGCACCAAATGATGGTAGCGTATGTACACGCGCTGGACACGCTCGCCCTTCTCGTATAAAATGGAAAATTTGAAGTAAACCCTTAAAAAAACGCGTTGAGGAACGAACGCACGTGGAACTCCTGCCCTTCATTGTAGAGTTTAGCTTTTGAGCAGTTCCTTCTGCATTTAATGTTCATCTCATTTTGTTTAGTTCGGCTCGGGAGCGTCGGGGAGTTTGCAGAAAGGTTGAAGGCCCCTTCGGTTTGCCTTCGAACAGCCAGTTCAATTACTGGGCGTGGTGCCACGTCCACTAAGGGCGATTATGGGATGATATGAGGTCAGAAACTGAAGGACCCGAGGAGACAAGAGCAGGCAGGCACGTCAGAACGACAAACTGGCCAAACCCTGGTCGAAATGTTTAGTGGGTAGGGGCAAATATCTTTGTGTCTTGACTGGACGCGTCAAATGTCTTTGTCTTGACTGGACGCGTCAAAACCGTTAGAACGCAGAACGGCCGCATCCGGCATTTGGCTTTTACATTCGAACGCGTTTGACGAGTGCGTTGGTGGCAAAGAAAGCTAGAGCTTTGAGTCTGCTCACTAGTTATTGCAACCAGAGCTCGGCCAAATACCATTGACTAACAATACTGGAAACTCGAGCCAAAATACATGGAGTTGTCGGGAGACACAGAAGTGCTGCCATCTCTCTGTGTGGGATGGTAAACTATGAGCTCGAAATTAAAAGGAAAACAGCCATTCACTACACTATTTGTTCTCTTCACACTATCAGGAATTGTGAATATATGGCAAATCGGTGTGCCGATTTCAATTGAACGAGAGCTGATACACGGTATTTCTGATAATGAGGTGCGCTTCATATTAGCACTAAGTATTTAGATTATATAGACCTATGTATTACACCTGGTACAAATGACCTACTGGCAATTAGTGACTTTCTAGTAAATTGACAGTTTATGGACCACTCTAAAGGCTATGGCTGTTACTAGCTGCAGTGACTGGCTCTTTGCAGTTAGAAATAAAGCACAGCAATTGAAATATGTAATTGCTCCATGGGTCAATATTTTAAATTGTATGAGATTTACTTCCAATGAGTCTGGAAATGCTACACGACGTAGTTATTACAGCCAGTAAATGCTACATTGGCTGTTTAACGAAGAGTCAGTATTTATAAGGAAGTAGAAATAGTGTCCGGTTCAGTTTTACCTGTCGTATTGGGGGCCGGGTTAGCCTCTAATGACTGCAATTACTAATGGATTATATGTCTGAGTTATTTTAACGAGTATAAACTAGATTGCCTTCCAACGGCTATTAATGGCTCTGGGCCAATATCCTAAGCTATTTCGGGGCATATAGAGCAAGCAGCTGTTTATTAGGTAGTTCCATTTGTGATAGACTTTAATGACCATTAGTGACCATTTCGTGATATTTGTAATGTTATGTCTCAGATTGGATTTGAATGACTATTATTTGATATCTGATTTTATTTCCTAATTATACGGCGGATTTCGGTTCCAAATGACTTTTAATAACAATCAGTGACTATTTGTAACTATTTTGAGTTATTTGTTTGCTCGCGGACTGAGTTGGCTTTCAATGGTTAATTTTGGCTTTTTGATCAAAATTTGACATGATAGCTATGTAGTTCAAATGACTTCTAGTTACTTTTATTTATTTTTGGCCACTCTTTTGAGTTATTTGATAGTGTGCAGACTGAGCTGGCTTCATAGGGCTATCATTGGCTATGTGATCATGTTTATAAATGATAGGGCAGATTTGGGGTCCAAATTACTTCCGTGACTATCAATCACTATATATCGGTCACTTTTTCAACTTATTTGTTGTGTGCAGACTGAGTTGGCTTCCAATGGCTACTATTGGCTATACATTCATATTTATAATTATATGGCAGATTTAGGGTCCAAATAACTTCTAGTGATTTTCCATGATTATCAGTCCCTATTTCGAGTTATTTGATTGTGTGAAGACTGAGTTGGCTTCACATGGCTATTATTGACTATATGATTATATTTATAAATTATATGGTAGATACGGAGTTCAAATGACTTATATTGACTATTAATGACTATTGGTCACAATTGTGAGTTATTTATTTGTCGGGCTGAGTTGGCTTCCAATGGCTATTATTGGCTATACAATATTTTTATTTATATGGCAGATTCGTGGTTCAAATAACTTCTAGTGACTATCAATGGCTATTAGTCACTATTTCGACTTATCTGACTTTGTGCAGATTGAGTTGGCCTAATATGGCTATTATTGCTATATGATTATGTTTATAAATTATAAGGTGGGCTTGGGGTCCAAGTGACTTCCAGTGACTATCAATCACTATCAGTCACTAATTCGACTTATTTGATTTTATGCAGGCTAGCTGGCTTCCAATGGCTACTATTGGCTATACAATCATATTTTTTTTTATTTATACGGCAGATTCGGAGTCCAAATGACTTCTAGAGACTTTCAATGGCTGTTAGTCACTATTTCGACTCACCTGATTCTGTGCAGACTGATTTGGCTTCATATGGCTATTATTGGCTATATTACCATGTTTATAAATTATATGGCGGATTTGGGGTGCAAATGACTTCTAGTGACTATCAATGATGATCAGTCACTATTTCGGCTTATTTGATTTTATGCAGGCTGAGTTGGCTTCCAATGGCTATTATTGGCTATAGGCATCTGTTATTGACTTGTTTGGCTCGAATTGCCAAAAAATGACTATTAGTGCTTATTAGTCGCAATATTCTGCTATTCTATAGTTATGAATGAAAATGGCTTTAAGTGGCTATTGTTAGCAATTGCATATCATCTTAACAATATCACCTTAAATTGCTTCAGAATGAACATTAGTGACATTTAGTGACATAGTATTCATGATGTTTTGAATATGAATGGATTCAAGTGTCTACTAATATTGGCTATGGGCAGTTCTTGGCCAAATCGGCTTGAAATGGCTGTACATGTCTATCAGTGACTATTATTGGCAATTTATGTAATTGAAGTGTGTATAGATTTGAAGGATTTCAACTCGATAGTATTGGCTATAGGCATCTATTCTTGACTTTGTTGGCTTCGATTGGCTATTATTGGCTATAATCATCTGTTCCTGACTTGGGTGGCTTGAATTGGCTACAAATGGCTTAAAGTGACTAGTATTTATAATTAGCAGCTATTTCTTTGTCTAAAAACTGAAAGGCTTCATGTGGCTAGTTTTGGCTGTTACCATATATATTTTACCTGACTGGCTTCAAATGGCTATAAATGGCTATTCGTGGATATAGTTGACAATTCTATGCTATTTCAGTGATTATGACTAAAAATGACTTCAAATGGCTATTAATGGCTTTTAGGATGTAGTTTTGTTAGATTGGCTTAAAATGGGTAGACATGGCTATCAGCAACTATTATTTACAATTTATGCAATTGGAGTCTATATAGATTCGAATGACTTCAACTGGATAATATTGGCTATAGGCATATATTCTTGACTTGGTTGGCTTGGATTGGCTATTATTGGCTATAATCATCTGTTCCTAACCTGGTCGGCTTGAATTGGCTACAAAGGCTTAAAGTGACTAGTATTTATAATTAGCAACTATTCCTTTGTCTACGAACTGAAATGGCTTCATCCGGCTAGTTTTGGCAATTACCATCTATTTTTCACCAGACTGGCTTCAAATGGCTACAAATGGCTATTCCTGAATATAGTTGACAATTCTTGCTATTTTGGTGATTATGATGAAAAATGACTTCAAATGACTATTATTGGCTATTAGTATCTATTTTTACTAGATTGGCTTTTATTGGCTATACATGACTATCAGCAACTATTATTTACAATTTATGCAATTGGAGTGTGTATAGATTTGAATGACTTCAACTGGATATTATTGACTATACATCTATTCTTGACTTGGTTGATTGGATTGGCTATTATTGGCTCTAATCATCTGTTCCTAACCTGGGCGGCTTGAATTGGCTACAAAGGCTTAAAGTGACTAGTATTTATAATTAGCAACTATTCCTTTCTCTGCAAACTGAAATGGCTTCATGCGGCTAGTTTTGGCTATTACCATCTATTTTTTACCAGACTGTCTTCAAATGGCTAATAATGGCTATTCATGAATATAGTTGAGAATTCTTGCTATTTCGGTGATTATGATGGAAAATGACTTAAAATGGCTATTATTGGCTATTAGTATCTATTTTTACTAGATTGGCTTTTATTGGCTATGCATGACTATCAGCAACTAATATTTACAATTTATGCAATTGGAGTGTGTATAGATTAGAATGACTTCAACTGGATATTATTGGCTATATGCATCTATTCTTGACTTGGTTGCTTTTATTGGCTATTATTGGCTATAATCATCTGTTCCTTACCTCGGTCGCTTGAATTGGCTACAAACGGCTTAAAGTGACGAGTATTCATAATTAACAGCTATTTCTTTGTCTACAAACTGAAATGGCTTCATGTGGCTAGTTTTGGCTATTACCATCTATTTTTTACCAGATTGGCTTCAAATGGCTATGAATGGCTAATTGTGAATATCTATTGAATGGCTATGCATGGCTATTTATGAATATCCATTGAATGGCTATGAATGGCTATTCATGAATATCCTCAATTATACTTGCTATAGCCATTGCTAGCCCATTGAAGCCAATCTGGTTAAAAACGAATGATAACAGGAAACAGCTACTAAAAGCAACTCCGGTTAGTAAGCACTAAAATTGCTCATAACTATCAAGACTAGCCACTAATAGCCATTTGTAGCTATTTCAAGCCAATTCAATAAAGAATAAATGCTTATAGTCAATAAGAGCCACTTGAAGCCAGTTTCGTCCATAAAGAGTGAAATACCACAGAGTTGTCGATTATACTTACTAATAGCCATTGCAAGCCATTTGAGGCAGATCTGGCCAAAAATAGATGCTAATAGCCAACAATAGCCAATAAAAGCCATTCCAGTTAGTAAACATGAAACCTGCTTATAAAAATCAACACTAGTCACTACAAGCCATTTGCAGCAATTCTAAGCCATTCTAAATGCTTATAGCCAGTAATAGCCACTTGTAGCCAGTTTCATCCCAAAATACTGAAATAGCACATAATTGTCAATTATACTCACTAATAGCCATTGCTAGCCATTTGAAGCCAATCTGGTCAGAAATAGATGATAAAAGCCAACAATAGCCACTTAAAGCCAGTCCAGTTGGTGAACACAAAAATCACTCATAACTATCAACAGTAGTCATTAATAGTCATTTGTAGCCAAATTAAGCCATTGCAATAAAAATAAATGTTCATAGCCAGTAATAGCCACTTGTGACCATTTTCCTTCATAAACACTGAAATAGCCCATAATTGTCAATTATACTTACAAATAGCCATTGCTAGCCATTTGAAGCCAATCTGGTCAGAAATATATGCTAATAGCCAACAATAGCCCCTTAAAGTCATTCCAGTTAGTAAACACTAAAGCACCCATAAATTTCAACAGTAGCCACTAATAGCCATTTGTAGCCATTTCAATCAAATTTATCAAAATTTGATGCATAAGCCAGTAATAGCCGCTTGAAGCCATACTCATTTTAAGTACCGAAATAGTACGTAATTGTTTAATGATCTCATCAATATCCATCAGCAGCCATTTCAATTCAATCCGGTCAAAAATAATTACAAATAGCCAACATTATCCACTTGAAGCTATTCCATTTCGTAAATACAAAAATAGCTCAAGCAATAGTTATCTACTAATAGAGGTTTCTAGCCATTTGCAGCCAATCTATTCGAAAATAGGTGCTTATAGCCAATAATAGCCACTTGAAGCCATTCTCATTCATAAACACTCAGACAGCAGATAATTGCTATTATACTGACTAACAGCCATTAGTAGCCATTGAGCCAATCTGGTCGGAAACATATTCTAAATGCCAACAATAGCCACCTGAAGTCATTCCAGTTTATAAACAGAAATAGCTCAGTTTTCATTACTCATTAATAACTCTAGCCATATCTATCAAATATATATAAAAGTGGAGGCTGATAGGCCAATAATAGCCAGTTGAAACCGTGTGCATTCACCAACGCCAAAATGGGTAATTGTCAATTATCTCATAAATAGTTATTGGCAGCCATTTAAGGTCAATCTGGTCAAAGATGATGCTAATAGCCAAGAAAAGCTACTTGAAGCCGTTCATAAGAGTAAGCACCCAGAAAATCACATAATTATCAATATTAATCCCTTCTAGTCACTTGGAGTCATTTCAAGTCGGTCCCAGAAAAAATTGATGCCTATTGCCAATTATGGTCACTTGGAGCCAAGGGCATCTAATAAGACATGTTTCGGTAGGAATAAAACAAATAAATCAACAAGCTCAGAAAAGGTTAATAATTATTTAGATTGTAAAAAATCGCTATACAAATCCTGACTGGTCTATACAACACACTGCATTTTGACATCAAAATACCAAGAGGTCCAATATCACGAGCTTATGCTGCCTATGCTCCATAAAAAAAAATGGGAATATTTCATAGACTATCAATTTCTCTAGTGACTCAAACCCACTTGAATCATTTCCGGGGAAAGTGGCGAGTCGTCCACTCCACACCGCCAGGATCGCTTTCTACTTCCGTCTCCCATTTTAGCCCGGAGTTTCCTGTATTATTCTCAACGGTATTTGGCTCGGCCCTCTGGCGTCCTCGCGCTCTCTCGTCTCCTCCTCTCCCTCACTTTCTGCCCGCATATACGAGATGCATGATGAGAACGCCATGCTCTTCTGAACCTCAGCGCGAGATTTGGAGGTTCGGTGGAGGTTCAGGCGAGTGGGCCAGCGTGTCATAATGATTTTCGGCGGGCTGTTCAATGAACCTTATGGATGGCAAATCCCTAGCGGGTGATGGCGAGGCAGCTGAATTCGCTGCAGAGCTTCGGTGATGATGGCAGCGGCTCCTGGAGATGGCCAGTAGAAGTAGGCGGCTGCCACCCCCGATCCGAACCCATCCGAACGACCCACATTTTCTCCATGAAACGCAGTCAAAGTCCGATTTCGCCAACTCAGCAATTGGACCCGTGCCTGAGGCAGAGCGTTTTTGGACGCGTTAATCGGACACGAGGCACAGCCTAGCACTGACGCAGTAGTTTTGTCGAATTAAGTGTCATGCCTCGATCTCATCGTGATGACGTCAAAATTCCAATGCACAGGCTTTGATTATTCTAGGTGGTGTTGGCTCAGTACGGTGGAACGTCGTGCTCAGTTCCATGGCGCAGAGAGCTTTCTTTTTAACATATCGGCCTTGTCATTCGCCGAGCTTTAGTACTAGACTGCAACGATAGACCGCAAAAAAGTTCATAAGGCAACATTGGCGGTAGCGATTGTTTGGATACGAAACGCGTGAATCAATTCTAGTCTTTGCCAAACGTTGACGCAGCGCTTGTTTTCAATATGACCTGAAACGAGTTCGCGGCGAATCCTGACGATGCCCTAGTGACCAATGCTTGCTCACAGATTGTGAGCAGAGAATGGATTACAGGCGTAGGAGCCCACTTTTGACAGGGTTCCATTGGCGCTCCGAAGTGTTTTGAGGAAGAGCAGACGCTCTAGATCTTTTTGTGTGTACTACTTGCGCTTTCCTCTTGCGTAACGGGAGTCTAAAGCGTAAACGGTTAGGTGCCAGAATACAACATATTGCCGCTTGCCTGACCGAGAACGAACACTTCTCAATACTTCTAGGATATTAGCGTTTACACTTACCTCGGGTGTAAAAGATAAGGAGGCCAGAATTACCTTGCTGAGTCAGTTTTGTCCTAGCTCACTTTCGTACATTCTAGCTCGAATATTTGATATATCCAGTGTAGTAGACAAGGAGCTGACCGTGGACGTGTCGACTCACTGAGACTCGCCCGACGAAGACTCACTCTCTCGTTTCGAGCTGTCCAGCTGTCACGCCGACACTTCGTCGCCCGGTCCAGCCGCCGCCGACGCTCGTTGCTGTTTCCTTGGTGCCAGACCTGTCTTTTTTTTGCTTGTGGCACAAGTTCGCCGACAAAACCTTTCTTTTCCAATTACGTTCCTCGAGCCTTTTCCATCCCTAACAATGTCTTAGAGCGCAGCTCTTAGGGGCCCGTTTCCAGCCTGAGCGGCGTCGGCGTCGGCGTCGGCGTAACCGCGCCCCTTCCCTCCTCCTTCCCTCCTCCTCCTCCCCTCATTATCTAGTGTGGTCCGAGGGGGTCACGTGACCTCGGGGGGGGGGGGGGGGGTCACATGACCTGTTTCCAGCCTGTGCGGCGTCGGCGTCGGCGTAACCGCGCCCCTCCCCCTCCTCCTCCTCTCCCTCATTCTTCTCCTCCTCTCCCTCCTTCTCCTCCTCCTCCCCTTATTGTCTAGTATGGTCCGGGGGGTCACATGACCTTGGGGGCGGGGGTCACATGACCTTGGGGGCGAGGAGGAGGAGGGGGAGGAGGAGGAGGGGGGAGGAGGAGGGGGAGGCGGAGGCGATGGGAGGGGAGGAGCTTGAAGGAGGAGGAGGCGGTGAAGGAGAGGGAGGGGGTGGAGGAGGAGGAGGGGCGGAGGACTAGCAGGCATGATCACGAGGGAGGAGGAGGAATATACCCTCCCCTCAGTACCTTTCCCTCCTCCTCCTCAAGAGCTGCGCTCTATTTTTGTTTTTTTTTGTTTTTTTATTCAAAGGAGAACATTTATATGGCATGGTTAAAAAACTCTTTGCGGCAGGGAACATTACTTGAATGCAAGTTAATGCCACTTAACTGCCAAGGTCCCACGGTCGCTATTTTTCTTGGGACAAGTTTTATTATCACAAAGTAGTGTTGTACGGAACGGCGTTCCAAGGAAAGGCGTTCCTGGAACGCGTTCCTTTTAGGAGGAACGAAGGAACGCCGCTGTTCTATTTTTCATCGGTGGAACTGGAACGGGAACTCGTTACATTTTTACTGGAACGGAAAAAGGAGCAGCGTTCCTTTTTTTTTTTTGTTGAATGGGGTAATTTGTATTTTATTTCTAAGGAGGAAATTCTAAAAGTATAAAAACCATATCTTTACAAAAAGCAGGGTCTCGTTAAATTTTTGCTTATTTAGGGTTTATTTTGTGCAGTCCTCGCTTGGTAACAGTCGGGTGCATGAGAGCTAGCTAGTGGACATTTATTATTTTTGCAGTGCCCGAGAGTGTAGTACGAAACGCAAAACGTGTAGTTGAAGGAAAATATGAAGAAAGATGGACGTTTCAAACTTAGCCACTTTCTTTTCTTCCACGAATACTCATACTCCCAGAGATCTAAGGCCGACTACAGCCATCAATGAACTTCAACAAACAGACCTACAGTTACAACAAAAGGACAGGTTACCTGACATCAAACGCACCCTTGTATCCCGAATATTGCTCAGTTAAATGATACTATAAATTAATCTTTACTTCTCCCCTTGTCCCCAACCATCAAACAGAAGAACGAATCTACACTTCACGGAGAAGGACTTTGATGTTTCAAGACTGACCTTCAAAAGCCGCACCCTCTTCTTTACTTGCTCGTCTTGCGGACGCCAACATCGAGAAACAACCGTTTTTAAGTTCGAACAAGGTACTTTGTTAGATTGAAACGTGTGAGGTTGTTGTAAAGAGCTCGTGCAATGTGGGGTAACAGTACATTTAGATCGTCTGAATCGCCTATCCCAAATAGGAATGTGGTAAAACGCGGAGATTTTTAAAGGTGAATATATATAAAAAAAAACGGTGTCGTGTGTCCTCTTCTCCTGTTGCCCTGCCATCACTGCATTCAAATTCGTATGTAGCAATTTAATGAGATCGATAAAAAACCTTTGCTTGATCTAACTAGATATGGTAATAAAAAATGAGAATGTAACGTATATGTAACGATACGTTCCATTTTTTTAACTGTAACGGGAACGAGTTCCTTTCTCACAGATGGAACTTGTAACGGGAACGCGTTCCAAAAATGAGAAGGAACGAGGAACGAGCTTTCGTTTTTTTTTAAGGAACGTGTACAACACTGTCACAAAGGTACTTTTCACATAGGTCCCTTTGTAATTTGAGAATCAGCCCGCGCTCTTAGGTAGCAAGATATGTCGCGAACCGGTTCGTCGCTGGCCCCGAAGGCCCTTAACTAAATGTTCCTTTATTATCGTTTCAATAGGATATTGGTCACTGCTAAATGAAACTTGAGGGACTTTTTTTTCTCATCTGCTTAGGTAAAGAATAGTTAAATAAAGGCTATGCTCCGTTGCAGTTATATGTCCCACTTTTTATATAAAAAACTGGTTCAGAATTTGTAATATTTGCTGCATTTGGTATGTTATCTTGAACCCGCGACATTACTGACACGTCTGTTTTTGTTATTTTTTGTTCCGTTATTGTAATTGTTTGTTTAATATTACTTCCGGCAAATACTGGGGAGTTCTTTCTTTTTTTCTTCCACAAGCATTTAATTTTGGTTTTATGCGATCTTTCAGCGTCCACAGGCTGCCTCCAACTTTGTTGATGCTGTGCTTGTGCGTGCACATTCATAACTATGTTATTTTCCAAACGTTTAATATACTGTAAGAGGCTGCGCCTAGCATTGCAGTTCAGTATTCGCATTGTTCTCACCGGAACAACTTGCACAGTTTGCCATACCCTTGTTCAGTTCTTTCGCTTCCCTAAAGACGTTTCACTCTGCAAGGGCATGCACTCTCAGAATTCCCTGGCTTCTCACTACACCGTGATGCCATCAAAACACCTGATCGACCAAAATAATATCGACCAATAAAACCAAATATTGCATTAAAAATACTACCATTGCATTTAGAAGATTCAAAAGAAATTATCTCAGCCAGAAATGGCTCGGATAAAAAAAAGTTGCATTTAAAAGGTGACTGCGAGTGCCGCCTTAAAAACTGTGAGTACCCACTTGAACATTCAATTTCTCGGTGATCTGTGGTAAGGTAGCGTGAAAACGAACGGCAACCATTCTTTTTTCCTTCGTGCTTTTTTTTTCGTGTTTTTTTTTTTCTTTCACGTTATTTCTGTCTCGTTTTATGAACCACCCAATCTCTTGAAATGTCTGTGAGGGCTCTATGCGGCAAAGAACTGAATGTTAGAGGCGAAATCAAGGTTGACTTAGCAACGCCTAAGTGACTATGCGGGAAGTGTCGATAAGAATCAAGCATGTGCTGAAATGCCGATCGTGCGCACCATAGAATCGTCGTAGCTGAGGTTCGTTCTGTTAGATGTCGCTTCATGCACTCATTCCACCTTATCTTGAACAACAAAGAGTATATGTGCCTCATGAGGAAGAGCTTATCTCCTTTTGTCCTGCTACCCGAGACTGTGTTTTCGTGGAAAAGCTAACCAGATCAATACCGTCCTTGACTTTGTGATGGTGATTTTTCCGTCCTCTGGTTTTGAGATAAAAGTTTCTTTGAAAGCAAAAATGAGCTAGCATGCGGTATGTCTTTATATTTCGAAATCCCTCGAATAGCAGGAGTAAAAATTGGCAACGGTTATCAGTTCTAAAAAAAGAAAAAAAAAACTGTCTTATACGTACTCTTCCAAAAAAAAGTAGGCAGTCGGATCGGACACACGTCGAATCGATTATCAACTACGTGAACACAACAGGCGAGACAATCTGTGTTTTTTTTACTGAAATGTTTCACATAAATTATTTTCATCGCCAGGATCCTGAGGACGTCGCCCCCAGTCATTTCGGATTCTTTAATTTTAGAATGCCTTTTAATGAACAAATAATTGGCTACACCCAGGACCTAATTATAAAATCGCCTGAGGTAGAAGTTAGCTGCCGAAAACAAGCAATCCATAACGGCCTTTAGAACACAAGAAATGGCCAGGGCTGCTTCAAAAGAATCTAACCGTATTTTTTTAAGCTGGCCCAAGCACCTCAGAGGCAACACAAGCCTAATCCGTTTGTTTTTATACACTGCCCGCACAATTTGAGTCTACACACAAAACAGTACTGCAAATACTTTTCCAAGAGAAATAATCCTTCATCTCTATTCGATTTTTAGGCAGTTGGAATTAAGTGCACTAATGAACGTTCAAGCGCCCCTCAACACCCTTGTCATCCTAGCTTTTTGTGGTAACCTTAAAATAGTCTTATACAATCTTGTGCGCAGCAAGGACGAGGACAAAAAAAAAGGAACAGGACACAACAAGGCGCAACTTTCAACTGAATTTTATCGAATACGTGTTCCGGTATATATAGTCTCAATTATCTTCACATGACAACAGACAAAACGACAAAAGCGAAGGAAAACGACCATCACTGAGCACACTTGGAAAATAACACTATCTCGTTCTCAGGAAAAACACTTCCTTCTCCGATAACGCACACAAGTTGGCACAAGATGTCAAACCAACTCGCCCAAAACAACCACTCTTCTTGAATTAAGTTCTAGTACATCGGGCCATTTTATGTGTATTCAACATGATCCGTGTGACACAGTCTCCTTCATCGCCACAGCCATGTGCAGAGCGCGATCTCTGTCGTTTTGCATACGGACAAATGTTCTACCTGACGACGTACGCGGCTGTCTTCTACCTTTTTTGGGGCATACGTCCAGGGTGTGCGAAATACTAAAAGCCGAATTGGCTTCGGCAAGCCCGCATCTTGAGGCACTACCTGGCCATGCAACTTCAAAGCAGGGCGGATCCTTCGACAGCGAGGCGTCAGCTCCGTGAGTACATCACACTTGCGGATCAAGCCACGGAGTTGATCTGGCAGTTGCAACTACGTCAGCTTCGTGAGCACCTGTCGAAAAAAGATCCTGCACAGTCGATTGCGCTTCACATGACCGAGGAACTCCATCTACCGGAAGACGTCCAGTAATTTCTACGTCTTGGACCCAAGTTTGCTGTCGAGCCATAAAAGTCGCCACCCGAGCTCCTGTCTCTGGTTCGTGAGGTGTCGAGCCGCGTCCCTGAAGAGGACTCTGGCCGCTGCGTGCCTGAGGGTGTTGATGTCGTCCGTTCCTGCAAGCCTGCTGCTACCAAGGTACACGTAAAGCGAGTGTTGACATACGTGAAAGATAATTTCCTTTGCGTGTTACCTGCTGATAAGGAGGGAGGCTTGGCGGTTCTATCACATGGAATGTGCGATGGAATAGCCCTGGAAGCTGTTAAAAAGGTGTTTAATTGCCATGGGAGTGTGTCGCTAACAAAACTAAAGTCGGAAGCCAAAAAAAACGCTGCAAGAAACTTCAACTCAGTAGTGTTGTAAAAAGCATTGAAAAGAGCACGCGCGAGTATTTAGATGTTTTCTTCAGGGTCAAAACCCACAAACTAGGAATGCCCTTACGCGTAATAATTTCCGAAAGAGGCACGTGGAGAAAATCAATCGCGCTATATCTTCAAGAGAAACTTAATACGCTACACGTTGACGACCCTTTCCTCGTCAGACGCTCTGAAGAAGTTCTAGACTTCGTAATAACTAAAAAAGGAAACGCTCTGAGGATGTTTTCGGTCAATGTGAAAGACCTTTCTTACTCCCTCCCACATTCCGGCTCGCTGTCGTGTGTAGAGGAGTGCATCGACAAGTTTGGAGTGGTACACTCTTAGAAAAAGGGTATGGATAGTCCTCCCTTAGGGGAGGAACGGTCTTGTAACCTATGTTCCTTTAGAAAGGGAGAAACTTTCGTCCCTGAAGCAGGGGAGCAAAGTTCCTCCGTCGCTTGCATTTCAATATGGCGGCCCCGAATCGAGCAAATCGAGCCCAATAAGGCTTGACGAGGACGCTACGTCTCTTGTACGGGACGAGAGGAGCAGCAAATAAAAGCGTAACACGAGCTTTCCACAAACTGTGTTTATATCCAAAGCCAGGTTCCCCCCCCCCCCCACAGGTACAGAAACTTGCGTTTCAAAACCATCAAGTCTTCTCATCGTCAGCACTGCGATGTTAAACGGAGACAACCGATACCCAGTTACTTCGAGCATTTTGCGTCTTACCTTTGGTGTTCCTCGAGTCACAATTCCTTCGTCAATCGCACGTCACAGAGAAGGGCAACCTCAATCCGCGAAACCAAAAGCCGCTCTCGAAAGAACAAACTCGAAGCCGCTGTTTATCACGTAGCGTGAAAGAAGTTTAAATCGCTAGCCACCAGATGGCGGGGTCAAGCAGAGTAATTGCAAGTACCTAGGCTAGGTGGCGCTAGGTACCGCCCAATTCATGTTCTAGAAAAACTTTTTGCTTTTCTCAGGCCACTGCTGCGCATGGGGATCCTCTATTATACAAATTAAGCTTATGACAGGCATCATATGAACATACATTGAGAACATACACGGCACACACAAATATCAATACAACAGAACACCACACTAACCCGAACACTACACCCGTGCCCTGCGTTTCCGTCTTTTATACTGGTCATTTTGAACGTACGGAACGTTTCGGTGACTCCCTAAACAATAAAAAATATTCCCAGCATGTTGATTTTTTCCCAGCAACGTCATACATCTGAGAGTATTTTGAACGGCTCAGGGGATGAATCTCTTATCAAAAAGTAAACGCTCGATCATGCCGTAATTATTTGGAAGCCAATAAATCAAGCCGCTCCAATGCGGTTCGAAGCCATGAGTTTGTTTCCCCACACGGCACGTCGTAGCCTGTTTTCTATTGGTTTTTCTATTTGTGCTGTTCGCGCAAAGCTGCATTTGCCGTCTTGAATTAATCTCTGTAGAGCGGATATTCACTCAGCTGGAGGTGATGCTTCACGGGCTGAGAAATCGCTTTTCGATCAACTTGAGTGCAGTCGAAGCCGCGACTTGCGGCAGGTGTTAAAGGAGGACCAGCAGAAATATTCTTCCGCCTGGCGGAAAGTCCTCCTCGCCCTCTTTCTTTCTTGTATTGTAGCACGGCGAGGCGAGGGGAAAGGTCTCCTTTTGCGCCGGCTTCTTCTGAGAGGATAAGCCGAGAAAATCCCCATTCTGAGCGACGGGCGATCGGTGCGGCAGCAGCGACCTCGTGACTTAGAGGTAGCTTCAGCTCCTATCGCGTAATCTGCCCCATTTTTTGGCGCTCACCAAGCCTAGCCCCTCGGGTGTAGGTTTTACGGAGCTGCATGGCTGCGCCCGCGCAGTCACCGAATTTCCGCTGTCGAAGGTCTTTAGTTTAGCCCGTGGCAAAGTAAACGCATACTTGAGAGCTGCGATGCATCCCCGCACCCATTGAAGGAACGTTTCATAGATATTTTCGGTTGATCAAGGAGCTCAAAACACATGCGCGAGAAGTGGTGACTTGAATATGTAAGGATGACTCACATCTTCACAAAACATTCCATCTTCAAAAAAACGGCTTATCACTCTCAAACCTGCCTCAAATTGGGATCGATGGAGAAGAGAACGATGTACCAGGCGCGGGCATCTTCTAGAAGGTCTCTGTTTTCTAGCAGCGAGCAGAAACATTGTGTGCGTAACTCACACTATATGATGGCCAACGAATGTAGGTGACATTTATATTTACGCATCCCAGCAACCACATGAGGTGAGAAGGCAGCTATGGTGTGTGTCGATACTAAAAAGTTCTAGTGGATCGTCTTTAGCTCTTGGATAACCGCACCCTACAACAATTTATAAGCTATAACCTTTCTGTGAGAATTCTTGATCGAGTGCGGCTATCGAAGCGTCTGATGTTATAGTTCAACGTTGCTTAAATAGGCGCTATAGCACGTGCTGCCACTTTAAAGTATTTATGAGGCATTAAAAATAAAAAATAAACTGTAGCCTTTTTTTAACATAATACGCGTTTGTAATTTGTCTGTGCAAACACATTTTAGTTAGCACGGACAAACTATTGCCGGTCTTTCTGATTTTGTTTTTTAGAAATAAATGATATTTAGAAAACTGTCAATGCAACTATCCAACCTAAGTGGCAGAGCTCAGTGCTAGACAATACATGTTGCTGGGCAGAAATAGTAAAAAGCGCCGATGTCGCGTTCGGGCTAAAAGTGCCACGTAATGCACGCGTACCGCTACAAGTGCGTCCGGACATTTCATCGAACGCCGTTTCATCGAATGCCGTTTCATCGAAGCCGTTTCATCGAACGCCGTTTCATAGAAGCCATTTCATCGAACGCCTTTTTATCGAACAATGTTACAGTCTGTAATACTTTGGAATTTACTTTAATTTTTATACACAACTTCATCTCATTCTCTCTTTTTTTTTCTGCTTTTATATCACTGGGTGCAGTGGCGAGATAAGTTCCATCGTGAACATATCCTGCTTCGAGAAGAAAGCCTCCATGAAACAATGACCCCTCTCCATGTCACATGAAATAATTAAAAATGAGGCAAAAACAGAAAGCACAGACGCTTAAAAGTGTTTTAAGTGTCTGTCCTGTATTTGCAGCGTCGTGGTTTCAGCCATGTATGTACATGAGTAAAGCTTTTCAGTAAGTCGCATACCCAATTGTTTTTATTTCTTTTTATGCCAATTGCTTTTATTTTTAGTAATTTGACACCACCTTCAAAACAATTTCTCAAGTGACTACCTTAGTCTTAACAAATGCAAGGTGAAACATCTATAAAGCACTGTTATGCCCCAAAACTCGGTACAGAGCCATAACTGAGAAATTCGATGAAACGGCCCTTGGCGATTCGATAAAACGGCGTTCGATGAAACGGCGTTCGATGAAGGGTCCGTTCATTCGGTGAAACGGCTTCCGATGAAATGGCGAAAAAGTGAGGTTCAGGCTTGGTCGGAGATTGCTACGGTTACACTCGTACGCTTTTTCAGTTCTATCTCGCATAAATAAGCTTCTTGCTCAAATAAACAGGGGCATCTGACTTTTCGCTCATCTTGGCCTTTTGCGCTACTGTTAACAAGTTCTAAAACAGACAAAGCAAAAGTGATTTAATTAGCTCAGGATTATAGGTTGAGCGAAATATTTACAAAGTTCAAGGTTCCCTGAGTCGTCTTTTGTATTCAATTCCCCCTCCCCTCACCACCACTTCCTTTCTCTAAATAAACAACGTAGATTATTTTATGAACCACCAGTAATAGAGCGTACTCACAAAATGTCTATTTGGCGTAAGAAAGGCCTTGTTTAAATGTTCGAGCAATGAACTGGTCTTCTTACTGTGTGTGACACAGCTAGCACAAACACAATATTGACATTTTTACGCAAGGGCCATGCAGAATTTAGTGTATAAGAACAAATTGATGCCTCGTAAGTTGGTGCCCAACGGAAGCACTCTTTACCGAATTGCTTGTTTAAAAATAACAACTTTTCAAACATAAAAATAAAACAAAATAACACCACTTTTTTGGGGACCACTAAATTTACTGATTTACTATGTTTGTGCAGCGGTATGCGTACATTACGGGACACTGTTAGCGCAAACACGACATCGCGCTTTTTGCTATTTTCCCAAGCAATGTATCGACTCGCACTAAAATCTACCGCTTAGGTTGGATACTCGCATTAACAGTTTCCTAAACATCGTTCTCTTCTAACAAAAAAAAGTGGGAAACACCGGTTATATTTTGTGCTAACTGCGTAGCGTAGGGTACCTAAAAGTTTTTTACAATGTTAAATACAATTCTGTGTCACGTTAAAAAAAATTGTCTGCTTTTGCCTTAGTTTCTTTGAGACACCGCAAATACTTCGAAGTGGCGGTCAGTGCTATGGTACCGATACAAGCAACGTTGAACCATAACACGACACGCTAGACTCCTCAAAAAGGGTTTTAATATTGTCTTTTCGCTCCATAGCCGCACTCGATGAAGAATGTAAACAGCGAGTCTAGCTTACATTTCGTTGTGGGGTACGGGCCGTATACGGTTATCTAAGTGGCTAAAAGCGACCCACTAAAACTTTCTAAAATTGACATCCACCCTTGATGCCCTCTCACCTCAGGTGCTTGTTGGGAATGTGTAAATATGAATTTCATACATTTTGCTGGCCATCATGTTCTGCGAGTTAGGCACACAACAGGGCATTTTAGTAAATCGTTTTCAAAGGCCCGCTGTCACTTCAGGCGCGCGCTTCAGAGAATGCATCGAAGTGGCAGCGCGAGCTGCCGCTAAATATAGCGTGGCGTGAAAACATAGTCTGCTAAAGTTCTTCAATAATTTGTGCTCGCTCCTAGAAAGCAGAGACCTTCTAGAAGATGCCCGCGCCTGTTACATTGTTTTCTTTTCCATCGATCCCAATTTGAGGCAGGTTTGAGCGTGATAAGCCGTTTTTCTTGAAGATGGAATGTTTTGTGAAGATGCAACTCATTATTACATATTCAAGTCACCACTTCTCGCGCATGTGTTTTGAGCTCCTTGATCAACCGAAAATATCTATCAAACGTTCCTTCAATGGGTGCGGGGATGCATCGCAGCTCTCAAGTATGCGTTTAGTTTGCCACGGGCTAAACCAGAGACCTTCGACAGCGGCAATTCGGTGACTGCGCGGGCGCCGCCGTGCAGCTCCGTAAAACCGACACCCGAGGGGCTAGGCTTGGTGAGCGCCAAAAATGCGGCAGATTACGCGATAGGAGCTGAAGCTACCTCTAACTCACGAGGTCGCTGCTGCCGCACCCATCGCCCGTCGCTCAGAATGGAGATTTTCTCGGCTTATCCTCTCAGAAGAAGCCGGCGCAAAAGGGGACCTTTCCCCTCTCCTCGCCGTGCTACAATACAAGAAAGAAAGAGGGCGTGGAGGACTTTCCGCCAGGCGGAAGAATATTTCTGCTGATCCTCCTTTAAGTGTACGGAGCTACGCCGTGGCGAGCCCGAAAACTTCTAGCGCTCATCCCAGCGCGCCACTTGGAGGGCAGTCTCCAGGAACCGTAGTATATTTAAACAGCAAAATAAAGGGTAGCTTTTTTATTTTTTTTATTTTACCTACTATTGTTTTTTAATGCCGAAATTCCATACTGTATATATACGTACTTTCCGTCACGATTTCGTACTGTTCAGTCCTTGCCCCAGAGCGCAATCGCTCTCGGGGACGAGAAAATTCCGACAGTCACATTGGCCACTGTACGATAGGAGCTCCTACTGTTCAGACCAGCGTTCCAACATGAATATCCGCACGTTGATCGATTGCACGTAATCCCTCAAGTGGCATTAAACTTTTTAATGTAAATCGGAATGTCAACCTGCGACGCCCGCCTCCTCCGATCACGGCCCGACCAGCGGCATCAATGCCCAACAGTTTACGATCTCACCTTCTTGTTACACCACTGATACGCGAACACACGGTCATATCGGCGATAATTCCAGTCTTCTGTTCACAACCCACAAGACTGCCATCACGATGTTGCAGCTATGTTGCTGACACGCACGAACACAGAACCACGTTGAACGCCGGTTGCACTCGGCATCGGAAAACAGAACCGAACTCAGCACGGAAGGCACCCAGGTAGCCGGCAGCAAAACCTGCCTGTCTTGGACGCAGTTCCTGCGGTTTTCATAACGTCGAAAACGTCGACAGAGTTCCGCGTGGTTTCGCTACTGTAGTGACTGTAGTTCCGAGCCGCGCGAGTCCCGCAATCCGGAGACGGCCATCCCCCAGTGTACGTGGCGCTGCTGGCACTCCTCCGGAACTTCGCTGTTTCTAGCGGCTTCGTTTGCTCGTTTGATAAAATTAGTGATAAAAACGTCAATGCGACCGAAATGTTCTGCACGTTTAGACTAGAAGACGGAATTACAGGCGGCCTTCGCTGCCGCTGAAGCTCAATCAACTCAACATTAATTTATTAAACAACGTGCGTGACGTGCTCGAAAAACGAAACCGAAAGATGAGTCGGGAGGGCGAAAGCTTTCTCCCGTCTGCCTGGAGAAGGAGAAAAACGTTTCGTCCCTCCACTTTTCTCGTCTCCGCTTGAGGGCGCGTCAGTAGAAGGGAGGAAGACTCGCCGTTGCTACTTTTTTCCTCCATTTTTTCTTAGAGTGTAGCCTTTCGAAATGAGCTAGAGATGTCAAGCAGCGTTTTTTTTTTTTTTTTTTACAATTACAAAGTTTTTATCTTGGAACAACTTTTATTCAGTGGGGAGGCAAGCCTTACTTGCAAGAACAGGGCACATACATCGGCTCGTGTATCGCGCCTGTTTCAAGCGATTTATATTTAGCACAACTTGACAGTACTCTTAGCAGACGGCTTCAGGGATCAAAGGTAAAAAAAAAAGGGTTTAGGCACTTAGATGATTTTTCAGTTTTCATCGCATCTGACACAAACGCTTTTGATGCAGAGACTGTCAAATCTATGACCACTTTTAAGGAATGTTTTGGCACACCCGAGGTCACGCATTAGATACCTGTGCACAACATTATTCACTTCCTTGACATCAGATTTTTATTTCTCGACGACCACGTCTGTTGGTGTTATGAACCACGTGCGAATACGCCGTTACCTCCGTTTCATTCAGCCCACTCCAAGCTAGTCAAAAGAAGTATTGTTAACCTGTAAAAATAGTCAGAGTGCAGGCGAGCTGGTGTAAGTTGAACATGATTGTAAACCTGAGACTGGGGCAGAAAGAGAACACAACAGAAGGTAGTAAAAGAGGAGGCAACGTCTCAAACTCAGCTGCAAAGTTTATTTCGAACACGCTTTATATACCCCATCTCCAACGCCGTCTCTACAAAAAAAAAAGAAAAGAAACACATGACAAGACGGCAATGACACTTCGGTAAACCTTCTCTTATCTCCCTTGACCTTGGCTGTGGGACACTAACACAAAGGGTCGCATTCTAGCATAACCACCGCCACCCGGCGAACGTAGGTGAAAACACTACTGAACACAAAGAAAGGGTTTGACCTTCAAAGGTGCGTTTCCTCTAACAAATCACTCAGTCCAAAGAAACAATACACTCTAAAAAAAAAGGGGGTGTAGACGTTACACCCCTTGTCACATATACGACACCCCAAACTGAAGTTTTGGGGTGTCGTATATGTGACAAGGGGTGTAACGTCTACACACCCTTTTTTTCCTTTGTTTCTTCGGACTGAGTGATTTGTTAGTGGAAACGCACCTTTGAAGGTCAAACCCTTTCTTTGTGTTCAGTAGTGTTTTCACCTACGTTCGCCGGGTGGCGGTGGTTATGCTAGAATGTGGCCCCTTGTGTGAGTGTCCCACAGCCAAGGTCAAGGGAGATAAGAGAAGGTTTACCGAAATGTCATTGTCCTCTTGTCATGTTTTTTTTTTTATTTTTTTGTTTGTAGAGACGGCGTTGGAGATGGGGTATAAACAGCGTGTTCGAAATAAACTTTGCAGCTGAGTTTGAGACGTTGCCTCCTCTTTTACTACCTTCTGTTGTGCTCTCTTTCTGGCCCAGTCTCAGGTTTACAATCATGTTAACCTGTGCTTCACGAATGCACTAAAAAGTCCTGTGAGCATTTGATCCCCAGTGGATTTGATCAGCAAGTTTTGCGCTTGCTCGCAGCTGGGTACCCTAAACACATTCGTGTTGCGGTCGCGGAGGGCCTTCTGAGGAAGCGCTGCTTCGTGGAAAACAATGGGAGCCAGCTGGCAAGAGAAAGAGGAGAAGTTGTGATACCGTATATACACCTAGTGTCACACAATTTAAAAAAGTAGCAATGCGATCAAATGTAAAGGTAGTATTTTCTGCGCCCAATAAGCTCATGGACCTTTGCAAACTATCAAAACCCGGCGTGCGTGCCAAACACGGATGTGAAAAGAAGCACAGGACGAAATTTTTGGACTGTACAGTTGGTGTGGCTTATCGCAATCCGTTGTCCTGTGGCAGGCACTAAGTCGGGCAGACGGGGCGCTGCCTAAATGATCGGCTTCGCGAGCACAATAACAACGTGCAAAGAAGAACGGCGGCTTTCTTGACTTGCATTGCAGGACATGTGGTTGTACCCCGCTGTTGGATGGATGCGTAAAAATTGGGAAATGCAAGTCAGCGTTAACACGCGAAACCGTAGAAGCCGAGCACATTGATTATTTAGGAGACACGTGTGGTGCTATGTCGTCGGTTACGTTATCGGAGAAGGAATTGTTTTTCCTGAGAACGAGATAGTGCTATTTTCGAATTACGCTCAGTGATGGTCATTTTCCTTCGCTTTTGTCGTTTTGTTTGTTGTCATTGTGACGATGGTTGAGATTATAAATACCGGAACACCTATTCAATAAAATTCAGTTGAAAGTTGTGCCTTGTTGTGTCCTGTTCTCTTCTTTTGTCCTCGTCTTTGCTGCGCACCAGATTGTGTAAGATGTCAAACCAACTCGCCCAAACAACCACTTTTTTTGGAAATAGTATATAATTTGCTATTAATCATATCAGTACGCAAACGCTCTGCACTCGTCATGTTAGCATTCGCGACTGTAAATAAGAAATTCCTATATTCAAACTCGCGCATTTCAGTAGTCACGTATAATAGAACGCACAGTTACAGCTGCTTTGTAATAAGATCGTGATAATGTGAACTGTTTTAACCATTGATTGAGTGCGTATAAAATGTTTCTTGCTTCGTTTAGATGGAAGTGACCCGATTGAAGTGATTGATTTTCGACTAAATTAAGGAACAAATTATGTTTGTTCTAATTTGAGGAAGCCGCAAGAAACCAAGAATTCAAAATAAGCTAATGCCCTAGCTACATGAACACTCTCAACGATCATTGAGCGAACGATCGTTGGCATCTTCGAGCTGTCATTGAGCTGAACTAATTTGCCCGGTGTTTTTTGGTACATAGGCATAGCAGCCCCTACTTTTTATCCTAATTGAAACCAAAAAGAAACAAAAACTAATGTCACATTACCTTTCTTTAAAAGTGATACAAACAAAATATATGCACATTTTCATGCATTAAAAACGTTTAATACTAAACGTAGTAAAATTAGTTTTGTTATTTTATTGAAAGAAACGATAATCGAAACGTTTCAAACAAATTCTAGCAAGAGATTAATAATGAAAGTCTCTGGATAACGAAAGTTACTCTACGCTCGCCGAGCGTACTGTAACTGTATAGGCTCTGCTTGCAGATTCAAGGTATTGAGTGCCTTTTGTGACGAAAGATAAAGAAAACGAAAAAAAGAAAAACGCGGCGAAAGAAAAAGCTTACATGACCACCTTCCGCCAAAGTGGCGGAAAGTGGTGACGTGAGCCGAACTGGATCTAACCTTTCATGACGGGAAAGCGATCTTGCATGCGACAAGTTTTTGACGAAGCATGATCCTCGATTTGCGTTTGTGAAAGATACGTCCTACACTAAAATGCGAATGAACTAGAAGCATCATTGACCATTGAATATAAAGTGTAGCCCCGGGGTACAGTGAAATTGCGTTCTTTTATAACGCCAGCGATGTTTTAAAATATCTTCCCAAAGTCTCGTAAGCGGACGACACGGCTGACGATCGCGTTGCTCGCGTCTGCACCGCTCGAGGAGTGATACGGGACTGGCACACCCGTGCACCTCAGAGGAGACAACATCGCGCAGCTACGGCTAGCGAAAGGATGAAGTGTTCGTCGGCTACCACATTTTACCGAGGGCATAGGGTAATTATCTATATTGTAGTAGGCTGGATCGTGGATCGGGTGCCGGTCGGTGGCTCCACCGGCGGCCAGTACTTGACAACAGGCAATCCACGCAAGTCTAAGGGAGAAACCAGCAAAAGTAGGAATATTGAAGCTTGTACGCTGTGCTCAAAGGCGAGTATCTTAAGATGTGCTCCGACCATTACATCGGGTGTTTGGAGATCAACTCGATATTCGCCAAGCGTTCGAACGCCGAATACGTAAATCAAATGGGCCGGAGCACCTACGGCTGAGCTGGCAAGCTTGCTCGCCAAGAGGAGTAAACAAAGCAACTTGCCGTCAATAAGACCGCACTTGCGAAAACCCAGAAGTTGATGAATGTTGAAAACGTTCAATGTTGACAGCGGCTTTCCAATAGTGAACGAATTCAGCGTAGCAAATCCTTCAAGCTTGTCGTCTGCTAAACCCAACTCATCGAAACCTCCATGGACTCCGCGGTAACTCTTGGTGACTCCTGTCTCATTGCTCTGCACTGCATTTTTCGCCCATCGGAATCACTCTAGACCACAAAACAACAATTTATATGAACTGTGAGGGCTGTTAGTGTAATCTTTGTGCACAAGCTATTCGGCTGGCTTAATGAAAAGAAGCCAAAGGTTTCAGTGCCGACAACAGCTTAGAAATGGGGGAAATGACACCTTTTCTCGTTTTTCCCATAGGGTCCTCTCCATTAGCTGATGTCAGGTGATGGCTTCTTGTGGTGCCACCCAACCCTAGCAAGACAAACCTCGATACGCGATCCAGCCTACTACAATAGGGATCAGTGGCTAAGAGAAAAGCAGGAGACAAATGACTGGACGACGGCGCACGAGTTGTGTATCGCAGCACTATATCTTCTCTGCTCCGCACGCCACCTAACCGCCACTTCATCAGCGCCTTCGGGTCTCCTGTAGAAGCGGCGGTTGCTTCCCGCAGTGCAGCCTTGGATCCGGCATGGCCACCCTTGGAGCACCATTTCGATACTTTCCTCCGCAAGCGGAGCATAGGCAGTTAGTCTAGCCGAGCGTGGGCTATCACGTCTCGCCATCATCTTTTTAGCGGCAGCTTTGGCAACGAATCTGAATCTTCCAACAATATTTGCTGCAGCGATAAATCTACATACCTCCCTCAATCTACCGTAATATTAAGTGCTCCTCTGGAACTAGCCATCGGCAACAATGCGGCGGACGGCTTTCTGTCATCTGTTAACTAAGGTAAGCCAGTTTAGTCGAACCCAACTTTCGTTAGCGGCTCACTGACAGTTTTCGCCACCATGAAACGGCGGCCGATCGCTTTTGAGTCAACTGGCGTTGTCACGATCACAGTTGATAGCGTTCGTGTAAGTAGGGTATAAGACGCAGTGTTTCCGCTAACAGAATGGCTTCAAGCCAATAGTTATTACCAGGTTTCCCTGAGACGTCGACAGGAGCATTTCTTCGACGTCATGAACGATACACCAGTGTTCCTTCATGCCTTTCAAACAATGGTCATATATAACGTGTGCTTCTTCATCACCGTATGTGATCTCCAAAAAGAAAATATTCGAAAATATGCGGATGAGTGAACAGTACTTTATCGAATGAATAACAAATTTTACGAAACTGCCGAAAGTCAAAATAAACGGCGGAGCCTAAATTTGAACGTTGGGCTGCCACTGTCCCGGAGGTTGTGCTAACTACTCCACCAATCCATATTGACTTTCTGGCATGCTTCTGTTTGTCTCATTAAAGCACAAGAAACCAGATGTATCCAATCAAAGGTGTTCTGGAAGCATACCGTGCCGCGTGGAACACGGAACGATGTCTGCTGGCACGTGGCACTAGACCGGTTTTGCTTCATAAATCCCCTCACTGTTTTTCTCGTCACTTGTACAAGTAACATTTCTGTTTACGAGCTTTAGAAACACTGTGTCGTCATCATTTGCAAGAATAAAGAACCATGCTTGAATATATCACGAGGAATATTTTACTATCTTACATGTTCCTCAAAGAGGAAATAATCGAAAATATGCTGACGAATAAAGTGTACTTGATCAAATAAATCAATATTTTACAAAACCACCGAAATACAAAGCAAACGGCGGAGCGAAGATTTGAACTCTGGGCCTCCGGTCGGAGACACTCCACCTTGACTTTCTGTTTTTTCCTCTCTGTCTTATTAATCCACACAAAACTGTACGTATCCAATCAGAAATGTTCAGAAAGCAAATATTTGTTAACTTATCTTGCGTCGAGATGTCAGAGACGGACATCAGCTCACTTTGAAAGGAGCTTTCCTTCTGCTCTGATAATAGCCCGGTAAAGGAATAATAACGACATCGCGACTTCCATCACTTCGCACGAACTCCTTGCCTTCGGGAGCATCAGTCTGAGAATGCGAGCTCTTACCCCACTCACCCATTCTTAATACCCAGTAACTTTACGCCCTTTGCCAGCAGAGATTTAAACCTGGACCTGAATGTCTTTCTGAACGTGCAGGCCGTTCAGAGAGACTTTAAAGCTATGTAAACACAGTAACCAGAATGCCACCAAAAGTAACTTCAGGACACAGGAGCGAAAGAGCCTCGAAAGACTCCAACGCCGAGAGGATATTGGAGTCAATCCTCGATGTGTAAACTGAACGCCTTGCGGCAGTTAAACAAAATTACTTTTTAAACCGCACACAGTTTTAATCCTATTACCAGGCACGCGGCTATCATCAATCCAGTCTTAAAGCGCTTACATAAGCATAAAGAAATAGACTAGCACATTTTAGCTTTCTTAACGTCCACCGATTGCAAACCAGGGTTCTTCTTTCTTATTTCGAAGACTCCCAAACCCGGAAAACAAGCCGCCATTTTGCTTAACCCGACGGCACCGTAACTGAGAACATATCCATCTTTTTAGACTACCACATAGACAACCTCTCCAAAACTTTCGCATCCAATGTCAAATGTACCGATCACTTCCTGAACATTTTCTCCGACACACATATACCAGAAAACGCCCTGTTGGCAAAACCAGATATATCATCACTTTATACGAATATACCACACGTTGAAGGCAGAAAAAAAATATTGTCGATCCGGAGACACTTTTAAATCTTTCAGACTAAACTCTAAACGTCCATCGCTATAAATTTGACGACAATCGTTATATCCAAATTAACGGCACATCAATGAGAACCAGAATAACGCCAAAATATGCAAATATATTAATGGGAGTTCTCGAACACATTTTGTTTTTACGACAATCTGCAAAGGCGCCTTTCTTTATGACCTGGCAGCACAGCCTTAGCCGCTTAAAAAATGTATTGACAGTTTCAATCATTTCCAACCTATTATCAGGATCACTAGTTCCCATTCTAATACTAACAGTAACTTCTTAGAGGTTTCTATAATGCTCGCTGATGGTTCACTGAGCACCACGCCCACCCGGAAACCAACCGATTCACCATAATATATATTTTGTTTAAAAGTTCACACCCCCGGCAATTAAAGACAGCTAACACCTACAGTCAAGCCCTTCGATGCCTTTGAATCGCCTCGGACGGTAAAGATTTGGACAAGAATGTACACAAGCTGGAAGAGGCGTTTAAAATGGAAGACTACTACCGATTTATCTTAGATACCATAAACAGGGCACGTGCAACAGACCAAAAGCGGTGCTCTCCAAAGAAACTGCTCAAAATAAAGCGACCAATCCTGTAAAGCTCACACTTCCGTATATTAGTAACCTTTCAGCAATAACTCAATTTAACGAGGACATCAGCACTCAATTGTTGCAACAACGTGATAACATTAACACAATCTTCACTGACGCGCCATAATAGTTTATTGAAGCCAGTAAAGCGTTCGCAATAATCTAGTTCATTCAAAATTAACCAAACCCAGTCTTCCGAAATCCACGAGATGTAAACCATGTCAAAAATCGCTCTATAAATTGTGCTGTCGAATGCAAACCGCCAAAACCGTATCCAGTTCAAGTTTCAACTCTTGTTTTATCGAATCAGGCGTGACGTCGGTTGCGACTTGAAGAAATGTATACCCAATTGAATGTAATGCACGAAAAGGACGATTAAAATGGCAGGAAAAAATCTGCATCCACCGCAAGTACCCAGACCGCCCCCCCCCCCCCCCCAAATTATTCCAGGACAGTGGCCTCATCCCGGGCCTCCAAACAAGTTCCTCCACCACCCCCTGGTCGAGCCCAGAGACCACAGTTTCAAAGTTTTCCTCCTCCTTCAAAACTCCAAAATCCTACCTTGCAGCCACCACCGCGTCCATTTTCACTATCAAGACATCTGAGAACAGGACCTGTACCTGCTCGACAAACCCCTCCAAAATTAGACGAAGGGGACGACTTCCCTGACACTACGGGGTACCAAGCCAAGCCCTCAAGGAAACGACCGCCGTCTAATGGAAGTGCAATCTTTTCCAAACCTGACGGACCGTCACTTCAAATGCGGCCCCGACGAAAGCCTTGGAATCAAGTTATCTCTCCTCGTTTTGGAGGTATGATGTTAGAAATTGGGAAGAAAACTTCCTCGTGTGCCCGTGGACATGATGGTTGCGGACTGTCACGAAAAGAAGAGAAAAAATTCGGCAGGGACACTTAAGACTGCTTACGTGTCGGAATGCGAAAGCATTATTGTCCCTTTGGTGAAATGTTTTCGATTGATGTTTTCGACATGAATTACATTTCTTTCTGATCAATCGGTGTGCTTTGGCCACAGACCTGAAGCATTCGGACCACTTTTTCTGCATTACGATGAATTTTATTTCGAGCTACACGACCTTCTACGTCTAATGGTAGGTCTGACCTGATTATGTCATATTCTGTTGCGACAATGTTTTCCTCATTAGAGGGATATATGTCTGACGTGCAACCTTCACGTTGTAACGGTTGCGGTGGTGTCGGTGGTGGTCGAATGAGGTCGGTTTAGAGTACCATTGATTTGTGGTCGGTGCGGCACGCACTAGGCACACCTTCAGTCAGCCTGACCCCAAAAACGACCATAGTGTCAGCAAAAAAAAAACAAAAAAAAACGCCATGGTGTCGGGGAAGCGTGCTCGTCTCGCACCTCTCAGGCCCGGGTTCGATTCCCACCCAGACCGAAATATTCCAAATTTTATTTTCAAATTCGTCATTTACGTTGTTTATCGGAACCACCCTGATAAAGTTGACGCGAATCCACGCATTGTTGACGTGTTTTTACTCGTTTCTCCTCCTGCTATTTTTTGTACCACCGCTCGGTCACGCCGCCGCCGACGCCGGAATTTTGTGCAATTTGGGATATAATGCTTTCGCATTAAGAATAGACAGTTCAAGTAAATACGTTTCACCGAACAAAGTTGTATTGTCAATTTGCCCCTTCGGGCGCACTCCGTGTGCAACACAGGCATTAACTCAACTGAAATACGTTCACTCAACTGGAGAATGTTTGGATGTCATACGTGCATGCGGTCATTCTGCATTTCCCTGACAAATAATAGAAATGTGAATGTAATTTAAATCTACAAAATGAATTGCATTACAAAACCAAGAAAAACCTCGAGGTGCACTTAAGCAATTCTTATGAGTTGTGAATGCGAAAGCATGCACGCGACTCTTCCGCCCCCTTCGTTCTTCTGCGGCGTACTTGCGTCGGCGTTCGTGCGCGCGCGCTGTCCTCGGCGCGCTGACCTTGGGCGTAGAGGAGTGCAGCCGCTGCCTCGCGGACACGCAACGCCATGGGCTGGCGGTCGTTGAAACTGACGCGCAGCGGCCAATGGGAGCCTCGCCGACGCGCGCCAGCCAATAGGACCGAAGCCGAAATCCACCAGCTTTACTCCGCTCCTTTTGAGATCGGAAAAACCAAGTTCCGCTTGGCTAGGCTTTTCGCGTGGTTTCATAGCTGGGAGCTGGCTTCATTTGGAGAAACGTTTTAAGGTGCCGTTTGGCGCGGCTTCAAACCTGATGGCGTTGGCTCGCTCCATGGGAAAGTTAATGCTTTCGCATTAAAACAAGTGTAAAACGGTAATTCAAGGATAGCCGGGGAAAATAGAATTACTGCAGGAGGCTGCAGCTTGAGTAGTTTCTTCCTCAACCGTTATATATTAAATTTCCTTTTATATGGTAGTCGGTTTTACATTTCGAAAACTTCAAATTTCAACATTTAAAAAGGCACGCTTTAAACAGTCTCAGCTCTTCCAATGAGGAACTAAATGGATTTCATAGTTCCTCTATCCCGGCTACTTTACGATTAAATATGGCCACACCCGTGCGAAAACAGTCAATATAAAAGCGAAACGAGGGCTGCAGCAAAGGACCTCTCCTTGAAATATATACGGCTTTCATTAGACATTGTTCTATATTTAGTGCCACTGTTGTTCTTAAAAGGCTCAACCACCTACAAAAATACAGGAACAAATCGTTTAATCCATGAAATGAACAATAAATACAGACCCCATTGAGCAAAAAAAAAAAAAGAATTCCAGGAGAGCCTTTAGTCTGGGTGTCTTTGAAGCTTAATGTGCGCCTCGCACAAAAGTGGGTGAGCTTTTCTCCGGTGAACTTTCCTCTGGGATTCAGTAATTCGCAGGCGGCGACTATTTCTAAACAATCAACATCTCACAAGTTATCAAGTATGCAGGGAAAACGCGAACGGACCTCTTCTTCCTTTGTTTCATTCCCAGCTCCATTTTTTTTCGTGCACACGTCTAAGCCAGGGTCACTCCCAAACGGAGGCCCGGTCGCGGGCCGAGTTCTGAACGAGTCGTTAGTTCCGGAAGCGTTGGTCCTGATTAGAGCGGAGTCGTACCCTCCAACCTTCCCCACAATTCCCGGCTATTTGTCTCGGTGACCTCCGACTGCGTCACGAAACTTCCCTCTCCGAGATAATTTCGCGTAACGGAATCAGGGACGCTCGATTGCACCCGAGACTGTCGCACCACGACTGCCAGAAAAAAAAAAAGCGGACGCTCGCTTTTTTTCGCGTTAGTTCATTTCGCCCCTGCTTGTGCTACGCTACTTGACACAGTTAGCACGTATTGGAATCTCGCTCTTTATATTTCTTCTTTATCCCTCCTTTTCTTTTTTTTTCACTCAATCTTGTCTAGGAAAGCTCTGGCGAATGTAACGTTTCATGCCACAAAATAAAGACATGCTATACGTACGAAGCGGAGAGCTCATGCCATTCGGGTCATTCTTTTCGGACGGCGCGTGTATCACTGGAGAGCGTGTTGACGCACTCCCGCGGCGACAGTCTGCGGCTGTTAATTACAAATATGTTAACCGCTTGGCCCCGTCGTACACGCCACTTCGCGGCGTCCAGCCGGCAAACCACCCCCCCCCCCCCCCCCTCCGAGTCCCGCTGTCCACCATTCAACTTCCGGAAAGGGAGTCCCATACAATTTAGCTCAGCGAAGTTTCAAAACAGCATTTAGTTTTTCATTGATAATTGTAAAAAAGAAATGTCCTAATTATCGTCAAAGGTTCGACAAAAAAAAGGTATGTTCGAAAACAAAAAGTACGCCCACTCTGGCTCGAACGTGGGTCCGCAGCGTAGTAAGCGGGCACCTTTCCACTAAGCTATGCTACCATTTTTTTTTCGTTGTTGCCAGACTGTATTTATTCACCAAAATACACTTTCAAAAACACTTGTGAGAATAGGCAAGCTGATCGAATTACGACTGATGCAAACCTTCTAACATGATCTAAATGGGATCAGTCCATCTAGGATCGGCAACCAATCAGGCCCATCTCCCAAAACCGTATACACTTTCCTTATTCAACGAATGCTCTGAGAAAAATACTGACTCACTGGTCGAGCATCTACATCGGCATGCCGCGCAGCCATGCGGCTCTTCCAGACACTGTGCAAGCCAAAAACCACAAGTAAATCACACGGCACAGAGACGGTTGGGGCAACAGGCAGAGAACGTATCCCGTGTGCGCTTAAAGGAAATTCGTTTTGCAGGGTTCGCTCCCGTACATCCCAGCACAACACCACGTCCAAACAATCTAAAAACACATGCTCTATCGGCTCATGCCTTTTTCATAAGATACAGATCGCACTCCAGGGAACGAATATACCCTTTTCGTCAAGCGATGTTCTAAACGAAAGTGTTCCACTGTGAAGTTGAAAGCAAAAGTTTTGTTTGTATTTTGCCGGGACCAACATTCTCTTAACGCGACGAGATAAATCCTGTCCTAAAGATGCTTTGTAAACAGATCAACACAAAGTAGTCGGAAAAAATGTTTTTATTGAACTTCCTTAAGTCACCTTAAAAAAAAAAAGAAAAGAAAAGCACTCAAACATTAAAAAAAAACGCTCGATTGAAAATTCGTTTGCATTGTCAACTTTCTTCAGATAAGAACTCAGTGGTCCCGTAGCACCATAATAAGGTGAAACTACGAAATTGGACAAGATACCTCACAATTGAACCTGAAGAACAGTACGCAGAAAGGGCTCTTATTGATCTGCAGAAAGAACAAAAGAACGGTTTACAAGATGGCGTATAAAAAGGTGTGATAAAAAGAGACCATCATACCTTACGCGTAGAAACAAATTCATTCGGCTGACGCGCTTCCAGTGGGACGTCCACATATATACAGTGAAAAGGCGATGTAGCTTCTAAATCTAAAATCTAGAACAATCCAAGACCTGTACAAGATACCACAGCTTAGCGACAAAGAATGACTTACACACTGTAGCGCTTGCGAAATTAGACAAATGGCGGCCTGCACCGGGGGTCACTTTCTCACGCAGCTTATCGGTCTCTTCGTTCCACAGACCTGCGCCGTTAGGATAGCATTCCAATGGTACGCCAGATAGCGCGCGGGAAGTGTTGACTAGGCAACGTGAGCGGGAAAGTTTGACATCGATGCCCATCGGCCGTGCCGAAAATCCGAAACTTTGCCCAATTTACGAAACAATTAATCCGAGAATTCTTTTGTTTTTGTGATTTCTACGGTTGTTAATGCTCTCTCTATCTGTGCAAATATTAGCAATGTAGTCCGCATAGGCCAGAATGTGAACCTCTTGCGCATTCAAGGTAAAACCGCGAACATGCTCGCTTTGAATGATACTCCAATATAATGGTTCAATATACAAGGCAAACTGTAATGGCGAAGGCGGAGAGCCTGGCCTAACAGAAGATTTTACAGGAATACGTTCAGTGACTCGTTTAATAATTAAAAGAGTCGTTGTGCAATTATAATGTGCGATTTGTACTCCTTCAAAAATAATGGGTCCTATATCGATATGCTTCAAAATTTGGCTTAGAACGGCATACGACAACCCGGTCGAAGGCCTTTTCCAAGTCAACTTCTAACATGGCCACTTTGATCAGTTCAGTATCACAGCCCTTCAAGATACTGCGCGCAACGTGAATGCTGGTCACAATAGTCCGGCCTTGTGTGCCGCATGTCTGATCAGGCCTAACAACACTCGTTATGACGCGCTGCAAACGACGACCGAGGACATTATTTAGTATTCTGTAGTCAATATTATTAAGGTTTCTGACGGTAGGAGTTAACACGGCGAAGCTTAACGGGTCGTCAAATTTTTGGATTAACACAGTGTGGTGTCCGTGAGCAGGAGGGGGGTTAGAACTTTTCTTTTATATGCCTCGGTAAAAACGTCGGGCTGAAAAATGTCAAATATGAACAAAGGTAGAAACACCGAAAAACTAACACCACTAAATTTGAGGATGAATAAACTCCGAAAACACACAACCCTACATGTCAATAATAATAAAAAAAAAAAAAAATGACAAAAGGCGATTTGCTGAACTGTGGTTCTGGTAAAAATTCGAAACCGATAAGCAAAGAGAATGGTAAAAGGCACGCGGCTCAAGTTCACCGGTAACATTTATTGTCAGTTTCCAGCCGTTTAAAGAATATACAGTCATCATCAAGAGTCGTCCGCATGACGTCAGTCTAGACGTCACAACAAACGACTGTCACGCGCAGATTTGCCTTGTTCGCATGCATATTATTGTCATTTTTTATTTTAATCAAAAGTGAGTGTCTTAATGCGTTTAAAATTGCACAGGCTGCAGAAACCTTTAAGGGGCCCTGCAATAATGTTTAACCGTTTACATTTTTTTTTTTTTTGCGGTTTCCACGTTTCGTGGGATTCGGGCAAGCCAGCGGGCACGCAGAGAGTAACTAAATATCAGTGCGTCATGTTTTAACTGGACGACGCGGAAACCTCCTCCACCTACGGGGGCAACCCGCGTTGCCGAAAGCGCGCGAAATGTGACGTCTTTGGTCCTGGGTTTGCTCCTAGTCAGAGCCGCTAAAAGATTCTTTTTAGTCAAAATACAAAATATAAGTGGCGCGAGCCGTTTCTACTATTTATAAAAATAGTTTTTGCTCGGCATTTTAGATCAGAAAAGAAACAAATGCAGTTTATTAAGTACGATACAACAAATGAACCGTCGACATACCCGCCACCAAGCGGTGGAAAAGGCGGCGCATGCTAGAAAGGTGTAGTGGGATGAAGCAACGGCGACTGGCAAGCGTAGAAAGGTCCCGGATGTACGCGGCGGCGCTGCACTCGAGGATCCGGCCGGTTTTGAGCGTTCCGAAGGCCTTTGGCGAGCAGCTTTCGCTTGCGGTTTGGCCTTTTGGCGGTATGGCAGCGCGAAGTGGCTCCCGTTCTGAACTTATCTTTGCCGCGTGTTTGCTGTGGTTTCGGGCCAATGAAGTGTCATGCCGAATTAGTGTTTAATCGCGCAGCAAATGGAATGCGAGCCGCCCTGGCCGCCCGCTTCATACAGCCTATCTAGAACATGCTTCAGTGGTGCCCTCTCGAGCTGTCGACACGAAGTGCGGCAGCCGTGAGCACTCGCTAAGCTCAATACCCTTCGCCTAGTTCACGGCCTCTCAAGCAACCAAGGACGTCATGAAGGATGTTATTGTTTGCTTGTTTTGTGATTTTAATTTGCTTATAACTTTTAAAATAAAGCGAAATTCGAGAAAAGAAAAGTTTTATTAAGTTACTACGTTCAGTGCGCTCAGGTTCGGTGCAAATTAAGAACCAGTAAAAACGTCCTTGCAGGGCCCCTTTAATAGAAAACGCATCGACACACTTTTTACACGTTTGAATCATTGTTTAGGACCGTTCCATTTAATGCA
The DNA here is from genome assembly GCF_016920785.2 of Ixodes scapularis. Classification (NCBI taxonomy): domain Eukaryota; kingdom Metazoa; phylum Arthropoda; class Arachnida; order Ixodida; family Ixodidae; genus Ixodes; species Ixodes scapularis. The sequence continues at coordinate 69,931,226 of NW_024609882.1, read as the reverse complement.
AAGAGCGTCAAAAGTATAAAGACTATTATAAATAATATATAGCTTAATTCGAAAGCAATAAACCTGCTCGCTCGTAGGTCACTACAGAATGAGGTATTTCTCAGGAATAACAACGTAAAGACCCTTTTTGAGTTATAGTTGTGGCTTCTCAGACTCTCGCGCTATCTATATGGAATAACCTTGCTTCGGAAGTTTAAGATTACTGACAAAATGCTTTTTTAAAGAATGTGAAAATTCCAATTTCATATTGGTGCGTAAACTTTTTATTTCTAGCTTTTCGTCTACGGCATTATTGTTACTGCATTATTCGTATGAGGAAGGTTTGAAGCAACCAGAAACAAATGAATGCTCTCGCATATATATTTTTCTTGATAACTCACAGAAAATGAGTGGCTCGCGACACCTTAAATTGAAATGTTACGATTCATATCGATTTTATTCCTCCAACAATAAACTACAGTTAGCGTTTGAAAAAATAGGTTTAACTTTTCAGTGCAGTAAACGCATCCTTATAGCAATATTCCCTATGTTTCGCGCGATTTTGAAAAAAAAAATGAAAATCATTTGTTTGACAAGAACAATGAACGGACAGGTCTCTAGTCCTTCTCTTTCGATTGTGATATTTAGACGTTTTTGGGTCCCTCTAGCTTGCTTGGTTCCCTTTTTACCTAGAATGTCCTGGAAATTTCTACTTTTATTTTTTATTTCTTTCACCTCTCTTTGACCCAGCAGCCTGCATTTCCAAATAAATAAATACAGTAATAATCGTAATCATATAGAGTTTGAACATTGCATAAGTGCTCCTTCTGCGGCGTCAGTAAACAAACTTTTTTTTTCTACTTCTGCGTGTTTTTATTTTTTGAGCGGTGCGCCGCTAACTTCCAAGTTCGCTCCTCTGCTGTCGTCTTGTTGAGCACGTTCGAAAACGACTATGGACTCAACACTCTTCATATTTAAGACAGCATGAAAGAACTCTCGCGAAATTGTCACGTCCGGAATTAATTTGCTCGTTGAAGCGAAAATAAGTAAAATAAAACTTATCCGGCATTTACGCAATACAATAATTTTCGATGCAGAGTGAGTTCCACAGAACACGAACACTTAATTGGGAAGGCTTTCAATATTCAAATTGTAAATGGACAAACCTGAAATTCGGCACGCGAACGTCGTTTGGCAAAACGTTTTGTCTTTTATTTTTGTAGCTGGAACTAAAAAACTTATGTAAATCCCCCCTCCCCCCCCAAAAAAAAACAAAAAAAACTGCCGGTTGTGTTGTTTTTATATTTTATATCGGCATGCTTCTTGCCTGCCTAATAACTGCCCAGAGGGCATTTTACGTCCCTAGGACATCCCACGTTCGTCTCACTTCGGACATTTAGACGTCCACCGGATGTCCATTTACGTCCGAAAGACATTCACCGGATGCCCATCGGACCAGTGATTCCAAGAACTCGGAACATGGCACGGCTCATCCATGGGACGTCCAATGACGGATGTACGGACATTTGTTGGAACAGCCACCGAATGACCCTCCTGTGCAATAATATTGCATTTTCTTTACAAAAGTGTTAATGCATGACATTTGTCATTCTCTCCAACATTGTTACAATTATTGTTTGCTCTTTCTGCGCTCCTGTTTTGTGTAGTACTATTGTTGAGCTATTTGTCTGCACTATATATGAAAAATTCCCATAAACGTGTTTCGATGATATCATGCACTAGTGTATTCCTGCATTAAACTCACTCCAGTGCTTCGCTTCAGTTGGGTTTGCGTGCATGCAAACCTATCAGTAAAGCGTAGCATCGGAGTGAATTCAATGAGGAAACAAATTTGCCCATGATAACATCGGAGCATGTCTATGTGAATTTCACATATATAGTGCAGAAAGATACCTCGACAATATTACTTCACCAAGCTTGAGCTCAGAAAAAAAGATTGAAATATACCAAGAGTAGGTTTAGTCTTTGCTCCAGTAAGCTAAATTGCGACAGTATGTCTGCAAGTTAACCAAGACAAGTGACATTTCTCTTAAAACTTTATTGCATATTCAATTAATGTAACTGTTCTTTGCTTATGGGCCTTCATTATCACAAATAAATACAAAAATATAGATGTTCGCAGAGCTAGAAGACTTACAGGGGCACTTAAGTGGATTCTGAGATCTTCTATTCATTGTCATCACCCAATCTGCAGGCTCTAAGCATCCTAAAAACCCCAAAATCACATTCAAGAGTGGCCCATTTCCCTATTAAAAGTCCAATCAAATATTGTGCCACACCCTTCTTTCTACACCGTGGTGCAGAACACCAAGGGGCACCACTGGACGGGAAGGCAGCTACGGAGGGCACGCGACAGCCAATCACGATTGACGGTTTCTAGGCAAACTGGTTGTTCGAAGGGGCGCGTATTCGAAAATTTAGTCCACAGGGAAGCCGTCAACCGTGATTGGCTGTCGCGTGCCCTCCCCTGCTGCCTTTCCGTCTGGTGGCACCCCATAGTGTTCTGTGCCACGGCGCAGAAACAAGGGCGTGGCACGATCTCTGAAAGGATTTTTAATAACGAAATTGGCCGCCCCCTTGAATGTAAATTCGGGTTTTTTGGGACGCTTAGAGCCCAGAGATTGAGTTCGGACGGTAAATAGGCAATTTCGGAATCCACTTAAGTGCTTCTTTAACTATAGCAAGTAAAACCAATTTAACTACAAATAGAGCACTTGCACCGCTGGCTGGCCTTTTCATATTCTCGTTCTGGAGCATGTCTGAGCGACGAGTTCGTTGCAACTTCGACATCGTTCTTTGTTGATAGAGTAAACCTCTTGTTTACTGCATCTGGAAGAAAAGCAGTATGAAAGCAAATATAATTACAGCCTTGCTGAAACCATTGTATCCTTCAAGGGCAGCACGGGATATGAGATATGACAACATATACCTTCATCTGTTGGTTCAAGGGGTATGGAAACTAAATTCTACCGCCTATTTTATTGCTTAGATGTCGACTCGGCAATGACATCAGCTCGCAAAGGCGAATGTTTTCTTGAAAAGGACAAGAAAAGAAATGTTAAAACAAACTAAACTATCACCAAAGTGCACGTGGTCGATGTTTCCAAAACAGTGTTGTATGCTGTGACTACGAACACTGTAGTCATGACATGCCTTTTGACATATGAGTAGTGCTGCTCTCTGGAAGTTTAGGTCTACCTGTGGAAGTCGCCAACGCGTGAAGCGAAGTTTCGGCGGAGAAAGCAAGCGTAGAGCTGGCCATGATGAACCCGTTAGGTTGATTGCCCCGGTTGACCCAATGGCCAATCGGTTTCGGTGCGGCATTTATTTTGTTGGAAAGTGCAGGAGTGAAGAGCTTCTGTGGGTTTTTACGCCCAGATGCAGCACTATTGTGTGGCAGAGGACTGAAGTAACAGCGTGCCACATCGCGAGCTGCCGACGCATCAATTTCCAGGCGACGGATGTGTTTCGCACATCTTTTGTTGTCCATGTGAGTTCTAACAAATGATCGCTTGCGCTCTGATCACTTTCGTGATGAGGATTTCAAAAAGAGCCCCAGGTTAATGAAGTGTTTCGGTCCGACTATGCAGCCACCACAGTGTGGGCGGGCAGTTCGTCGAGCGACTAGTGCGGCTCTCAGATAGCTCGAAGGGCCGAGTTGTAATGTGCTGGCGCCACCGAGTAATAAAGGTGATAATTACGTCATAGAATAAAAAAAAGGTGAAAACAACCCACACAGAAAGAATAAAAGCACTGCAATGCACGAGGGACAGACAGTCACAGTTCCCTCGTCAATTTCAGTGTTTTTATTATTTCTGTGTAAACTGTAGTCTATCCCTTGTGCTCTGCTGTGAACCTTAAACGATCGTGACACAAATTTTAGTAATGAACTTCACAGAATTAAAAAAAGTGAAACTAACCAAACATGAGTTGACGAATGCAAAGCGTGCAGAACTCCTTCCACTTTTTTCTCTCCCACACGTACTCGGTACCTAGCTTATCAGTCAGCAGGTACGCGAGCATCCGTATCGTTGCAGTGTTGGGGTTTCGTCCACCAAGTTGAATTAGTTCCTTAACCTGGAAATTTCGAAGACGAAACACAAATTGGGTGTAGCATTTTGGAAGAACACAGCTAAGGCAAGTTCCTTTCTGACTATGAAAGCAGTTCTCGAGATCGCCTATTTCAAGAACAGAAGACATAACTAACCCATATTTATCATTTCCTTCTGCTATACCTTTTCATAGTGCAAACTGCAACCAGAAGCTTCGGAGTTTGATTAGTGCAAACTTTAAGACACCGTTTATTTGTGGTAGTTCCAGACAATTTATTAAACCTCATAAGTCTTCACAAAACCGAACTTTCTTGAAATAAATTGGTTGCATCTCAACACGTGGCAAGGAGCATCCTGAAGAACCGCTAGCTAAGTTGTGTATTTTACACACACAGGTGGCATGCACAACAGATACCGTCCCACAGCTAACAGCCCGAATGTATGGTATGCAAATGTGGACATACCAGATGAGCTTCGTCAGATGCACTCAGATCTACCTTGGTTCAACCGGAGCATGTAACAAGAATGCTCGCTGGAGACGATGAGAGCGTCAAGCGTGCTGGCAATCTGCTGCAAGCTCATTCTTATATCATTTTGTATCCTTAACACTTGGCCCTGAAATTCTGAAGAATAAATTAAAGTTACTTATTAGCAAGGTTGTGAAGTACCTAGGTACAGGTAGCTGTGCATTGGTAACTAGGTACTTTTTGTGTACCCGAGGTAAAAATGCTGACTCTTTTATTTCTGGGTAACTAACTCTATCTTAGGGATCATTTCTAGTAACATGAAACTATGACAAGTGACTTTTTTACAGGTACTTTTTTGGCATTTCTAATAAAATTAAGAAGGGTTCCAACCTGCAAAAGAAAGATCACTGTGGAGGAGTCATACCAAGACACTGAGGCTTAGACATTTCCCAACATCGGCATTTCATCCGGAGCAAACTGAAGAGTAACCACAAAACACTGTTGGTGTTAACATCTGGGTGAAGTGGTCTTTAATGAAGTAGTATAGAATGAGGTGAGCAGCCTGTTTATGCTGGTTGCGCAAGCTTTACTGTAAAGAAAAGTTCGTCAGTCGCCCATTGGCAGCTGCTCCCCGTGACGAGAGAGGACGTTGGGGGATGTCACAGTAAAGTTCGACCGATGAACTTCAGCGCACGCTCGGAGAATTGTGAACTTGGCCGTGACGTCAGATTGTCGTCATGATGAAGTTCTTTCTGTCAAGAAAAGTTTTGCATTTTGGGAGCTCAAAGTTGGTGAAGTTCATCAGGTAAAGGTAGCGGAATCCAGATGCGCTCTTCCCCTCCCAGTAACCCGACCGTACTTTTTGTTCTGAATACCATGCCGGCTTAAATTTCAGAGGATAGATGGGCTTGTCAGAAACTACCGGCGGCTAACAAAGGGAGTGACAAGATAGCTGTGCGCACAATAGCACATGTTGCGCGCCCTCCATAACATCTTTCAATAACCTCATTGAAAGAGGTTATAAACACTCAGAATGCCTGCATGTACAGCATTTGTACCTCTATGTACATAAGACAAACGAAGGGGAGACATAGAGCACCCATGAATAATGATGTTATGATAGACTTCCTTATTTCACCACATGATGTTAATACATGTTGGCAGCACACATTAAAAATCTTGCACGTTTAGGATGACAAAACTACTACTTGAGCCAGGAAACAAAGAGTGCCGGATAAAACGAGAAATATCATAACTCACCACACTCTGGCAAGGCAGTGGGCCCAAAGCATGAGCTTTGTCCTGCAATATTACGACAGGTGTGGTCAAGACAAAGCTTCGGCTTACACCAAGAACAGCTTTTCAACAGCAGCTACGTGTGTAAGCAAGCATCCCGACTGACGAGAAAAAGAGTAACAGTGTTACCAGAGTGTTTTGACACCCCATCTTGTGGTGTTCCACGTGGAGAAGGTTTAGCCAAGGCTTATCTTGTGCTATTAGGGTTTATATGCGTCAAAAGGTTCAGCTGACTCTGAGAGTTATGATTCTGAGAGTTATCTCCGAACCTTGTGAACAACTTACTTGGTCTTGATGACGCTGCGTAAAAAAAAAAAAAAAAAAAAAAAAAAAAACTCACCCCATTAGAAATATTAAAACACCCCAAAACAGGACAAATAATGGGGGCACTACCAGATTGCTTTATTTCTTTCAGTGTTGTTCACCCACAAACGAGCAATGAATACGCATCTCACTATGCGAGATCAATGGGACCGGTTTTCATGATCGGAAAAGCAGAGAAAAGTTATAACCAAGAACATACCAGCGAGAATCTACTCTGTCATTCAGACCTCAAAATTTGAATGAAAAAATTACCAAGGAAAATATGTGCTATTTCATTTATAGAAAAACAATCAATCCACTCTATACTCACCTTTTCTATGCTGGCTCACAGTTGGGGATTCCACAAGACATCCATCAGAGATAGGTAGCACAGGCTGCACATTAGTACAAAAAGGATCAAAACCAAAATTACTGTCAATAAAAACTTTGGTCTTGCACGATCTGTGTTTTGTTCGAACCTTTTGATAGAAACACGAAAAGCTGACACTCGAATGGCTTCAAATTATCAAAAAATTATAGTTGCAAATATAACTATATATTTTCACTGATTACCTTACCAGAAAGAACTGCAAGTCGTCAGAAAACAGTCATGTTCATGGCGGTCACACCGACGTGCGCGATGAGCGAGTCCAACGCCTTCGTTGGCGAGTCGTTTCTCGAAAACTCTCGCCCCCAACGCCGTTGATTGGCTCAGCCACTCAGCGACTAGATCTCATCACAAAAAGTCAGGTCAGCAAGCGACCGCTCAAAGCGCGTCGCTTTTTGCCCGCGATGGTCGCTTTTGCGATGAAAGTTATCACGCGACTAGATCGCATCGCCGGTGGGAACGCGCCTTCAGTTTTGCGACACGCGATGACCACACCAGCAGTACAGTGAACCGGCGCCAAGCGTGCACAGAAAAAAAAATAATTAGCGAGAAACCCAAGCGGTAGAGAGCCTCTGACAACTATCTACCTACTGCAACCATGACATGCATAGGACATCATTCTGCAGTGCTTGTAATTTCTTGTGCTTATTGTCACCCTTGAGATACAAGTTCGATTATGTTAAATTACCACAATAAAAGCTATGCCAGTGGCTGGTATGCCACCAGCTTGGCTCACAATCGTGCCAGTGCGCCCATCTAGAGCCATCACATCACATCCAAGCTATTTGAGTTTAGTAGATCGTGTTTTCAGGCCATGCCGTGTATGTGGGAGCTCGCGCTGCCACTTCAAGGCGTACTTTGAAGCGCGCGCGGTAGCAGGCCTTTGAAAAGTATCGACTAAAACTCGCTATCAAGAAACAAAAAACACTTACCGTAATACGTGTCGATTAGTGTTCCAGAGAATCGTTGGGAACAACAAAGTTAAAACTGGACCACGACAGGCTGCCAGAGAGCAAGCGCGCGTAAAGCAGTGGCGGCAGTTGCGGGGAAGCTGGAAAGCCACAATAGTTGGATTGGATTGGCTTAATTAAATTCGCCTATATTTTTTAGATTGTCTGTATTATTAGGTATGACAACATATTATACATTTAGTTTTGTACCCTTATAACGTCGAATTTGCAAATAAAAAAAATAAAGTCATTTTTTGCGCAAGTGTGCTTTAACATTGATCCTTCACAGTGGGCCCTGCGGAGATGCTGATTTGTTGATATGTGCGGTGGCTTTCTGTGCTTGATCAAATAAATCTTTCGTTCGTTTCTTACAACTCTGTCGGGCATTGTTAAGAATTCAGTTGAAGTTCCGCCTTTAGCGCGAGCTTTCTTCGCTGGACAAGTACGGCGAAAGACAAACCGGGAAACTGTTACGCTTGAGTCTTTATGTTGTGTCGTCTCTCATTTTTTCCGTCTCGGGGTTTGGTCTAAAATGTTATGCTTGTTTTCTAGCATAGCTCACGCGTCTGGTGCACCAATTCCAGCAAGCTCATTGACTGAACGAGACCGGTAGTGCGGGACGTACTGCCGACCTCCTGCGGATATCGTGGTTGGGACATCCGATTCAGGAAACTTGTACATAAGATGGATGTCCGTATTCGGCTTCGGACGTACGGATCTTGATCGGACATCCGTCGGATATTGGTGGCCCTCTGGGTGGCGAGCTACCTTACAGGTTGTCATTGTTCATATATTTTGTTAAAATCATTATTTCCCTCGATTACCCTGCTCGTCGCCCGCCCCGACTATGGATTTCTTGGCGGTTTTGTGTTCAGCAAGCCGCTGGGAGTGAGTGATCTCGCAAACCAGTGCACCTACAATGAAGAGGCCGGTATAAAACATAGAAAGTCCACGATCACCGTTTTTGAACTATCATAGTATACTAGCAAATTTCAGTTGACCTCTCCCAAAAACAGATCTTGTTGCAAAACGACGTTTGCGTGCGCAATTTCGGATATGATTCTCTAAAATTCAAAACTTCGCAAGGTGTGCGAAACCTGCTTGTTCTTAGGACCTCATCCGGTAAGTTTACATTTTAGTTCGTTTTACAGCTCAAATGTTTAAGTTATTAGGGCGTTGCCGGAGTATACAGACGGTTATGCATCTTAGGGAGTGTTACCTACCTTTCGCGTATGATGTACCGTGCGATTGCAGTAGGGACACGAAAAAGTATTTCAGTGCGACTTCAACCTGCAAATTAGTTTAACTTTATATCAGGGACTCACATCGTAACCGTAACCGAAACCAAAAACCGATTAGGAACAAATTTTTTTCAGTAACCGTAGCCGGAACGAAACCGCTATTCGAAATTATTGAAAACCGTAACCATAAATGCTTTGCCGGTAACCGATTTTAACCAATATTGACCGAAAAAAATATTAGTTTTTCTTAAGAATTACCTCAAGGAGATATATTGAAATGTCATGGCCATTTGATAGAGTTGCCATCAGCGATTGGTTCTCCTGGTAGTACATTTCCGTTCAATATAAATTTATAATTAAGAATACTTAGTTGGAATCAGTGGTCGAGCTTATAATGAAAACTACTTCTAAACCTGCCCCATCCCTATAATAGCTACATGTATACAGTACGCGTTGCCTTCAGGGTATTAACTAAAATGTTAGAATTTAAAGATGACCATTCTATTTGATTCCTTCAAGACTATCGCTCTTCCTGACCTGCACTAGCCAGATATCAATAAAAGAGATAAATTTACCATCATGTAGAGCTGGCGGAAAAAAAAACTTGGTATATATATATATATATAAATAGGGGCGATTTCATATCAACTTAGGCAGAAATTTAGGGTCGAATTTTTAATTTTGACGAAAAAAAATATAGGCTTTGCGGCGATTCCTATAATAAAAAAAGACACAAATGGCAATTTCGTCGGAATTTTTCTTGTCAAGTTATGGACCGTTGAGGCGGTCAAGGTGGAAACTGACGCTTTCCCAGCTTATCGGAGGTGCCATATTTCACTCCATCTCTTTTTCCTACTTTTTACGCTACATCAATATAACTTTTTGGGAACACTCTAGGCGTAGGCTTTTTCATGCTAATTAAGCGTCTAGGTCATAACATTCTTAATGATATTTTTATTTGTCGAACCGCCTCTCTGTGACGATATTTGACGAAGTTCAGCAAGCTGTGCAGTGTGACCTAATCAACATATTTTAATGATCTTTATATCACCGTAATGTTCAAAATTACGCTCTTTCTTTTGATTATGATTTCTATATGTTGCGAAAAGTAGATAAGCGTTACATGTGTCTGAATAACGAAAATTTTGAAAAACTGGCAAGTTTGGAATCGATTTTCTAAAGAAAGCCCGCTTTTTATTTTTCTTATTTTTTTTAATAGTTAGTTAACATAGTAGTCTATCAGAAACTACCAACAGAAATTGTAATATATTGTTTGTATGGCTGCTATTAAAACTCGAATCTCGTGCTATGAGCATTTTGAACGGGCCTTCGCACAGGCGCTCTGCTGAGCAGAATTTTGGCCTATGTAATGTTTTCTATTTATCGTTAGCAGTTACCTCGATATCCAACCATAAACAGTAATAAAATTCGAGGTAGTGTACTTAAAAACATTTACTTCCAAGTCCGTATCCATAAGTGTGGGCCACCCCCAGCCCTTACTTCCTCCTAATACGGGGGAATGCAGATCGTTAGAGAATTCCTCTGGGGCCTTTTGCTTTCGGCTTTGAGTTTGCAATACCGAACTTGACTTGTGATTGTCATATTTTCTTATGTCAAACAGATATGCAGTGCATATACATTATGTACGATTTGGTATATGAAGCTTAGGAAGTACGGTTTATTTTGTGCGCGTACGGACTCTTTCGTAAAATAACAAGCATTTCGTTGCGTGTAAGGCTTCCAACGTGTTAGTCATGTGTTGAGGTTTCATTTCTATTTTCACTGATTTATGCTGGATTACTTAAACTTTTTCCTCCTGACTTGAGTTTGTCCGGGAGTCTAGATGTTACATATCTCCTCCGTCAATACAGAGGGCGAAGCTCACACACCTTGCAAATCACGCCAGTCCAAAATAAATAAATATTGTTAGGATAAATATCTTTACTTCACTGGCTTTCACGCTCAGATACTGAGGTAAGTGCTAACATTAAATAGAAAACCTTACATAGGTCAAAATTGTGCTCAGCTGGGCGTCTATGCGAAGTCCTGTTCAAAACTCTCCGCTCACAGCGCGACATTCGAGTCCTAACAGCGGCCATACACACAATATATTACAATTTTTGTTGGTAGGTCCTGGCAGACTACTATATTACCTAACTGCAAACAAAAATGAAAGAAATAAAGGATACCATTTCGTCATTTACCCTGAGACTGGGTTTTTTTTTTGAAGAGCAGAAGTTTGAAGAGCAGAAGTAATCGACTTCAATCTTGCAAGTTTTTCTAATGAAAGACTTTCAAGTTTGAAGTCGATTTCCCAAAAAAGACCAAACTTTATATATACGTCATATACACATTTATTATATCCCTGGGGAAGTGGGTAGTGTCCTTGACATGCAAATCTAGAGTTGTAGGTGTGTATCAAATTGGGTCGTAGCCCAATTTGATACAACATAGCCCGATGGAGGTTCCGTTATTCTTCTTATCCCGGATATGACTGGGCGGCCTGGATTGCCAGTTTTGTGAATTTTCGGAAGCACGAAAGCGACCGGGGGATGGTTGCTTTGCCTTCATCACATTATATTCATTATTGGCTATATTGCATATGTTTAAAAGTTGTTTGAGCTTTCACGTTGCGATTTAGTGTGGTGTTTTGTAGGGTCGCCTGGGAGGCGCTCAAACTTTTGGATCGTTTAGTTGGCGGTGTTCTTCCTGAACATAGTCGTCAGTACTGATGATTACAATAGACCTTCTCTTGTCTGCCGCTTTTATTGTGATGTCTTTTCTAGTGATTGTGATTTCAATTATGTTCTCTCTAATTTAGTTAGGTTATCCCGTCTCCTTCTGTAGTGGTGGTACTCTCACATGATATCCTTCCTACAACGGATATGTACAGGTACAGACCGTTGTTGCGATGGGTCTTTCGAGTGCAGTCGCTAGTTGGACGTGGCTGTGTGTTTTGGAATTTGGACGGTTTATCAACAGAGTATTCCTGCAACTTTTGTTGATAATAAGAAATGGTGCCTCGACACGGACCAACCATGATTTCTGTACTTCCTATTTTTTCGAAAATTTTAGAACAAATAATTAATAATCGCCTGACTAGTTTTTTCACAAAACATAATATAATCTCAGAGCAGCAGTTTGGGTTTCAAAAAAATAAATCGACGGAAATGGCACTTGTAAATATTAAAGATAAAATTATTACAAACATTGAAAATAAACAGTTTACCATCGGAATATTTCTTGACTTCCGAAGAGCCTTTGATTCAATTAAACATCAAATACTACTAACAAAGCTAAACATGTATGGTGTAAGGGGCATAGCGAACAAATTAATTAATATTTACTTGAGTTCTCGATTACAATTCACCACTTATAACGGCGTCAAATCAGACATCCATCAAATAGTTTATGGCGTCCCGCAAGGATCAATATTAGGACCATTACTATTTCTTATTTACATTAATGATACCGTTAATATTTTGCATCGCTCAGAAATGGTATTATTCGCAGACGACTCGAATGTATTTTTTTCCGATAGTAACCTCCAGTATCTCGAAAGCACAGCTAATGATCGGTTAAAAGATTTATCACTGTGGCTAGTTGCAAACCAGCTTGAATTAAATATTTTAAAAAACTAAATATATTGTTTTTTAGGGCAAGAAATAAGATGCTTAACTACGACTTAGATATAAAATTTAACTCTTACAAATTGGAGAAGGTTGAGTCATTAAAGGTCCTGGGTGTATGCTTTCATGAACACTTGTACTGGACAACTCATGTGTCCAACTTGTCTATAACACTCTCCATATCAATTGGCACAATACACAAATTAAGATATTTATTATCAACATGGCTTAAGTGCCAATTATACTATGCACTTGTTCACTCTCATTTACATTACTGCTCATTGGTTTGGGGTACGACTACTAAAAATAACCTTGAAAAACTACTAGTGCTCCAGAAAAAAGCGATCCGTTCTATCGAGTGTCTAAGTTATAACGATCACACATCTGCTTATTTTAAAAAAAACATCGCTTGCTTACTATGCAACAGTTAATAATGTTCAACCTTACAAAAGCCATCTTTCATTATCTCAAAACTGACACGGAGTCGTTTCACACCCAATTTCCCTTAAGAGAAACTAACTACAACTTAAGACGTGTGGATTATGCTAGGGGTCACACACGTACGAGCTATGGTGAATGAACATTAACACAGCAAATTCCCCAACTTCTAAACATGCATCCCCAAATTCTGGAAATAGCTGAAGCAGTAAATTCAATAGATACGTTCAAAAAAAAGAATAAAGGATTATATTTTGAAGCTTGAATAATATATTGGATACAAATGTGTAAACAACCTTGTTTTTTTTGTTTTTGTTTTTGTTTTTTATTGTTTTTATCTGTGTTGCCACTCTGAAATCTGCATGGGGCTCGGGACCTTGGTCAAGTGCTATTAAGCACCTTTTGTCCCTGCCACCCCACTTCAAAATGGTTGATAAATGAAATGAAATGAAATGAAATGTAAATGAAGGTATATGAATGGGTGGCCTCTTATCAAATCAGGCAGGCTAAAGGGGTCTCATTTTTAATTTTGACAAAAAATATATATTTTAGCGGCATTTCTGAAATGAAGGACGGTGCAAACCGCGTGTTGCCCAAATTTTTGGTTCTCGAGTTACGAAGCGTAGAATCCGCAGTGGCAGAAACTAGTATCTTTGCCTGCCGTCGCAGGTCGCATGTTTGAAACACCTCTGCTGCCGCTACTGCTTTTTCTACATCGTTTTAACTTTTTCTCCTCACTTAATAGGTACTATTAATATACTTTGATGCACTCAAGTAGTTTTAGAAATTATAGCCTTTTTATGAAAAAAACGACAAACTCGCCGTCTCAATTGATTTTTGGTCAAATTTGACCAATTTGACTTTGTCTGTACTTAAGGTGAATTGTTCTTTAGCTCTATAGAAAACCCAAAGCAAGGTCATTATAGATATAATTATACCATTTTGATCTGTTGACTAGCCGCTCCGGCATCTTCACGTAAACGTTGTAAGAAATAACAAATGTTGAAAGTGTAAAATCGATTTTCTTAAAAAAAACAATATTTGATAAATTTTTAAAATTTTAATTTTTTAAGATATGATAGTCGACTACAAGAAAAGACAATCTAAAATGCCACATTTTGGTTGTATGTCCTCTATTTGAGCCGTAATCGTGTGAAATATGTGCAAATTTGTCTAAAATAGAGCAACCTTACCGGCATTGTGCGCCTCTGCATTTGAAAAATATATTTTATTTTTGTTTACATTTTTAAAAAAGCAACATAAAGTAGGCTAACTTGTTATATTTATTAAAATTTAGAACTTTAAATAGTAGAGAAGCCACATAAGGACACTACAAAACAATGTGTAACAAGAATATACAAATCAAAATGCCATGCAACATGTCAAAAACTTCTTTTATATAAAACGGCTCAAATTAAAGGAAGTTGGCTACTCGTTTTCCAGCTTATTACAATTAAATGATCAATTCTCACATCATTCAAACCTTGTACATAATTTTTGGGGGAATATGCATCGGGTTTCGTCCTCCTAACATCCTGCAGGTCGCTGTCGGTGTACTGCACAGTTCTTGCACCTCAGTAATGTAAAAACGTGCGCACAGAGCAAGTAAATAAGACGAACACATCAATGACACCTTTTCTGAGGTAGTACATTTTTTACTAGTTCGACAAAACTGTGAATCAGTTTTCGCTCTTTGTTGGAGCCACGCAGTTCACGGTTGTAGTTTTGAACATGCCGGCACGCACTCACTGATGACCTTTTAAATTTCGGGACACAAAGCGTTATGTGCATGCCTTGACACGTGTATGCAGCTACTCTGGGCTTTCGGAAATATTTTTAGGGCAACATTTAAGGCCCCTTCTTCAGTGTCTTCCTCCACACGTGTGAAAATCGGATGCCCCTAGGTGGGTTTACCTTCTCCCAAACTTCTTTCTTCGGCTCCTGGAAACGTGTGAGCTTCTCTTTGGCAATTGAGAGCAGAACAAGCCCTTCGACTTTCGGTCTGACTGCCTCAACGAAGCTTTGCGTGTTCGTTAATGAATAAAAATCTGTAGTTGTCAAGTTAGACATGGATGCCTGTTGCTTGAGCATGCAACCCACTTCATCACACGAGCTTTTCCTGTGCCCTGATGAGGAGAATATACAGTTGGAGACGACATTATTTTTCCTAAATTCGTACACCTGGTGCCTGTTTTTGGAGGGCACCGTCTGAAATATAAACGAGTTGCGTGAAAACATTAAATACTTCCTCCAGCCGGCCATTGACAACGTTGGGCGTAAAGAGCGCGTGGGACAAGTCGTGGACGATGTCATCGCTCACTACGCCTAAAATTAACATTCCCTGTTCGGTCGTAGCCATGCAGGTAAAGATGGAGACCACCTTGCCATTCCAGTGATGTCATATTGCGCGGCACGCTGGGTCACGACACTACAGCTTTCAGCAAAATCGAAGTGCAAGATTACGGCACTTTGACTTCACATGCGCTTTCTCGAGCAATATGGCTTTTCGCTGGGCGCGTCTAATGCAGAAATGTAGAATGTATTTTTTGTCCACTTCTGAAACTTGCAAAAAAAAGTGGCATCCATTTTTTTAATGAATTTGTTACCGCACTTTAACAAAGGCAAGCTCCAATACGTTTTCGTGTTCGAGTCCTAGCTTAGCCAGTGATGCGTCATTCCTTTTCAAACAAACTTCACATTCTAGAAAGAAGCAGTCTTGCGAAAGGGTCTTTTTCAAAAACGCAAACAAAAATAAAAATATAGTTTCGAAATCGTAGAGGCGCGCAATGCCTGTAAGTTTGTTGTATTTTAATCAAATGAGAACATATTCCACACGATTGCGGCTCAATTGAAGAACATACAACCAAAATATTACATTTCTATATTATTTTTTCTTGTAGTCAAATATTATTTATATAAAAAAATTAAAAAAATTAGAATATACAAAAATGTTTTTTGTTTTTAGGAAACCGACTTCAAACTTTCAACATTTTTTATTTCTCACAGCGTTTAGGTGAAACTGGCGGAGCAGCTAGTTGACAGATCATAATGGTATTATTATATCTACAAGGAGTTTGCTTTGGGCTGTCTAAAGAGCTAAAGAACAACAATTTACCTTGCGTGCAGAGAAAGTAAGGACCTGTCAAATTTGCCCAAAAATCGACCTGAACGACGAGTTTGACTTTTTGTTTTAGAAAAATATATAATTGCGAAAAATATTTTAACGCATCAAGGTATCTTTATAGTGCATATTAAATGAAAAGAAAAAGTTAAGAATGTATAAACAAATACAGTAGCGGCAGCAGAGAATGTCAAACACGCGACCTGCGACGGCAGGCAAAAATGCTAGTTTCTGCCCACTACCGCTTCTACTCTTCGTAACTCGACAACAAAAATCTGTTAAACATGCGGTTTGCGCCGTCTTTCATTTGAGAAATTCCCCCAAAACATATATTCGTTCGTCAAAATTAAATATTAAACGCTTTTAGCCTGCCGGATTTGAGATAAAACCATCGATATATATCTATATAAGTAATGTCTCGTTGATATAGACGCCTCCGTTCGTCGCCCTCCGCCCCCCCTTCCCCCCCTCCGCCCCCCAAAAAGAAAGTTGTCTATAACGTGAGTTGTCCGTATTAACGAGACATAACTGGATATATATATATATATATATATGTATATATATATATATATATATTGTTCTTGTTCAATAACTGGCATTTTCCTTAAAACCGGGGCAAAATGTTTGTTCCAGAACTACTTATTTTCAAGCCTGCGTTTTTCTTGATCCTCATTTTAACGTCATTCTTGAAAATGAGAGGCAATGCGCCAGGGACCACCTGAAGAAGGCGTGGGTGGCTCTAGAAAAG
Organism: Ixodes scapularis; assembly: GCF_016920785.2. NCBI lineage: Eukaryota > Metazoa > Arthropoda > Arachnida > Ixodida > Ixodidae > Ixodes > Ixodes scapularis. The sequence continues at coordinate 69,914,593 of NW_024609882.1, read as the reverse complement.
TTGCAGAACCGTTCTTTGGCGGCTTCAGCGTCAGTCTTGTCTGTCGGTGACTCTGACGAGGATTTAAGTGCCTTACAGCGACTGAAGTTTTCCGGAGCAAAAACGAACGCACGCAAAGAAACGGTACATAAGCACGGACCAACCACGTAAACGAAGATACAAGAGAAAAGGAGAGGAAAGTGCCTAGCGTAGCGTGTTTGGTCTCGTCATATTAATGCGTTAGCATTAGTACCCACATGACAAAGAAAAACTGAGGGCATCCATCTGTGGACAAAACAGGAGAAAGGAAAGCACTCCGCCTAAAGTGAGAGAGTCGTGAAGTTCAAAGGCGAGATTGACCTGACGTCAAGGGGCGCGGTGCGGCGAGGCGAAAGCGAGCTAGATGACATCACGGCGCGGAAGCCAATGTGCGAGCGGATGCTCAGGCGAGTCTGAGCTTTTTCATGTATGCGGAGCGCCTATGTGTTGGTTTGTGCTATAAAATGGAGTGTGAACCATGTGTAAACCAAATACTAGCGATGGTCCAGGTAGGCAGCAAAAGATGACGGATTGTGAACGAAGAAAACGATCTCTCGAAACCGGTGAACAGTGAAAGCAGCATCAGGCACCGGATACTGCTGGCCTTTCCCCAAGATCGTGCTAACGCGTGCCCTAAAGATCCACCAATGTATCTTTATTATTCATTGGACATGGTATTCACCAGCATCATCATATCAGGACTTTGATCGTTCTAAAGCACAGTATAATAAAACATATAATTAAAATTATTATTACTGCTCTGTTTTATATCTGCATAACTACGCGTGTTAAAATTCCTTTGCGTTCTCATGTATACATTGGGTTTTGTGCTCTGTGACGTATATGTTGCATATTGTTACCATCAGTTCAATCATTCTCATTAGTCTTGTGCACTGTCTGAATACGCCAAAGTTTTTATGCATTTTGGTTTATGCTTTGTTTTCTCGGTCCCAATTATGGTCCAATTTCATAACAAGCTAAATATTAGATTTATAAATAAAGTCTATATAGTCATCCACCTTATGTTCTTTTTATCTCTAACTGCTAATTTTGTATATAAATGATTATCTGGAGGATTGCTTATTTAGACTCTCCTGATTTATATCTACTTATTTGTATTCTAACCCTCAAAACAGTGACAGATCCCCGATCAAGCACCTTCGCCGAAAAGTTTGAACAAACCTGGTCTACACTATAAGTTGCGATATTCCACACTCCAGGTGTGAACAGGAGGGAAAGACGTGTTGGAGCTATTTTGCTTATTGTGCGTGTCATTTAAGCTCAATCATAGCGCTAATATAAAGGCTTCAAATCTGCTTGCCTCCCATTTTGTGTACAGCGAATCCTTTGCAATGTGACCCTGTCGGTCGTCCTTTCAATATTTGTCGGTTCGTAGCTCAAAACTCCACGACCGACATATGCCCTCGGTTTTCTACAGGAAAGAAGTTCGCCTAAACCCCCCCCCCCCTCCTCCCCCCCTCCTCCCCCCTACCCCTCGTCCAATCGCCTCATAAACGGCGAGTGGGAATAATACGACCAAGGCAGTGAAACCTTGATCGCGAACCAATCAAGGTTCGAGTTCAACCAGGTTCGAATTTTTCGAACACTTATTGAAACGGCCAAGAAAGTTCGACTTGATTCCGACTGTCACGCGCATGTGCGACGAGCTGACTGAGTTGGCTTTGGATTGGATGGCGATGACAAATTATCAAGTCAACCATTATACTTTTTTTAAGGGCAGCACAGTTTGGTTGTTTTGGTAATATAGCAACAATACTATATGTTATTTAATTTTTAAGTTATTAGACTTATGTTCCGTGATAAAAATAACCTGTTCCGTAAAAACATTTCCTCCGAACCTAGACTCGCTTGAATCATAGTCTAGCCACACTGCTTGCAAGGTGGTTAAGAGTTGGAATGTTCGTCAAACCAGCCGAACCTATATAGTCATCCACCTTATGTTCTTTTTATCTCTAACTGCTAATTTTGTATATAAATGATTATCTGGAGGATTGCTTATTTAGACTCTCCTGATTTATATCTACTTATTTGTATTCTAACACTCAAAACAGTGACAGATCCCCGATAAAAATAGAACTGTTAGGGAGATTATCGAAGCAGACGAAATAAAAAGGGCAGGGCTGGGGTGTGTCAGCGTTGCATCTATCGACCTTTTCGATAAGGAAGTGCAGTTCATGCAGGTGGCGGCTAGGCCAGGGGTTGGTTGATTGATAGGATCGAAGCGTGTATATATGCCTCATTTCCATGTTGATTAAATAGTTGCAGTCAGCGCTCGTGTCTGTCTTGTCTTTCTTTCTTTTGTCCTCGTCCAAAAAAGCGCTACCATGCCTTTGGCAACCCAAGACCAATACCAACTAGCTCAACATACAGCTTCGAACCTTGAGGTTCGACGAAAAATTCAGCTTGATGAAATTTTGTGACATCTCTAGCTGCAACATATCTCTGGAAGCTCCGCCTCCAAACCAAGAAGAAAAATTGCGCTACTATATAAACGCACAAGTTTTCTAGCGTCACAGACTCGGACAGCGAGAAACGTGCGCTTCTATACACCGTCCCAGTGTTTACAAACAAGCCCACGTTTGCCCACACCGGGTGTGGGCATTGCGGGTGAGCAGAAACCAGGTTCCCGTGAGGCGATGCTTCTGCGCATGCGTAGTGCCGATGGCAGCGCCACCACAGTGGCGTGACGCTAGAGACTTGAGTTGGTCTATAACCACATGCATTTGCTTGCACATAGCAAACACGGAGTAGGTATTACAGCGCACAGTAACGAAGATTGGGGAAAGGAACGAGCAACACAGGACATGTTTTTATAGCTATCTGTGTTGTTCGTTCCTTTCCTTAGTCTTCCTTGTTTTGCGGTATTCATTTATATTATGTCTGACTTTTGCCAACTAGCCCAGCTCTCAAATTTATTACTTTATTCCACTAAGCAGTATTTTACTAGATAGGTCTAATGTTCTGCTCCTCCTTCAGTCTGGGCGAAGACACTCTGCATATTTTAGGTTGCAACAAGCTTGAGCGACGAGAAGGAGCGAATGGTTCTCTCAGCATTCAGCGTGGACTTTCTGGGGGTTATTTAGAAACACTGCTAAACAACAGAACTGCAATGTTTTTTTTTGTTTTTTTTATTTATATAAATCGCGATGGATTCCAGCGTAAAGGGGGGGGGGGGGGGGAAGCGATGTAACATGGTATGCTTGGGTGTCAAACAATATCATGCTAAAAGATTTAGTGAACAAGTGTTGGCGCTACAAACGAGCGCAACGTTTGACGAATTGAAAGTTATGTGACGTTTCTAAGTTCTTGATATTGTGAATGTTCCGTTGTTGGATATCTGGGACTACGTTAAACGGCGCATTATAAAACGGCTGTGTAGCAGTTCAATAAAAGAAATTAATGAACAAACTGAAAAGAACCGGTTTTTAGGAACGTGTAACCGGTAACCGAAACCATGAAAATTAAAACAGCAAAAAGCAAAACGAAACCGATATGAACTGGAAACGGTAACCGTAACCGTAACCGAAGCGTTATATTTTTCGGTTTGAGTCCCGGCTCTATACACCAAAATATCCCCAGAGCGGAACCGTCGGCTATGAAAATCCTATGATATCATCAACACAACAAAACAGATCGTTCACAAACGCAAACCTATATTGCAAACATAAAAAAAAATAATAATTAGCAATACGCTGAGTTATATCTCTGGGAAACTTCCTTACATTATTCGTGCTTTAGCCACTCGCATGTCACGAAACGCGAAGCGTGGCTGGTCGTCCCGGTGTGCGTTTATTATGTTAATTATGTTTAAGCGGTGCTTAAAATGTCACCGCTCTAAAAAAATGCATCAAGTGTTTATTTATTTATGCCTGCTCTTCATTGTATTAAAGTTGGGATGCGATATGTCGATGCAGCGACCACCCAAAAAGACGGCGTTTGCCGACTGCTGTAGAATCGCACGATCAGAAGGCACGATAACATTAGCCGGCGTCCGTAGTTCTCATAGAAGGCACGCGAATACCCAATCAGTGCTATGCATACTAGGCCACGTGGAAATGACGAACAGAAAGAAATTTGATCACGAAAGCAAAAGACCACCGCAATTACATTTGAAGTACTCCAGGTAAAGTAGGTCGCTGCGGGGTTCTTCTTTTTGCCTTTCGAGCTACCTTATTGCAGCTTGTCATAGCGTGAGATTTGATTCTTTTGTATTGATTAAGCGTTCGCGTGCCTTGCGATGAGGTTGGCGCGGGGCGGGGGGGGGGGGGGGGGGGGGTTTGTACTTTTTAGAGGACATCAGTTGGCACGTACAGAAGAACGCCATTGTAGAGAGCCTAGATTTCTAAGGAGTGAGCAACTAAAAAACGATGGAGAGCATTTGCAATTTAAGTGTGGACGGCTCCCGGTCAGACTGGTGGGAAGTGTGCATGTCTTGGGTTGTCGGAGGGCGAGAGGGAAAGCGGACGAAGAGGTGGACACGCTTGCAGGCGATCAACGCCTTTGACGCCTCACATCTCGTAGTCCAAACGCGGCCCATAGACCACGTGACCTCGATAGAGCAGTGCTCTGGTGTCTAGGCACACGACACCAGGGCGACCAGGTAACGCCGTTCCCAAACACAGACTTTTAACGGCTTGTTTTTAAGCTCTGTTTTGGGGTTTTTGCTTTCCTGTTCACTCTTCAGGGATACGTTAACTATTGCTTTAATTGTGTACATAAACATACCCACTAAATCTGTTTCCTTGGCTGGACATGATGTTCAGGGTGCCTCGTAAGATAATCCAGTGAGAGAAAATGGTATAACTGATGCTGCGTTTGTGGTTTCTTTCTCATATATTCAACTGATAGTAACCTATTGTCGAAGTAATGGTAAGTTTTAGAATGTGAACTTGGCCACATATGCAGCGGTAGATATCGTGTTCTTTTTTTCTCATGTCAAATGCAAATCAAACATATAATTCAAAGTAATCGTATACACTGATTACATAGTCGTTTTATGCAGTAATTAGAAAATTACATTTTATAATGTCTCCTTTTTAAAATTACATACAATATGATATTTTCAAAAACATGCCTTCCTCGAGCCATCTCTCAGAAAATGCAAGACCCGATAGCGAGCTAAACTCTAGCAGCTCAGAAATCATTCCTTAACCCTAAAGGCTGACGAGCAACCTCGATCTTCTGCAAGGACGATAATCTTCTTAGCACTCTCCTCTCCTAAGCTGCGAGGGGAGCAAAATTTGAACAATGTAAAAATTGCAGACGATATAGGAAGAAAGAAGGCGGGTAAAAGTGGACAGTGCGAATTGTACGTCGCCTTTTAAGAAATGCGACTTGCACGGGTACATTGAACCAGGAACAGGTCATGCGCAGTTTGCCAGCGTTAAAAAAAAAATTATGGTTTTCAAATCTTTTTTTATACATTTTCACTACCTTACATAATGTCTTGAAAGTGATTGGTATTGTGTAGCCTGGACGGAATGGTTAAAAGTTTGGATTCTTCTTATAATCTACTTTGGGCAAGAGAGTTTAAACATTAACAAGCACTCACCCTTACAGAACGCCCCTTTATGCACAAAATCATCGGCCCTTCGGATAAAGTTTGCCTTGATTAGAGAACTTACTCATTTCCTTGTCATTCTAAATCAAACATCTGCTTACTACGACGTCGCCAATTCAGCAGTTGAACCAGATTACGAAGCCAACATAGGTAACACGCCAGAGAAAGGCGAACTTGTCACATTTCTAGGTATACTAGGTGACTAACTTGGGCCTATTAAAATTTTGCTGCAAACCGTTTTTTAGTACCAGAGTGCTTTTCTTTGGCGTTTCTATAGCTTACCCTTGCCTCGCTCAAAATCGCCAAAGTTTCAACCTGGATATACAAATCAAGATTTTAGCATTACTAACACGTGCTTCTTCCTTACAACTGTGTGATGTCTTCGGTGCCGATTTAGCACATTGTTCAAAATACAAGCCCCTAACCCCGATCTCATTTTTTTTTTCAGTTACGTGTGATTACCAACTCATTTCGCCGCAGTGTCTGTAAGGTTGTATTTTCCAGTAGTTGTGTCTTGATGTGGGGAAGTACAACGCCTTCTTGAGAGTACTTTTCATATATTTGAAACTTGAAACGGCGGAAGAAAAAAAGGGCACAACGCATAATGCGTATTGTCTATTGCTCCTTTTATAGTCCGTCGCGTCTTGTTTCCAAAAGTTTTGACTGAGGCGAGCTTGCGTGTTTGCTTTCTTTTTTTCTCCATAAAAATAGTTTTATATCAGTCCTTGATTTTAGCTAGAAAATAAAGAATGGTGCGTTTCAAAGTTCAAACCTGGAATAGATTTAGCTAAAAGGTATCCATTATTTTACAGATATTCGTTAAAAGAGACTAATTAAAAAAAAAAAGATTTCCTCACTCTTTATTGCTACCTGGCTCTTCGTTTCAAATAAGGAGTTGTCAGACGCTTCCATTTTTCTTCAAAATATTTTCAATTGTACTTCAATCCCTTTACCTATTTTTGAAACGGTCGTAAAACAATTGAAAGTCTTCCATCACTTTCGTCACGTGTTTAAATATTCAGAAGCCGCGAATTTAGAAGAAAATGGGCAGTTTGAACCGTTCGTAGATGATCTCACCGCTGGTAGCATCCCGTCGTCAGCATGCCAGCTTTAGCAGAGAGGGGTTTTTATGTAGGTGCTTTCTTAATTATTTAATAAAAAAAAAAAAACGCCGTGCCCCTTGGGCATTATTGTGGAGAGAGCACAGTGCATTATAAAGTGAATCAACTTGATTTAACCATACCACTTCTGCTGGTAATGAATTCTACTTTGTTTTCTTACGCATAAAACGAAATTGGTTGAAAGAAGTTGTCCTGGCGGCATACATCGCACTCTGCAAGAGTGGTCTGTCCTCAATGAGATATAACTAGGAAATTTTAACTACGCTATGGAAATTCCTGTCTCTTTACGATAACTATACAAAAAAAAAATGCTTGAGCCAGAGACGCGTGCGGCGCTCCTCCAGAGCAACCCAGCCAAAATCTTGCGTAGTATATGTGTTGTGCTTAAAGAGCGATCGTACATTCCCAGGACTTACCTAGCCGCGTCAGATTGAATGGGCTGAAGTGCATAGACGTAAAAAGGAAAACTAGACAACGCAAGTCGGTGAAAATGATCATCAGTGTTCAAAGTTTCTTTTGTTAAGAATATCAAACGTATTTTTGTTTGTTTTTGTTTTAAGGATGATTGAGATATAAGCAATTCACTCAAATTACTGACGTCACTGTATTGTTGATATTCGTGCTGGTAGGAGCTAGGTTGGCATCCGGTTGTTCAAGACTTTGATTACCATAATCGAATGCAATCACAACAGAATAAAACATACGTCGGTCCTGGTAGGAAATGGTAAACATATGAATCAGTCTACAAAGATAATTACATTAAGTATAACGTTTAAAAATATGTAATCAAATTTAAACTTTTTGAGGAAAAAGCACATTGAAACACAAGGTCTGTCGCAACGCTGATGCATATTTATGAAATTTTTAACAAACTTTTAAGCGACGTATAAACGCTACTACTCACTACTAGACTCAAAAGTATATAACGCTTTTTATATATTTTTTACGCAGTTTGTTTGGCAGTTGAAACGATGGCGTGAGGTAGATGCAGTAAAGGAGGACGTAAAAAAATGTTCATTGACGTAACATGCATTCCCAACCGTTAAAAAAAATAGATTATCCATTCGAAGGCAAGATAACGCAAAAGGCGTATTACTAAGAAGCCACCGCCTGCTTGAACGGGAAAGCGGAGGAGAAAATTCCAAGCTGGGGAATCTCTCAAACCTCGCTTTGGGGACGAGTGAAGTTTCCGGAACGCCGAGCACTCCTCCTTACCTTCATCTACCGAGTGAGGTTGCAATCCAACGCACTCGATGCCTTCGGAGCGCTTTAAGATCGCCTTTTCCATTCTAACCCGGAAAGGTCAAAACAAAAGCGATGTGTCGATGCAGATGTAGGGGGCCATTACGCGGCATTGATTTTTCTTCGCTAGCGTTTCCCCGGCTCCCGAAAAGATCGATGCTAACGACGCTTCGGCCAGAAGCAATAAGTCGGGAAGTGAATACCCAAAGTGTGCAACCCAAGTGATGTGTGCTACGCCCTGTTCTTTTTACTCTTTTAGCATAACCCAGGGTTATCATATATTGAACGTTCTCTGTGGCCCGAAAGCAACCAGAAAGGTTTCATAATCTAAAAGTGTATGGTGTATATTTAAAAAAAAAATCGTAGAAAGCCAATTGCTAGAATCTGTGCTAAAAGCACGATGCATAAAGAAAATTTGTATAGACTACCTTTGACCATAGGTAAAGCGCAGTCAAAGGGAAGGAGATACACTATTATAGGCAGATACGAACATAACGAAGTCCCGGGGCATTCATTGCATAATAAATTGTGATTACTACCTGCATTAAATATAATATATCTGACTTAGATTTTCTCACCTCTCCCCCAAAAGAAACAATGAATGCATTTTTTTACGTAGCTATTAAGTTCATAACATATCAACAGCCTCGAATTGTGAGTCATTTGGTCTTAATTTAGCGCTCTTTAAAATAGACCCGTTGATATACCTGTCTCAAAATGTTTATTGTACTGAAAAAGTAAAGAAACCAAAGGTTGAGAATTAAAACCGCTCTTTGTTATAAAGTAAATAATACTTTGTCGCACACCAAAACGTCAAACGAGGTTTGTTACATTAATCTTCTTATGCTGCCACCTCTTACTTAAAAAAAGTTGTTTTCATGTATCCTAGAGTTTAATAATGTGTTTATGTTTTTCTGAGCGTAATTAGTTTGTGAGTGAAAACATCTAAATAGCAGACGCGACCACTCTCTTGCACACCTGCATCATGCCTAAGGCCCACAAAACCGAAACTCTTCCTTTTTTAGTTTTTCGGTGAAAGTTTCTTTAAGAACTATCTCCACGTTTTACTGCGTCAGCAAGTGGATAGTGCTTTATCATACTTCTCTTTTCGTTAAGAAATTCGCACTGTGTGAAGGTGCAAACGTGAGCACAACACCGGCGTTTTTTTATTTAAATTTTAATGTTTGCAGCATCTTGCTAAGGCTGTTTTTTACGCCTTAGGATTGTGATGTATTTGAGATTTTCAAACACGACTAGAAGCTTTAACGACATCCCAGTTGTTCTCATATAAAAACAGTGAAAACCGCCGCTTTCTTGTTCGCACTGGCAATGTTGTTGGGTGTACGTCAAGTAAATAATAATAAAACACCGACCTTAAAAAAATAACCTTTGACAATGTAAATAAATTTGGAAAATATAGCAAATTAATTAAATGTTGCACGGTTTAAAATAAGCATCATAGAATCTTCAAAGCTAGAGTGCTATATTTTATTCAGGTTCTCAATGCTTCAGCCAAATATTTGCCTCCCCAGTTCTAGAAAACAACCCTTTAAGGTTTTCCTACAAGCTTTGAATTGTTGAGGGTTTATTTAGCACAAAATGTGTTTATGGTAATACTTAGCACCGTAAGTCAATTTAAGCCTATTACTTAAGCAATGATTACTGCTGCTTTTGAGATAGGGACATGGCAGAGACGCGTTTTTCAGACAGTGTGAAGTAAAGTTGCCTATGTTACTAACGTAACAATGAGAGGCAGAATAGGACAAGTAAGTGCCACGTTCATTGAATTTCTTTGCGCAATATGCTGCTTTCTAGAAGGTTCTCAATTCTTTTTCTACTTTGTTCAATAACTGTAATGTCACATCACATCCTTCTCGCTGTGTCGTATTGCACTGAAATCTCCATCAACTAGCACACGTTTTTGAACGTCACGTTTTCAACGTCTCTCATTTATCTTGGCTACCGAGTTCACTGGTGCAGAGCACATAAACATTGGAAGCTTCCAGCAGATTCCGAACTAAAATGGTGCCCGCACATCCCACGCAATCCTTGAATAGACATGTCTGAGGCATCAAAACAATTTGGAGACGGTGCGAAACGAAGATTGATAGGTGGTCCATTCAGAGACAGTCAACGCTGGGACGAGAAAAAAGGCACGAATTTCCCCAACGCCTTTTTTGTCTTTCGGAAACGACGAGCTTTGCACTGCATTCGCGCCTTACTCGATGAATGCACCGTTCGCATTGCAGCTAAAGCTCGTATTTCTGCGTCGCTCCAGGCGGCCTGCTGAATTCTCTTTTGTGTGCACATGATGAGCGGGTACGCTGTCTTCTTCCGGGTAAGCCTTTTTTTTTTTTTTCCTACTCGTGCATAGAAAACTTTCGGTGTGGCTGAAAGGAATGGGGCGCTTTATTCTGATCAGTTTCGTGTGGCTCATTCTGGTGTGCTGTTTACAATTTGTTTCCAACTAACCTCAGTCGAAGCAAGGACGTGCTTTGTTCGTCTCAGTTTTTTCACTGTTTTGTGAAAAGGTCGTCAGAGCAGTGTTTTGGCTCTCACTAAATTAAAAATGGTATTGTTTAATGGATTCATGAAAGTTGAAATGAACTAATGAAATCTTTTTCGTGAGTTTTTCATTTTCCGTATACAGGAACCGATGAATGCGTAGATTCTGTTTTACTTCATATACCTTCTTTTATTTTCTAACACACACACACATATACATACACACGCAGAAACACACACACACACGCGCGCAAACACACACACACAGACACACACACACACACACACACACACACACACACACACACACACACACACGCACACACACGAGGCCTGAAAATCGTTTCTTCCTAAAATGAAGTCACATGTGGGACTGCACATGTCGTGTGAATACGAAAACGTCTTACTAGGCATTTCGGTGCATTAGCGATTATACTGTTTTGGCTCCGAGTACCACAGTATTCTGGGTAAGACTTTCAGATGGCAATATTTATGAACTGATTATTTTCACTGCTTAAATTAGAACAACTCGTTTTAATTGCGATTTATTTTATTTCTTAAGGTAAAAAAGCTCAGCGTGTCTATGAAATCTCCCGTTAATTATGGATAACAGGTTTAATACATTCTTAAGTTAAGACTAATCTAAATGTCTGCAAGTGCACGAAAATGATTACCAATCTGGTAGAACGAAATGGCTGCGACCACTTTCGTATCTTAAAATTGAACTTCAAATATATTGTCTTTTAGAATGAACGAACCTGCACGTCCAAACTATTTGTTATAGTTTATTTTATTGTATGTTTAAGAGTTTAGACCATCCCAAAATCACTTCATACAAAAATGATACAGCCTTTTTTTTAAATAAATTTTTATTAAATATAAAGTTTTAGAGATTTTTCTTGTATTGAAGTGCGTCCCCTCAAAAGCTAACATTATCTGATTATAACAATATTGTACTTGATGAATAGCTCTTTGTTGAAGCTTTGATTCGATATATTATTTATGCCATAACATTTAATATAACAAGAGTTTTGAGAACATACACCAGGTAAATTATAGTCTAAAAAGCCAGTTTCTACATTGGAAAAAAATTATAACAAAAACACGATTTCATGAGCATTTTGGCAAGGTTACTTTAGATAGAAAAAACAGCAACATGTAAACGATGTTTTTTTTTCGAGAAAATTATATATATCCCAGTGAAGCACCCAAATACGCGAAGTGCAAATATGACGCAAAAGCAGTTTTCAGATTCGTCCTGGTTAATAATTTTCCCAGCACATATATATTTTCTGAACGTTTGAGACATGGCTCCCTTTGCCTGCACAATTGTCAAAGTAATCGCTTTTAAGTTAGTGGAACACAGAAACTCAAGAAGAAGGTCTGCTCCCAAATTGACAGAGAGCATTGAGCGACGTCATTGCGATAATCAGCAACCCTCTTTCATTTTTCAGACTTCGCTAGAGGCTGGGCATTTGCGAGATCTCTGATTTATGATTGGTGCAAACAAACGTGCCTACTGGCTGATGCTGAACGCGTCTATCTACCAGCCTACTAAACTGTCTCACGATGAATAAGAGAGAGGATGGGAGAGGTACTTCAACGAATCAAGTTACAAATAAGTATTTCTGTGTGAATGGGTATTAAAGTCCCAGCGTTAGCCGCGACACCTTATCTGACCCTAACGATGTCACGTGAGCTAATGACGCCACAATATTCCGTAACTCCATGGCGTCACGTGACGTCACGACCTCAAGACCCCTAAGGTCACGTGTCAACGTGACGTCATGAGTGACGACGGACGCCCTGTTTTATGTCGTGCGGAGGGAAGAGCTTGTAACAGGTATCGTTGTATAACGAGCTGCATTACACATAATGTGCGGGATGTTTGATTTTAATTCGAACATATATTATATTTTTAATCAATTAAGAATCGCAGTTTTGCCATCTTCACCGTGTATTTGTCAGGGTCGGCGGACGTTACATGAGTGAACACCCGTCAAGGTAAGTTGGCTTAATTAACTATGTTAATTACCTTTTAATGCGTGGTTGTATGGGTCTCGTCGCCATTGCATTATCTGCGGCAGTTATAAATAGAGTCTAAACCAATTTAGATAGTTTCGAAAATGCCATCGGGTTTCAATATATTCGCCGATCGGTTTTCACGTTTTTCAGAAGCGATTCCGAAACTGTATACGTAGGAAGAGAGACCGCACTTCAGTTTATAGGATTGCGTGGGAGAGTGACGTGCCCGCTTCGAGAGCTTCGCCATTACCTGGGCATCACGTCGTCAATGCCTTCGACAGGGACAGGTTACTGAGATGATGACGAGGATTCGGCCACTCTTCATCGCATCCCTCTGGGGTTCTAGGTTGAACACTCGGCGAAAAAGTCGGCAAGATAACCGACCGCCGCGATTACCGGTTTACCTTGGCGCTGGCCGATCGGGGGGGTCCGCAATATCGCCGACCTTTCCGCCATGTGCCAACTTCCATTGAAGACGTGGACGAAATTTTGCGTGCCTTTTTGGTCACGTCTGGGAACTTACCGGCCAAATCCATAACTTATCGATAAATATGAGAAAATCAGAGTGTAATTTTTACTTGTGTTACGGTCTCGACATTGAAGACGGGGGCGGCCGAGAGCAGGTTAGGAAAGGACGTTTAATATACGTCAGGCAGGTATGGCTACCGAGGAAAGAACTCTAAGTCACGCGGATCGTGGAGCGCTCTTGGGGTACTCTTCGTCGTCTTCGAGGACGGCGCTAACATTCGGCCATCCTAGCAATCAAGTGCCCTCACTTGATGTTTCTTCACAACTTTCTTCACTGTCCACATCAAATGTGTTGAGTCGTTTCAGCTTATCGACGGGAGCCGTTGAAGTGTAATAACGTTGAGTCCGCTGGTGGCCAGGTATGTCCTCGATGCGATAGGTGTCGTTTGGAAGTCGCTTCGTGACTACGTACGGACCTTTGTATTTCTCCTGCAACTTGCGCGATTCTCCTATCGACGTCGGTTCTCGCTGAACCACAACGATATCTCCCGGTTCAAACGTTGGAGCATGTCGTCGCTTCTGGTTGTAGCGACGCTTCTGCCTCTCTTGATCAAGTCGGATGGCTTGGATAGCTGCCTTCCTTCTATTTGACATCTCCTCGCTAGTTTTAGTAGACAGGTCGGGCAAAGCGTCATCGAGGTGATCGCCATTCAAGCTTCTTGACTCGAAGTTGAACAACAATCTGAACGGTGTGCTGTCTATTGCTTTGTGGTACGTGTTGTTCAGGCTCCACTGAACAAGGTCAGCAACCTCATCCCAGATCGTCTCACCTTTGTCCTTTGTCAAAGTGGCAATCGCTGGAGTGATCGTCCTGTTGAAACGCTCGACTTGACCATTCGCACGCGGTGTGGCTGTTGAAGTCAAAATGTGAATAATGCCAGAGTTTTCACAGTACTTCTTGAATGTCGTGCTAGTGTACGCCACTCCTCGGTCCGTGATTACTCGCGTCGGCGCTCTAAAAAGTCCAACGATGTGTCGCAGGCATCGCGTAGTCGCTTGGCCTCCTGCGTTCTTAAGAGGTGTGAGTATCACAAACTTTGTGAACCCGTCCACAGCTACAATCAGGTACGTATTCCCGTGTCTGGATCTTGGAAACGGTCCCAAGTGGTCCAGATGGAGTGTGTGAAGCGGAACACCGACCTTGTCGATGGAATGAAGCATGCCAGGTTTCTTTCCTGTTGGCGTCTTATTATAGAGGCACTCTGCGCATGAGGCGACGTATCTCCGTACATAGCGCTTCATTCCTGCGAACCAGTATTTCTCCTGGATCCGTTTGATCGTCTTTTCCGTCCCCACATGCCCCAGATCATCATGGGAACGTCGCACAACCTGCCAACGCAGTGGTTTCGGAACAAACCACAGCAGCCTTGATGAGTCTCCATCAATGTTTCGGAAGACAACATTCCTCTGGAGTTTATACTCGGAGTGGATGCGGCGCTCCTCAGCCGAGGACGCAGGTTTCTCCAGAACCTCTCTGATGTGTTTCACATCGGCGTCCAGTAGTTGCGCGGCAACCAACCAGTCATCCGTTTCTTCCATCGCTGTAGCGTAGATATGGAGTCCTTCGCACGCCTCCATCTCTTCCGCTGGTCCAGTCGGAGACCTACTCAACGCATCAACATGCTGCATAGACGCTGAATCTCTGTGAATAACCGTGAAGGTGAATTCTTGCAACCGCAACCACCAGCGTGCCACTCGGGGTATGAGTTCACGTTTGCTCATCGTTCCCCGTAGGGCGCTGCAGTCCGTGACAACGTTGAAATCGATTCCAAGAAGATAAGTCCTGAATCGTTCCAACGTCCACACCACGGCGAGTGCTTCCAGCTCCTATGAATGATAACGTCCCTCAGCCTCTGACGTTTGACGACTTACGTAAATCACGGGGTGGAAGTGGCCATCACTCTGTAGTTGAGGTAGCATGCCCCCCAACCCCTTTTTGCTTGCGTCTGTGTGAACTTCCGTCGGGGCTTCATGGTTGTACAGGGCCAACACAGGGCGTTCCTGCAAGCGCAGCTTTAGGACACTGAACGCGGTGTCCTGCTCTGTGGTCTACTCCCAAGGTGCGTCTTTCTTTAGAAGCTTCGTTAATGGCTGTGCGAGAGTTGCCAAATTCTTGACAAACCGTCTGAAGTAACTGACCAGTCCAACAAACTGTCGGACTTCGTGCACTCGGGACGGTGTTGGAAAGTCAATTAGAGCCTTCACTTTGTAGTCGCTGGGTCTGAGTCCAGTCGCTCCGATCTCGAAGCCCAGATACGTGACTTTCTCTGTCATGAAGGTGCATTTGCTTATACGAAGTGTAAGGTTCGCTGCTCGTAGAACCTGGAAGACCTGCTCGAGATGAGCAAGACCCTCATTAAAGTCGGTGGAAGGGATAAGAACGTCGTCCATGTACGCTAGGGCGACACCATATCGCAACGGTCCCAATACGGCATTCATCATACGTTGAAAGACCGCTGGAGCGTTGGTGAGACCGAACGGCATTTTTAAGAACTCGTAATGTCCGTCAGGCGTCACGAAAGCAGTCTTAGCTCGGGACTCCTTAGCCATTGGAACTTGGTAGTAGCCCGATGCCAGATCAAGCGTCGTAAAGCAGTAGTTTCCCTGGAGTCGGTCCAGCTGATCTTCGATAAGAGGTAGAGGATACTTATCCTTCTTAGTAATCGCATTCAGCGCTCTGTAGTCAACACAAAGTCGTTCCTCTCCGGTTTTCTTTTTTACGACAAGTAGTGGGCTCGCATACTCGGATGATGAGTCGCGGACAACACCTGCTTCTTTCAGTTCTTCTACGGCCTTGTTTACTCGAGTGCGTTGGTCGTAGGACAGCCGGTATGGACGAAAAGATACTGGTTTTGCCCCAAGAACAGTCTCGATGTTCATCTCTGTCGCACTCGTAGAGCCAAGCTCGAAGACGTTGACGGCAAAGCAGTCACGGTACTCGTTAATGAGCTCTAGCAGCCTGTCAAATTCTTCAGCAGTCACCTGAGGCCCCTTTCGTACATCCTCCGCCTTAATCGGTTGCAACATATCCGTCGTCTTTCGCTGGCACGCAGTCTCAATTGTTCCTGAACACCAGGATCCTCTGGCTGCAACTTCTCCTTTCGAAATATGGAGGTCGGACTTCGATACATTCAAAATAGGCAAAACAGTGTTGCCGCCTTCCGAGACATCGATTACGCAAGCAGGCAGACAGTGTTCCCTGCCCCCTTGCGTTCGAAATTGTGCGTCAACGAAGACGTGTCCTGTGGCGGATTCCTTGGTCGTCAGACGAACAATTCCCACGTAGTCTGGTGGAATCACGACAGACTCCTTGGCCCAGAGCGTGACAGAACGTGGCGGAAGATCAGGAACTTGAACGAATCGAAGCTGGTCATCTTCATCAGCAAAGCTGCCGTTCTCTTCAAAAATGCGAAGTGTGTTCCTTCTTCGCACGATCGTGACATGTGGTTGCTCAGTAAATGGCTGTCCAACGAGAAGCGGAATCGCTTGCGCTTCACTTGGAACAATGTAGATTGGAACGCGGGCTGTAGCTTGGTCCACTGTGACGCTTGCTTCCGTCATTCCACACGGCAGAACTTGACCGGAACCGTAGCCCGCAATCTTGCATCCCCGGGACGGCTCGTTATAGCTGATTCCCAAATCGTCGGCATCTATCTTGCGCAACGTAACGCACTGACTGCCAAGGTCAACGTAAGCTCGAATGGGCTTCCCGTCTACCAGAGCATCTTGAAAGTACTTCTCGTTTCGTGCATTCACTTCCTGTTTATCTTCAATGTGATGACTTTTGACGTTCGTACTACCTTTGGCACTTGCTCTGCAGTCCGCTGTTTTATGTCCTATCCGTTGACATTTGCTGCAGCGTTCTCGCTTCTGTGGTTTACTGCAGTTTGCAGATATATGTCCGTATTCGTCGCAGTTAAAACAGCGCGGCTCACCGCTAGAGTTGAAGGCCGGTTTTCGTTTAACAACTCTTTGGGTGGATCGGTGATTCGATGGAACTGTCTTGACAGTCGCTGAAACGGTCGCCACATCTGACCGGTGGGACGCTTCCTCAATGACGGCGAGTCGGTCGTCCAAACATTTTAGACATTCCAGCAGAGCCTCCGGTGTCGGGAATTTCACAACGCTGAGACTTCGAACGAGAGATTCGTTATTGATGCCGGTTATGACATAATCCACGATCTGATCTTCAGGAAGTTGACAGAGTCGAGCTAGGCTGACTTTTTCATGAAAGTACTGCTCGACAGTTTCGTTTGCCAATTTCCGTCTCGCTTCCATCTCTTGGTGCCGGCGCTGTAAGCATATGACGGGTGGAAAAGCTTTCTTCAGCTCCGCCTTCCATTCAAGCCACGAGCGCTGGACACTGACGAGGCCGTAGTACCATGTTTTAGCGATTCCTTCCAGTTTCGTCAGCGCAAAACACGACGTCTGTCGCTCGTTCCATGAGTATATCACAGAGAGTTCGTCGACTTTTCTTATCCAATGTTCGATGGTCTGCGCTGGATTCGTCACGGGGTTGAACACTGGTACCAGCTTACCAGAGTCTGTCGGTGGTCTTACGTCATTCGTGGGCTGAGCTGTGGAACGTAGCAGGTCAGCCAAGCCCGTGATCGCTCCTCGCACGGCGGCTTGTACGGCCTCCTGTACAAGAGAATTAAGTCCAGGAAGGTCGCCTGTCGGTACATTCAATCCAGTCTGAATTGCCGGAGGGACGATGGATGGGCTCGTCACCGATGTTCCTTGTCCTTGATTAGCGGTGTCGGAGAGTTCAGGATTTCCAGCTGCCACACCACCTTGGCTCGTGGTCGCGCCATCGCTACCGCCAAGGCCTGTGCTCCCTGCTCCAGTAGTAACGGTGACTGGAAGTCGGGGAGGGCCCGCTGCCGCAGTCTGTCGGGTCCGGTTCCGTTCGCTGCGCCGCTGACCTTCCTCGTTCGGTTCAGCCATGTCGAGGTTTCGTTTGGCGCCGCTGTGTCAAGTCGTAGCCGCAGGATTCGATCCGAAGTGGGCCGTGGTCGCTGGCTATCCCACTTCTGAGATGTTACGGTCTCGACATTGAAGACGGGGGCGGCCGAGAGAAGGTTAGGAAAGGACGTTTAATATACGTCAGGCAGGTATGGCTACCGAGGAAAGAACTCTAAGTCACGCGGATCGTGGAGCGCTCTTGGGGTACTCTTCGTCGTCTTCGAGGACGGCGCTAACACTTGGTTCAGTCTTTTTTTCGTAACTACCGTAAACACCGTAATGAATAACCCACAAAGCTAATAGTTTGAGAAAAAAGTATTAACACTTTAATTAATTTGGCAGGTACTCTCACATATATTGAATTTAATTTGGTTGGGTGGTTAACGTGTACGGTAAGAATTCTCGCATCCATTGTCCACCGAGCTTCATAAATTTATAAATATACGCTGAAGACGGCACCAGTAGCACTCTCATTCTGTTATTTCGTTTTAATCCGTTAGGATCGAAATGAGACAGATTGTTTAATAAATTTCAAGCGCTTGGACTCGGGACGGAAGCTCCCCTGATAATTACAGTGCAACCCCATACGCTTGATCTAAGCCCTGAATTCGGAACAGTAAGCTTCAAAGGGCTTTAAAAACGTTATTTACTGCCCGCCAGCGCGAAGCTTAGTCAGCTAATAAACCTCGTTAATTTGAGAGTTTTCTAAGGAAGTCTGCTACGCCTCGAACGAGAGCAGAAAAACCTCATAAACGACACTGTACTGTAGAGAGTCTCGAGGATTTTATGTTAGCTTCGTAGCCAAAAACATTGCGATATTATGGATAAGTATGCTAAAAAAAAAGAAAACATAAACCGAGACGCGTGAAAATAAAAGCCACGCTCACAGGCATTGTCTCTGTTTCAAATCCCCGTATTCAAACTACGTATTTAAGGCGTTTATAGAAAAAAAAAAAAAGAAAACAGAAAACGCCCTTTTTTCGGCTTGAGTAAGTAAACTAGGCATCTCAGAAAGCTCGAGCCCCGTGAAAATATGACGCTAGCGGTAAGAAGAGAAAGCGAATTTTTGAGAAGATAAGGCTACCTCGAACAATTGATGATAGAGAAAGACGAAATGTTTATATAAACCGACGTCCACCTACACCTAATATGTTGTAAAAACAAGAGCTGACATGTTGACGCTTGTTGTATACATATCAGTTAAAACTCTTCTGAGCAAAAAAGAAACTATAGTTTTTCTTCTTTCCTAGGCTCATAAAGGAATCTTTAATTTCTCAGTCATATTGTGATCCAGATAACATTATGTTCTAACACTTTCGTGTTTAATTTCAACCGCTAGAGTCACATTCTCATAGAGCTTGCGCTTTGTGAGATAACTTATTTAGCCTTGCCGAAAAACACGGATCTCTTTTTTTGGGAACGCGCAGTGCATTAAATGCTTTCTATTTGATATTTAACTACGGGCTAGGGATTATATTTGTAGACCAGATTTAAAGAAGATACTGCAGAAGTATTCGAATACTCGTAGTTTAAATGCAGCCGAAATACAATTTTGTGTGCAGTTTTTTGTCCTAAAAGAAAATTACGGCACTCCTTCTTGCACAATAAATATACATGAGACTGAACAACCTACTTTAACTTCACGCAACATTATCGTACTATAGGTCAGCGCCAACTTGGCAATTAAGCCCGAGCCCGGCACAGAGCGTACTTCGATGCATTAATTGCACAGAATGCCGAGTTGAATGTTGACGCCGCGCTCGTGACCAGTTCGCGTCTGCGCTCGATCTTACTGTAACAATGTCAAAATGTTAGTTCGCAGGATTTTAATATTCTAGGCGGTGATTACTTGCGCCGGCAAGGCCAACTAAGAAGAATATCCTTCAAGAGATATTTATAGCTTGCCTGTTAGATGAGGGCTGCGACTGTGCCTTCGTGCAAGGATCGCGCGTGGTACCTGAAGTGAAAATAGTGAGAGTCTAATAAAGACGAATACATTTCAAAAACAAGCGCCTCTAAAATCAAAAGTGCGAATGCGTGTTCTATGCTTAAATAACAAGAGGATTTTATTACCCGTACAAGCTAACCTCAGTTCAAACAAATAGTTTCGTGGTTATTTTCAACTTTTGCCTGGAGCGCGAACGCTTGCGAGCTCTCAGGTCTATGAAAACGTCGTCACTTTTTATTGTAACGCGATGGGCCTTATGCAGAATTTTTTTTAATATAATTGTTTTCGTTTTTACGCGCTCAGTAAGAAAGCAAACAGTTAAATTGTAAGCACTTTGACCGACAGTGGATTAGCCTAGTCACAGAGCGTGACGTACATCTTTATTTTATCTTTTCTCTGCCTCTTCTTTACGCACGTAGCACCTCCAGTCTTCGCCTCGTCTTTTACTGCACACACGACATTCTCCTCCCCTCTCTTCCCTCCTCCCCTTCGCCCCCTCCCCCCCTCCCTTTAAAAAATGTAAAAGGGTGGTTATGAAGAGTAACGATCGAATGGCCGATTATTCCTTTTGAGCCTGAACCGGACGAACGATTTAACTTTCGGTGTTTATGTTGTAGCGGGATCAGTTGGCGCGTTTCTGTCTTCTGTTAGAAAAGTTGCAGTTCCGAGCGCTTTCTCTATCTTTACCGCAGGGCTAAACAATGGGCTTCCGTTTATTGCGCGTCCTGGCAGTCGAACGCCCCCCCCCCCCCCCCCATACATTGTCTCCTCCTGTAAACTTGGGATTCTTGGCCACTCGGCGTTGGTCGGCGTAGCTTTTGAATTTGTCTAGAGTTTCCGCCCCCAGGCCACGAATGTAATTAATCATCTCCTCAGAATCTTTTGAAATGTCTAGATGCGGGAACTCCATTATGTCGTCTCGTGCGCATTGGTCGTTCATGTAATAGCACTGATGGGGACAGATTTGTAGTTGCTTGTGGTGTACAACGATAAACTCCCAAGGAGTCAACCAGACCAGTCTGAATGTTGCTTTTCTTTAACACTATATTTTTAATGTAGTATTTGAGCATCCTGCTGAAAGCGTTTGACCTGTCCGTTTGCCTGTCGGTAGTAAATATAGGACCTGGAAAGTATCATACCTCTGTCCCGTAGAAAGTTCTTGAAATATAGAGACATAAGCGGCGATCCGTGTTTGAAATCTAATACTTCCGGGTAACCTTCCCTACTGAATATGCCACGTAGGAAGCTTGTTATACACTCTAAGAAATAGGTGATGTATAGGGGTACACCCCTTCTCCCCTATGTAACTCCCAAAACAACAATTCGACGTTCAGTCCACAGAATTTGAACTGACGATACCAACTTTCAGGAACGGCTTGATAGTCGACCGATACAACTTAATTAAATATCTAATGTACGTATTAAAGGCTACGGTAAGACAATAAAGGTTTTGTGTGGCCCTGCTGCAAAATCTCAGTGTTTTTTCTCGAGTATTTGAAACGCACATTAGCTATTTAATATGTTATATCCAACAGCTATCATGCCGCTCGTAAAAGTTGGTATCGCTAGCTCGACGTCAGTGGACTGAACGTTTAAATGTAGTTTTTGGGAGTTACATATGGGGCAATGGGTGTGCCCCTATGCACCCCCTATTTCTGAGAGTGTAGCATCTGTCGTAGGGTGTGAGCAGAATCCAACTCCTGGCCACTTGGTGAAGTAATCGGCTCCGGTAATGGCCTATCTGCAGTTGCCAGGGGACATTGTAAAAGGACAGACGAAGTCAACTCCAACCTGCTTCCATGCTCCTGTTGGGTAAGGTATTGGTTGCATTGCAGCAAATGGTGTTTTTGCGGTCTTGTCTCGTTGACAAATCATGCAGCTATTCATGTAGTCATTGACGTCGGGGTACATTCTTGGACACTAGCAGTTATCTCGGAGTCTCTCTTTTGTTCATACAATTCCAGGGTGAGGGTTGTGAGCGATGTGCATGATCCGAAGACAAAGAGTGGTCGGTGGTACGATATTCTGCTTACGTAGAACCAGGCCTTGAACAACTGAAAATTCTTCGCGAAGTTTGAACAAGGATAGCAAGGTAGGCTCTGCTTGCAACTCAAAATGTTTGGAGAGCTCATACTATCACGGACCTGGGCCAGTGTTCCACCTTATGAGGTCTCTTTCTCAAGCTCATACTGAGTGATGCTTCGCCACTGGGCGCGAAAGCACATATTATTTCGGTGTCTTCCGCATCGCTGGACTCGTGATGTTTTCTGCTCGACGGTGAGTGTCGAAATCGCGTCTGCAGTAACATTCTGATCTTCCCGCCTGTGCTATAAGATCAAGTTCATTGCCGTATCGGCCAACCCTGAGAAAATTTGGAAGAAAATGACGAGGCTTATCCGTAAATTTAACCGCAAGATCCCCAGTACTCTTATTTTGAAGGTCATCAGTATAGCAATGCTTTATTAGCGGAAAAATTCAGCTCTACTTTTTGGGCACCGGCGCTGCATTAGGAACAGCTGATTCGATGCATGACTTGGGCAGATATGTTTTTCCTACAGTCCTAAGCTCTTTATTCATTATTGCATTCAGCGAAAGTGAAATATTTGTCGTTCTGAGTTCCTTACCGAATAATAATGCGGCAGGAAACGATGATATCAAAGCTGAAAAAATCAAAGCTTTCGCAGATTTATTGTGTTCCACTTTACGACATATCTGCAATAATGCTTTGGCTACAGGAACTTTTCCAAATGGCATGAAGATCGCCAGAGTAACTATTTTGCACAAAGGAGACATTCTTGATAACATTAACAATTACAGGCCCATATATGTCGCTCCACTGTTTTTGAATGTACCATAATATCTGATAAAAATTCGGATGAGTAAATTTCTTGATGAGCGCCATGTACTTGTAAAAAGCAATACGGATTTCAAAGGGACAAATCTACCGAAATTGCCCTCGTAAAGATTAAGGAGGAATTGCTAAATAATTTTGAAATAAAATAAAAGAAACAAAAAAACCAAACCAACCTGTTTCACAAACTCCCTTTTTATAGAATCCTAGTTTTGGCGCTAGAACTGATCATAGCTATCTATCGAAAAGAATGCAGTATACATTTCTAAACGGCTATAGATCTATGGCTGAGCTAATCACGTATGGGGTTCCGGAGGGATCTATTCTGGGACCATTGTTCTTTATTATCATATAAATAACATTGCAAACATCCCACAAACTCCGGATATAATTTCATAAGTGGACGCTCCGCGCTTTTTCTTTACTGTCAATCATTTGCGCGGCCTCTAAACTGCGGCTAACACGTTGATAAGGGAGCTATGTTCCTGGCTGGGGTCAAATCAGCTACAGTTAAACGTGAGCAAAACCAAATATGTAATTTTAGAGCCACGAAGTAAACTTGATGACTGTAATATTATCTTAAAGTCCCAAAACAGTGTGATTCAACAAGTCTCCGTTTATAAATACTTAGGCGTCTTTTTTAAAGAAAACTTATCATGGACGCCCCCATATAAACAAGATTCGTAAGAATATCTCTCGATCCATTGACATCTTATACACAGTTAGATTTTTGATTCCAAGTTGGTTAAATCTGAAATTTTATTACTTTTAGTGTCGTCTCATCTTCATTACTGTTTATTAGTATGGGGTTCGACAACTAAGATAAACATGGAAAGGCTATTTACCGTGCAAAAAAAAAAAAGGCAATACCCTGCATAGAAAATCTAAATTTCATAAACCATACTACCTCGTTCTTTCTAAAGCAGAATTTGCTTAACGTTTAGCCAATGTTTCATCTAAAACTTTCAGTTTACATACGGAACTACCTAATTATCGACCAAACGACCCTTTTAGGCATTTCTTTGGAATAATACACAATATAATTTAAGGCACGAATTCTATAGAACATACCGCTAAAGAGAAACCTATGGAAACCAGAAATTAGCATGCTTGATACCTCAATTCCTAAAGAAGCATACAAACGCTATGGCAATGATATTAAATAATGCATCTCACTGCAGCTTCAAATACGATGTAAAAAATGTACCTTCTAGCATGTCGCTCGAAAAATGTACCTTCTAGCATGTAAATTTGTATAAAAGAAAATATATATACTGTATAAAATATGACGCGTAATTTTCATCCTTGTGGAGGTAATGATACTTATGATATTGCACTGCTTCCTTGCCGATGTTTTCTACTTGTTTTTCTCATTGACTGTCGATGCAGTGTACTCAGAGGTCTGGGCCTCGTCCGACAGGGCCCCATCTGCGTTATATCCTCTCTCCTTGTGACCCTGCGTCCGAAATAAAGAAAGAAAGAAACAAACAAACACGCACCCCAGTGATACACCCCGCCGACCCCTACTGGCCCAACAAAAAAGGGTGCTCCCGCCGCCGATCACGGTCAGACCCGCCTACTTACTATCTCAAACATCAAACAACGTGCGCGAAAAGATCACTGTCATCTCCTGCTCGCGAAAGAGCGGGACGCACAAATCGGCCAATGAGGGCCCTGGATTTGCTTCATGCTTTTCAATGCGAACGCATTAACTGTCTCATAGAGCGAGCTGAGGTCATCAGTCCGAAGCGCAAAAACGGCAGGTAGTTTCCTTCGGTTTCATTCGCTGGTGCGCGTCGACGGGGCTCCCATTGGCCCCTGCGCTCGTCAGTTTCCAGGAACGCTCACCTCATGGCGATGCGTGTCCATCAGCACATAGCGTCCAAGGTCACCAGGGGAGCACACGCGCCGTCCGGTGACGAAAAGTACGCAGCAGATGAGAAAAGGAGCGGAGGAGCGGCTTGGATGCTTTCGCATTCACAACTCATAAGGAATGCTTTTTGTGCTTTCGTAAGTTGCCAGACGCGCCCCGTAAACTTCATTTTCAACGTTGGGTACACTCTGTCTTGAGCCCCATATCTCCTAGAGTGAATGCCGAAAGGAGTCTAGGTCAGGGTAAGTTTATCGCCCCATTAAAAACAAGGACAAAAAATATATTGATTTTGTAGTGTTTTCTTTTATTTTATTTATCTCTGTCTCAGAGTTCAGAGTATGATGTTTCCTTACCGGCTCGCATGCATACCTTCGCTCCTAGCTTGCCGAGTATGGTTGACATATGGTCAAGCTTGCCTAGTCTTAAAAGCAGTCAATAGTAAAACAAAAGTAGCAAAACCGGGGTAAACTGCCGCCACCAATATCCGCTGTGGCGCCCACCTTCTGACGTCACGGGGGATGCGGTGTCATCCTCCGGTATTATACACCAACGCCCGGCTCTGAAGTCCAGCCGCTGTGCTGGCGCTGCTGTCGACGCGATGCATCTGGGGAGGCTTTACTTCACGCGAATTTTTTTTTTTTTTTCTGCAGCCGAAGTTTGGCCAAGCGTAGACTTTTTGTAAACAGCATATCGGTCTACAGAAGGCGTAAGAGTAATCCTGCTCCAAGTCGCCATTTTGTTTTTCGCGGCTCCTTTAAGATTTTTCTAAAAGCAATCGGTACTCAAACTCAAGTCGCACTTCAGTTCCTCTTTTTTTCTTTAAATAAAAACGTGTTATATGGTTTTGGCCGACTGCCACTCGAACGCTGACGCAGCGCTCGTTTGTCTCCTCACTAATGAACCTTTTTTCACATAAAGACGCCACCCGGCGGCGTATGTACGCACACCTTACCCCCAAAACTAACTAAACACCGTTACTATCTGCTCGCTCAAAACGTTGCTAATACTTTACTCGCTACGGATTTTCAAAAGGAACGGATTACTTTACCTCCAAACAACGAGTTACCTTACCTTGACGACAGAATCAACAACTGCTTTTGTTTCACGGTTCCTTGTTTCCTTTTCAATAGTCATTGCACATACACAGTACCTGCCTCTCCAAGTTTCCATCAGTTATGTTTCCCAGCTTCCTTAAGGATACATCCTTGAGCGATTCCCGGCGATGCTAAAGAGTCGTTCTGCTGACGGGCTTGAAGGAACGGTCAGTGTTGTGCTCCAGGAAACGTTGATGAACCTGGAATTCTCCTCTCTCGTTTGTTCTCTCTGCTCCTAAAGTTCGAATTTGAGAATGGTTTTTCTGCCTTCCCTTTTTGGAAACATCCGGTTTTACATTCGGTGTGTACATGATTCTGAAAAATTCAACCAACGAATCTTATTGTGTTCGTGAGGGGAAGGAGATTTCCAGCTGTAGAGTTCACTGGCGCGTCCAGCGATGAACGTTGTTGTGCTGTCATCTTGTTCAGTTCTTTTACGGGTTGCCCATCTGTCCTTGTCGTAATAAACGCATACCCTTGTTGGAATTAAAGGAAGCTGTTTAAACGGTGTTGTACATGTTATTCTTCAAGTGTAATAAAATACCGTTACTTGTTACTTGGTCGTAAAAATAACTAAGTACGTTACTCGTTCCTTTTCTTAAGAAGTGACTGATACGTCACTCGTTACCGAAAAGGTAACTAGGAAGAAGTAATTCGTTACTTGTAACGCGTTACGTAAATATCTGGTATAAACTGCAGGTTGTTGGAGGAATATGCTTTAATATCTGCCATGCCCTTCAGGTTTGTAAGGACTACGATTACTGAATCTTTCCGGAGTACGGGAACTCGCAGGCTCAATGTCGCAAAAATGGCGGCTCATTTTTTTTTTTTTTTACTGCGGTCCCTATGAGCATTTACAAAGCATGTTTTTCCGTAAAAACAAACGAAAAAATCTCTTTTTGTAGGAACTTTTATGGAAGATTAGCGCAGAACCACCGGAGCATGATCTGTTCATAAGGTATAGCTTAAAACGTACGGCGGTACCATTATTATTGTTTTTGTCTCACCATGTCTCACTGGTGATTTAAGGTGCGCGTACCGACCTGGGCCCATCCTAACTTCAGAGGTAGAGCGCGGCGCGTCCGCTCTGGAGACGGCGTCAAAATGACCGATCAGAGCTAATATAGAACAGTCACAGCGGACGCTGTCGAATGCGATACTCTTGAGAAAGGTCTAGACAGTGTTCGCCGGACCCCGGTCTACGCGACGAGGCTACACGATAAAGGGCGGTTCATACCAACCGGCAAAACGGGCGAGATCAGGTTGCGGAGAAATTCCGGAGAGGAGTTACGTCAACGGTCATGCCTACTGAAAAAAACCATTTGGCGCCTATATGAAAATAAACGGGTCCATACCGGTAACAGTTTAACCATACCGGTCACCAGTTTGTCAAAGGGGTCGCCCGTATGGCTCAAAGGGGTCCCCCGTATGAGCCATAACGGTCACCTATTTGGACAAACAGGTCACTCCTTTGGCAAACGGGTCGCTCGTCTGGGCAAATGGGTCGCTCGTCTGGGCAAATGGGCGACTCGTTTGGGCAAAGTTGTCGCACGTTTGCTCAAACCGGTGACCATGTTGCAAATTGTACCGGTTTAATCAAACGGCTCTCCGGAGCCCGTTTGATACTGAGCGTAGAGATCGGCGGCGTGAGCACACCTATCGTTTCAGCCGTGGCAGCCAATGTTTCCGAAAGGCTGGGAGCGCCGGTTCATCGATTTCAGATCGTCCGCGTAATGCAAGTAATTATATTTATATTTCATTTGCGCTGATGTTCGCTTATACTGCAACTAAAACTAACACATTTTTTTGTTGTTGTTTTACGTAAACGCGCGACGTTGGTGAGCCGATATTTTTGACAGAACTTTAAAACTTTGTCCATGTTTGTTTCCTCAATTTACTTATTCAGCTCGAATCTCTCTCGCAGAAGACGCGACCGCGTGAAAGAATGTACGTCTAGACTCCGTTTTACTTTAATTCAAGATGCAGCGAAGGTAGCACGCGTACACGCGGCTGCAAGAACATCGAGCATT
Source organism: Ixodes scapularis (assembly GCF_016920785.2). NCBI lineage: Eukaryota > Metazoa > Arthropoda > Arachnida > Ixodida > Ixodidae > Ixodes > Ixodes scapularis. The sequence continues at coordinate 69,886,812 of NW_024609882.1, read as the reverse complement.
GCGAGAGCACGCCCGCCGTTGCAGCAGATAAACTACGAGCTCGCGCTGAGTACTTCCTTCGCTAGGGCGCGTGCCGAGCTTCTGGCCGCCCCGCCGCCATTTCCAAGGTTCGAGCGTGCTAAAATGCGCGCGCGCGTGTTTTTTTGTTTTTTTTCGAGGTTACAAAAACACATCTCACTGGAATGCCTGGGGAGAGGGAGAGGGACTGTCCCTGTGGTCCTCGCCCCCTCCCTCCTCTCGTGTCAGCCGTCACGTGACTCGCAGCCGCGCGCGAGCTACACGCTGATAATCATCGAGATCCGGAAGGGTGCGCCTGACAGCCGCTTTTTTCTTTGTCTGCTTGTTGTCAGTTCCAGCTCGAACATCGCGCACGGCGCATCCACCTGCTTCGATCTGTCGCCTAAAGGCCCGTTCACACTCTTGCGACTGAGTTAGACCGAGAGAGACCAGACCGGTTTTTAAGCCTCTTGCGACTTCTTGGGACCAGCTCCGCTGCATCGCATCCGGTCCTAAGAAGTCGCAAAAGGCTTAAAAACCGGTCTGGTCTCTCTCGGTCGAAGTCGGTCGCAAGAGTGTGAACGGGCCTTAACACTGCGGTCTTATTAGGATGTCTCTCCATAACGTTTTGGATGTGCACCAAAGTTACTAGTGTTCGAAAAGTCCTACGTCTATATCGGCAACAAGCGATTCTTCGAAGAAGTCAGGAATTCTTGCGGTTTGGTTGGGTTCGGCAACTGACAGCTTGTGCGCCACATCGTGTTGAAACTTCCAAGAAGCCGTTCCCTCTCATTTGTGTTTGTGTGGTTGTCCTGCTTTGACCGTGTCAACAAATATTACGGATTACATCTTTCAAGTCCGGTATTTTTATGGTAAGTGCACTGCAACCTACTTCTTGGCAACGATTGACCGTTCTTCTACTCGTACTCTTCCAGATTATCTATATAATTATGCAGCCACTATTCTCGCGGCAGCCGGGCGAATAATTTCTCGAAAGTCTACCTTCATAGTCTAGAATTACCTCGGTTCTTGTTTGGTTTGCTATCTTCTCAGTTGCATAAAAGCTTAGAGTGCCTCTCACATTTCACAGATCGCTTGCACGTTTGTACTTGTCTACAGAAGACGTAATAAACTTTGAGGAGAATTGAAAACAATATTTTGTGTCTGTTTTCCTGTCCATTTGCAAGCACCTACGTGAGCACATTTGTTCTACGCGTTTCCTCCATGTTATAAATAGGTTTATGAGTTTCGGAACGTCTTAAATAAGTTTAATATAACAAACCTACCAGACGATCCCCGTTTAGGGCGAGCGCATAATTTCCCGATTCGAATGACACGTTCAAACGTGTGGTCACGTGCAAGGTCGAACGGGCACCTGTATCAAACGGGCAGCTTTATCAAATGGGTACCGTTTCGAGCGGGTACCCTTTCAAACGGCTACCCGTATCCCATAATCACGTTTGATCCAAACGGGTCGACAAGTTTGCTCTCGTTTGATTTACCAGTTTGCCACCCGTTTGAATTTCAAATGTTTTTTTTCAGTAGGGATGTGAATGTGAAAAATTGCGGGTCCCGCTTTGCGAGCCAAAGTTAAACATTTAACGTTTGCCAGCCCGAGAAATCCTCGGACAACCCCTTGGCCGATTCCACCTTCCTCACCCTCCTGGCAGACCTTGAGCGGGGTTTGGTGGTGAGTGCGCTTGTCGCTTTTCGGGAACCCTACGAAAGGATAAAGGGAGACTTAAAAGGCAGTTGCTTTTTTTTGTATTATTCCCCTCGAAGCCACTTAAAAATCCCACAGAGGGTGCATTTTCTCCCTCTTGCGCCCGTGATGTGCGTTTTTCCCTTTCCGGCTCAACCTTTGGTATCTGGCGTCCTGGCTCGCTGTCTTTTCACTCCTCATTCATACACTCCCGTACGCTTATGAACTAAAACGGCAAGCGGAAGTAATATATTTATATATATATAAAAAATTGCTCCATTACGCTCATTTTTGCGGGTCCGTTTTGTGGCTTAATTTGGAGCACCCTTGACTCATAGCTTTCCTCCGCTTCCGTCGATCAACCATCGGATCAACCTGGTGTAATTCAAGCGTTCGCCGCTGGTCTTAGGGAGCTCACGCATGCACAGAACTCTTCTTGGAAACGGTCCATAGGACACCAGTGCCAGCCGAATTCCTTCGTCGAATACCTCCATGTAACTCCCGGCGAGGGAAAAATACCACACGTTCAGAGTCGGATATACAGCGACGCTCCGCTCCGCGAAAGAAGCGCGCTCCGGGCTTCCCCAAAGAAAGAGCGCAATAAAGAGCTATAAAAAAGCAGAAAAAACAAAACAGCAAACGTTTTTGCCCCAGCCGTTTGTTGTGAATCCAATTGTTTTGCCGTTTCTTGCTGCGAGTTGCAAGGTGCCAGGACTCTCTTTGGCGTTGCCGCGTTCCACTTGTTCTGTCTTCAGCAAGCACCGTCTGCTGCACCTTGCACACCACAGGCTCCGAGAAAGTCGCGTTTAAGACGCTACTGCGAAAAAATGGCGCCCACAATTCAGATATTCACGGAGAGCTCACGCACTTACCTTCCACGACACAAGGGCGTTGGGCGCCATCCCCTTTCCACTTCCGCACACAGTCCCTCTTCACTAACACGTATCATTCTCTGTTACCACTGCCTTTTCCGCAGTTGTACGGCAAAGGGGCGACTTTTTTTTTTTTTTTTATTCTACAGTATAAAGTCACTAAATTACACGCTAACCTATCCGCTGTCGCATTTGTCCAAACGCGTGGCCGAAATCGGTTCCCTCCCGGGAATGAGGCTTAGCTCGACGAACAGTACGACGCACTCTGGATTACCGAGTCTTCGTTAGTGCATACAGTGCGGGACCACGGGCCGTGAAAATTGCGTGAGCCAACGAGGTTACCGAGCCGGAAGGAGCTAAGTGGATTTTCGAGCCCTTTTCTTCTTTTCTGTTTTACGCCCCTATGTGATCAGCCCGTCTGTGTAGGACCGTATCGTTTATTTGATTACTACTTTTCTTCCCTCCTAAGCCAAAGCTGGGTATTGCCTTGGTGACAGCACTTAAGCTATATTTACGTCAGTTAGCCTTTAGTCAATTGTTTTTGGCTTGTTGGCTGCGGAAGCTGGTGAGGAGTCTTAGCGAACAGATTGGCTCGCCTAGAATATTTGTTTCACCTGTTTTATTGCGCTTGTGATTTTGTTCGTGTGTCGTTCCGCTCTTCTGATTTCACTGACTGATTCATCGAACACGCAATGTAATGTTTAATTAGATAGAGGGCCGGAAAGATTTCTAAGAAGAACATTGCATGTTAATATATAAAAGGGAAAGGAGATATTTTAAATCTGTAACAAATTTTTTTTGTATATATATTTCCAAAAATGTGCTGCACACAGCGCGCGGGCACTGTAAAAAAAATGTTTACAGTATCTAAACGTAATTGTGATGCTGCGTTGATATATATCTTTCTTTACATATGCGGGGTACACTATCTGGAAGAATAGAAACTTGATTTTTGTTTTTGTTGTGGTCCTGGGGGCCCCGCGAAGGAAGTTATGACATAAAAATATAACATTTCAAGAACTTGTCTGGGTTTCCACGTTCCCGACGGATCGCCTCTTACAGTCACAGAAAACATAAGAAACGCAGGTCTCCAGCATTCTATTACCGCTCTACAGCAAATCAGATTGCGGGATTCACCGGAAAAGGAGGCTGAGCAACCAATCAGGAAACGAGAATGTGAATACAATAAGCCATGAACTGCGTGGCTGGAACTGTCAGTGACTCTAACTAAATGAGTTAATCGCACCATAACCTTTCTTCTCACTCTTTATCAATGCTGACATCATAGTGCTATACGGGGGGGGGGGGGGGGGGGGGGCTGAATTGGGAGGTGCCTGCACGCGCGGGAGTGGCCCTCGCGTTCGGGATTCGGTTCGGGAGAGAGATAGCCGCGACAGCCGGTCCCCTTTGTTGCCTCGGTTCCGTTGTTGGCAGCGCCCTCCTCAGCCACGAGACTTCCCTTTTCCTTGGTAGACACTTGGAGATAATGCCAGTCCCATATACTTAAAGAGGAATTACATCTTGCTTCGCCAAAATCCAACGGCCTTGCTGAAAACAGCTTTTTTTGCTTACTTGAAACAGATGGACCCGCACAGCCTTGGAGATTTTCGCTTTGCATTGGGAGGGGTGGCTGCTGCCATCTATCGTTGTGGAAACGCGTCGAGACTAAGGTGCCATAGATACTGAATGTTAGTGCAAACCATTGTATGAAATGGGGAAGAGAAATTCGTTCTCCAGGAGGCCCTCTCCCTCTTAAAATTTATCCTTTCCCTCGCTTCGATTGGATCGGGCGTGGCACGTGACCATTACCTTCCCATCAACCCGCTCCATTAGGTGGTCTGCTCTGAACCGGCGCAATTTTTGTACGAGGTATGGCGGTGCCTCCCTTGCTTACGGTCCTGCCATAGGTCGTTTTTGTTTTGTACCACGACGTAGGCGGCAACGCGATGCCATATGCCTGCGCTGTGGATTGTTCGAACAGCGTTGCGAAAACAATGGAGCTATTTACTGTCCCAACAGGATAAGAAAATATTAAACGACGAAGACAATAGCTACACCGGGTCGCCCGGAAAAGTTTCGACTGCCACCAAGGGAGATGAGTGTATTGGAGGGGCAGTTAAATGCACGACGTGCCTAAATAGCAGATCCTGCATATTCCTTCTTGCGCATGTGCACAGTTGCAGTTAGTATTCTATGTTCACAAAATGCGTACGAAGTAATCCAAGCCGATAGTTTGGTAAAGCGATTGGTAATGCTAAATATTACCCAAACGTCTTTTGCTCACACGCGTTGTCCTATGCGCAGCCACGTGGCTTTCAGGTTTTTGTCTTCTTTCACGAGTACTCACGAAAGGAAAGCAAATCTCAAATGCAGATGAACGCTCCGATGCTTTTGCTTAACACAATTCCCGAGGTAGAGTACAGAAAGTCTTAGTAGAACTTACGGTTTGCGGGAGCGTGCTCAATCGATGCTCAAAGCGAGTGCTCGAGCTCCCGCTAGCAACGCAGTCCTTGCATATAGGATACACTAAAACTCTCTATTTGCATGAAAGAAGCGGCGCATATATTCTATCGTGTGGCTGCTCTCAGCACCTGCTCCAAAACACGAGTAAACTCAATATATTTTTAAGTGCATGTCAATGTCCCAAAATACTCGGAACTACATTGACATTTTTTTTAATCGTCTGCACTCAGCAGATTTAGATGAAGCTTATCGTCATACCTGAGCGATTCCAACTCTGTTTGCGTTCTTACATTTGCCGATGGGACACCCTTCCCGGCCGTACATAAGAACTCCAATAGAGGCGCACAAATGTTAGTTTCTTCACTTGAAAATACAAAACTGTCCTCACATAAAAAAAATGAAAGCCGTTTACAACTCCCTGTAACACCGAATTGGAGCGCAGCTCTTGAGGAGGAGGAGGGAAGGGTACTGAGGGTCACGCGTTCTTGGGGCGGGGGGGGGGGGGGAGGCGGTCATGTTACCTTGGGGGGTCACGTGACCCCCAGAAAAGTTTTCCGCTAGATTTAGCGGGGAAATTTTTCTGCTAGATTTGGCGGGGAAATTTTTCCGCTAGATTTAGCGGGGAATTTTTTCCGCTAAATCTAGTGGGGAAATTTTCCCGCTAGATTTAGCGGGGAAATTTTCCGCTAAATCTAGCGGGGAAATTTTTCCGCTAGATTTAGCGGGGAATTTTTTTTCGCTAAACCTAGCGGGGAAAATTTTCCGCTAGATTTAGCGGGGAAATTTTTCCGCTAGATTTAGCGGGGAATTTTCTCCGCTAAATCTAGTGGGGAAATTTTCCGTTAGATTTAGCGGGGAAATTTTTCCGCTAGATTTAGCGGGGAAGTTTTTCCGGTAGATTTAGTGGAGAAATATTTCCGCTAGATCTAGCGGGGAAATTTACCCACAATGCACCACGCGGCTACGCCGACGCCGACGCCGACGCCGCTCAAGCCGGAAACGGGCCCCTAAGAGGTGCGCTCTAAAAATGAAAGCCGTTTAGAGCGCCGGATTAGAGCGCAGCCCTGGAGGAGGTTGGAAGGGTACTGAGGGATAGGATGGTAGGGTACTAGGGATAGGTGACTACCTGAGGTCACGTCACCTCAGGGGGGGGGTCACGTGACCTGCGGGGGGTCACGTGACTACAGGGGGTCTCGTCACCTCAGCGGGAGGTCACGTCACCTCAGACGGTAACCCTCATGACCCTCGTAAGGGTAACCCTCTTAACCCTAGTAACCCTTGTGAGGGCAACCCTCGTGACCCTCGATAGGGTAACTCTCATAACCCTCGTGACCCTCGTGAGGGTAACCCTCGAAACCCTCGTGAGAGTAACCCTCGTAACCCTCATGAAAGAAACCCTCCTAACCCTCATGAGTCTTATGAGGGTTGTTACCCTCACGAGGATCACTAGGGTTACCCACGTAACCCTCGTGACAGTAACCCTCGTAAGGGGGTCATGTGACCTCAGGGGGTCACGTGACATCAGGGGGGTCATGTGGCCTGAGGGGGTCACGTGAACTCAGGGGGTAACCCTAGTGACCCTCGTGAGGGTAACCCTCGTGACCCTCATGAGGGTAACCTTAATAACCCTAGTAACCATTGTGAGGGTAACCCTCGTGACCCTCGTGAGGGTAACTCTCATAACCCTCGTGAGGGTAACCCTCGTGAGAGTAACCCTCCTAACCCTCGTGAGGGTTACGAGAGTTGTTACCTTCACGAGGATCGGGAGGGTTACTCTCTAGCCCCCGTGAGAGTAACCCTCGTAACCCTCGTGAGAGTAACCCTCGTAACCTTTACGAGGGTTACGAGGGTTACGCGCGGTTACGCCGACGGCGACGGTGACGCCGCTCAAGACGGAAACGGGCGCCTAAGAGCTGCGCTCTAAAAGAGAAAATCTGGTCTGCCGTATGCAAGAACCAACAAGTACGGCCCGGCACGGATAGGCACGCGCGTAAGCGCGCCTTGTGGGCCTCGCACGAAAATGGCGTCGGAGGGCGTGGCGCGGGTGGAGGACGAGGAGGATCGCCCTCGATGGAGAGGAAGAAAACGCGTGGGGAGGGGCAATTGCGATACCTTTCAATATTGGGCAGGAGATCGAACAATAGGGGCGCTTTATCAAGCTTGATGTCCCCACAGCCCGGCGTTTACTAACACAGCATAACAAAAGAAATTGAGCCTCTTCCTGCACAGTCTGGGCACGAGCGCTTATCTTTACAAGCGCTTTGGTCGCACGAGAAGCGGCCTTCGAATCGTTTTCTTCGACATCGCTGATCGAAAACAAACAAGAAAATTCGGTTTGTTGTCCCCATAGCTGAGGGGTGCCGCTAAATCCGTGACTGTTCGATCTTGTTCCAATATAGGGACCTTATAGTAGAGGCAGCAGAGACAATCGTTACTTCTGCACCGGCGAATTCGGTATATCGGTGTGTCGGTGGCAGCTTTTGTACTCGGCACTGCGCGATATAGCGACCGGGTAGATAGCACGATGCACAAGCCTTGTTTCAGATATTGCGTATCCACGCCGCTAAGGGGGTTTTGGCGCTTTAGGCTCTCTGCCTAATGCAACAGAGTGGAGTAGAAAGTATTTTCCTTATAAAGTGTTTCCAGTGTTGTCACGGGAACGTGGTCACGTGGCGTCAGGAGGCGCGCGGCCTGGTGCCGCCATGGAGAGGGCGACGATGGAAGGCTATTTGAAACAACTGAAGGAGTTCCCACTACCTGATCATACAGCTGCAATTAATGCAAAGGCTGTATCAGGATGATAAAGAGGTAGTCGACAGCATGGTGTGCAGATCAGGAACACCAGCTGAATGGACGCAGGCGAAATTTATGAGATAGCGCCGGGCGCACTGCGCATGACTAGAGCATTGTAATGCGAGGCGTTGTAGACGATAAGCCCGATAGATCTTTTCAAGGGTAACAAAAGACAAAGTATACGTTCATGCCCCTTGGTTGACGTCAGTCATAATGGAGATGCTCCGGAGACTTCACCGTGTGAGTTGACTTCCTAGCTTGTGACACTGACACTCTATTTCCTGTAGTTTGCTGTTGGCGCGACGGTGCTAAGGGCTGCGCGGCGGAACAGGTTCCAGGTTGTTGTTGCCCATAGGTGCCGCGCCGCCGTTTGATGTTTTTTGGACATGTGACGTAATTGAGTACTGCGACGTCGCCTCGTTGCTCGGGGTCGATCCTGTCTGGACTGGTAGCTCGGTGCCACCACTGTCTGGACCCGACGTAGTGCGGCTGTTGTCATCACGTCGTCGCGGCGTATTCTCGTTGGATGCTGGAAGCTCGCGTTCACCATTGTCTGGACCGGGCGTACTTCAGTTGTCGTCAGCACTCGATTCAACATAGTGCTCACTGGCATGTAGCAGGTGCTGCCCGTCACGTCTCAGCATTCGGCGATCTTCTGTCAACACACGATAAGACCTGGGAGCGGCAGTATCAACCACCTCGACTTTCCGCGACGATGCAGTGTCTCCAATCCCCACGACATTCCCCTTGAGCTAATGGTGGCAGAGGTTGCCCTTTTCGATTTTGAACATGTTTCTTTACTGTAGTGGCTGTCACTTCGCCGAAATCCGCAATGCTAGTCCGAAGATTCCTACCTTGAAGTAGTTCCCCGGGAGATTGGCCGTCTTCTAGTGGCGGGGAGTTGTAGTCCAGCAGGTTTACAGTTCCTGGCCACCAGAAGCAGTTTTGTTTAGAATACGCTTCACTACCTGCACACCATTTTATCCGAGTCCGTTGGAATAAGGGTAGGGGGGCTAGACGACGTGTTTTAAGTCACACTTCTAGGAGAAGGCGGAGAACTTGCGGCTTCAGAACTGCGGCCCATGGTCACTAGAGAGTTCGAGATGTATGCCGTACCTTGCAAATATGGAGCTGACTGACGCCGTTTTGGTTCCAGTGCTTGTGTCCGTCAGCTTCTCGACATCTGGAGAATTTCAAAGTGCGTCAAATGCACCGAGCTATGAGTTTCCTTCAAATGCAAAGATGTCAACCCCGACCCTGCGCCATGCACAGCTCAGAACTAGGCGCATTAATAGTTATAGTACTGGTTGATCTTAAGATGACTTTCTTCACATAGAGCAGATCTAATAAGCAGAGTGATATCGCCCTTGAGACCTGGCAAAAGAACAAGGCGTCTGCCCTTTCTTTGCTTTTCTGTAAACCGGGATATCCGGCGTGAATTCCTTCTAAAATTTATTATCGCATTCTTCTAGTATAAACAATTTTGTTCCCTTAAAGAGTATTGCGTTCACCATGGATAGCTCCGATACAAATGGTTTGAGTTCACCTTGGAGTGGCTCGGCGGATGACAGGCAGCTGCTCATGCTCCTCTGCACGTATGTGTCCCGAGCAGTCTCTTCGGCCAGATTTTCTTGCGTGGTCTCTGTCCCCATGGAACCCAAGATATGAATCGCGTGTAATTCCATGTCGTCTGTGGCACTAGGCTTGTCGACCTGACCGACGGGAGGCGCCCGCGACAGCATATCTGCCGGAACTATTTGCTCCCCTGGAACACACTGCATGACATAGTCGTATTTGAGAAGTCTGAAAAAGAACCTCTGTAAGTGAGGTGGCGTGTTACATATTCCTTTTATTGCTTCAGACAGGAGCAGCTTGGGGTCTATGTCACTGACAACCTTTTGACCGTAAACAAACTGTGAAATTTGTCGCAATCAAGCAAAATGATAAGCGCCTCTTTTTCAATTTGTGCGTAACGTTGTTCAACTTCGTTACCGCTCGAGATGTGTATGCCAGTGATAGCCAGTGACCTCCGTGACGCTGGAAAAGCGCCGCACCGGCGTCCTCTTTCGATGCGTCATACGTTATCTTTGTTTCCTTTCGAGGATCCAAGATTGTTAACATGGGCGCTGTATTAAGCATCTGCGTTATACCGTTGCACTGACTCGCATGAATCTCGGTCTAAAGTGACTTGTTACTCTTTTTACAGGTAACGACAACCAGTCCAAATGAAAAAGCACATTCTGCTGAAACAAAATGGCGGCATTCAGTTCTTAAACCTCTGCTGTGCGCCGCCATTCGCTTCATAAAAACATGCACCGTCACGCAGTCGGCGCTTCAAAAAATGTCGCTACTTGTAGGAATCCCTATATCTAGGGACTTCAGCTTGGTCCACTCAAACACCGAACGGAACTTTATAAGCGCTCAAAACAGCCCCGTTCTTTCAGACATGTGCGGAACGTACTTTCGGAAGTGGTTAATCAACCCTATAGCATACGCTGAATGTCTGTTTTGTTCTTTTGTACAGGCATTTCCAGCAGACCTTGAACCAGCTTTGGGTTGGGCGAGATACGTGTCGCTCCGATGATGTAACCCAAAAACTGTATTCCGTTAAGCCAAATTTACATTTCTGTGCGTTAAACGTTAAACCAGATTTTTTAGCAATTTTAAGGATGCCACTAAACGGTCAACATTCTCTTGCCGTGTCTCCCCCAAACCAGAATGTTGTCAATATACACGTGCACGCCGGGTAGACCATCGAATAATTGACTCAGTGTCCTTTGGAAAACTTATCGCGCCGACAAAATACCGAAAGGCATTCGTCTTCTATGTCTTTCCCAGCGGGAAGGCACAGAAGGAGAACTGGCCGGCGCCGTCTACTTTAGCTGCTTAGAATCAAACTCTGGATTTCACCAGATTCCACTGGACTATCGAACGTCAAAAATATGTACTTTCGCAACTCCTTTTGGCAGATAGCAACGGTATTTGCCAAAAGGAGTCGTGAAAGTAGATATTTTCGATGTTCGATCGTCCAGTGGTATCTAATCGAATCCAGACCTTGCGTCTAGCCCGCTAAAGTAGACGGCGCCAGCCAGTTCTTTTGTGTCTTCTTGCTTCGGAAGATGGTAATGGTGCCTCTTCACATGCTCTTTAAAGCCTCTTGGGTCCAAATACACTCGAAGTCTGTCATCTTTTTCTTAATAAAAACCAAAGGGCTTACGAAATCAGTGGCACGTCTTTGTTTTGGATGATTCCCGCTTGCTTCATTATATAATAATAATAAATCGTTTATTTTCACTCCAAACGAGTATGAAGAGCAAGGAAAAAAGTTGCAACTGCAGCTTGACAGGCCCCTGCCCCCCAGCACTTGACATAGAGTACACAATAAAATTCAAACAAAGTAATCACTCAAACCATAGCAGAACATTTAAAGTCTAACCGACGAAGAGGTGGAGTGACAATATACAGACATAAACGCACAAAAATATATACCGGGTCAAGTAATAATCAAGTAATGATAACGCAAATGTAACTGGTGAATCTGCATAAATAACACACTATACATGCAACACACCATACATACACAGATACACACACCACATACATGCCTACATACCTAGTCAAGTAAAACATAAGGTGATGAAATTGCAGACATCATGATGCACAAAAAAAAACATACAGACGTACATACTATACAACAAGGTAACATAACAAAAATTCTGCAGCGAGAAACCATATAAGCATAAAGAAAAATTCGAAAACGTCGCATCAGTAAAATATGAAATGGGACTTCAGGCACTGTTTTGTTGATGTTTCTGGTGTAATGTTTGGTCTTGCGAGGTTGTTAAGGAGAACAGGCAAGGTATGAAGTATAGATTGATGTCCATACGAGGTTCTGACGGTTGGTATTTTCCATATTTCGGCCTGTCTTATATTATACGATGGTATGTGTTGGATTAGATTACATAATTGTAGCAGCGGTGAGTTGTTTATTGGTACTGCATTTTTGTAAAGAGAAACTAGTCTGAAATCATGCATTTTTAACACATTGATAACATTTAATTCATTAAAATACTTACGCGTTGATGTAAACCATGGAACGTTAGTTATAATACGTAGACCAATTTTTTGTGCAACGGGTAACTTTAACATGTTTTGATTTGTAGTTGTTCCCCATATGATATGACAGTAAGTGAAAGTCGGCAGAAACAAAGAATTATATAGAACTCTTTTTTGTGTTTTGAAGTTCGTCCTGAAGAGGCTGATGGAAAGACAGGGGCACTCTCCGGGCTGGCTGGATCACCGGGGGCGGCACCAGGTTGCGGGACCATGCTGTAGGGTTGCTTCAGACACCCTAAACCTTCAAATGGGTGCCGGAAATCTGTGGTAGCCTTGTATTCCCAAGGCTTCGCTTACGTCCAGTCCCAGTATGGCCTGGCGACCATGCTTCACGACAAAGAACTTCACACTTTTAATAGGGTTTCCGACGGTCTCCTTGTGGCTCGTAGTACCAAAGTTGCTTATGACTCCTCTTGTGTACGCTCTCAGGACGGAGGTACTTGGCTTCAACGCTTCTCGCGCTCGCAGCTTTTTGTATTCAGAAAACGGTAGCAGGCTAGACTTGAGATCGAGTGTCAACTTAAAAGAAAGGACTTCTCGAGCAGAAACTAGGGCTTTGATTATCCATTTGTGGTTTCCGTTTTCGCCACCAATGTTAATAACGTCAGTCACCGTCGACGTCATTTTTGCTTACTTTGCAAATACGGTCAAGCTAGGACTGCAAATCGCGAAGACTTTAAGCTTTCGGTATAAGTTTCACTTTTTTCCGTAGGCGGGACACCATCTGACTTCGTGTTGCCGATTGCATTTTTCGCAGCGTAATTGCTTTTTGTCTTTTTGGTCCGCCTTGCGGCGTTGCAATGCCGTTTGTTGTGAGATAGCCTCAATACCCTTAGCCGCCTTGTTCCAGACTTGGTTTTGCTGCACCATGCAGAGTTTCCGCCACTTTGCACATTTCTTCTGCCTTTAGCAACGTGAGACCCCTCTTGAAGAAATTTCTCGCAAAGCTTCGGATCATTCGTGCCAAACACGATCTGGTCTCTGAGCATTGAATCATGCAGTTCTCCAAAAGTGCACTGGACGGCTAGGTTTTTCAGGTCCCAAATAAAATTTTCGACGGGTTCTCCCTCGGCTTGCGCTCTCGAGCAGAATACATAACGGTTATGCGCTTCTTTGCTCACCTCGGTGAAAGTAGACTTCAACATTTCTGACGAGGGTTGTATATTCGTCTTGGTCTTCCCCGTCTTGAAACTTGAGTTGTTGGAGACGTCGGCTTCTTCGTTGACGGCAACACTCAGAAGGAGTTCTACTTTTGAATCTTAACTTCTTGGAGGTTCTTTCGATGCCGCAGCCATGAGAAACAGCTCGACGTTCTGCTTGAAGCGCTTCCAGTTTTCGAACGAGTCGCCCGACAGCTGTAAGGGCTCTGTCGTTTTGAACAGATCCATCGTCGTGGCTGCGCCATTTGACTACTACGCTGTGGCCCTATCGGTCAATTCCGACACCATGTATCAGGATGATAAAGAGGTGGTCGACAGCATGGTTTCCAGAGCGAGAAGAAGATGGCTTAATGGACGTAGGCGGCATTTATAACATAGTGCTGGACGCACTGCTCATGACTAGTGCTTTGTCATGCGACGCGTTGTACACCCGTGGGCAATATAAAGGTGAGCACCTTGCCTGGTTTCTTGCGTGTCTTACGGCTCCCTAAAGCTATATTAACTCTCAACGTCTCAAATGGTACGTGGCTTAGGGTCTAAACTTTGCGTTCTACCCTTCTTCTGGAACAGAGCTTGTTCCAAAACTTGCAGGAGCGCCAAAAACAAGAAGAGGACTGTTCATTTATCGCTCATGTGTGTACATTATTCGCCTGATACATTTACTTTTTTTACAATGTTACCCATTCAACATTGTTTCTAAAAGCAGTGGTAGCTACTGAAAGGGGCGTTTCTACCGTAAATACGTCAGCGTACAAAACACAAAGTTTAAGAATCATACAAAACTAACACCAATTGAATCTTGACATTTTGCAAGTGTCCCACTTATTTAAAAGTAAAAGTGCGGCAATTTCCTGGTTTATCTCACTCTGGCACTGAAGTATGCTCTAATTTCTTTTATATCTTTATTATCATACAGAATAACGACAAGACCAACAAACCACAACAATATAAACACAACATAAAAATAAACAAAAGCGAAAGACAAATATAACTACTGGAGCAACAACCCTACAATTTTCAAAAATGCTACAGGATCGCCAAGACCCAAACACGTGAGCGTACGCGCTACGAAATAAAAAAAAAGAACAATGGAAAACAAACCTTTTCAGTAGGAGCTTTCAGGTTTGCGAAAAGGCCGCCAATATTTCGCGAGTGAGACCCTGTTTCGTGCTGCTTCGAAGCGAACGCGGCATTGATTCAGGCGTCTGCTGTTATTTACCTATAGTTTGTCCACAGAGCAGATGGCGCTCAAAGTGGAATATAAAAAAATCCTGCAGCGGGAGCTTGAAAATGACTCCACTTCCACGTTTTTATTGCGTTTTTTTTTTTTACTTTTTTATTTACTTGAATCCCTGCAAAGCACACAACACCAATGCCCCCTTCCCTGTATATATATATATATATATATAAACGAAATTGTGCAGATGACTGAACCGTACCAAATGAATTAAAGAATCCAAGTTTTTAGGATCCCGCCGAAAGCCAAAAATTGGCTGAGCCAGGATTTGAACTCTGGGCCTCCCAATGTCCGGTCGGGTGTGCTAACCACTACACAACTCCACCTTGGCTTCCTGGCGTTTCCTACCTGTCTTATTAATGCACAAGAAACGAAATGTATCCAATCGGGGGTGTTCTGGAAACACACGCCGCCGCGTGGAACGCGGTACGACGGTTAGTGTCACGTGGTACGTGCTCGTTTGTGCTCCAGAAATCCTCCCACTGTTTGTCTCGCCCCGTGTACATGTAGTAGTATTCTTTGTTTTATGAGCTTTTAGAGACACGGTATCATCATCATCTGCGAGAATCAAGAGCCACGTTATTGAATATACAACACGGGCACTTCACACCATCGTACATGGTCTCCGAGGAGGATATAAACGAAATTGTGCAGATGAATGAACCGTACTTAATCCAATGAATTAAAGAATCCAAGTTTCCAGGAACCCGCCGAAAGCCAAAAATTGGCGGAGCCAGGATTTGAACTCTGGGCCTCCCAATGTCGGGTCAGGTGTCCTAACCACTACACAACTCCACCTTGGCTTCCTGGCGTTTCCTACCTGTCTTATTAATGCACAAGAAACGAAATGTATCCAATCGGGGGTGTTCTGGAAACACACGCCGCCGCGTGGAACGCGGTACGACGGTTAGTGTCACGTGGTACGTGCTCGTTTGTGCTCCAGAAATCCTCCCACTGTTTGTCTCGCCCCGTGTACATGTAGTAGTATTCTTTGTTTTATGAGCTTTTAGAGACGCGGTATCATCATCATCTGCGAGAATCAAGAGCCACGTTATTGAATATACAACACGGGCACTTCACACCATCGTACGTGGTCTCCGAGGAGGATATGAACGAAATTGTGCAGATGAATGAACCGTACTTAATCCAATGAATTAAAGAATCCAAGTTTCCAGGAACCCCCCGAAAGCCAAAAATTGGCGGAGCCAGGATTTGAACTCTGGGCCTCCCAATGTCCGGTCGGGTGTGCTAACCACTACACTATATATATATATATATATATATATATATATATATATATATTATATATATATATATATAATATATATATATATATATTATATATATATAAATATATGTATATATATATATATATATATATATATATATATATATATATATATATATATATATATATATATATATATATATATATATATATATATATGGGATTGAGTGAAGATTGACAAGTGCAGCCGTAATAATATAGAGAGCGAAGAGGGGAGAAGCTGATTATTGAATTTATTGCATTAAAGTTAGGGAAAGGGAAAGGGAAAGAGAGCTGGCGAAATAATATAGAGAGCTGGTCAGAAATTGAGTCCGCCGAAACCAGTGGCCAGGATGGTCTAATCGGTTAAGGCGTCGCCCCGGTCAGGCGAAGGTTGCGGGTTCAATCCCCGCTCCTGGCCCAATTTTTCGCCAGCTCTCTTTCCCTTTCCCTTTCCCTAACTTTAATGCAATAAATTCAATAATCACCTTCTCCCCTCTTCGCTCTCTATATTATTACGGCTGCACTTGTCAATCTTCACTCAATCCCATTATATATACGGTGCAGCCTGTCCCTATGGGGAGGAGTGGTTCCCTAGATATCCTGGAAGACGGGCCCTTTCCGACATTTGCAAGCTGAGATGACGTGCCACGTCACTGCCGCATGTCGGAAATAGCGCGGGCCTTAAATCAGCAACGGTTGTCGTCTACCCAGTTAAGCGAATTCCAAACTAAACAGTACACAGAGAGCTGGTCAGAAATTGAGTCCGCCGAAACCAGTGGCCAGGATGGTCTAATCGGTTAAGGCGTCGCCCCGGTCAGGCGAAGGTTGCGGGTTCAATCCCCGCTCCTGGCCCAATTTTTCGCCAGCTCTCTTTCCCTTTCCCTTTCCCTAACTTTAATGCAATAAATTCAATAATCACCTTCTCCCCTCTTCGCTCTCTTTCTCTCTATATATATATATATTGTTACGAAGAAGACGACGATGACCGTCTTTATCGGGCCGCTGGCAATGGGGCTCGCTCCAGCGCGAGCTGGGGCGGGCAATTCGATTAAAAGATCGAGGCTGAAACGGACCGTTCTTGTCCTTGCTTTTGATTTCCATCGTGACATCGTGGTGGAGGTGCGGGTCTTTCCTCTTCACCTCTCCGCACGCTAATCACCACGCTTCTCCAAAGCCACCAACGGCCCCCTGCGCTGGCCATGTCACAAGGTGAAGCGGCAGGCACTCCGACGCTCCGCCCTGGCTCAGTGCCCTATCGCCAACGGGACCCTCCGACGTTCGCCGGCTTCGGCACCGACGACGTTGACGACTGGCTGCGAAGCTTCGAACGAGTAAGCACCCACAACGCATGGGACGACACTCTCAAGCTCGCAAACGTGGTGTTTTATCTACGAGACACAGCTAAAGTGTGGTTCGATAACCATGAAGACAAAATCTCCTCATGGGATGCCTTCAAAGCGAACCTGTCGGATGTTTTCGGATGTCCCGTCAGCCGCAAAGAAGATGCTACGCATAGACTTGCTACAAGAGCCCAGACTGCAGGCGAGTCGATTACTTCTTACACCGAAGACATCCTCGCGCTGTGCAAACGCGTTAACGCAGCCATGCCCGAGTCAGAAAAGGTCGGCCATATAATGAAAGGAATCACCGAGGACGCCTTCACCATGCTGACGTCACGAAACCCACGGACTGTGAAAGAACTCCAGGAAGAATGTCAGCGCTGGGAAGGGCTTCGAAATAGGCGCATATCTCGCCCTGAGGCCGTCCACCGACTTCAGAATTGTGTACCGTCCTCCGGAGTCCCTTCCACTGGGGACATTACTACCACCATTCGAAAAATAATCAAGGAGGAGCTTGCCTTGCTGTTTCCGCGTGGTTGCCACCATCTACAAGACGACTCATCGAGCCCCACGACGGATAATCTGCGAGCTCTCATTCGCACCGAGCTGGCGCAATCAGGAGCTCCACCCGCTCAGACGGTATGTGCTACGACCTCAGCACAACGTTACACCTTCGAGGCAGAACAGATTCCACAACAGTCAAGATACTTCCAGAACTCGGGACTACAACGCCCATGGTCACAGCCCTACTACCCGGTTATCCGTCGACCGACGTGCTTTTATTGTGGGATAGCTGGCCATATTGCCCGCTTCTGTCGCCGACGCATATCGGATATTTCAAGAAGGACTCCTGATTTCCGCCCGTCCACTTTCTATGGCACGAACCAACCGCCCTCTTACAACGATTATGACGACGAGCTCCCACACAGGTACCAACGACGATCGGTATCACCCTCCAGTCGCAATGCTCGAGACCGAAGCCCTTCTCCCGGATACCGACGCCGCTCTCCTCTACGCACTGACCAGACCTTCCCCAAGTCGTTCGTCAATGGGGAAAACTAGTAGAGGCAGCGAAAGGGGGTCCAGCTGCTTCTGTTTTTCCTCGACATCCCCCACCGACTCCGCCAACATTCAACTTATTAGACGTTTTCATTAAGAAGGTAAAATTCAAGGCACTTGTTGACACTGGAGCATCCATTTCAATCATTCGTGAAGACGTACGCAAAATGTTTAGACTTGTTTGTACTCCTTAGAACGGTGGCACTCTTCGCAGTGCGAATGCGACTTTACTTAATCCTCTTGGAATCGTTTCCGTCGAACTCACCATTCAAAATGAACCTCACAGACATTGCTTTGTTATCCTTCCTAACTGTACCCATGACATCATTTTAGGATGGGACTTCTTAGCCACTCGACGTGCCCTTATAGATTGCGCGACTAAATCGATTTATTTCAGCGATCCAATACCTTACTCCCAGCCATTTTCTCGCCCCTACGTTAATTTTCGTGCAACGTCTCATACCCGTATTCCACCATTAACTGCAGCACTCATCGAATTAGAAGCCGACGTCAATGACTCTACATATTTGCTCGAACCAAACAGAGAAGTTTTGTTGCAGAAAGGTCTAGCTTTGCCTACCGTACTCGCACAGTCACAAAATAATCGAACCACTGTTTGGTTAGCAAATACTACTGAAATTTGTCAAGTTCTACCAGCTGGAACCTGCGTTTCGAGAACAAGTTTGAATGATTTCTTATGTATCGGCGCTGTCACTGATGAAAAATGAAGCATCACTCTTCTCACCGCGATCAGGAAGCGTTCAGTTTACTCCGGAAAACTATTAACACTCGTCTTCCACGTCATCAACAGGATGCGCTCTACAGTCTACTATGTTCTTTCGTGGATGTCTTTGATATCAGTTATCCTCACTTAGGTCAAACTTCTGTTGTCCGACATACGATCGACACCGGCGATCATAGACCGCTACGTAGTCGTCCTTATCGTGTCTCTTCCTCTGAAAGACTCATTATACAAGAACACGTAAGCAAGATGTTGCAAGAAAACATAATTGAGGAATCCTCGAGCCCATGGTCTTCCCCTGTAGTGCTCGTCAAGAAAAAAGACGGTACATGGCGATTCTGTGTTGATTACAGACGTCTAAACAAAATAACAAAACGAGACGTTTACCCTCTTCCTCGAATAGACGATGCTCTTGATCGCTTACATGATGCTAACTAATTCTCCTCAATAGACATGCGTACCGGATACTGGCAGATCACCGTAGATGAAAAAGACAAAGAAAAAACAGCTTTCGTAACTCCCGATGGTCTTTACCAGTTTCGAGTAATGCCCTTTGGCCTGTGCAATGCGCCCGCCACATTTGAGCGGATGATGGACACTCTACTTCGCGGCCTACGCTGGACAGCTTGTCTATGTTATCTTGACGATGTTGTAGTTTTCGCATCTCCCTTTGAACAACATCTCTCCCGCCTTACTTTGGTCTTGAAATGCTTCCGTAAGCAGGTTTACAACTCAACTTAAAGAAATGCGCCTTCGGTAATACGGAAATCCAAATCCTTGGCCATCTAGTCAGCCGTCAGGGAATATCCCCCGATCCAGAAAAGCTCCTGGCTGTCACAGATTTTCCTCGCCCAACACATTTAAAAGCTTTGCGCTCTTTCCTTGGTCTGTGTTCTTATTTTCGACGTTTCATTCGCGGCTTTGCTGATTTATCCGAACCGTTGCAGCGCCTCCTAAAAAAGAATGTCCCTTTCGTGTGGTCCCAAGACCAAGAGCAGGCGTTTCTTTCCCTCAAAGCGGCACTAACGACACAGCCTGTTCTGGCTCACTTTGACCCGTCTCGTGAGGTTGAAATTCACACCGATGCTAGCGGCTACGGAGTTGGTGCCATCCTCATTCAAACCTGTGACTCAAAGGAACATGTTGTCGCGTACGCCAGCCGGTCGCTATCCAAATCTGAAATGAATTACGGAATTACAGAGAAAGAATGTCTCGCCGTGGTTTGGGCAATACAAAAGTTTCGGCCACATGTATTCGGGCGACCATTTAAAGTTATCACTGACCACCACGCCTTGTGCTGGCTATCGAATCTAAAGGACCCTTCTGGAAGACTCGGACGCTGGGCACTAAAGCTTCAGGAGTACGAGGTTTCTATATTTTATAAATCTGGCAAAAAACACGAAGCCCCAGATTGTTTATCGAGAAATCCTGTTTCTACGGCACATGCGACACATCATAATCCACCAATCGCGGCAATCTCCTTGACATCCACATTAGATTTTGCTTCTGAGCAGCGAAGAGATTCCCACTTACAACAGGTTTTCAAATGCCTAAAAAAGGCTCATCTTACACGCCAAGAACAGCGTTTGAGCAGTCTTTATACACTGAAAGAAGGCATACTTTATCGTCGTAACTATAACCCCGAGGGGCCCGAATTACTCTTTGTTGTTCCCAAACACCTCCGGACGGATATTTTGCGCGTTCTACATGATGACCCCACAGCTGGACATATGGGATTTTTTAAAACATACATGCGCGTTCGAAACACATTCTACTGGAAAGGAATGTACCGTGACATTTTTAAGTATGTCACATCCTGCCTACAATCTCAGCAACGTAAAAAACCAACCCAAGCACCAGCTGGACTCCTGCAACCTCTTACACCACCGCGTTATCAATTCGAACGAGTCGGAATCGATCTCCTGGGACCACTTCCCGCCACTCAAGCTGGTCACCGCTGGATTATTGTGGCGATGGACCATTTATCTCGTTATGCAGAGACTTCCGCTCTCCGTACCGCAGACGCTGAAGACGTTGCTGCTTTTCTTTTAAAACAAGTAATTCTCCGCCACGGCCCTCCCAGGCACCTTATCAGTGACCGTGGAACAGTCTTCCTCCCTCGCGTCATTCAGGAGCTTCTACATCTGTGCCAAACTGTACACAAACCAACGACAGCGTATCATCCCCAGACGAATGGCATGGTTGAACGTTTTAATAGAACAATCGTTGATATGTTGTCTATGTATCTACAGTCAGACCAACAACAATGGGATTCTGTGCTTCCTTTTGTGACCTACGCATATAACACTGCAATCCAAGATACCCAAGGCTATTCTCCATTTTTCCTTCTGCACCATCGTTTTCCAACGACTTTTCTCGACAACCTTCTGCCATATAGTGCTACCGAACAAAAACTCCAACCCACAGTTGCACAACTTGTCTGCCGCGCCGAAGAAGCCCGCCAAATAGCACGATTACGCACAGCCTGTTCTCAACAACGCCAACGTCAACGCTATGACCAGAGCCATCGCCCGGTTTCCTACGCTATTGGAGATCTCGTCTGGGTTTGGACACCCACTCGGCACCAAGGCAAGTGCACCAAACTTCTTCACCGGTACACCGGGCCCTTCCGCGTCACTCGACGGTTATCAGACCTCACATATCAAGTGACGCTCCACGAACAAACGGCTGACCTTCGCCGGACTTCCACCGACACCGTACATGTCGCCCGCATGAAACCCTACTTGCAACCATTCACACCAATGGGGCGCTGGAGCGAGCCCCATTGCCAGCGGCCCGATAAAGACGGTCATCGTCGTCTTCTTCGTAACAATATATATATATATATATATATATATATATATATATATATATATATATATATATATATATATATATATAAATATATGTATATATATACATATATATATATTTTTTTTTTTTCGCAAACATACATTACGCATTACCGAAATGTTTCCATCCAAGTGAAGCGCTAGCTGTCGGGAGTAGATTACAAAGTTGCAAAACTAACTGTTATATCATTCAAAGTTACTAGATAGTTTATTTTAACTTTCAATGGGAGAATGGAAATTATTTTTGTGAACCTTACCAGATTCATAGCAAGCATTTTCGTATTTAGTCGGCCACAATTTTCCAATTGAACATTTGCCTAAATCACTTACATTCTTAAAAAAAAGATTAGTTTTTTAACTCTGACATTATATTCGGACCATTAGCATTATATTTGGGCAAAACTAAGCGCTCAGCAATGTGTAGATTTTTGTTTTTGCAATTAAATGAGAAAAAAAAAGTAAGTATTTTTGTGGACACCGTTTATAAGCCAGTCTTTGGAAAGTTACTTCTACAAAGTAATTACCTAAAGTTATATGAAAAAGCAGCGTAGTTACGGTTATGGCTACCAAACGAAAAAGTAACTCATTACAGTTATACTTCAAAAAATTATCAGGACCTTAATTTTTATTTTTATTCTTTTACAGGTGCGTAAAGTTAACTAGAGTTTCTGCACCATGTTCCCACGTGGCTATAGCCGAGTCCTGGCATGTGAGAATCTACGTATTAGCAAGTTGGTGCAAGTAGAACACGATACTCAATATGTCAGAACGCATCATTTGATAATGTAAAAGAATTACTGGATCGTACGTGTTCAATCACATCTGAATCTCCAAGAAATTTTGAAAATTAAGGTCAAACGTATCGTACTCAGGCAGCCTAATGATATGGGTGCTATATTAGACCTATATTGGTAAAAGATGTCCACAACAATGTCCAATATGGGAAAGTGCAACGCGGCACTGTAATGGAGCGATATTGTGTGCCCCTATTGGCCTTTGCTGTTGCCACGATATTCATGCACGTTTTCTAACCAATATTTCCCACAACAGCTTACCCAATATTAATTAAAAGTTTTGCACATTTTCTTACCAATATTGGCTACACGAACTACCCCAATATTGACAGCTATTTTTACAAGTTTCGTTGTCAATATTGGCTACACAAACTTCCCCAATGTTGACCACTATTGGTACACATTTTCTAGCGGCCACTCGAATTTTTCCTATATTAACCAATATTAGTTCACATTTTCTAGTCACTGTTGGCTACACCCACTTTCCCAATAACGTACTTTAGAGGTATAGTTACTCTGGCTAATATTGGCTACACAACCTTCCCCAATATTGCCCTATAATGTCTCCCCTATTTTAGCACATAATGTCAGCATGAACCTCCCTAATATTGCCCTATATTTATCATAATTTTCTAGACAATAGCCGGCATGCACCATTGCCTCGTCGCAACTAATATTAGAAAATTTTTGTACCCTGCAGGCCACCAATAGCAGTTCGAGTTAATTAAAATGGATAAATGAAACACATAATTTCCTTTCCATTCCTTATTATTTATAAGCACAGAAGGCAGGCAGGAAGGCACGCCACTCTTCAACACTTGGCGCAGGACTTCGACCCTGCCCCGCTTGGCCTTCCGTTTGTCTCACTTGGCCTTGTGTCTGCCCCGATTGTCCTTGCACACGCCCCATTGAGCCTGGGGACTGCCCAGCTCGGGTGAGGCCTAGGCGACGCCTGCCACACTCCCTGTCCGCGGCACCAGACAAGCCCTTCTCGTTGGTGTGGCTTTCTCGATGTGAACGGCGTCGACGCTCCGTACCTCACCCTGGATGGCGGCTGATAGTAGAAGCATAATATTCGAACTCCCAGATTAATGTTATAATCAATACAAGGATAATTGCACTGTATGCAAATTAGTCAGAGTGATAAAAACCGAGCAAGATTCCTATCGAAGTACTACATAAAACCAGGTCTCATCAAAAATACTGACATATTAGTAGAGTTATAGGTAGTTCTTATACGGCACTGAGATATACATACTAGAAAATTCAAGCTGTCAAGCCAGCATGCGTTGAACTATCATGCCTCACTGCATCAGCACGTGCAAGGATGTTCAGCGTGAATGTGAACATAACATCGGCAAGCTCGTAAATGAACGCAATTGCCAACATCAGCAGAGACATGGCGGAGCAAGATGCCCTGCTTTAAATTGTCTACACTCCGCTTAATACACAGAATTCAACCTTTGCGCGAGAACGCGTGCAAACGAACTGCAAGATCCACCTCCATACCCGCGCTAGCAGCTTTGACAGTGTTGTACACTAAGCATAAAACCGAGCATAGAAACGTTTGTCATTTAGTCCTCCTGCAACCAATGATCACAACCTGACTTCCTTGAATTATACATACTCTGTTTGTTACTTTGACAAGAACGCGTGCTACCACTGCATGCGGCAGCCTCGGTGGCTCCGAGGCAAAGCTACGCCCTACGGATTCCCATGTGCAGGGTTCGAATCCCGGCCGAGGTCCTCGCAATATGACGGAGTCTTCTTGCGGCGCCGCGTAACCGAGCTTTCGGTTGCACGTCAAAAAATACCCAAGTGGCCAAAATTAATCACCAGTCCTCCGCTAGGGCGTTCCAGATGTCCGTCGTTGGTTTGGTGCGTAGAATCCCCAAATTTAATTTCGACCATAGCATGCAACGTCCTTATATCTATCAGTTTACAAGCTACACAAATGAGAGCTTTCGAAATCGGTTCTTCTATGTGGCTTGCAAGTTCTCAGGTGCAGGCGGATACAAAGCAGCTTATACTGAGAGAGTTTGGCCTTCTTAAGGAGATTTTCTTAACAGCCTGGCAACCACAGCGGTGTAGTCTGACAACCGGGGGATGACTACTTCCGTCCGCGATCTTGTGGCTTTGACTCAAATGAACTCTATACGATTTCCCAGGAATAAACAAGACAAAGAAGTAACGCCATTTTGTGTTATTGCGAAATCCCCTGGGTCTAGCCGCAACAAGCTCCGCCTATTGGCCAAACTCTCTCAGTATGAACGGCTCTTGGCAGATAGCGTTCCTAGCGTCATTGCCGACAAAGCCCAATGGACAATGTAGATGGACCATTTTCGAACGACGATCGTTTTGCACAAACTTTTGCGGAAACGTTAGGATTATCCCCGATAAAAGTTCCTTTCCACGGCAAGTAAAAAAAATGGCGTGTGTATGTTTATACTGGCGCAAGTTAGTCTGCCTTGTGTTAGTGGGTAACTTGCCTCTCAGCTGTAGATGAGCAATTTGACCAGTGCGGTAGCCTGGGGTATTAACGGTGCACCACGCAGTAGTGATATACGACCGCAGGCCGGTACGATGCCCATCCAGATCGAAACGGCCAGCGGGGGGGTTTGAACCTTTCCACCGCAGGTAATCTGGATCCAACGTTCCACCGATTCAGTAGCTTCCGTCCATTGGAAGCGCTGATATAAAGCCCTTTCATGTTTCAAAAGTAGCACAAGGTGCATCGATGCAAGGGGCACGTGCAACGTGGAGCCATTGGGAAGATCATGGTGGCACTAAGCAGCACTGAGCTAGATTTCAGACGCCATGTTCTCCCAGAAGTGGCGCGCGGCGCGTGTCTTGAGCATTTCCACAACAATGAATGGCGCCACTTTTCCCAGGATAGAGGGGCTTTAGACTGATAGCGGAGCGAGCGCCATCGAGTGCACGCGTCACGAAAAAGAACCAGGCGTTCTATACTCCGTTTCACGTTAAGCGCAAGCCAGGCCAAAGCTGCAAGCGGCAGCAAGTGGCCCTAAAAAGGTACGCAATATTTACCAATACTGGGCCAATACTCCCTAATATTGGACAGCTATAACAAGACTGTCGAAATATTTACCAATATTGGGCACGTACTGGGTAATATTGGTAACATTGTTCAGCTATACCAAGATTGTCCAGATATTTACCAATAATGGGCACATACTGGGTAATATTTATGATATTATGATGATGTAAATAAAATTGATTGATTGATTGATTGATTGATATTTTCTAACAATACAAAGATTGTGTCAACTCAACATTTACCATGATATGGCACCTACTGTGTAATAAGGTTAGTAACTGTAATGCCAGTATTGAGGTACAAATGTTCTTATGGGTCCGTCAAAGCCTGTTATGCTTGTGGGACAAAGACTCTACAAGTCCTCAAACGTGAGCCAGCACTAACTAACTATGAAATAGTAAGAAATCAATGAGGAAATTGACACAAAATCGATCACTAAACAAAATGACGATCTATACTGTATTTGAGATAATAGCACAAAGTCATTTTTCACTTTTGTTCTGAAACCAAGGGAAAGTACACAATACGGTAGCTGATTAAATATATCTGGAACGTTGTAGACACGCGTTCCCAATTTGTACCTTGCAAAACAAAGATGTCGTTCAAATCTCTTTGACTAGCTAAGAGGCGGCACGTGTGGGATGTAGTCGTCTATTAATAAATATTCCGAATTATCAAACTTTTGCTGAAACATCGAAAAAAATTAAAGGCGTTTACAAATCTCTGTAATGCGAAATTAGAGCGCAGCACTCAAAGAGGAGAATGGGTGGGTACGGAGGGGAGGGTTTTCTCTTCCTCCTCCATGCCCTGCCAACCTCCTCTTCCCCTCCCCTCCTCCTCCCGTCCTTCTCCCCTCCACATCTGCTCCTCTTCCACCCCTCATCCCCTCCCCCTTCTCATTTCCCTCTCCGCCTCCTCTTCATCTCTTCCTCCGTCTCCCCTGCTCTTCCTCTCCTCCCCATACCCTCCTCCCTCCTCCTCCTCCTCACTCTTCCCTTCTCCCACAGTTTCCCCGCTAAATTTAGCGGGGAAAATGACGTAACTTGATTTCGTGTCACGTCATTCATGAACAAATTCAGTTTCTTCGCTAGATTTAGCGGGAAAATTGGCGTCACGGGGGCTGAACACCAATTTAATTTCCCGCAAAATTTAGCGAGGCGGTTACGCCGACGGCGACGGCGACGGCAACGGCGACGCTGCTATACGCGGAAAGGGGCGCCTAAGAGCTTTCCCTCTAAAAAAAACAACAACTTGGAGTCTCTAGCTACCTGAAAAGAGTCCCAGTGTTCGAGTAACATGAGTTATATGCTGCACTTCTTAAAAAAAAGCTTGAGATCATTGCTTACCTTCGGGTGACACGTCACATTAAAAAGTTAGACCCATAAACTTTGTGCTGTTTGCCCATTGAATCGGTACACAACTGCCAGACACAGATTCTGAAACCGCGTAGAAAGAATTGCATATCTGCGAAGTCCCGTTTGAGCGAATTGGGGAAATGTTATTCTCCACAAGCACCGTAACTTAACCAGCACGCTCCATTTCCACGAGATCAACTTTGTTTTAGAGCGCAGCTCTTAGGCGCCCGTTTCCGGCTTGAGCGGCGTCGCCGTCGCCGTCGGCGTAACCAAGGTCACCCCAAAGTCACGTGACTCCTCCCAGGTCACGTGACCCCTCCCAGGTCACGTGAGCCCTCCCAAGGTCACGTGAGGCCCAAGGTCACGTGATCGCTCTCAAGGTCACGTGACCCCTCCCAAGGTCATGTGACCCTCCGAGGTCACGTGACCCCTTCCAAGGTCACCTGAAGGTCACGTGACCCCCACGTGACCCCGAGGTCACGTGCCCCCCCCCCCGAAGTCACGCGACACTCCCCCCCCCCCCGAGGTCACGTGACCCCCCCCCGAGTTCAGGTGACCCCCCCGGAGCATATTAAAGAATGAAGGGAGGAGGAGAAGGAGGAGGAGGAGGAGGAAGGGTCTCCCCTCCCCTCAGTACCCTTCCCTCCTCCTCCTCAAGAGCAGCGCTCCAATTCGGTCTTACAGGGAGTTGTAAACGGCTTTCACTTTTTTGTTGCATTGACTTTTAAATGGTTGGCGGTGTACCAGTCCATAACTATCCTTGTATTATTTTGCAAAATTTTACCGGCACTGTCAAAGTTCATATATCTTGAAATTCACAGAGTGTCGTCAGCGTATTGATAGAATCTACATGCCGATATGACAAAAGTGAGGTCGTTGACATAAATATTAAGCAGCGAATGTGATAACACAGAACCTTGAGGAACGCCCGTTCGCAGGTAAGAAGCTGAGCTTATTTTACTACCCACGAAAAATCGGTACAAAAGATTTGAAAAAAAAATAGAAATCAAATCTGACAGTAGTGTGGCAAAAGGCCCACGAAACCCAATCCCAAACAATTTAAGTAGGAAGACATCCTGTTTAACAAAGTCAAAGACTTTCGACAAGCCAAGAAATAGCACATGAGTAAAGATATTGTCGTTGAACGCCTAGTCAAAAAAACCAACCACGTCGTCAAAGAGCACGCACGAAACCGTATTGCGATTTTTAAGATACGGGGTGGGGATCCAAAGAGCCGTTCATCAGCACAAAAACGTACTTTTCCAACAGGTGTTCATAACTGACAGAATAAAGATGGGACTGTAGTTTTCTATTATTCTTGGTTGACTACCCCTAAAATTTAGTGTGGCAACAGCTGTTTTCAACTCTTTAGGAATCGAGCATGTTTGAATAAAACCGTTTATCATGAAAAGCAGCACACGTTTTAATGAACGGAAACATCTTTGCAGAAAATCGACGGACATCCCGTCAGTGCCCGGTGATCTGGTCCACTTGATACCAGATAATGCGGAGCGCAAGGCTACTTCATCAATATCGTAAAGAGCGGACGCAAAGTCAGTCGCTTTGAGGGTTACAACGGTGTCGCTCCAACTGAAAGTTTTTTCGGACGAAGCAACAAAAAGAAAATTGTTAACACTTTGCACCGCCCATATAATACCGTTTCCAAATTTTTTTTAACTGCTATATCATAATAATAGTAATAATAATAGTATATTAATAGCTTGCTGTGGCAAACCCGGAGATCATTTGCAAACTATCATGTTTTCGATATGTTAAAACGGTTTTTCAGGAATTCTTTTTGATAGTATACCCTTCTAGCAGTATGAACAAGAGCGTTTACTTTGTCTTTAGTGAAATGAAAAACTTCACGTAATTTAACATTGTTAGGGGATCACCTACGTCGGTCCCAAAATGTATTTTTGCTGCGATTGGAGACATATTTGGTGTCCACCAAACTCGACCTGTCCTACTTTATTTTACTATCAGTATGTGCTTCGCCTTTGTCTTAAAAGAGTCGCACAGAGCAAAAAATTTAGAGCAAACATCGGCATACGAAGCCGTCTGAAGAATATAGCTCCAATCATAGGATGACGCCAGTGAATCCACAATCCTTTTGTCGAAGATTCCCAAAGTTTGTCGATCGTTGTTAACACTAGCTGTGGTTCCTTGACAAGCCAATTATCACTCAGCAAAGCAATGGTAATTTATTTTTTCCAAGTTTACAACCGATCCTACAGTCGTACCAAGGTTTTCAAAAAATTTGCCAATACTGTGCACAGACTTGAAAATATTGGGCATATTGTCCAACTATCCAAGATTGTCCCAATATTTAACAATATTTGGCACATACTGGAAAGTATTGGTAATAATGTCTAGGCTTGCCTAAATTCTCTAATATACACCAATATTGGGCAGATACCGAATAATATTGGGCACCTATACAAATATTATTCAAATATTTACCAATTTTGACAAGATACTTGATAATGGTAATATTGTTCAGCTACACCAAGACTGTCAAACTTTATATCAACATTGGACACAAACTGGATAATATTGGACAGCTATACCAAGATTATCCCTATATTTACCAATATTGGGCCCATACCTGGTAATATTGGCAAATTTTAGCAAGATCTGCCAAACATTTACGAATATAGCGGGCATATTGGAGAAGCCAGCCCAACTTGGGCCACGTTACCGAATTTTACCCGAATATTGACCCCATATGTTGTGCTGCCTGGGTTGTTACTTAAATCGTTCCTTCAGATAAGGTGAGGAAACTACAGTTTAAAATAGCATTTTTGAGGAAGTAACGCGTTACACTCACAAGCTAACAAACAAAAAGCTAGAGTAACGAGGTACTACACAAATTGCACGCAGCGCGAGATGAAAGCATATTTTTGCACCGAACCTGCAGTTGAATTCACGCAATGGGTAATATTTGATCGGCCTGGTGTGCTTACTATAAAAGGGGCACTGACACCCCAAAGGTCGTATTTATTTTTATTGTCTAAAACGATGCAAGTTGCAGTCCTAAACACGCAAAAAAACCGCATCGCGAAAAAAAATTTTCCCGCGCGCGCGCGCGCCTTTTTATTTTTGGCGTTTGATTTTCCCGCCTCTCGCCTCCTCGCTTCTTTTGATCGGTGACCTCAAAAGTCAGGAAATTTAGAAGCTTTGTAGGCGACATCTCTATAACATTTAATTACGGCAATCCTAAAACATGTTTTTTAACGCAATTGCGAACGCACTACGGCCCTTCTTTTTGAAATACCAAAAATCGGGAGTTCGTTGTGGTGCCGTCTCCTGGATTTGTATCCTCCAACGGAAAACAGGCGACACCGCTCAAAACCGGTCCGCCGCAACGCCGGGCGCTCGCTCCTTTCCTCCTCGCTTTGGGTCGCCATGGCAACAGCAGGGAGTGGTGAAAGGAAGTCTACTCTCAGGTCTCCGTAATTTTTGACGTCAAGGCACCGGCGCCGATCGCGCGGGAACTTCGAATTCGGCATTTGGAAATTGTTTTTTTACTTCACGAATACTGAATTCCCAAATCTCAAATTTTGAGGGTAATGTCCCGGCATCGTTTTCAATCGTTTCGGATAATAAAAAAAAATATGATTTTGATGTGTCAGTGCCCCTTTACTATAGTAACTGGCGGTTAAAAAAAATGAAGGACGTTTACCAACCTCTGTAACGCGAAATTAGAGAGAAGCTTTTGAGGAGGAGGATGAGAGGGTATGGAGGGGAGGGAATAGAAGGGAGGGTATGCCCCTCCTTCTCTTCCCCTCCTCCACCTCCACCTCCTCACTCCTTCCTCCTCCTCTCCCCCTCTCCTCCTTCTCCTTTCCGCTCTTCCTCTTCATTTCTCCTCCTCCTCTTCCCTCATCCTCATTCCCTCCTCCTCCTCCTTTCCTACTCCTCTCCTCCTCCCGTTAATTTCAGCTTCCCCGCTAAATCTAGTGGGGAAACTGACGTCGCGTGACTTCAACACCAATTCAGTTTCCCCGCTAAATTTTGCAGGGAAAATGACGTCACATGACTTGGTACGCATCACCTGTGAACAACTACAGTTTCTCTGCAAGATGTACCGGGAAAATTTGTCACGTGACATCAACAGCAATTGAAATCCCCGCTAAATGTAGCGCGGTTATGCCGACGCCGCGAAACACGGGAACAGGCACCTAAAAGTTGCGCTCTCAAACGGAAGGCGTATGAGGAGGAAATAACGACCAAATCCTTTGGTGCTGTGGCACGGACTGACCGCGCGTTTATATCTGGTGTTGAGTGACCCGCCACTGACTCACGGGCCGGAGCTCGCTGTTCGAGCTCCGTGTTGTGGACTTTGTTGTGGGCTCCTTCATGGCTGCACCCCCCCCCCCCCCTTCCCCTTTCACCTGGCACTATGGATCGTGGAGAAACGGTGAAAAATGCATCTCATGCTAGCAAAACAAGAAGAACAACAATAAAACTCGCATATTTGAGGCTGGTAGCAGCGTGGTGTCGATATGACATGCCATGTACACGCGACGTGCCACGCGCCAGGTGATGCGCTACTTTTCTGGGGTGCAGGAATTCGGTTGGTGGACGCGAAACGTGGTGCTGAGTTGTTGAAAGCGGGTTTTATGCGGTCCATGGCGATAGTTTCAGAATGCCCGTGCTAGTCAACACTGGTGTTCTTGGTTCGGTTGAGCATTTTAAACGGGCCGTAGTATGGTGGAATAAGGCTTTTCTTCTTGACGTCTTTGCGGACGAATGTGTGCGTACAAGTTGTAAGCTCTTGGCTTACAAATACATTGCAAGAACTGGGCAACTGAGGTGGCGTATACTGGATCCCTTGGTTGAACCGTTGTATGTCGTCCAAGTACAGTGGTTGTGACACAATATCTTTGGGTGCGTCGAAAAATTCTCCGGGGAGTCGGATCAACGACCCGTACTCCAATTCCGCTCAAGTGCATTTCAGGTCTGTTTTAAGAGCTGCTCTAATGCCGAGGAGTGCGAACGGGAGATGGCCGACCCATTGAAGTCGTCCATCTCGTGCCATGATCGATGATTTTAGCTGCCGGTGCAACCTGTCTACCATGCGGTTTGCTGACGGGTATTAAGAGGTTGTATGCAAATGATGTGTTACAAGGAGTTTTGCTAGGGCAGTATATAGCGAGTATTGGAACTGGCGTCCCCGGTCCCTATTTACAGTTGAAGGGCAACCGAAACGAGCTACCCAAACTTCAACAAAAATCCTGGCAACTGTCTCCGCGGTGATGTCGGGAAGGGGAATGGCCTCAGGCCACCTGGTGCAGCGGTCAACACAGGTCAAGATGTAGGTGAAACCCCGACATGGTGGCAAGAGACCCACGATGTCTAAATGGACATGGTCAAAACGTGTATCGGGTATACGGAAGGCATTAGAGGTTTTATGATGTGCTTGCTGACCTTCACCCGTTGGCATTGTAGACACGCTTTTGTCCAGCTGAGTGCATCAGCATTAAGGCCACACATGGCGAGCTATTACCAGTCGCTGTGTGGCTCGGATGCCTGGATGGCTTAGGTTGTGCGCATGGTCGAAGACTCCGGCGAAGGGCTAGCGGGACGAAAGGTAGAGGACTGCTCATAGACATGTCACAGATGATGGTACCGGTAGAATGAGGGATAGGAGCTGCCCTTCATCCCAAGGACTTCAGTGGGTCAGGATGGGCCAGCAGCTCCGGATCATCCTGTTGCGCCATAGCAATGCTCTCAAAGTCGACACCTCCAGGACTTGCCGAGATGGCGCCGACACGGGAGAGCGCGTCTGCTGCTGTACTGTCTTCGCCCCTTACGTGGTGGAGATCTACACTGAACTTCGAAATGAAGTCCAGTTCGTATTCTTCCAGATATCAACTGGACACGAGGAATGTTGTCAACGTAAGCGAAAATTAATTGAAGTACCCAGTGACTTCATTTATGAAGCGTTCGAAAGTCCACGCGTAGTTTCACAGGTAGAAGGGAATCCGTATGTATTCAAAAAGTTTGAACGAAGCCGTGATGACCGTCTTGGCGGCATCCACCATGTTCACAGGAATCTGGTGGTAGACCTTTATTAGGTCCACCTTGCTTTAGATGATGGTGCCAGTCAGACCAATGGAGAAATCGCGAATCTGTTGCAAATGATACCATAACACCTCTCATGAAAACACCTCAAACAAAAACGGTAGAAACGCGGGGCCAGTGTGTGCCATAGCACCAAAGAATCCGGTCTTTTTTTTTTTTTCTCTCCGCAGCGCAACCAGCCAGGAGCGTCTGATTATGCGCCAAGAAGGTGAAGGAGAGGAAGAGAACACAGAGCTAGGAGAAGTCGGAACTCCCAGCACTGGTTGGAATGATTAGTGAGTAGACCTAAGGCAAGCTACCTTTTTCTCCGCTGCACTCGTAGAACGCGTTGAAAGCCGGAACGCAGGCGTCCGGCGTTTGGCTCTTGCATTCGAATGTGTTCGTCGAGTGCAGCGGAGAAAAAGGGAGCTAGCCTTAGGTCTGCCCACTATTCATTCCAGCCAGTGCTGGGATTTCTGACATCCTCGCGCACTCGCGTCTCCTCCTCTTCCTCAGTTTCTCGAGGCATTGCTTTACAGCCAATGAGATTGTGGCATCACCCGACAATAACGCCCAAGAACGAATTATGAGGCAATTGACCGCGTCCTGCGTTTTTTTTTTAGTTGTCGATAATTGTAACAAAATTTGACAGTTTTTTTTAGGTGTGATTATTTTAAGAATGCTATTTGCATTACAAAGATTTAACATTAGCAAATTGGCCCGAGGAATTTCTTTTTTATTTAAAACGTGGTGACATTTGTTTGCGAGACGTAAATGTTCAACTTCCTTTTTTCCACTAACAATCCCGGCTGTCTTCGATCATAACTCCGAGCGAGAGCTCATCGGAATTCGCCGAGAACCTTGCGAGAAAATATATACCACAAGAGCTAGGTCGCATTCAGAGCTTGCTCCGACAGGGCTCAGAACGAAGTGAGATGGATAGTTTCGAGGGCGAGAGCGGCATACGCTGGGGACGTGGAGCTTGATAGACGACCGACCAACGACTCACGAGAACTGTTACTTAGTCCAGAAGCGTTTCTGAGTGAGATGCGCGCATACTAGAAGCGAACTTGCTGAATACCCCCACTAATGGATTCATAGGAAAATATTTCAGCACAAAGCGCTGTGGGCTTTTCATATTTTTTTGTTTTGTTTCGTCGTCTTTCAATGCCATTAGAACAGGGTCTGGCCGACTAGGTGAACGATGGATCGAGGAGAGTCAAATGTCACTATCCACGTCGAACGCACTTTCACAGCTCTTTCTGCTCTGTTTGCAAACACCCCGGATATGACAGACCCACTCGTAGCTGCTGCTGCTTCTGGGCCGGTTTGCTGATCAGTGCGGCTATCCTTCCCAGTGGTTAACTTACCCACAAGACGGATCTTGAGGACACGAGTACGGCTCCGTGGGTACAAGAAGCTCAGTGTAAAAGGTGTAAAAAGCAAATGGCTGCCGTAAGTGTAACTTGGCTTCTACTATTAAAGTTTTATTTTTTCAGCGCTAAGTAGCGGGAAGATTGTTAAGAAGTGAGTGAAATGAACCGCATTAATATACAGTTATGTAAGAAAAAGGTCGCATTAAGCGAGAATTGAAAAAAAAAGAAAAAAAAAAAACAAAAAAACAGGCAAGGTTTATCATTGCAGTACGGAATCTTACGGAACTCGGTCTTCTGCGTAGCCCCGGACCGTGCGGCACGGCGGGAGAGAGGCATCCGCACCCTCCAAACAGGGCGCCCACTTCCTCCCGGCGCGCATTCCATGGCGTTCGCGATTTTATGAGAGTGTGCAATCCTCCAAAAAACAGCTGAGACACCAGGCGCCCATTTAGGCTGATTAGCTTTAGGCAATCTAGATGTACACACAACACAATCATTATTCAGAAACATGGCGTTGGGGGTTGGCGTCGTCATGGTGTCCGCAGGATGTGTGCTGATAATTCATTTTCGCGTGTGAAGGGTTATTCTTGAGTCAAGCACTCGCCTCGCGTATCGCGGGAGCAGCGCTTTCGTTAACGCGTTGCAAGTAAAGGCGTTACCGGTAATGCGTTACTTTTTAGAGTGCAGCTCTTAGGCGCCCGGTTCCGGCTTGCGGCGTCGCCGTCGCTGTCGGCGTAACCGTGCGTTGCATTCTTGGACGTCTCCCATAATGGTGTCACACGTGATGCCACGAGTGACGTCATGAGTGCAAAACTTTCCCGCTAAAGTTGGCGGGAAAGTTTTCCGCTAAGGTTGGCGCGAAAATTTTTCCGCTAAATTTAGCAAAGACATTTTCCTGCTAAATTTAGTATCAAAATTTTACTCTCGCGTTGAAACGCGTGACGCCACTCAACCTGGAATACATTTTTCAAGCCGTAAAATTTTTCATTAAATTGAGCGGGAAATGTTCCCCTACATTTAGCGAAAACATTTTACCCTCGTGACGTCACATGTGATGTCACGTCTGACGTTACACGTGACCTGCCCCACCGTACTCTCCCCTCCTCCTCCTCAAGAGCTGCTCTCTAATTCGGTATTAAAGAGAATAGTAAACGCCTTTCATTTTTTGTAACGTTTAACGTACTTGTTACTTTTTCATAACAGTAACAGGTAACGTAGCTACGTTATTTATTTCTTTTAACGGGTAACGGAGTTACCTCACTCGTTATTATTTTTTCCGAAGTTTAAAAAAAAATTACGCTAATTTGTTTCGTGTTTCTAGGCGCCAAGCCATGTAAATTTTTTGTGCTTTTGCTTTTTTTTAGCGTTTTTTCTTGTGAGTATATAGGTGAAACCGTAAAGGAGATAAAGTTATAATGCTCAGTTTCTGGATGGAGATAATATTTCTTATATATGGCGCTTATGCCCACCTGCAACGTCAAAACAGTGAAACGAGCTAATTCCTAATTTAACAAAGTAACGCAAAAGCGTTTGTCCTGTGTGCTTCTTCGTCTTTTTGTCCCGTCTCTTTTGCGCTATTTTTAATATGAATGCCCACTACCAACTTGCCCAGCAGACCAAGCTTTTGCAAAAGTATCGTGCGCTACTTTTTTGGGGTAACGCACGCTAACTTTTTGACATCCTGAGAGAAAGGAGGGTACATCGTCAGTGTGTGGCGAATTACTGTTGGCGCGTTGTAGCATAGCTTCCTCTGTACTCACAAAGCCTGGCAGTTCGACGACGGAGCCATAGAGTGCCTGGTCGCACATTTGGAGCGCGAGGATCTGGCAGCAGAGAGGATTTCGGGTATTCGGCGCACAGCTTCTGCAGCCGCGAGGACCCGAAACATGGTTTTAAACCCGACGAGGAAAAAAGCGGTAGCGCGAGGAACGCGAGGAGCACGAGCGGACATTCCATCGCTCGGGGGAAGTGAGTTTCGCCGTCTCGCCGCAGCGGGGCGCCCGTCATTTGGCTCTTTTAAGCTAAGCTAAGGAGTAAGCTAGGCCAAACAATTCAGGAATCCTTACCGGGATTGGTGTATGCGGATGATATCGTACTAATGGCTAACAACAGGACAGAGTTGCAGGAATTAATGAGCGTCTGTGGTAGGGAAGGAGAGGAATTAGGTTTAGCATTCAGTAGTGAAAAATCAGCAGTCATGGTTTTTAACGGTGATGAAGTTGAGAGGCTTAAGATACAGAATATTACAGTTGAGCGAGCTAGTAAATACAAGTATCTAGGATTATGGATATGTGATGGTGCAGAATATCTCAGTGAGCATAAAAAGTATATAATAGGTAAGGGCAACAGAAATGCAGCTGTAATGAAAAATAGAGCTCTTCGGAATTACAACCGGTATGAGGTGGTGAGAGAAATTTGGAAAGGGGGTCATGGTGCCTGGCTTGACTTTTGGAAACGCAGTGCTATGCATGAAATCCGAAGTGCATGCAAGACTAGAAATAAAACAGCGCGGAGTAGGTAGGCTGTTTTTGGGAGCACATTGCGAAGCGCTAACCCAGGGAGTACTAGGAGACATGGGATGGGCGTCATTTGAGAGTAGGGGAGCGGTGAGCAAGATAGAATTTAGGATCGGTTGAGGCAAATGGATGGGGAGCAATGGGCACGAAAGGGGTATAGGCACACAATGGAGACAGCGCAATAGGAAATTAAGAGGAAAGTGTTTAGGCTACAGTGGAGATACGGAAGAGCAAGTCTCAGTTAAGAAGAAAGTTAAGGCCACAGAAAGAAATCGGAGGCTAGAGGGAATGCAGACAAAGACAGCTCTGGAGAGCTATAGATTAAACAAAACCGTTATTGCCACAGAAAGCATTTATGACAATTCTAGGGGAAGCTCATTGATGTTTGAGGCGAGGACGGGTGTTCTGCAAACCAGAACATACAGAGCGAAGTACCAGGAAATGGATACAGTGTGCATTGCTTGTGGAGAGGAGGACGAGACGGCTGAGCACTTGATACTCTACTCTAAAGGGCTTCACCCTATGCCTACCGAAGACAACATAGATTTAATAAAGTCATTGGTTTTTAGAGACAGCGAAGGGACAGTGGATTTCAAGACTGCAGAGACTACCAAGCAAAGATGTAGTGAATGGTGGCAGAAAGCGAGAGAGAACTAGGTATTTTCTTATTAACGGTTGGCAAGGGGGTTTTTATAGCCTCACTTTCTTTGCAGTGCGGAGGGAATATCGATTTCACACTGAAATATTCTAAGCTTAAATGCTAAAACAAGATGGCTAGGTGACGTAAGCTACCACCCAATCGAAAGGGCTCAGCCGGATTGATCCATCCATCCATCCATCCTCTCATCCGTTGTCTGCCGCACTACCGTTTCACCTTCGGCGGCCGCGACTCGTGGCAATCTTCCAGGCTTTGTCAGTACACAGGATGCTATGGTTGTAGATAGAGTTCCCTGTTTTGGATAACACTCGCCGGTCAAATTTTCCGCATTTGCGATTTTTTGAACTCTCGGAGTATTACGAGGAATGTTTTACCGTTTATCTCGTCAAGATTCTTTCGGGGCGACAGGTCATTCTATATCTTTCTCACGAGTAAAGCCACTGTTTCCGGTTCCAGTTTGAATGATACTACTTGTTCTTCTTAGAGGAAGGATGGGTTTTGTTTTTGGTAACAATGAATGTTATGAACTATAGATATTTCACAAACGGGGGAAAGGGGCAGTTGAAGCTTACACTTTACCATTTCATCACGCACAGCCTCAGAGTAGGGTGATGGAATAGGGTGGAATGAAAACGAGCTTCATATCGACGATCTTGGGAGCTTACTCATTTTAAGATTTAGACGCTTATCGAAACAGCACCCTTTTTCGAGCTTCGTCGTCAACAGATCAGTGTCGTAAGTGGCAAGAGCGCCAACCCCAAACCAGACTAAATAAATACTCTTTGGTACATGCGCGTGCTTTACAATTAGCACACGTTTACAAGCGAATATTGAGTTTTATAAAAGAAAAATAGAACTCCTGCACAATTAAACTAAAAATAAAGGAGAATTTGGAATCTAAAAAAAAACTCCAATCAACGTTTTTTTTTATTTCTGCCAAACAATAAACAGAAATTTAAAGTGACGGTACACCTGTCCAGTAATCAAAAGAACCCGTGTTTGAAACTCGGTCGTGTTTTTAAAATTAAATTTGATTGGATGGTACTTCTCTGCACATCTAATTATCTGTTCTCAAAGACGTCGAAAAGAGGATGCAAATGCTCTTGATTTATGTCATTATTACGAACATTAAACAGCTAATCGCGCAGAGACGATTCGGAAGTGCCCTTTTACAGTTTCCGTTCGTGATGTCACAACCAGGATTTGCCTCGCTGTGATTTGCGGACTTTGCCTCTGACTCACCGTGATTTTCAAGATTTGCATGGCTGTGAGCCGGTGATTGGGCAGGCATTTTCAGTTTACAGGAAGCTATGGTTTGACCAACCGCGAACTTCGACCATTGGGACGCTCTTGGTCGCCCAAGTTTCGAATTGGTCAAGGATGCCACTCAGCTGAGGCACCTCTGATTGAATTATATTAATATTTGAAAACCTAAAGATATTCCAAATTTCCGGCGACGCGACTCAACACAGCCATTAAGAAATTAAAAAAAGATATATTTAGACAATGTAAAAGTGCCGAAAACCGAAAGAACCGTGAAGAAAGAAAACACAAGGCGCCTTCCATTGTTTTACTTGTTGTTGGTCCTTGTTATTTTCAGCACTTTTATATTTGTCCTAAACCATGGACCAAATGCCACGTTAAAAACTTTGCTACACTTCAAGATTTACATTTGGTTTTAAAGTTGCTTTTAGAAGTAAATTCTACTATACCACATTTAGAAAAGTATATCTAATATCCCTGTATTAATAATTTCTGTTCAGTCGCATAGAGAATGAGGTATTTTTGTACTACAAGTGGACTTTAATAAACGACCAATTTTAATACTGAAAAGAAGGCGCATTCACCGGAACAATCTTTTTTATTGTTTCTCGATGTACTTTATTAACTAGCAATAATTTTCATCGGTATATATTAGAAAACACCGCATTCTCCTGGCTATACTCCGCGGACGAGACATGTTAGAAGTTGAAATTTTTGGCTGTGCGGACTATCTTCGCCTGCCGACTACACAAGAATTTTGTTTTTCAAGATCGTTCATTGTGACGAGACGTGACAGAATTTGTAAATGAAAGAGTGTGTTAGTGACAATTTATGTGTAATATAAGTTTTTTTGTGAGCTAAGTAAGCAGACATCTGTGATGGTATGCCGTGTATGAAAGGATTTTCCTGTCGACTAAGGACCAGGTGCGGACTATGCACACACGTGCTGACTATGTACCGGGTGAGGACTATGGAAGCAAAGACGTTTGTTTTCGGCCTAAATTGGCCCCTGCGGACTATACACCGTGTGCGCACTACAGCACGGAATATACGGTATATGTTTTTGTATTTGATTTATGCATAAAATTCTCATTTTCGATAGCAGCATGGGCACGACTTTAGTAGTGCAAAAGCAGTATTAAACTCGCATTCAAGAACCGGACAGAGTTAATCTGACATTTTATACTGAAAGAATTGGCTTGTCAGCGGCTTCCAATTTTTGTTACAAGGAAACGTAAAATAAGAAGAAACCTTCCAACAAAGCTTTTAAGTGTCTCTATGCATTAAAAACGCACTTATACATGGATGATTATTTTTAAATTAAAACGACCACCTAAGAGACCGATCTCACTAAGCGTTCGGCGCATGGGTGACGCCGACATAAATTTACCTCACGGGAGGCAGACGGCAGTGCATGGGAGGGCTCGTGTCGTCTCGTGCTCGACAAGCGCCGAGCTCCAGCAAGGTTATTGCACACGCCGAAAGACTAAAGGTCACTCGATGCATTGCGGTAGCGGTGGCGTTGTCAAACTGGCTGGTGAGATCGGTATATTTGTGGGTAGTGATAACCAGGCACACAAACATGGCATGCTAGTAATCTAGATTACCTTAAAAAAATCCTTTTGCGAAGCATTACAATAAAACTGGAAAATGTAGAACTCGATACAATATTTTTTTAATGCGTAGTTTTTACTAAATAGTTCGGACTTGTTTACAAAATAATGAAGATCTCCATATTTATCGCAATAGTTTAAATAGGTATTCAAACTATAACTTTCTTGCATTGCAAATATTTCCTTAGGGAATTTTTCATACACCAAAACTAGTATGCCCTCTGCAAGTGGCACGTGTATTCCATTTACACTGATTTTATGTTGTGGTGAGAACTACACGCTCGCCGGTTCAATCAGCAATTTGTTTTTCATCACCCACCCAAACTCTGTACGTTTGTATGGGCGGAATTGTGATCGCGTGGCCGGTGACTGGATTAACGAACACGTACCTTCCACCCCACTCTCATCTTAAAAGTAAAGGACGTATTGAACGTAAAGAGAGACATTACAATGACGCACTGAGTGAGAGATAAAATCCGAATAAAAAATGAAACGTTTACAAATCTCTGTAATGCGCAATTAGAGCGCAGCTCTTGAGGAAAACGAGGGGAGTTACGGAGGGGAGAGTATGACCTTCCTCCTCCTCCTTTCCTCCTTCAATTTAGTTTCCCCGCTGCATTTAGCGGGGAAAATGACGTCGCATAACTTTGTGTCACTTCACCTATGAGAAAACTCAGTTTCTTCACTAAATTAAGCAGAAAAATTGACGTCACGCCAATTCAGTTCCCCGATAAATTTAGCGGGGAATTAAATTAGTGTTAAGGTCACGTAACGTAAATTTTTCCGCTAAATTTGGAGGAGAAACTGATTTTGTCCGCTAAATCTAGAAGAGAAACTGAATTTCCTCGCTTAGTATTGGGGGGGGGGGGGGGGAATTGAACTGGTCTTGAATTCACGTGACGTCAATTTTCTCGATAAATTTCTCGTGGTTCCGCCGACGCCATCGCCGCAAAACCCAGAAACGGGCGCCTAAGAGCAGCGCTCTAAAACGGAGCTTTGAAAAATATACAAACCTCTAAATTTATATTTTATTTTTACGTTCTAGATTACCTCGAGAATATTCTGCTAGAAACTACTGCTAGTGTAAAACTTTGGGCCCAAGACTTTTGTGGTTTACTTCTCTTTATCGTGGTCACTTGCTTCCTCAGAAACAGGATGCTTCCTGCCGAAGGGGAACTTTGATAGTGAGAAGCGAGGCCCACTTGTCTTGACTCGAGGAGAAAAAAAAAAGCAGAACATTTACGATCGGCTCGCATCCTGCTAACCCTCCTCCCGCCTTTGCTGGAGAAGAAAGGGCTCCGCGAAAGACTCCTGCACACGTCATTGACCTCTCGGCCTCTGCCCCCAGGATATCCTACTCTAAACTCTACAAGGATTTATGTCACCCTTTCAGACATGAATGAATATGGGACTGCATACATAAAAACCACATTTACACCCTCAAGTGTGTAAATCAGCTTATCTAAGGGTCCACACACTTAGGTTGTCACAGCAACACACTTAGGAGGCTAGCGAACACCCTAATCATAGAGAGCTGGCGAATTTCTTAGCATTTTAGGGTTATATCTGAAAAAACAACATGCTTAGAGGGTGCAAGTAGCATATACCGTTTTGACATGCGCAGAAACATCAAATTCGGACGCAACAGAGAAAGCACCAGATATTAATCATCACCCTTGTGCTTGTTCCACTGACTTCTGTACTTCACAATTCAAAGACACCCATTCGAAGGTGACCGTCTGCGTAATTACATAGCTTTACCGTAAGTTGCCCTATCAAAATATATAAAAGATGTGTGTTAGTTTCATGAAACTGAAACTCAATCACTCCTCGTATAGGGCACTGCTAGGTGTCATCTTTGAAAAAGGACCCTACTTTGGGGAGTTATGTCTCCTTTCCCAATTAAATAATTCAACATATTTTAATAGAAATGAATGCCGGAAAAGAGTATGACAAGGTACCCAAATTAAAAAAAAAATCGAAGGTGTTTTTTTTTTTTATTATTCGCATCGCACTTTTTTGTTGTTTGATTCCCGCATCACTCAGAAACCTAATATATATTTCCAATGAAAACCATATATAAGCAAAATACTATTTGAAAAGTATATAAGGGTGATTAAATTATTTCATGAAATACAGAGCTCCAAATTTTGCCATTTGCCGTTCGAGCGGCCATGTTCGGCAATTTTTATGAAAATAAATATAGTTTAAATAAATATTATTACTATATATTACAAGTGAACTGTACGCATAGTGTTCTTTTAAAAAGTATAAACATCTCATAATTTTATATTTTCAGTTTTTCACATTCAAACTACATCAGTACGTGTTAACACGACTGTCAGCCTCTTCATGCCAAACAAGTTTTCTTTCCCCAATTTTTTTTTATAGTCAAAACAAATTGCGGATTAGTTTATACCAGACACTAGAGAATATCATATAAAAATATCAGTTGTTTTAAAATTGTCAACCAGCCAAGCTTTGGTCGATCTCTTCAGAAATCACACTACTAATAAGTAGGATAAATATCTCTTTACCAGCAAAACACAGGACGGTCGTTACCGAACCTTGGGCCAGTTAGTTCAGCATGCGACAGAAACGTGAGTTACCACACACAATAGACAACACTGAAGAAAGTATAACATACAAAGCGGTAACTTGCAATTAAAGGATGTATATTTGCAATGCATACTTCAACGGCAAATTACCTTGCCTTTATTTCTTCCCTGTTGACTTTTCTGTGCGCCATACTCAGCATTTTAGCCTGGTCACCTCACACGTATCTGACGCACTTTACCTGGACGAGGGTTACTTATAAGTTAAGAAATGAACAAAAAGATTTCAGACAAGCTCAATCTTTCCAGGTCATATATAGAAGTCGGCAGCCGAAACTGTCCCGCGAGAAAAGGTTGACAATTCCAGAACCACAAGGCACAAATGCTTGCCCAAATTTACGCGTAATCTAGGGCGATGTTGTTCGGGTAGTCACCGACGGACTGCCAAAATTCCTTGTGGGGGGGGATCTAGATTCAAGATTACCGTCCCACACACACACACAAAAAATACAATCTAGTTCCCAACGCCCTTTGCCTCAAAACACAAACGATGTCGCGCACACACATACAAACAAACTGGACAAGGTACGGCTCGCACGCGCAAACCGAAATTCGAACAAATGACCGTCTTTGTATTGCGCGAGGCTTATAAAAGCTTGGGAGGACGACAAAGCCCACGGTTGCGGAATCCCTGATTTACAACTTCGGGGATTGCCGCGAGGTCCCGGTCGCTTTCTGACGCCG
This sequence comes from Ixodes scapularis, assembly GCF_016920785.2. Classification (NCBI taxonomy): domain Eukaryota; kingdom Metazoa; phylum Arthropoda; class Arachnida; order Ixodida; family Ixodidae; genus Ixodes; species Ixodes scapularis. Next base: position 69,843,208 of record NW_024609882.1, on the reverse strand, counting down.
CTATCTGCGCGCATTAAAGACGCTAACCCGCCCTCTTCTCTTCCAGGTTTTATAGAGAGGGTTTACATCTGTCAGATATGCACGCTTTAGTGTGCGTTGGGAATCCCGGATAGCAACGTCTTATGCCGCTTCGGTGTTTGCGTTGCATGACTTGAAGTGTCGGCGTTCGGACTTCTTTGTTCTGTGGGATTTAGGATTTGGTTTTTTTTTTGTCTCCGCCCAGGGATTAGGTTGTCTCGTTTTCTTCGCGTGCTACACTGTTACAATGAGCGAAATCAAAATGTAATCTATATATATATATATATATATATATATATATATATATATATATATTTATATTCTAGACTCGATAATAAATAAGCGTGAAACACACATGTTCGTCTTAAAGGGGTACTCCACCGGTTTTTTCATTGTCTCCGATTTGCTTAAACTTTTGCTAAACTAACCAACAAACATTGCTAAAATAGTATCTCAAATATTATGTCAAAATATTGTTTTTTCGCAAAGTTATTGAATCTACAGTTTTGGTCTTCACCATGTTTTTCAAAATGAAAGTCTCTATTGGCAACAACGAAAAAGTGAGGTCAGTGGAAGGCAGGGGTTAACTTTTTGGACTAAAGAAGTTGTTCCTAACGGTTTTGAAGCAGTTTCTTGGTGTGAAATGAGTGCTTTGGAAGCTCGCTCCCGTATCCGCGCTCCAGCACGGAACAAATGATTGGCATATTCTCTTTTTAGACTACTTGCTCGACTGGCAAGCCTGCCTGCCACTGACGTCACGGCACTGAAAAGTGCGCAAATATTTGAATATTGGTTTATGCACAATTTTCATTGCCGATTTCACAATACCTATTATGAATTTCGCGATGCTAAATAGCATACCGAAAAGGCTAAAGGCCGGGGAGTCAGAAAATATAGTTAGTTGAGGTAGCTCAAAAAATCGGTGGAGTACCCCTTTAAAAGAGTGTTTTTCCGAGCCTACACCCTTCCTACACCATTTTTACAGGATTTTTATATATTCAAGCGTGTACGGAAAGGCTTACACGCTTCGTACATCCTTTTTACACCCTGCGGCTACCGAAATCGTGTTAAGAGGGTGTTGCGGTATTACACCCATGATTTTGGAATCAAACTCGGAAACCACCAAATTGCAGTCATACGCTCCGACAGCAGAACTAGCAGAAGTCAAGAGACAGTCCGCTCAACTTAGCAGATTTCGTGAAGTTCAAGTAAGCACAATAGGCAGCTGACATCTAAGCCAAGCCAATGCTCAAGTCGTTTTCAAGCCAGATGAACGCGTGCGTTGTGTATAAGCTCCTTGGTTGTTTACGCTCAAGCGACCAAGAAAATAGTATCGGTTACTCACGCACGTCTGCTCAAAATGGTAAGACCACATTGGTTTTATTATGATACTATCTGTCTCATCCTGAGATGTACTAAAGCGAAAGCTAGATGCGCGAAACGGTACGGGCTCACAGCTCTACTGTGAGCCTGTACCGTAACGTGGTTATCCTGTGCTTGTCCTTCGCGTTTTATTCTTTCGATTTTAAGTATTCATTTTCAACTCGCTCGATTTTACCAGTACTAGTAGATAGGCTCGTGCAGTGCGACTATCTAGCGATGCTATGAGTTCGTGCCGGAGCCTTGGCTTTAGCGCATGTTAGAGGGGGGGGGGGGGGGGGGGGGCAGTCATCGGGGGATATACGTATGATGCGCAATGATGCCAAGTCTGTTCACGGCGGGCTCTCGAGCGGTTTTGATTAGAGGAGAAGGGGCGTGTGAAAAATTGGCAATTGGAACATGGTTAATACATGCTGGAAAATTTTAAGCACTTTCAAGTGCAGTAGCCCGAGACGTTGGAGTCGAGCAATTGGACAATCATTTGAAGACATCTCTAAAGGTTCAGCCTTTTATCCCCCCACACCACTATTGAAGGCTGCTAGGCTATTGATTCAGGCTGAGCCCTCTGTCTTTCAATCAGTGAACACTCGAGCCGTTCCACCTGACCTTGTTATTTAATAACTGATGTGTTAGAAAATGGAATGCGCATTTTCTTTACATGGCCAACACATTAAAAGTGTTATAAAGTAATACCTGCCGCCATTATCATATTCTATGTATACAGACCGGGGTCGTCCTGCCTGTGGAGGGTGAAGATGCGAGCAGCCTCGAAGCCCACCAACAGTGGCTGTGTGCTGAGAGCGGAAGCTGGTGCCTGACGAAGGCCAAATTGACCTTCGAATGAATTCGACTGCCTGCAAACAGCTACATACGTTGGGTGCTAGGAGGGTATGCATTCTATATTTCTCACTGATTTCTAAGTCAATTGTTGTTTCTCGCTTCCCCGCTGCGCGATTGCTGCTACCGAAAGGTCATCTTGGGACACGGAAAATCAACCTTTGGAGCGTTGTGGAGACTGGGCAACAGCGTGCTGAAGACGCGTTATCTGCTCGTTTGTCGTCATTGGCCAGGTTAAGTCCACGCTCTTTTACTGCTACTCCAACACTCCGAGTTTCATTCTCCGAGCAAACTAACTAAACGGCGCATGGCGTACAGGGGCGCGACACACCGAAACCACTGAAACTATCGACGAGCCTGAGCACCACGAGCTCCTTCCGACCGCACGGTTATGACGAACCTGGCACCCCGTGGATATGGGTGGCAGATGCCAAAATTATTTCGGAGATAAATTAATTAAGGCCAGTGTAGAGCAGCAGGGTAAAAAGTAAAAGAGGTGGCGACGTTCTGAAGTTTCTACGAACGTTTAAATATTTCTTCAAGGCTTGAAGACTCGCTTCGAGCACATATAGGGTAAGTTACCTTGGCCAATCTATTTATTGATTATGCATGCTGTTCATATTTAAAATAAAGACAACATTCTTGAACCCGCTTGCCGACGCACGAAACTTGTCAGATATTTCGTGGTTCCGTATTGCAGGGAGACGAAATTGGACGGAAGCCGTCGATGTGTTACGCCGATTACGGAACAACGTTGTTCAATAGATAGCATACCGATTCATTTCAGGCGAGATGCGTAAGAATGATGTTTCGGCTTCCCAATCGAAGTATCTTGATTTGCTTCGCTAATCATTCTAGAAAGGGCAGCGCTCGATTGTCTTCTCATCTCAATATCTTTTTTGTCACTGTGCTGTCGGCACACTACCGTTTGAAGGATGAATTCGTTTTCAGGCGAGATGCATGAACAAACCTTTCCCGCAGTGCTAACTGATGCTTCGGTTTTCCAATCTAAGTAACTTTATTTCCTGCAGTTGTACTAAGCATTTTAAAAAGGGCAGCGGTCCCACTGTCTTGTCGACAACCTTTCTGTCGCCGAGCTATCAGCAAGTTCGTTCGATTGATCAATTCGTTTTCAGGCAAGACACATGAACAAACCTTTTCCTCAATGCTAACTGATGTTTCGGTTGTCCAATCGAAGTATCCTATAGGCTGGTCTAAGCATTATAAAAGGGGCAGCGGTCCGAATGTGTTGTCATCTCGACAACTTTTCTGTCGCTGTGCTATCGGCACGCTACAGTTTTATGTATGAATTCGTTTTCAGGCGAGATGCACGAACAAACTTTTTCCAGAATTCTTATTGCTGTCTTGGCTTTCAAATCAAATTGTTTTTACCTGCTGGATTACGCACTAATCAACTGAGAAGGAGCAAAGGTTCGGCTACACCTTTCGTTTCGAAGGTCTCAACAATAGCACAGTCATCTTGTTTGTGGACGTGACATCACGGAGTGCGAAGAAGTCACTCGTGCTCCGAGAAATACTCGGTGCACAAAGAGCGCGATTGTGTGTCAGTCTCCGGTGGTGCTCCTGTCGGTTTAGTGAAAGGAGTGCCAAACCTTCGCGCTCTGGAGCACGGACTTAACGCACCCATTCGCTGAAGAGGTTTTAAAAAAACCTGTGTGAGCGGTGAAAATTGCCTTTGAAAACAGATGAAATTTTTTGCAAAAGCGCAGCACCGCAGTGTTAAGGCACAACTCGTCGAACTCAAGCGTCGCCGGTCTTGCGGCGTGATCAAAGCTTCCTTGGCACGCCAAACGGCTGCGTCTCTGTGCCTTCGCAGGCTTGCATACTCATGAAGAATCGATGCGGTGGCAAAGCTTTGAAGTTATGTCGCACGTAGACGTCTTCTCAATCACGCAGCTGTTACAGCGAGTTGCTATTAATAGGAAACGAAATCGGTGGTAGCTATTATGCACGATTAACCATTGCTATGTTCCAAATCTACTCGGACGGATCACATGACAGCACAAATAGAGCAATGCTGAGGAGGAAGGTAGGTTTTCAAATGCAAAAGTATAAAGCGGCGAGATCGAAAGTTTCTAAATGCGGCCCGTCCATATGGTTGTGTGCAATCTGGCGCCGTCGACATAGCCCCCCTACCCCTCCCTTGGCGCCACTGGATCATGCTCGTTTCTGGACCGCATGTGCCGCAAATTACAATTACAATCGTAAGAATAAAGTAAAATGCTGCTCCAGAGGCACGTACATCTTCATGCACGTCGCACTCACGAAACAAACCACACGGCGTTGATTCTTGATCGGTATTTAAGCGTGCGAAGGCAGAGATGCAGCACTTTGGCATGCTAAGAAAGCTTTGATAATGCCGTGAGTCCGGCGAGACGTGCGTTCGACGAGCTGCTCCTTTTTCTTGCGGTTCTGCGCTTTCGTAAAAATTTCCACGTGTTCTTAAGGGCAATTCTCACCGTTCTGGGTTTTAACAAACTTCTTCGGCAAATGACAACGAATGAGCAGAAAACATGTCTTCAGCTCGATGCCTCCCAGCCTACGCAACGCTCCAAAAGGTTGACTGATACTCTGTCCCAATGTGACCGTCCGGTGGCCGCACTTGCGCTGCAGCGACCAAGCGGATACGCGCGATCCAGCAAATTGTCATAGATATAAATGGTATTGCTTGCATGGCGTACTATTAGTCCCGAGACCGAACACAAGCGTTGCTGCGTTTGTCACGTATTGATTAAGTGAGGTGTACCGTGACGTTTGGCTAAGGACTCCGCTTCGCGTTCTGGCATCCGGCTCGCTTCCCTGCGCCCGTTTCCTTACGATTGTAGGTTTGTGCATGCTGACCTTCTGTTCAGTGCTGCAATGCAATTCCCCAAAAGAATCCGGTATCATATTTTATCACTTGAAGACGTCGAGATTAAAGAAAGCATGGACAGTACAACTAAGGATAGGAAAGGCACCGTCAACATCGACCGTTGTGTGCTGTAAGCACGTTGAGAAACAGGGCTTTGTTTACCCACCGTATAAGACGCTGGGTGCAACTTATACCGACGGGATTTTCGTACCGTTTTCTAAACGTGTTTGTCACGTTTACCTTTATAATTAGGTTATAAGTGTCGAAAGCCATCGGTTGAGGGAATTCTGTCGATAAGATAATTGAGACCGCCCCCTCCACACGATATAAGGCGATTATGCAAGGGGTTGTGGAAGTGGCGGTGTAAGTGTTCCAGACACTGAAATTCTGTTTTTTGCATGTTCATGAGTTAGGAGAACATCACACCCAGCTTTTCGGGCATACAAATGGCATTTAAGCCCCAAGCCTTTGGGCGGTCTCACTTGTGGTTCTCTCTCCATGACCCAGAGTATATTGAACATGTTGCTTTAGCAGAGTGCAGCTTTTTTGCCGAGACGTTTTTGTTTAGGAACAAAGATGAAAACAAACCTCTTAATTTATTCAAATAATCAGCAGCGTTGATTGTGTGAGATGTAAATATATTGCGATGCTCCTTCAAGTGCTGTGACATTTCTTCCTTTTCATATACCAGCTGTGATTCATGCGCTCTCTGCCCCGCAAACCATGCTCGGAATGTTGGTTGAAGTTTTGCCTGTAGCTACAGACCATACCTAAATAAGGCCGCATTTAATCATTCACATTTCCTACAAAAAATGCGAAAAAAAAAGAAAGCAGAATCTAGTATGCCGGCAACTAACGCCGTCTCAGACTACACAATGCGAGCAGGGCAAGAGAGAGGAAAACTTTTGTCCTCAACGTGACGTCACCCCGGCTAGACGTAAGGGGTCGCCACCCAAACTTCTCGGTGCTAATACTTTCACTATGCAATGCACCTAGTATGTGTTTGGCCCCGGGCGATAAAATCATTCTCAGTTTGCCATTTCATCTCACCGGGAGCCCGATTTTGGTCGTCGAGATCTCAGCTTTTTTTGCACTGAGGAAGCCAAAATACCGCTAGCAGACGGGGATCGTCTGTTAACATGAGGGAATAATAATTAGTTTGTTTGCTACTAGGTATTATTCTCTGGCAAAGAAAACGAGGAACAAACTGGCAAGTCATCTACGAGCAGAACCAGAAAGGGGCAATCGTCTGCTACGAATTGTGTGCCGCGCAGAGTGAGATCGAAAACTAATTGAAATATGGATAATCAGCTATTTTACGGACGCAATTGTCGTCATGTGCTTAGTTTGGCTATGCTGATTTGTTTTCTGGCCGTGTGTAACTTGACACCCACTGGTGCTAAAACGAGAGCTTGGGACAAGCACCCACCTTGCCGCGATATCGATCTCACTATCCGTAAGAAGGTGACAACTTCTTACCGAGCAATTGCCTCGTCGACAGCGAAAAGAATTTTCATTCCTCGAGAGCGCCCGTCTGTGGCATCGTGTCCAATCACAGTGCGGACCTAGTGAGATCTAGATCGCGATCTCAGCGATGATCAAAATTAGGCCTCAAGAATATTTTATTCTTCCTCTTTTGGCGCTAGTTCTCTGTGTCTGCGAGAGTGCCTGTGTATTTGCAAATATATATAGATTTCAAATAGACAGATGAAGTTAGTTTTTGAAATTATTCATTTTGGTTTGGAATTAGGAGAAGTGTTCTTGGAAATTTGGTTCTGTCATGTTTCACTTCTGTGACATTCATGCAAGTTTGTATGCATGCTCTACTTCCACTTCCGAAAAAACTAAAAACGCAAGGCAAAGATCGAGCCAACGGAGACAATGTCCATCTTCAGTCTTGCCATCAGAAAGGTCTTGAGACGCAACAAGGAGCTGCTGGAGCACATCACCGTGATCTCAGTGGAAGGTGCCAATTGCAAGCTCATGAAGCGTAAGCTCCAAATATTGCATTGAATTGCTGGGTGCCTTTTCCATTGACAAGAAGCCCCCAACGTTTTCTAGGAACTCCAGGATGGTTTTGTTGTTCCATTTTTATACTCGCCACTCATTCACTTTACAAATTTCGTTTTTCTAGCCTGGCTCAGCTGGCAAGCTGAGCAGTGAGTCTGAAACTGTACCATTGTTTGCGGCCTGACTGTCCAATATTATTTATTGTTCTTCCCTGATATTTTTATATGTCTGCACTGTAGTCACGACAGAAGCTTGAATGGTAACTCCTACTTTATACACGTGGGTCCTATGAAACATTTTGTAAGTGATGAGGTGCGCACAATCATGGGCGTCAGCAAGGTGGTGCAAGAGGGGGGGGAGTGATAATTCTGGGGTTCTCAGCCCTATAACTTTGAAGCAAATGAGGCTCGCCCCCTTTTCCTGCAAAACATACTGCAGATGCCCATGCCCGCAATCTAGGCAAGCGGTTCTGGAATAAGGGTCTGCAAAACCTGTCCGTAAAGGCATTTTAGGAGTGCGGAAAACTGTGCTTAGCAATGATTTTTTTTTTATGATTTGGGACACTGAGTTGGTCCCAGTACGGCCATGACGCATTCACAGCTCCGGGAGAAAAAGTAATCTACAGAAGAATACCTCTTTTAGAGCGCAGCTGTTAGGTGCCCGTTTCGGGCATGAGCGGCGTCGGCGTCGCCGTCGCCGTCGGCGTCGGCGTAAACGCGCGGTGCATTATGCGTAAATTTTCCCGAAGGAACCCGAGGTCCTCCCGATGCACCTCGGGTTCCTTCGGGAGGACCTCGGGAGCACCTCGGGTTCCTTCGGGAGGACCTCGGGAGAATCTCGGGTTCCTTCGGGAGGACGTCGGGAAGACCACGGGTTCTTTCGGGAGGACCTCGTAGGACCTCGGATACTTCGGTGACCTCAGGGAGTGGGGTCACGTGACCCCCCAGGTCACGTGACCCCTCCCCCAGGTCACGTGACACCTCAAGGTCAAGTGACCCCCGAGATCACGTGACCCTCAGTACCTTTCCCTCCTCCTCCTCAAGAGCTGCGCTCTAATTCGGCGTTACAGGGAGTTCTAAGCGGCTTTCATTTTTACTCTTCCCCCATTGTATTCTTGGTAAACACGTTTGAAGTCCACCCCCCTCCCATCTTTCTACGCTGCCTGGGGTCCCCCACCACTTCCGCCAGTCCAAGAAGGGTTTGCTTGCCACGATTGGCGGTTTCCTTCTTTTCTGGATAGCATCCTTTCTGCTAAAGTGGAAAAGGTATAGGCGGAGCTTCTTCCCCTCAGTGTACCGTCTTAAACTGCAGCACACTATACTCTTGGGAACAACATAATAACCCTGTATCTTTTCTGCCGCCAGAAATGCTGTGCAGGGAGTAGCTTAGCATGCTCTTGGCAGAGGCTTTTGCCGCCAGCACACGCCAGGCTATGAAGTGGAGCGCCATGCTGTGTGCATGCACAAGTTGCATAAAGCAGGGCAATTTCAAGCTGCGTGGATGCAATGACGACAGAAAAAACACCAGTGGAGCGGACAATACAGAGCATGTGATTAACAGCACTGGTTAATTCCCAATAAATCACAATTTGAATCATTACTGTAAAACCGTTTATTTTCGAAAATCGGTCACAGAGGACATAAGTGCAGCGACTAAATTTTGAGAATTCCAGACGCCTGCAGTGAAACTCTTAACGAGACCATGAAGGCAATTCCGAAATTTTATTTGACGATTGAAATGGGCGTTGGGCACATCTAAGACACTGTTGACCAAGTTCCAGCCCGAACAGAGTTTGGATGCCGCACCAATCAATTAAACAGTTGTGGTAATATTCGCGCCGGGAACGATGCCTCAGACCCCCCCAAGACGGCGGCAGAAAGGTGAACTAAAGTGCGCTGTCAAAGCGTGACGACAACGGGCTTCTCATCAGGCGATTGGTTCGAACGGTTGAAACGAATGATGCACTCTTGGTTGCCAATTCGGTGGAGAGGTGTCATAAAAAAAGGTAATTTGAATGTTGAATAACTTTAAAATAGTAGTTCGCAATTAATATGTTTCATAGCATCTATAATGCAGGTCTCATAGCGTGTATAGGAATAGGTTTCATAGCGTGTGTAACGTGTAGGATGACAAGGAAAAAGACTCGTGGAAGTAAATGACAGTTGTATGCTGTGCTGGTTTTGAGACGGTGGTGCGTATGTTCTTTTTTGCTTCCTTGTCTCAAGGTAATAAAATTTTGGCAGCAGATTTTGAACCCTGCTGGTGCACTCCTTTCTGGTCCAAAACTGATTTTGAAACCCAGTAGGTTTCAGAGTCAGTTTCAAATAAGAAAACCAACGCCAAAGTCAACTTCGAAACCTGGGATGCTTCGAAGTGATCTTTGGCGTTAGCTCCCGAAAGGATACATCGCCGGTTTGGTGGCCGGGAGCTAAAAGCTTTTCATGCTTAAAATCATACTCATCAGTGCTGCCTTTATTGTTCTCTGACTGAATCAATTTTGCTTTTATATGCAGGAGGGAACCATCCCGACGACACCGTGCGTTGCCTTCTCAGGGTACGATGTGGAGGCAGGGAAGAGCATGAGCATGAACATACAGGTTGATACAGTTTGGCTTTTCGAAGTGCAAGATGTGGAGGATGGCTTGACTGAAGTAATAACGGTCTGCTGGCTTTTCCAATTCGCCCCTGGCCAGAAGACATACAATACGAGCTGCCTTCTTGAGAGGCTTTGTCTTATTATAAGCTACTCACAGCAACAATCAGTCGCAATCAAGGTGATTAATACAATCGAAGCACAAGTGACCAAAAACGTGTCTCCTTGTCCCGAAAAACTGCTATTCCGGTGCATAATCGCAAAAAAAAAAATCTAAATATTTGCCGATCTGTAGCCACTGTGGTGGTTAACGGCACTGATGTGTGACGTACTCTGGGGGATACGCGGAAGTGGACAAAACCTGTCCCCCACCGCTGCTACACTCGCCGTCACCCCCGTGGAGAACCGTCTTTTGTGTCTATCGCTCGCCGCGATTTTTTTATGATGTTAGTCCTTTAAAATTTTATAATCGCGGATGAAGCGGCTGGGGGTCTCTGAAGAGAGTACCCAGGTGGATACCACGCTATCTCCCAGAGTGCGTCACTTGAAAGGCAACGTGGAGAGTTGAGAGGCACTATGACCTTCGAGTTGTGTTATATTTTTTTACAAAAAAATATCGCTCCCGAGAAAATACGGTTTTCTTTTCTTCGTTTCATGGGTGACACTGATGAATTTCTGCAGTTAATTGGCCAAAGTCCGAAAATAGTTGCACCGCCCCTTTATACAGATACTCCAATGAAATTTGAAATATATCCGTCGTGCTCAAAAATAGGTTGAATATGATCCACAATATTCGTAAATGACAGTCACACATTTGTATTTTGAGCCTGGTGACACTATTTTTTGTTATAACCGACCCATTCTGGCAAGCGCTCGGAAAACAGCCAGCGGAGACCACGTGACATCCAACGCAATCGTGACGTAGTTCGTCTCGGGACGAGGAAAGCTACGGCGAGGCTGACGTCGTAGTTTTGCTCGTGGCTGGAAGGACTAGGATGGCCTAGGGTGCCTTCATGTGCGCTTTGCTAGGGTGATGCCATTCTTTGTAGTGCCACTCGCCGACAGACCAGCAGCCATCTTGGTTCTCGGCGATGATCCGTGGGGCTTATAACCCTCCCGCAAACAAGCACCTTATCTCACAAGTTCAGAGCAGCGTTGTGGAACCCACGGAGGGAGGATTAGCGCTTTCCCCCTCGGATGGGAGTACCGATGGGCACAAAGACCGCTTTCCAGCGCACGGCGAAACGATGTAAAACCAAAATGACGCTGGGAGAGAGACCGGGAAAGGGAAACGGGTAGTTGGCATCACCCTATGCGAAGCGCACATGAAGGCACCCTAGAATGACCTAGTCCTTCCAGCCGCCGAAGCGGCTGCTTTTGTACGAATTTTGAATGACGGGTTATTCTTCTATAATCTTGTAGAGGGACAATAGCGACTTCTGGGTCACACAAAAGGGATTCTTGGGAAGAGGGGAGTTCCTCCTTCCACCCTTCTCCCGTCGTGGCCGGAGGCGGGACAGTTACCGTCACTACCTCTCACGGTTCCTAGACAGGCATTACAATCGAGGCGTTAACGACATCCACCAGGTGCTCTTTGCTGATCGTTTAATTCGTTTTAAAATTCCTTCTCGTGACTTTTTTAAACAACATATTGGAGTGTTCGATGTGAAACTGCGCCTTTCAACACATATAGACCAAAAAATAAGTGCCGAAATTTCGTTGTAGTATTCCTCTTAAGGCTTCAGGCCGGTAGTCATATTCCAGCTCGCAAACTTTCTCATCTATGGCGTAAACCAGTGTCGCCAAACTCAAAAGGCAGACCGACCTTACGCCTTGTAAACACGGACGTGAAATTTGGTGTCGGGCACTGCTGGCCTTCCTTGTCTTGCCCAGGGAGGGTGTCCCTGGTAGTCAGCGATTTTAGTGTGGCTGCATCGGTGTTGGCAACCATTCCCCTTAAACCAGTTCTTGCCAAGGACGTGAACGACAGCTTCACTCTTGTCGGTATAAAACGACGAAACGAGTCGTCTGTGAGAAGAGTGTGGGCTTCCGCGGTTACAGTTTTTCCTAGTGTGCCACTGCGGAAAGCCCTCTTTGTGTCGCGACCTGGCTCAGGTTGCCACTCCGGTTGGACCATTTTGATGTACGTTACTTGTACCCTAAGATTTATTATCTGACGCGGGAGCCTGCTAACCTCCAATGTGTTATGCGCTTATTTTTAAATGGCCTTCATTTAAGACCCGACCGCATCTTCGAACACATTTCAAATCGGAGACATGTGGAAGAGGTTTATTCACTTACGCATACTAGGGTTAAATGCCTTTTTTTTAATGAGTTTCGATTGAAAGGACGGGGAAGCGAACTACAATCTGCGACGTTTGTTGAGAGATTCTGAGCTATTTCTGAATGTCGTCCATCCACCAGGAGCGTGACAATAATCCACGATGGGTCCCCTTGAGTGACGCTGCTCACTGCAGAGCCCTCCATGCGTCACGCCTTGCTTTACAGTCAACTGATAGGTGCGACTTTACGAGCGTTCCAGTGACTTTCGTTGAACTCTGTGCTTGAAAAGCGCTTCTTCTAGGTGTCCCTTGTAAAAAAATTTGCACGTGGCTTTAGCGAGCTTGCATTCGTCAGGTGAACACATAGCTGTGCAACGGATACAGGGTTTCTTTGATGATCTCACCCCCTTACTTGTGGTTGCAATGGAACTGGGCACTTTATCTTGTTTCCGCATCTGGTGTTGCTGGCTGGCGGCAGACTCTGTTTCCAATGCGAGAGTGTAGGTGCTTTCGAAGGTGATGTTCCGTTCCACTAGCAAACATTGAAGGTGGGAATTCTTGATGCCACAAATAAATCGGCCCCTCAGCATCACCTCGAGCGGTAGCACAGGAGAGAATTCTCTCGCCGGAGCTTGCGTGACCTGTCGAGTCTCTCGTGATGAACTGGCAGTTGACACGGGCATGGCTGTCATGGCCGTTGCCGGAGAGGGTGTGGTTGGTGTGGATGTCACTGTACCGAACCCAAGCAGCACGGATTTTGGCCAAGCAAAGGCCAATAACTGGGAATGGTATTGTGGCCAGTGGCCAAAGAGTGACCATTCATTGGCCAATACTTGGCCGATGGCTGATTGTCAGTTGCCAATGGCCAATGGCCAGGTAAAGTGTTGTCATCGGCCAGTCTCTGGCCACTGTCCGTCCACTGGCCAAAGGACCAATACCAGCCATTGGCCATTGCTTGGCCAACTCCGTGCTGCTTGGGAAGTTGCAGTCGGCAGCCATTTTTCGCAGAGCGGCCACATACTCGGAGCTGGAGTCTATCGGTGTTTAGTTGGTTCCATTGATGGAATTTGAACCGACTGAGCAGCTTCGCTGGCTTGGGGTCGTGGTGTTCATTGAGGCGCTTGATGATCTCCTCAAACTCAACCTCCGAAAGCTTTTTTGGGTGCTGGCAGCGCTCGTACGCTGTCGTAGGTTAATTCACCGCAGAACGTCAGGAGGACGGCTTGCCTCTTTGCGGAGGTTGTGATGTTCTTAGCCTGGAAGTTGAATTCGAGGCATTCCAATCACTAACTTCAGTTTCCACCAGGGGATAGCTTTAGAACTCATCTATGATGAGCGGGTGGAGACGTTCATCCTCAGGGATGCAGAAATTTCCTCGTTTGAAGTTTGGATTTAGTGCGAAAGTGTATGTGGTTCCGCCAAGTCCTTACTCGAAGACCCTTGGAAGTTCTGACAGTCCTTGAGTCTGTAGGAGTGACTCGGCTAATTAAAGGACACCTTGAATAGTATAGTGCTTTGTGCTGTGTTAGACCGTGGACAAAAGCAAGACTGTCCTTCCTCAGGCCTAGAAAACGAGCGTTTCAATTTGTCGTCTTCCTAGAGCCCCCTCCACTTTCTCTCAGACTCTCTCTGAATGCGCACTAGACCTTTCCGGAAAATCCCAAGACACCTTGCAACGATGGGAATTGTGCGCTCTTTGGATTTCCGCTCGTGCTGGCTCGAACGCTTCATACATCAGGGTAGTAGCGCGATTCACTCTTTCTTCTCATTAGGAGCTCGGAACACGCAAAAAAGTTAAGTACTTTCTTTCTGCCCTTCTCCGCGTTCTGAAATCACAAACATTGAAACCAACGTCACCTTCGTCTACGCTTCTTGGATAATTCCTCGCGCCGTACATTGAATGTCGCAGTGCATAAAGTAGACGCTGGGGGCACCACATATTTCCGGAAAGGTTTGTTGCTTGCGTATCACGTAGCTTATTGAACACTTAAAACCGGTTCCTTTCAAGCAGGCTTTCTCCACGTCTTTTCACGATCAACTACGGTGGCTCACGCTCCTTTCCCTTGAACCGCGTGGAAAAATTAGCGCTTCCCAGAACCATTAACTTGCGTTGTGAATACGTCCGGAGAGCGGTTTAAGTTTAAGTCTATGCTGCCGTTGCAAGAGGGAACAATCCCTTTAGAACAATTGTGGACCAAGCAGTTCTAGTGTCAACTTCCATGCAGATGGGAATTCCATTGAGTTGAGCTTCGACGATTTCTGCCCCTGTTCAATGACGTTAAGGCTCTGCCTTTGACCTGTCTTACTCCACGTACTCCAGACGACGGCTGGATCCCGCTTTCGGAGTGTGGTGCTTGGATTTGGCCAACTACTGATGGCATGCATGTATGATGTGTCCCTTTGCACCACAGAAACGACATGTTCAAGATATAGCTACTTGTGCCGTGCGCAACATCTTCTAGTTGTACTCGGGGATGTCTTCCTTGCGCCAGGGTTGTGGCTTGGCATTGATGACCCGTTTCATGCCTTGTGTGGGTCGTGTTTGTCAACGTGGCAAACCTCTGTTGTCTCTGGGGCCCGGAAGGGTAGGGTTTCTCGTTTGTGACATAATCCGCAGCAATCACAATTAGCTGAGCCCTATCAAAAGTGAGATCTGGCGTGGCGAGAAGGTGTCGCTAAATGGCTTCCTCGCACACGCGTATAAGCAAACCGAATGGCTTCCTCATATACCTTACAAACTAACCGGTCACAAAACTTGTACGAATATGATTTCTACTCTCAGTGCTGAGCGCCACGACGCACCACAGCAATATAGTCGCGCACAGACTCGCCGGCAGCACTTGTTGAGCATGAACCGGTGACCAGTTACCGATGTTCTTAGTCCTAAGTGTCTTTAAAAGTGGAAAAAATGTAAGAGATTCAAAGACGGGCATACAAGGAGGATTCGCATGCGCGGTAGAAGACTGCATGCTTCATGTCGTCGTCCGGGAACTCATCAGCCAGCAAGTAGAATTAAAGTCCAGCTGCTCTCTAACGTGTTTTCATTCTTCTGATGTGAATGCTCGGTGCCTCCCCTGTTGTTTATGCTCATTGCCACATGTTATGTATAAAAGCAGAGGTTACATTCATTCAAACTGTCTAGAATAATGAAAGGCAAAACACAGCTGCTCATTTGAACAAATACAATCGAACGTCTGCTGCATGTCCAGGATTGTTGGGTGCGATTTCAAATCCGACAGGAGTTTTTAAATCACTGCTTGTTTTGCAGCCGTGTAAATCTCGGGCTCTTGCACACAATTGTGATGTGAAATTCCGACATGGTGCAAATTAGGTAAGAACAGAAGAGGTCTATTCATTGTTCACAATTGGTGTTTACAGCGGAAGTGTCACAAGTTAAGGCTGTTTCACACACCTGCAACTGCTTACGACAGGAATGGCTTGAAAACGGTTTTAGGTCTCTTGGGGTTGACTGGTCGGACACTCTGCTCATAAGCTGCTGCAAGTGTGTGAAGCCCCGTTTACATGAATAAGATATAGTAGCTTCCAAAGTTACGAGAACTTTTATGTGCCTTATACGTTTGAGGCGACATGCCCGCTTGCTTATCTCTAGTTCTCGAGAGAAACTATTATTTTGCATTCGTCAAGTTCTTTTAATGTTTATCTGAACGGTTGCTATTCAGTGTGAACTTGCCATTTTGCTTTACAGCTCATAGCTCTATCGTTCCCACGTCTTCACACTGTTGATTTTTGCATGTATGTGCATCATAAAAAGGGCTCGCTTGTTTCGAAGGGACAGAGGAAATAGCATTCTTTAAAACCAGCATTGCAGTGCAATGATACATTTGATGTGGTGAAATAAAAACTGCCCGAGTTCGAAGTATGCACTCTTGTTTTCTCTCTTCATAGTTCCACCGGGCATGCGTATTGTCATATGCGTATCTCCACCATGAAAGGTTCTCCAATGGCACAAGTGTTTCTGACGGTAGTAAGCTAATCCCTCCACCAATTCCCGAATTTTCGGTTCGAGCGTCGAGCAGTTGTAGGCGTAGCCGCATTTATTTTGGGTCTGGAGAACCGCGGCACCGCTAAAAGGCTAGCACGAAGATCTGCGTCGTCGCAAGTAACGGTGATGCGACGGTACTGAGCTAATCCCTACACCACTTCCAGGATTTGCGGTTCGAGCGACGAACAGTTATAGACATAGCTGCATTTATTTGGGGTCGGAAGCGCCGCGGCACCGCTAAAAGACATGAGCGAAGATCTGGGTCGCCGCGAGTAACGGTGATGCGATAGCAACGTACAGGCGAAATAAAAATGCTGGCAATACTTCAAATTGAGCTTGTGGGTTAGCGAAGCGTTCCTGACGACGGAGCATATTTTCGTATCGAAAAATGCAAGCGTTCTTGCATGCCATGGTTCACATCCACCGCGTCGGCGACAAACCTGCTCAGCAAGAATGAAGTCTCCACCATCGGCGACATCGAGGGAAGGCTCGACTTCGGAAACCAGCGGTAGGCATTCGTAGCTTCGCTGTTATCAAGCGACGAGTTGGGAACGCTAATAAACGTACTTGCGCCTTTTTAGCAGTCCTGCAGAAGCACGATGCGAGACGTCGTATACTGCCGGCGTCACATAGTTGCGTCAGCAAGTGTTAAGTCCCTCGCGGCAACGCGTTCACAGCGTCCGAGCCGCGACTGCGTCGACCGCGTAGGCTTCCTGTTTCAAGCGTTTCAGGCTTCACTCAGCCGCCACTGCATCGACCGCGTAGGCTTTGTGTTTCAGGCGGCGGGCGCGATGTTTCCCTTACTACAGCGGCGCGAGTAATGCCATGTCACGTGACATTTCGCAAACCAGTAAAACAACTGGTTTCGTTTTGGAGCGGAAGTAATGTCATGTCACATGACAAGGGGGCGTGGCCAGGTGCTGTACGGGATATGGTTTGCTTATACGCAGCGCGGCGTCTTTGCTGGACGCCACAACGACGAGGCGAGAAAGTTGGCTAGACGAAGTATAATTTGCTGCCAAAGGTCGCCTGCAACAGCACGCGACTGTCTGAGGCAAGTGATACTTAATCCACCATATTTAGTGCTCGGATGACCGTCTGCGGCGAGTCCTACTTAGTTCAGCATATTTACTTTGCAGGTGACCGTCGGCGACGGGTCATACTTAGTGCAGCATGCTTAGCCAAAAGCAATCTTCGGAGGCGTGTTACTATTAGTAGTTATGCAGACAACTGTGACGTCGGCGGCGAGTCATACTTAGTACAACGCGCTTAGTCTGCGGCGACCGTCGGCGCCGAGCCATACGCAGTCCAGCACACTTTGTCCGGAGATGACCGTCGACGGCGAATCATACTTAGTCCAACAGGCTTCATCCACATGCAATCGTCGTGGGCAATTCACACGCAGCCCAGCTTATTCAGCAGGAGACCATCGGCGCAAAGTCAAACTGAATCCAAAATGCTTAGTCTGCGGGCAATCGTTGGTTATGAGCCATGCTTAGTCCGCTACACAGTCCTCAGACGCCTCTCGGCCACGAGTCATACTTAGTCCAGCATACTTACCTCGCTGGTTACCGCCGATGGTGATTGATACTTAGTCCAGTATAATTAGTTCGCACACGACCCTCGCCGATGAGTCACTTAGTCCAGTGTACTTAGGCCACCGCCGGAGGCGAGTCATACTTTGTTCAGCACAAGTAGACTGAGGTGGTCGCCGGCGAAGAGCCATACGTAGTATAGAGGTTTTTTGCGCGACACAGAGGACAATTACAAGCGAGTAGACACGGACAAGCGCAAAGACACGGACAAGCGATTTGCGCTTGTCCGTGTCTACTCGCTTGTAATTGTCCCCTGTGCCGCGCAAAAAACCTTTATACTGCATCATGAACCAACTAGGCCAACAACAAGTTTTAATCGAGCCATACGTAGTTCAGCATGAATTGTCCACGGGTAACTTTCGGCGGCAATTCATACTTTGTCTGCAGGCCGTCGTCGGTTGCGAATCATACTTCTAGTATACTTAGTTCGCAGGTTATTTACGGCTTGTGTCATGCCATCTCCAGTATATTGTTTCCACAATCAATCTTAAACACGCGTAGCTTAGTCCAAAATCACAAAGCGCAATTTTCCACATGAACTCACCGCATCACCTGGTGGATTAAAACCTATCAAGGGATAGCGCAGAGGGCGTCAGGCGTCCCAAACTGAGAATACACTAAAGGAATAGCGTAATATGAGCAATAAGCATCCTCCCCTCGCAAATACTTCAGTTCCCAGAAGGAGTTCCTCCCAATCCGAGTGCACTAAAAACTAAAAATTCTACATGCAACCACAAAGATTTAAAAAAAATAAGCGGAATATAGGGAACACTTGTCATTAAGACAGACACATTCTATTCATGAATCGATCTCAACTTGTAATGATTATTACAACAAACCCCGATACCACAAGTGTGTGTCATGTGTGCAACGAGAAACAGCTTAAAACTCCCAGTAACCGAACACAACTAAACATACATGTTTCATTTTGTTTGGTTGCGGTGAGCTTTCAGACGTGTTGCGCACAAGATGCACTCCTGCGTTCTCTGGGTTTATCACAATGTCCAAGACAAGTTTAGGTTTATTCAGGAGTGGAGTGTGTCTGAGCATGCTTAAATGCGAAATTACTTATTAATTCCACTTATTTAATGTGCATTTAGTACTTTCTTTTAGAACGATAGAGAAAACACGTGTTAATTTTAAAATTACTCCACCCTAGCGCATATCTCGATCAGCTTGCAGGGCCTACCATTCCGCTTTCGAATTTATAACTGTTGATATCAATTTTAAAGCATTTCTAAAAAAAGAATATTTGAAAATATTAAAATAAGCAAACTATTGAAATTTTATTGCTCAAAAGAAAAGTGGAACCTAATGTTTTTCAATCGCCTTTTATAACTTTTTGTGCTTTCCAAACTTTTCCCAAACTCTGTGAGCCCGCCATTCAATGAAACATATTCCCTCTTTATGTTCGAACCTCTCTACATGTCATAAAAAAAAAAAAATCCAAATTCGCCGCTTGTCATGCATGAATTCAGGATAACCAAATGCACTAAAGATGTCATGGTATCCACTTCGCAATTTCCTAATGAACAGCTTCGAAGAAAAAACGAAACAATATTTAGCACCGCCGCCACCAGTCTCTCCTTTAATTTCCGGTTTCCATTGTTTAAGTGCTTTGCATTTGCAATCGCTTGAGTCAAACTTTGGTACCGTGTTTTATTTTTTATTTCTTTTTTTGTTACAAAGAGAAGACATTAAAAAGAACAGAGCATAAAATTTGAGGTTTTTTCAAGACGCCCCAAATTGGCCCCGCAAAATAAGGGCAGCAAAAAAAACAAAAAGGTGCGGTTTCTTAGTTTTCGTTTTGCCTTCCAATAAGGGTTGAAGGGAAGGGAATTTCTGCACAAGCTCAATTTCTTATTCTCTCTGTCTACGAGCCACTCCCGGCGAAAGGCACTCGGCATTGAAAATAGTATTCTCATTTATGTTTGCTCGGAATGCTCTCGGTTAGACAATCGAAATGTCTGAGACATAAAATATCTAGGTTGGTTAGAATGGGATATTAGAACAAAGATATTATTGCATGCAAAATGAGTGAGGATCTTAATGTTCCCTAAGGCACATTAGAGGCATCATTAAACCAGTAAACGCTTCGGAGCCATTGACAAAAGGAAGTGCATAGAAAATTCAGTTTTTTTCAGTGACCATTAAGGTGCACGAGCTGACATCTTGGTAAGTATAATACACAAGATGTATTTTTGTTTAGCTTGATATAAATTTAAGTGGGTGCATAAAAAAATTTGGGGACGCTTAGGCCGCGCCTTTAAGAGTGGAACACGATAGCGCTACCGGGCCTCGTTCGCAAAGTCTTCATATACAAAGCCGCCCTCGTCCCTGAGACGTGCAAGCGTGTGTGCGGGGTCTAGTCGGTAGCGTCACGCTTCGCGTGAAGTCACATGACGTCACGTGTGATGTCATGTCACATGACGCGTGATGTCACACGTGGCTGTGACGTCATGACCCCATCAACCCGCTAAATTTAGCGGAAAACGTTCCGCTAAATTTCGCGGGAAATGTTAACGCTAACTTTGGGGGGAAAAGTTTCTGCAAAATTTGGAGCGGAAATATTCCACTAAATTTAGCGGGACGATTTTTCGTCAAATTTAACGGTAAATATTTTTGTCAAATTTAGCGGTAAATTTTTCCGCTAAATTTCGCGGAAAAGTTTCTATTACTTTTGGTGCAAACATTTGGATTCTGCAAAACGTTTCCCACTGTATTCAGCTGGTCGATAGGGCCACGACTTCACGTGTTTCGCCACACATAGCTGCGCGCGTTGCATTATGGGAGTTTGTGGTCCCAGCGACGCCGATGCCGACGGTGAATTTTCTTCAACACGAGTTCCTAAACGCTATAGTGTTAAAACATTTTTTTTTTCTTATTTTCGGTACAACGCTATGGTAGAGCTCCGTGTTTTCAGGATTTATTTTCCTTCAAGTCGGACGCGTTTTTTCCCCTATAAATTCGGTGTCAAGCCTCTCTCGCGGTACAAAAATTGTGGATTATAGGGGTGCTGTTGTTTCATAGAATAGGATAAGGGTATTACATTTCCCAACTACCGTGAAACATACGTTAACCCGATTGATTGGAAAACGTCTCTGTTCCGATAAGATAAGAAAACGAGATAAGTTGCAAGCTTCGGAGGAAAAGAAGCAGAGTTGAGGATCGTTCAGACCTGGTTGTGTTCAAATTCAACATTTTGTCCAGACAACATACATTAAAGAGTTGTCTAGGGGGCCGTCGCCAAAGGCAACACGTATGCCAGACGAGGCGCAAAAAAAAACACTTCCCCCCTTCCATCACATCACTCATCATAAAGGCAGACTAAGTAAAAAGTGAAACGTAAGCAACTCTAAAAAGAAACAAAAAAACATAAACATCTAACACAAGATAGCACTGCATAAAGGTCAAAAATAACAAATAGCCTGTCATGACAAAAAAAGCATAAGCATTACGCTGCACGTATGAGAGACCTCCAGAAAAGATCTTAAAGAATTGGAAAGCAGTCACTCCTTGTACGACAGCAAGTACAGATGAATGATCAAAAATGTAGGTCACGAACAGCTGCTGAATGTTTTACATAATTGTGTGTTGTGTTGTCCTTCGTCTTTTCTCGTCCTGGGATTCCTCTTAAATTATGTTATATGGATTAATGTTACGTTGAAAGCTTGAAGTGATACGCTGTCTTCAGTTATAGTCTACAAATCAGGATGATCATTTGAAAGGTCTGGTATTTGGTCAGATAGTTTCTGGTTGCCGTAGTTTGTAAGCACTTCTCTTGCGTAGTTTGTGGATTTAAATTGCAAGGCTCGTTTGCACTCCAAATAAAGACCGGCACTTATAAAAAATTTGTACCACGGAAAGTTCTTTTGTGGGTCACCGACTGCTTCGGCAGGTGCAGTAAATCACTACGCAAAATAACTTAAGCAAGTTTAAAAACACGGCCTCCATGCATAGTACATATGGCGAAATTTCGTCAACATGGTGTCAGGCGAGATTATTAGCCGAAAAAGTACGTCACGTCAGATCGCCTTATAGGACGCTAAACTCGCCATCGTACCTTAAAGGGGTCTTTCAGCAGTCCTCTACGCGTATGTTTCATCGCGCACTTTTATTTCTTTTGAAGAGGAACAATCGACAACATTATGTATAGAGGAGGAGAGAGGGCGCGTTAGTAACAGGGAATTATGAAAAGAAAGTTTTTATGTACCATCTGTTTTTTTTTTAACTTAAGAGTACCGCATGTACAGTAACATTACTGGGCGTTTTCTATACACACCTTTTCCAAACATAATTCGGAAAGCATATCTCCAGAAGAGTGTATTTCTTATGTTCCCCTTACATGTGTGTCTAGGAATTCTGAGAACGAAATAAAAACTTATTCGACGCACCAATTTGAAATATCGACACTCGATGAATTACTCATATCTCCGTACAAAAAGAAACACTGCCCCATCCTTCGGTTTCTTCTAATAACATCAGGCAGATAACCGTTGATCAAAACATAAGTCAACAAAGCATACATTGGAAATTCATCTGACAGACAGTTTCGCAACACCGAAACCTAACAAACGAATGTTTCCTAAGGCTGCAATCAGTATGGCTCCCCAGAAGTGCCGTTGTGACACTGCGACCTCCATTTGTGGAGGTCGTATTGCCTCAGAGGGAGTTGATGCTAACAACACGAAACCTTCATTCATTAATTTTCTTCTCTGGAGCACCGAAATCACATGGTTACATTATTGCGTCGTAAGCTTTCACGCTTGCAACACCACGATTGGGCATTAGGGCCAACTTCCTCCCGTTTCAATGAATGCTTCTTTCCTCCGGGTCACCCGACTCATATGTCAGCCGAAATGAGCATCCAGCTTAGATGGACCTAATTTAGGCAAGGTGAACGCTCTTCATTTGATGCGGTTTTCATCACCGCGCTTAAAAAGACCCTGAAACGTGCATTTTACTTTGTTAAAACTTCCAATTAAATATAAAACAAACTCGACCTACGACCACAGCAACGTAACAAAAATCATTAAAAAAAAATTCAAAGTCAAATTTAGGGGTTTTACGTGCCAACCCAACGGCGGGCATCTGGCACGCCCCAGCGGAGGACTGAGGATTAATTTGGACCACCTGGGGATCTTTTGACGTGCAACCGAAAGCTCGGTTACAAGGCGCCTTCTCCGCAATAAGCCTCCGTCACATTGCGGGCACCTCGGCCGGGATTCGAACCCGCTACATGGAGATCCGTAGGCCAGCGCTCTCGCCTCGGAACCACCGAGGCGGCTAAATCATTAAAAATAAGAATCAGTTAGAACGTACTGAGCAATATTATGTTAACTGGATTAGGTGTGCGTTTTTTTGTGCTCCAGATTCAGTACGAATAGTGTAAATTGGAAGTCAAATTTTGAGGTAGTCAGGATATATACCAAATATTGTTATGCGAATTCCTGATTTCCACACAGTTCCGAAGTTTCGGTGACTCATATATTTATAACTTAGTATCGTCCGCTGCACTGTATCCGCATTAAAATAAGTAACGTTATATTCCCGGATGTCTATGGAGTAAACAGAATCTTTGCTGTGCTCCAGAGTTGTTGTCTTGGTGATGGTCAGCAACGAAGCGAAAGACCGGCGCCTTCTTCGCAACCATCTTAAATTTCATTATAGAAGGACCCATTCAACACTCGATCTCAGTAGGTTTGCCAGAGTACAATATATATATATATATATATCGACTGTTTGAATGGTTGCCTTATGATTTATATGCGGGTGATGCCTCGAGATGCAAAGTAGGTGTGGAACGCTTTCCGTTTGAGCTAAAACGTTTCTGAGTGTCCTTCTGGAAGGTATCCAACTGCAGTTCTAAGTACGAATAATTTTATGTTTTGTTTGGTTGAACGCAAGCAAGCACCGCTTATTATACATTTTTTAGAGACTTGCTTCATTAGGCATTCGCAAGTTAAAATTATATTTATTTTCAAAGATTAAAATCATAGATATACAGTGGTAGGGCGCTACCCGCCCCTAAAGCCGGGAAGGCATGAGGACCAATGGTTAGACCTTTGACTGGCTAGACTCACTATACTTTAAGTAGAGATGCCTGGGGCTTTGGTCTTTGTACATGTCTAAAAGAAAGATCCGTGGACTAGGTTACTGTCAGTGTTGGTGAAAGCCATGTTGATGTAAGCTCATTCGAGCATTTTTTGTTCAATTTTGTGTTAGATGTTGCAAAATATATTTTAAAAATAAAGATATTTTCGATACCCACTGAATATTAAAAAATTTACGTTTGGCGTGGTTTTATGTGTTCACGCGTATCGCTTTGTGACTGGTTCTTCAGTGTTCTTAGCAGCTGAGGTCGATAACAACACTAAAGAACACGCATTAGCAGCTGAGCGATAATCGGAGTTCGGATCTTGTCGTGCCGTGAGGATTTTAGCTTCAGTGAGCCTAGTTATGCTCATCGTTTTTGGGAGCACTACTACGGTTTCCGTAAAGCTGATTACAAATAAATCAACAAAGCTCCCCAATTCATAATATTTATGGAAGTGCTTCAAAAAAAATTCGACAAACAGAAATGTAACCGACTGTGCAGTTGTGTTCCACCGAGGCCTAGGATCCGCTTGATATCTGCATGGCCCAATCAAGAAAATAAAGCACGTTTTTTTCTATGTCCGGGAAAAACAAACAAACCAAAACACTACGTATTTAGCAAGGCTGGAACTGAGTAACAACGTGATGCTAGAGGCGGTGGAAAATGTGAAAGTTTGAGAACATACGAGAGAAAAAATGAAATGTATTTATGACCTGATGTTAACCTAAGTCTGATATTCATTACACAAAATAATTACATTGGGGGCGACTGTAGCAGTGATTAGAGTAAAAACAAAACAATTGCCAACGAGAAAGACGATATTGTTTGCTTCCCTCGTGATGAATTTTATTTTACAAAAGAAAAAACGAGACGCCGAATTAGAGCGCAGCTTTTGAGGAGGAGGGGAAGGTACGGAGAGGAGGCTATGCCCTTCCTCCTTTCATTCCCTAAAAAAATGTTTTCCGCTAAGTTTAGGGTGGAATGTTTTCCGCTAAATTGAAATGCAGGGGCACAAACATTTCCGCTGCTTTAGCAGGGAAATGTTGTCCGCTCAATTTAGCGGGGACATTTTTTCCGCAAAATATAGGTAGAATTTTTTTCGCTAAATTTGGTGGGAAACATTTTCTGCTAAATTCGGCGGGGAACTTTTTTCGCTAATTTTAGCGGGGAATTTTTTTCGCTAAATTTGGCGGGGACATTTTTTGCTCAAATTAGCGGAAAAACTTTTCCGCTGAATTTAGCGGGAAATTTTTTCCGATAAATTTGGCGGGAAAATTTTCTGGCAATTTTAGTGGGGAACTTTCCCCGCTAAATTCAGCCGGGAGTTTTTCTCGATAAGTTTAGCGGGGAATATTTTTCCGCTAAATTCGGTGGGGAAATTTTTTCTCCAAAGTTGGCGGGGAACGTTTTCTGCTAAATTGAACGGGGAAAATTTTCCGCTGAATTTAGCGGGGAAATTTACCCATAATGCACCGCGCGGTTACGCCGACGCCGACGGCGACGGGGACGCCTCTCAAGCCGGAAACGGGCGGCTAAGAGCTGCGCTCTAAAAAAAAAAAACACAACGTGCACCGACTACATCCTTTCTTGCTATAACATATATTAAGCTTTGGAGTACCTCAATCGGCTTATATGGAGATTTTGGATTTCTTTTGCATTTCTTGATTAAGGAAAGGCCATGTTCTCACACTTCTGTACCTTGTCGGCACTTCCAGCGCAATGTGCTCACGGGTTTCCAGCTGTCTGTGATGCGTCGTTTGTTTTTACGGATCGAAAAATCGAGGTTTATTTCCTCGATTTTTATATGCGGAGCGCAAGTTCGTCTGCTTCTTTTGCAGGGGCTGTGGTGACGTCAGAACCCCAAGCTCTGATCGGCTCTGCTTGAAGAATAGTGGGTAGACATCAAGGTAGCTCGCTTTGAGGCATGCCCACTATCCTTTAATCACGGCCAATCAGAATTCTGCGTCGTTCTCACGTCACCGCAACCCCAAGTAAAGAAGCAGATGACTTGGTCTCCGCAAAGTCATTGCAGCTCCAAAAACGCAGGATGTAGCTCGTTATGTTCCCACCCCTTGCCTTGTGATTCGATCGTTGGCGTTCTTCTTTGCTGTGCCACACTCTCAATGCTAAGGAGGAATAATAAGATGCTCACACCTTGAGCTTGATTAAGTTTAATTACCTCAAAGCTACTGCGAAAAAGAGCACTTTGCATTATTGGCGAAGTAACTTCAGCATAAAGTACACATCATTTTAAAGCAAAAGAAAAATTAGTTCAGAATTACTACACACTACACACTTTTAAAAAACGCTATACAGAAGTCTGATATTTTTTTTATCAGTTTCACGGTCAAT
The DNA here is from genome assembly GCF_016920785.2 of Ixodes scapularis. Classification (NCBI taxonomy): domain Eukaryota; kingdom Metazoa; phylum Arthropoda; class Arachnida; order Ixodida; family Ixodidae; genus Ixodes; species Ixodes scapularis. Next base: position 69,817,169 of record NW_024609882.1, on the reverse strand, counting down.
GTGCGTGACCAATGAATTCCAGCCGGCAACAGCATGAGGAAGCGAAGAGGTTTAAAACGTGATAGTTCTAGAAAAGTTTAAGCGACTATAATAAAGGCGCTTGGAAATTTAGGATGCCTTTTGGAGACGTAGCTATTAAACTCAAACAATAATAATATTTGATTCCTTAAAAAAAAAATTGAAAAATTTTGTGTTTTCGGATAAGTAGCCTTCAGTCTTTTCTTCTTTTTAGTTACGGTAATATTTTATGAAGATGAGTAGTACTGACTGATTTAACGTGATGCTTTCTTTTCAGCAGATTAAAGCTGTCGCACCTTGGGTTCTTCCTTCGGATGTCTGTGATCAGATCAAATACAAGGGAGTTTATCAAAATCTGACAAAAAATGCGCAAGTGTGTGAGGTGTTTTTCATGCTGACTTCATTCCAAAGAGGATGAATAACGTCCATATAAATCGTGAAAGAAATAAAAATATACTGTGCGCCGTCGCACAAAACGTTAAGAAGAAACAGTCGTGGCACCCGGTGAAATAACCTCCCACGGCCGTCGCTATCCGAACAGCACTGCACGCTCTAGTAATGGATCCTTCCGGCCCGTTTTTATGCCTGCATCTAATGTTTAAGGGTTGCATCGAAGAAAAATCCAATTCCATAGGCTTCCGTAGTGCGAAGGTTCCAATTCTCTTGACCTTTCTAGAAATAGTCAGCTTCGCACCTGGTGTGACAGTGTCAATAAGACTGACTTAAACATGGCATGTCATTTTTTCTGTCTCGTGTCCCCCTCTATCTAGTGCGAGCCCGACGGAAATCGATTCGACGGCAAACACGTCCGGAGAGAGCAAATAGAATAGAATGGACGTCCCTGTCATCCTCGCTCATGTCACTGAAAAACAAGACTTCTCAGAGACGTGAGTTTTGCTTGCGGTGTTTCCGCATGCAAAAAATTCCAAGCAGCTTATCGGAGAAGGGAAAAGAAGGTGTCACCTGTCAGCTCAGTATTTAAAACATACCTTAAAATACACGTCTACCATATATACATGTTCCTATCCTATTGTAACATTTGGGTTGTTTTGACAAGCCAAGATCTAAACTGGAAGAAATATACAGCTATTTTAAAACGTAAGGAACGTTATGAAGACACCCAGAATGAGGTATTACAAATAAAATTGGGTTCGAAATAAAGAAAAAAGCTTACTTGAGTTAGAAGCTCAACGACCTTCTTCCCCTCTCCTCGCCGTCTCCGACATAAAAACTTCCGCGGGTGTATTGTACATCATCGCACAAGAAATAAACTATGTCTACCGATATGTAAAAAAAGAAAAAAAAAACTACTGAATTTATAAGGTGATGCGATGTCTAAAGCAATTTTAAACAAGATTATCTATTCAATGTGTTTACGGAGTTTGTTAAAGGGCAGTCATTCCTATCACTAGGCCCCAAAAAACATGTTTTACATGAAAGTACGTTTTTATTTGTTCTTCAAGAATATGAAACTTCAAGTGCAGAGTTTGGCTTTTACATAAATGAGTATTTTGTTTTGCTTTTTTCACGTTATTTTTGAGGCTCATTAAATGATCGTTGCGTTGGGCGTTCCTGCTTAGGGGAATATGAAACTCGGGTACGCTCGAATACACGACGCAAAACAAAGATTAATGTAGTTTTCGCAGTCCTGCTAAGAAAAAACACAACAAAATAAAAAAACGAATGCTTTTCAGCCATTTCTCAAGACATAATTTCAGTCAAGCCTAATTCAAGTTTATTCAGCCAAAATTAAAATCTCTGAAGGAAGAAAGGTAGAAAGTACACCAGAGATGAGGTCATTCTAGGGCTTTTTCAGTTTGAAAGAAAGTAATGGTAAACTGACGAACGTTACTGTTAATTACGAATATGGCACAAAACGAAAACGTGCCGCCAGCAATTTTTCGTAAAGTGCGGGAGGCCAAATATTTGTTTTAAAAAGACATCTGGAATTTATTACTGGTTTGTATAATAACACTAAAAGGGATGCATCACCATAGAAAAGCCTAAAATAAGAATGTTTGCGTCCAAGAAAATAGCGCTTCGGAAAAATTCGTTTTGTACAAAAGCAATTCACTTCACTGAAATTTGGTCACCTAAGTAAATAAGCGTCCAAATTGTTCAACAATCCGCAGGTTTAATTTTTCCCCATATGTGTCCGTAGTTTTACATAACTGTCTCCACAATCTATACTTTCAAAATATTTGTCCCATGGTGCGGCTTAATTAACTTAGTTCGTTAACGTATATTAATGGTCCACTTTTTATACGCCACCTGTTCTATTTCGATAAAAGATTTTTATGAATATCTTCACATTTCTACTAGCACTGATTCAGATGTATAATTCCGGTCTCTTTACGGCGTTGACGTTCACCCCACAGGTCAAGAAGGCGTTTCAACCAGTCGTCTGAAAATTACATTCCTGTTTAGTCCTTAAAGGGGTTATGACAGGACAAAAATAAAATATGACATAACCATACCGCTAGGACTGATTGTACGTTCCTGTAATCCTACTAAATTTGTTTTGAAAATGGTGGGATAGTTTCGTGGATAAGTCGATTTATATGCGGGCCCCTCAGAGGGGCAGATCTTGGCGGAGCTGGAGGTTGGCTACGTAGCCAGCCTCCAGCGCGGTGTCTCCTTGCACGCACTTACAGGCTTGGCTCTCTTGGAGTATCGAGCCTCAGCTTGCTCGTCCACCTTCCACGTTTCGGGCATGCGGTCCGTGACGATCACGTCTACGGCATCGCTCGCCTTGTCGAAGTGTTTGACATTGATCGCAGCAGCGATGATACTGATTGCTACAAAGAGGTGTTGGAGCTGTTAATTTTCACAAAATGCGCCGCAAGACAAGGACAGAGTAAGTGAGACAACACGAAACACTACTTTCAACTGAATTTTTTATTGAAAACACATTATTTATATACCCAATCGGGCTTCTCAAGTAAGAATTCAAATTCTTTGTCTGTCAAATACACTGACGGGGCACTAATGCACTTGTCATCCCCCTGCATTCTAATGTTAAATGACTTGAACATCTCTCTCGAGATTTTACTTCTCAGCTTTCCCAGAATTTTGTTTTTTTACAGTTCCGGGGCGCAAGGGCATCTGTCGCAAGGAATTGCTAAATTTCCCGAGGGGGAATTCCTTACTGATAGCGCGTGCTCTCATGCCCTTTCATTAACACATCTGCCCGTTTGGCCCACGTACCCTTTTCCGCATATCATTGGAATTTCGTATACGACCGAAGATGCGCATTCCACGAATTTTCTAGAGTGCTTCTTTCTGCAAACGTCACCTCTGTCTTGTATATTGTTAATTCTTTGGCACAGACTGGACAGCTTTTCCGGGGCAGAAAACACAACCGGCAAATCAAAGTGTGCCGCCACTTTTTTAGGTTGAGTGAGACCTTGTGTATATACGGTAAACAGCGGGTCTCACTCTCCTCCTGGGCTCCAGTGCTTCCGCTTCTTTTTTTTTTGCATCTTGGAAACAAGTGTTTCAGCCACCTCTTGAAGAAAGCGATCAGGGTAACCCTACAATTTTAGGCGTTCCACCTGGTTGCAAAAACTACTTTTCACGCCGTGCTGGCACGACTTCGCCAACGATGCCTTCAAAAGGGAGGGAGCGATCCCTCTCTTAACCAGCTTAGAGTGTGCTGAATTAAAGGGGAGGACCGTTTTCTTTGAGCGTGGTCTGTACTCCCCAGCACACGTGCTCCTCTTGAAAATCTAAACTTAAATCCAGGAATTGTAGCTTTTCTGACGCCGATGTTTCGTGAGTGGACTTTAGTCCTCGCGAATTCAAACAGTAAATTCCCAGCACTCTTTTAATGAGGTTATCATCCAACACAGTGGGCTGCGGTACCAGCACCAGGAAGTCATCCACGTATCTTAGTATCTTAATATCCCCCCTTTTTTTTAGATTGCTGAGCACTTCCCGGCCAAATCGCGCCAAAAAATATCGCACAGTACGGGGGCGACTCGTGACCCAATGCAGATACCATGCTTCTGAACATACAGGTCACTTTCAAAAGACAAAAAGGTAGAATCCAGGTTACATGGGAGCAGTTCTATAAATGAGTCTACACTAAGCCCAGTAGAGTTCCTAAACGCAATCTCGTGGTTACGCTCTATGCACTCCCTAACCGCAGAGAACAATTCGTCATGCCGTATGGAATAAAACAAGTCCTCTACATCGATGGAGAACCAGCCCGAGTAGAAAACATCTGCAGACAAGCACTGGATGGCCACCTCTGAATTACGAATCAGAAACGGATCGTTTGAATCAAGACCTGCTGACGACCAGCTTTAGCGACGACGAGTTACGAACGAACTCGCCGTGGTCACCGTCGTCCGGGAATATCTCGCAGGCGCATGCAGGGTGGAAGGTCAACGGGCCGGGGGCGAGAGCGAGAATAGCTTTCGGGTTACCGACTTGTGTGAACGGTTTTGATCGTGCCGCGACGAGGAGAGCTTGGGCGATCATGGGGGCGCCTAGAATGAGAGTGTTCATGGTCACGTGGTTTATGGACACCATGGTGTCACAAACTTGGGCAGTCTTGCCTGGTCGCCTGATGAAAATGATAAAAATTCATAAATTGAATATTGCGATTACCACAACTCTAAAAATCGCGTTACTTGGTGTATATACTAAATGGCCTCTGGGCACTCCATTTCCAGAATAATCTATTCGTTTAATTTTTGTGTCATAACCCCTTTAAAGCTACAAAGTCCAAATCTAAAAACTTGAAAAAAGAGAACATCTGACACCAAAGCCAAACATTGAAAACATTTAAACACTTTGTCAGCGATGATAATCACAAAAAAGTAGATTTCAATGAAAAATATAACATTAAATCGCTACGTTTTTTTGGGACGAATGCACGATAATATGTATGCATATCTTTATTAGTTCGCTTTACTTTGTGAGAAGAATACTTTGATGGATTTAGATTTGAACAATAGTGTAAATTGAGTTTAAAACAATTTGTGCTTCAAACAAACCTAATTTTGGACATACATTTGTTGAGTTTAAATTTGTCGTTCGATAGGTTGAAATGTTTTAAGAGTCACAAAATGCTCACCAAGTTAAGGAAAAAGCACAAATCTGACACTTTGAATTGAAAACTAAAAAACAAACAGGGAAGTATCAATTCTCATCTCTTCCTTGAGCCCGTTGGTGCCCCAGTATAAGATTCAGAATAAAAATGACATAAATGCAATTGGGGTTCAATAATTATTTGAAGGAGCGGATAAATGTTTGTATATATGTAAGAAAGAAACACAAATCTATTGTAACTTCAGCAGCACATTTTTCTAGCGGACCTACCTGTTGTTTTTAATTTTTTATTTCAAATTAATAACATTGTGCCACAATTCAACTGTAACCGGTCAAAACTATTGTAGTCTCATATACACAGGCTTCTTCGCACATATTGTCCACTTTTTACGTTGAAATATTATTTTTCTTGCACTTAAGATACATGTATTTTTTTATTTTTTATTAAAGTTCCTTCTATTTATTTAGTTCCTTTTTCTAAGCCTTAAGAAACAATTAGTTCATTTTGCTTCTTTGTTTTTGTCATAATCTAGGTATCACAGTTTGCATAATTATTCGTTACTTTAGCCCATTTCCTTTGTCAATCTTTGAACGTAAAAAAAGTTTATATTTAGTAGTTTCGTGCTTGGATGACACTATAATTGTTATGTTAATGCCCCCCCCTGCATGCATAATTTATGATATTCAGCATGCTATAATTATAATTTAAAACATAAATATTTCTGAATGCCATCGAAAAGTAATCTCTCGACTTGAGTATAGTTTTTTTATGTGCCTAGATTTAATATACATTCTGTTGTCCATCCCTTAAAATCTACCGTCGTTTACGAGCGACTACTATACCCTGTCTGAAGCAGAAAATAGCTTTCCAAATGAAATTACACAAGGCGCAGCTGCCTGGCAAGTGCTGTCAAGATAGAGGCCATAAAAAATTTAAGAACCTCATTGCGAAAAATTAACGGTTTTTATATTCGTTCTTCAACGGCTTTATGTATAAAAGATATTCGAATACGGGTCTTTTTAGAAGGCATTCTGTTTCATTATTAGAATATACATTAGTTTGAAACCAGCCTCCAATTTTGCATACAGATTTGCTGCGTTTGAGCGTATTTTTGCTTTAACCTGCACCGCATGAACACTTCGTAGAAATCTTCTATCAAGGAGTGTTCTGCGTCGAGTAATGCGATTAAAATGGCAGAGCTCTTAGTGTCCGGAAAAGATTGCTCCAACCTTGCGGTATGGCGTGCTTTTATTGCTTTGCTCATATTTCCTAAATAATTCCTTTGAAATCTGAGTTGCTTGGTTCGTGGCGCTGTGAGAATCAATGCAACAGGTAGGGAGGATAAAACATTCCCCAACTCTCTGTATAAACCTAATAGGATATTACAGAATAAATGTTCAGAAATTAGGAGGTTAGTATTTCGTGGTAAATTTTGTACTGAAATACGGCTTCCGAAAAATCTTGCTTTTAATTTGGTTACCGTTGCTTGTAGTTTTTATATTTCATTTAGTGGTCGGTTTATGGCAGCTTTGTTCTAGTCTTTGCGAGTTCGCAGAAAGCCACCTCGATCACTGTTTTATGTTTTTTTGAGAAGCCTGATTTCAACATCACATCTTTGTTTCACAAACAAATAATTCATCTTCCTTGAATTTTGTGAGTAATCAAAATATAAAGATCATAAATTTGATTGTGACGCTTTTAAGTTGAGTATGGTAGGATCTATAGTTTTGGTTTTGGCTTGACTCAATGTCGTCAACGGTATTGGTAAGATAATGCGTTTCTTGTGTACACAATGAAAACATAAATTCAAAACTAAATTCTTACATTCTCTATCAGCCCAATTACTTTTTTTTGTAAGTAATTCCCGGGCACACTTAATTTGATTAACATTTATTGTAATTTGTTTTGGTAATCCACTTTATTCCTTTAAATATTAAATATTATATTGAAAATTTTTTTGGACATGGTAGGGAAATGGTTACGTGAGGGCATGGGTAAATAATATTGGCAGCATTAGTCTATAGTCATTCAGTCAGAGTTTTGAAAGCAAGGAAATCAAAGGAAGTGTTGCTGGCATTAGTCTATAAAGAAAATCGATTGTTGCCTTTCATCTGTGAGCATACATTGTTTAACTCTCATAATAATGTCTCCGGTTTAAATTGCAGCACGAAGAAATCCCGTAGCTTTTATAAAACCCTTTCAGTGACGACACTCGCAGCTGATGTCCGAAACCGGCAGATATCGTTGAAACTTTCACTGGTGCAGAATGTTTGTTTAGTTATCTCAAGGTTGCTCAACACGTTAAGCTCAGTATGCGAAATTTTAAATGCATAAACGAATGTATCAATCAATATACAATATATAGATACAGTAAGAATTATAAATATATGAAATAGATAAATATATAAATACCGAAAAAAGGTTAAAAAGCGCGAACACAAGAGGACAATAAAGAAACACGGACGAATGGACTGGCGCCTCACTCTCAACTGGCTTTTATTAACACCATTGTCACCTATATATACAGATTTCCCAAACCAAACCGGATTCAATCGCCACAGTCAGAGCCAACGTTCCAGAAACACCATCTAACTCTGAAGCAAATACAAAAACGGAGCGCTGCCGCAATTGTTTTCTTTCTTTTTTATATAGAATGACTGTATAACCTCCCTTTCCGTTTTTTTCTTTGCTTTTTTTAAAAACATTGTGCCAGTCAGGTCATTTTTACACCCATAAATACCTACTTTACTAAGTAATTATAGTTCTTTAATTACTTAATCAGGTGAGTGTATTGTATCGTATCTAATATGGACTTGTGACCACATTCATCGACTCTGCATGTGGTCGAACACTTAGGTTGGTCTTTCTTCGTACAGTAAACGTAGTGAAAACATACGAATGATCAGGGACAATTATGCTGACAAAGACGACAGTTGAATAGTTGCCTAAATGATAAACTGCTGTCAGGAATGTCGCTTCTATTTGGAAAAAAATCGCTGGCTTTAGTGTAGAAGCGTGCTTGGAAAAATGTTCTTATTCAAGCCGTGCGGACCGTCACTACGTTGAAATTGCTCATTCAGACATGCTTACTTTGATTACTTTGATTATGATTTTGTTTTTGCAGTATGTTTACAGCTTATTTTCTTTCATAGTAATAGCCACTTAGCAAGCATCAAGCGTGGGGAATTTTGTTTATGCTTTTCTAATTAATGGTTTGCATTAGTAGTTTTAACGGCATTTCTAAATAAATGCCCCGCAGTAAGCATGATATTAATTTTTTGCGTAATACTGCTTCATAGTCTACTTTCATATTGCTTGTGAGTTTTACATTTCACGCTTGTTACGAAACACACAAAAGCCTCAAAGAAAAAGCTCGCAGTACCAATTGTGAGCAATTTATAATTGTCAGATGGATGAGAGACGAATGTTCTCACAAAAGAGGGCAGATACGAAAAACGAAAATTCCGATATGATATATGAACACATTGAAAAAAATGGTCTCAAATTTGGATTGACACAAAAGTCACCATTACGAAGAAAACTTAACAGAATTAATGTTTGTCGCATTATAGGAATGTTTATATATTTAATATATTGTTCTTCTCTGAGTACATGAAATTTTTACAGCGGAGATGTTAATGGCTAGTTTCCTTACTATGGTGCCTATCAGCAAACAAATGATGACACGAAACTCTGGACAGCTACCGGCATCTATGAGCTACGGCGCCAACAAGACAACCGACTTGCCGATGGTATGGTTACCGCCGCCGCTCATAGATGACGCAACCTTTCCAGCCCTTCCACCCTGGCTTGCCGACTGGAGCCGGCCATTACTTCATTCCCACCATAGTACAGCTTCGCTGGTCTTCCTTCTTCACAAGAAAGGAAAGGCTGAAAGTATCTTTTTTTATTTTACTTTTTTTATAATTTTTTAAACATAGAATATTGAGCGTTACATACACTGAGAGCATTCGTTGTTTTGCATTTTTTTTGTTGGTGGGGGCTGTTGATGTCTGAAGTAGATTTTATGTTAAAACAAACTAATTTGTCCTTTAACTTAGTTAAATTGTGTCTATCATCCTTCAAAAGACATTTTACTCCATATACACATGCCACTTATATTTCATAATACCATAGGAAAAGATATGACACATTCATGACTATTTCTCGATGGAGAGCGCAAATGTCATTTTGTTATTTAGCTAAGTTTGTGTACCATACTATGCCTGTCAGACTACAAACAAAGTGTGTTAGTTTCTTTCAGCTGTATTTATTATTAGTTCAATTAGAGATAGTTTTAATAAATTGATCTGACACACACCACCGATTATACGTTGTGTGATTTATATGCACAATACATATACAACGTAAGGAAGATTATCTGGAAATATTGGACATTGTAAAGTGTGTCGATGGAACTTCTTAATTTTAGTGTTCTATTTTTATGGGTCTCCTGCACCTTGATAATATTTGTATGGGTATTATGAGAACATATGTATTTAAGTAAATATTCTATCTTTATGCCGTCTGATTTCCCTGGTCGACAGCGTAACGTAACCAGAAAACTCATACTTCAGGGTAACATCTCCTCTGCAAGCCAGGATGAAGTAGAACAAACTCGCTCTAAGTCTGTACAAAAGTTTACGCAAAATGACATTTTTATTTATTTGATCCTTATGGTGTCTTATTAGTATTTGGTTAGGCAACATAATTGAACGCACAATGCAAACAATATAGATGAGAGAAACAACTAGTGAAGGCTGGTTCACACAGCCCTTATTTCATACATTAAGTTACGTTACGAAAGCTTACGTTTCCTTATACCGATACAACTGTGCTTCCTATTAAGTGTGACAACCAGTTCGAGAAGACAGCCTTGCACGCGACGTTCAAGACACATATCTTTCGTTGACTTATACGTAACGTAAGAAAACATAAGAAATCGGTGTTGTTTGGACCATCCTTACTACCCCTCGATGAAGATAAGCAGATACGGTCATTTTGACTTTACCATAGGCAACACCAAACGGAAAGAATCCCACTATTGCATTGAAGAGCAACTCGGTCATAGATAGTACGGAAAAAAAGAATCAAACACATTTAGTACGTCAGTTCGCGCGGAAACGTCCGAACCAATTAATTGTTTTCATACCTTACTAAAGAGGAAGTGAGATACCAAGATTGCATTAGCTTTATATTTGTATTACATGTGCCAATATTTGTGACCTACAGATTCGCGCCCCTGTGGAAAAATATTTATATTATGTAAGGGATTCATTTTAGGAATACTTCCTATCCCCGAAATTGTTGTGAGATAAATGCTTTGCGGTCTGATATTGAATTATTTCAGTTTGATTCGTGCATCCCAGCGTATGCCTCCGCAGGTCAGCTAGCGGGGCCCGCTATTATACAAACCTGCACAACAATTTTTTTCTAGACTGAATAATCCCCAGGGTTTCTTCATTGAGATGTTTATGATTATGCAAAGGAAGAATTATGTATTCCAAATCTAAAAAAGCCGTATCGATATTTAAAAAAAATATTCAGTCAAACCCTACAAATGTAAAGAAGTTTAAAGTGTGATAGAGTATCTCCTAATGGATTGACTAACAGCTATTATCGTTCATGATACTCTTTAAACAGTGGTGATCGAATATAGTCACTCTATTTTGTGAAGGGCTCTACGAAAATATATCGAGTGAATATCTTATGTCAATACGCTTTTGATGCGGCAGTCTGATCTGTACAAAGCGCGCCCGTTTCATGTTTTCTTTGTTGTCTACGTTGCTTGAAAAACAATGTTTGAAGAAAATAATTAGAAAACTGCTTCCCAGCACATCAGATTGTTAATTAGTGTTTAAAAAAATGCAAACGAATAGAACGGTGGATCTTCTTCAATCAAAAAAAGAAACAACCCACGTTCAGGCAGCACGCCAGAGAAACGCCTCACGTGGCCAAAGTTTGCAATCGTATGGCCCAAAATATAGCCTAATAATGTTTCACTCCAAAGCAATAGTTATTAAAGCATTACTTTTGGGCTTTCCTATTACTTATTTTTTGCTTCGTCACATATTTCTCAAGGTGCCTGTCGTGAGCTGGAAATATCGTGTGTGAACCAAATAACCAGCAGTAAAGGTAACCCAGGTGATCACCGAAACAACAATCAGTGAACCCAACTAGGGCACGTTTTACCAATTTAGGACAAGAATACTCACACTCTGGCCGGTGAATATTCACTTAGGCTATACCATGTTTTGGAGGGTTTTGAGAGACCTAAACGTATACCCAAAAAGTAACTTATGAACAAGATAAAAAAGCAGTGCTTATTGTGTAAGAACTGCAAAATAATTATTGCGAACGCCGTGTACTAACAAACCGCGTTCTCTAGATAATATACACCAGGTCGAACTTGGCTCGCCTAGATATTTGAGTTGAAGAATGCAATGTGTTTTTATATATATATCCTTAATTACCTTGCCGTCTAACAGAGACTACGACAAAAAATACCCGCGCTGTTTTATTACAAAAACAGTATGTGCTCCATGTTGCCGGTTTTAGTAACATTCGAATTTAAGTTCTCGATGCTTTACTTGAAACTGTAGTCTTAGCTGTCTCCGGATGTTTTCGTGTGTTTTTTCTGTTGTTCCACAACAAATATTTTGATCCTTTATCTTAGATATATGAAACCAATAGGGGATAGTAACAAAACCTAAAAAAAATATAAATTGTTCTATTTCTTTAATTTGTAAAGAGACCCAATTTCTAAAAAATTGTTGCACGCACACAATTGGCTTTAGAAGCTGTAGACAATAGTTCTAAAGTTCCTTATGACCGAATGCAAAAAGTTTGATATAATGGATAATTGGCAGAGAATTGGGTCAACCTTCATCTTTCGAAGAGTAAAGAAAACACTGACTGAAGAATTTCTGCTCATGCAAGATTGCCTGCAGTGTTTTCTCAGTAAAAGTGCTCCCGTTCGTGAGGTTGCATACTCCAGCTAGCATCTAGGCCTTTATTCCACTTTTTGATTGTGTTTTGTTCTTCGTCTTGCTCACCAAGTGTCCTAGAGCTTCGTGTTTGTTCAGGGTGTAAGATTGGAGTTGGGTATAGGTCCGCATAGTCATACGAAAGAAAAGTTGCTTGTGCTGCCTTAGTGGCTGAGGCCCTGTTCTATGAAAACTAAAACTTTTATAATATTTGTTTTTTTCTTTTGAAAAAGTGTTTAACTGCTGGACTAAACACCTGTCGACAGCGCGTCAACATAAAAATCGCGTCTGCGATTGTTTTCCTTGGATGCCAGAGTTAAATGTTTAAATAACAGCAATATATAACAAACTGCTCTCTCTATTTTTCAATGGTTGCTAACTGCATTGGTAAAGGCGACGACCAGAGCAAGATGACAAATATTTCACCGCACCGTGAAAGCCAAATGCGTGAACATTTGGTTCTCACAAAATGTAAAATCTCAATCATTTCGGACGCTTTAGCGGTCGTTTCTATTGCTAGCACCTCAAGGCCAATGAACACTGCGAAATCATTTGTTACGGGGAATATATTTCACAAAAGACCAGTTAAAAATTATTTTATGTGCACCATGATTTTGCGAAACAAATAATTTGGACGTCCCGAACGCTCTTCCTTTCCCCCGCAGCAGCAATAACGTGACACCGAAAAGTTTGAGAGTGACGGATCGAGATGGTAGAACCGTTATTAGAATGGTTTTATCCTCTAGTTCGCGTTTTTTCCGTTGTTTCACAGTTCTCTTTCCTCCTGTGTGTAGGTTTTATACAGCCAGCTCCTAGCTTTTTCATTCTTACGGCAAAGGGCACCAAAGGCATTCAATAGAATAGAATAGAATTTCTTTACGTGAAATAATAAGTAGAGCTAGTGCTAAACTACGAAAGCAGAACCTCATTGTGTGTAGGACCTATGATTGTGATTGGCTTTGTTAATTATTGCATTTTTGGCTTCAATACGTTACCAGCTCAGTGAAGATAGGTGAAATTTCAAACGTTTGCACTAAATTTATAAATGAGGGCTATATTACGGTTAAGAACTAATTCTATTGTGAGATTGTCTTATGCCCTTATGAAAATACGATTTTCGATTTCTACAATTACCAAAAACCTTCAAATTGTTCTGCTACTGAAAATTGATATTTTTCTATATATTTCGAATGTTTATATAACTGTTTATATGTTTATATGTTTGCAAAATCTGCTTCGTAACGTACCAGAGGCACTGCACAAAGTGTGTCTTGAACATATTGCATGCACCGGATTACCTAAAAAGATCAAACTTCGTGTATATTTTCTTTACACTGTCTAAAATGCATTAGATTATCAAGTTTGCAGAAGATATTTTAGTTATTTTTGCTAGCGGTCAAAAATGTAGAGAGTCAACTCCTTATAACCGCGTTTTCAAACGTTCGATACTATTCATTCATTCATTGATTTTTTGTGCTCATGAACAGCTTGACGCCTTGATAAAGATGTAAAACAAAATGTTCACAGTTTAGTTACAAAAGTCTTGAAAGCTACAAAATTCGGGCTAAAAACATCAATATCTGCACCACTGAGGGTTTTGAAGAAGTGTTGAATACGGGTCATCGGACTGGTTGGTATGATGTCATTAACGTGGAAAGTCGGAGAAACCCGCAAAACTTGAGTCGGAACGTGAATCTTAAACACAGATGTGAGATCTGGGCAATCAATTAATTCATGAATACATTTATACGGAAAAACGAGATCGCGCTCACGCCGTCTAGAACTCAAAGTAGGGCATTTGCAACGTTCCAACAGTTTCGCACAATAATATTAAACATTACGACCAATGTAACAATCATAAACAATTAAAAAAATTGCTTTTGAACATTTTCAATGATATTTTGGATGTAGAACTAATACAGTTCCAAACTACAGAGGAAAACTCCAACTTACTCCGGATTAACGAGAAATATAACCGAAGAATACAGGTTGATGTGGAGAACTCACGCGTGGTTCTAGAAATTACTCCCAGTTTACGCAAAGAGACGTTTATAAGGTTGTTAACATATACAGTAACGTATAAAGAAGGGTCTATGTATACACCAAGATCACGTGTGCACTCCACTCTTCGCAGCGGATCATTGTCAATCTGGTAACAAAAGTGTGTTTTTTCTACTTTTCTAGACAAAGACATATAATAATGGCTTTTAGAAGGATTAAACGTTAGCATGTTCCGACGACACCAATTACACACACGCCTAACTAACATCCTCCATAAGTTAATCACAGTCTTCCAAGGATATAATCTGCCTGAACAACTTGACATCCTCTGCATATTGCAAGATGACCGAATCGCGATCAATTGAGCTGAAATCATTAATAAGAACATTAAGAAAAGATCCGCTTAAGTATGGAGCCTTGTGGCACACCCGAAGAAGAAACAGAAGGCCGGGAGTGATGTCCTTAAATATATATATGGACATCACTCCCGGCCTTGCGCTCTGTGTTCTATGTTCTATATATAGATATACGTACAATATATATGTATATATATATAGGTACGATAACCTAACGGTTGTCGTACCGGCTCCCACGCGAAAAGCCAGGGTTCGATTAATGGAAGCGGCGCATCTTTTTGTTTATTTCTGCAGGCTAGTATTCTGGTAAATTCGAGAATCCTGTTGGGCTGTTCCTGGGCCCATTTGAACCTCTCTGCGTCCTTCGTGAGCTTTGTGAGCGGTGCGGAAATCTTTGCGAAATCCCCAACGAAGCGACGATAGTAGGGCCGAAATCCAAGGAATCTTCGCACCGCCTTCTTGCTTGTCGGCGCTGTAAATGACGCGAGGGCGCGAGTCTTCTCAGGGTCTGGGCGAACACCTTCGTTACTAACCACGTGACCTAGAAACTTCAGTTCGTCATAGACGAACCGACACTTTGACGGCTTGAGGGTGAGTCCAGCGGTCCGTATGGCTTGAAGAACAGCTCGGAGTCGTCGCAAGTGCTCGTCGAAGTCGCTGGAAAACACTATGACGTCATCGAGGTAGACCAGACAGCTCTGCCACTTCAGTCCTGCCAGTACGGTGTCCATAACACGCTGGAAAGTTGCTGGCGCCCTGCATAGTCCGAAGGGCATCACCTTGAACTCGTAAGGCCCATCCGGCGTGACGAAAGCTGTCTTCTCTCGGTCCCGTTCGTCGACTTCGATCTACCAGTAGCCGGTCTTCAAGTCCATCGATGAGAAGTATCGAGAGTGGCGTAGCCGGTCTAACGTGTCGTCGATGCGGGGGAGTATGTAGACGTCTTTCTTCGTCACCGCGTCCAGCTGCCGGTAGTCCACGCAGAACCGAAGCGTTCCGTCCTTCTTAACCAGTACGACTCGAGAGGCCCAAGGACTGCTTGAGGGCTAGATTATGTCGTCGTTCAGCATCTCTTGGACTTGCTCCGGGATCACCTCCCTTTCTTTAACTGAGATTCTGTACGGCGATCGATGCACAGGGCGCGCGTCGTCCTCGGTAACGATTCGGTGCTTCGCAACGGCATTTGGCGCACCTTCGACGACGTCGCAAAGCAGTCGCGGTATTCGGTGAGGAGGTCACTCAGCTGCTGTCGTTTTAGGTCCGGAAGCGTAGGGTCAATGTCGAGCTGCGCTGGCGACGTAAAGTCTTGCTGAGTGGGCGATGATTCTTCAGCAATCGCGGCGACTTCGGCGGAGTTTTGGAGTTCCTCGACATGGCTCACAGCTGCACCTTTAGTGAGGTGTCGCGTTTCTTGTCGGAATTCGTCACGAGGACCACAGTGCGACCATCCTGAAGTTCAGCTAGTCCTCTTGCAACGCCTACTCCTCTTCCCAGGAGCAACTGGAGGTTGCCTTTCAGAAGAACTTCGCCACGGGCAGCTGCATCGGTCACGACGGGTACGACAACACTTGATCGCGGCGACAGATTCACGTGGTCGGCAGCAACTCGGACGGCGGATGACGCAGTTTGGAGTTCCTCTGAAGGCGGAACAGGTGTCCGCAGCGTCAATCTGTTTTCTCCAAGGTCGATGACTACGCGGTATTCACACAAAATTCCATGCCGAGAATGTCGTTTCTGGAACAGTCTTGTAGAACGACGAATTTCACAGGACACGTCTCGCCGTGAATTTCGACGCGAGCGGTGCACCTTCCGACAGGCGTGATGAGGTGACCTCCGGCGGTTCGTATCTGCGGTCCATCCCACGGCGTCCTGACTTTTTGAAGGTGGCGAGAGAGCCTCCCACTCAATACTGAGTAGTCTGCCCCGGTTTCCACGAGTGCCGATGTGTCGAGGCCGTCGATAACAACGTTTAGGCTGTTGGACACCGTTGCAGGGGCGTCGGTACGATGCGGGCCGTCGGGAGAGTGGGAGCGCTCCGGCGTTCTTGGAGGCTGTTTGCTTCCGTCGTTTTCGGCAACGTCACCTCCAGGCGTTGCCGCACTCAGTTTTCCCGGCGACGCAGGGGAGACAGGCTCTCTCGGCGGGGTCGTGGCGCTGGGAACGCTGATCGTCGTGGCGATGGGGAGCGGGTCTCACGGCGGAGAGATGACACTGGGGAGGGCGAGCGTCGGAGGTACTCCTCAATGTCGCGAGGGCGTTCGTCGTACTTTGGGCGCGGGTCATTCGGGTGGAGCCCGCGCAGCCCAAGTTGTCTGTAGGGACACCCACCGTAAATGTGGCCGGCTTCCCCGCAGTGATAGCACAAAGAGCGTCGATCGGCCGTCCTCCACACGTCGGTCTTTCGTGGCGCTGCTTGTTCGGGTTGGGCGTGCGCCCGATCTTCCTGGCGTCGGGAAAACTGCGTCGCTGGAGGTTCACGTCGGGGTGGTGCCGCATACGGGTGAGCACGAGCAAGGGGCGGCGGTCGTCGGGAAGCTGCGGCGTAGCTCAGCGTCGGTGGTTCGGGAGCGTCGCTAACAAGACCTTGTGGCTGCAGCGCCTGCTGAACTTCTTCCCGGACGACCTCGGTGATAGAGATTGTGGCCGGGCGCTCAGCGGTCGGCAAAAGCTTCTTAAGCTCCTCGCGGATGATGTCACGAAGGCCGGGAATGCTAGGGCTGATGTCATAGCCCGATGCAGAAGCAGCAGCGACGCTCGAGTGCCGATAGTAGTGGCTTTCTCTCGCGAGGAAAGCACGTTTCATGTTCGTGACCTCCGTGACGAAATCTTCGACGGTGGATGGGGTGTTGAAAACAAGACCACCAAAGATGTCATCTTTCACACCTCACATCAGGATCCGCAGCTTTTTATCGTCGGTGGCTTGAGGGTCGGCGCGATTCATCAGGTGGAGAACGTCTTCGACGAAACTTGTAACGCTCGCGGTCGGCCCTTGGGTTCTCGCTCCCAGGAGTTCTTCAGCACGCTGTCGTCGGTTCTGGTTGGTAAAGGTGTGTTGTAGCTTGGCCTGGAATTCTCCCCACGACGAAATTGGCGCTTCGCGGTTCTCACACCAGGTGCGTGCCGTGCCTTCCAGAGCGAATTAGACGTTCTGAAAGCACTGCTCCGGTGTCCATCTGTTATGGCGGGCCACTCGATCGTAATGTTGCAGCCAATCTTCCACGTCCTCGTGGACCTCCCCGTGGAATGGCGTCGGAGTCCGGGGCGCGACGGGAAGGAATATGACGGCGGCGGCGGACGGGTTCTGCAACGACTGGTTGTCCATCGTCGGCTGCCTGGTCCTGGGTGGTAGAAGTCCGTATTCCGGGTGTTGCCCCTAGGTGCGGCGACCTGATCGAGTCTCGATCTGGTCTTCTTTGGGTCCTCGGGAGCTTGGGGTCGGACTTGTACTGCGGGAACTCGGGGGCTGCGCTGCACGGACATGCGGTACCCCGCACCTCCACCAAATTGTCACGGATGACAAGTGAGGAGGCGGCGAAGAACTGAGTAAACTGAACGTTTAATGGGGCGAACTTGTGCCCAAAAATAAAAGGAAAAAGAAAGATAACAACAGAGCGTCGCGGGCGTCGAAGGCGGCGAAGCAGCACGATCAAACGCTGAGGCGAAGCTGACTGCGGCTCGCCACGCGGAGCCCCTTAAGTTCATGCGTGGTCTTCTGGAATAATCGGCGTAGAAATTTCGATGCGTAGAACATTCGGACCTCGAAGAAGCCCAACAGGATCCTCGAATTTACCAGAATACTAGTCTGCAGGAATAAACAAAAAAATGTACCGCTTCCAGGAATCGAACCCTGGCTCGTCGCGTGGGAGCCAGGTACGATAACCGTTAGGTCATGCGCGCGCTGCCTACTTTGCCAGCTGCACGTGCGGTAATATATATATATATATATATATATATATATATATATATATATATATATATATATAGAAAGAGAGAGAGAGAGAGAGATTGATATATATAAGGAAATATAGACGAAGGCTCAACAATCTTCATAGCAAGCATCTGACTCGTAAAAGCTCGCTGCCAACATAAAAAGTCTAGGCAGACCGAGCGGAATCGGAACTGCAGACACTTTGGGTGAAATGCTTCTCCGGGGAGCAGTAACGTTCGTCCTTGCCCTCTGTGACCGCCGAAGAATCTTTGAGTCTGCGTTTGCCGAGTCGATGTACTCATTCATGTTTCTTTGCCACTCCCATCCTGTCAGTTGAACAATGACCGTGCAACAATGGCGTGTGCACTTCGTAGCATCTCCTTTATCAGTTTATTTTTGTTTTGCATTCTCCTGGTTTATTTCACTATATTTAACGAGGGAGGATGAGTCAGGATAAATCACTCCCGATTTCGCTTGCAGAATATAAAATATAGTTGTGCTTTGTTTTAATGCTTCAATTCACACTAATTCTCATCGTTGATTAAAGAGGTTAAACAAACAAAAGGTGTTTGTTGTAGTACAGAGTGGAGGGTTATGAACGTCAGTTATACCCTTTTTCAGCCGCAGCTGTTCAGCCGCAGCCAAGGTTACGGTCAAATGGTCAGTCAAGCTGGTATAAAAGTGCATCAGCACGGTCTACAGGTGCGGGAAATGCAGGAATGTTGTGTTCCAAGATCGTTCATTGTGACAAGAAGTGACGAAATATGTTAAACATGTTTATATTAATCATAATCTATGTATTATAGAAGCATCTTTTCGAGCTAAGAAAGCAGACATTTGTCAAGGTGCGTTATGCATGTGAAGATTTTCCTGTACACTATGCAAGACGTGCTGAGTATGCACAGGGGTGGACTATCTAATCTAAGACTTTTATTATTGTCCCCACATTTTCCCCTGTGGCCCATAAACCTGCTACTGATTATAGTCCGGAACGTACGGTACATTGAACTTTCGCGCTGAGGTAAAACCGCAGAATTTCCTTCGCTTTTCGATACTTGGATATACCCCTACTCCTCTAAAGTCTGTCAACCCAAATTCACACAAGCTCGTGAGCTTGCAACTTTTGAAAAGATGTAATGTGTAGAGCACCCTGCGATAAATATCCTTTTCGCTCACGCATCTCATTGGGACGGTACATTTATATCAGTTCAAAAAGAAATGAAGGCCTTCATCCTAGATAGGAATCTGAAATATCTGTGATCACTTAAACTGAACTCTTCATAAAAGTTGTGGGAACCGCGTGTTCCCCGTCTCCCTATCTAGGCCTAGCGCACGCAGGCCGTGGGAGCGTCATGGCGAAGTCGTCTCGGATACGGAGGCAAGGCAGCATTCCTTGAAGAGGGCGTGTCTACCCTCGCCATTTTGTGTGATAGTGCCTCCGACGCACCCTTCGGAAATGATTGTGGACGCGGCCCATCTGCGGTATAAGCAACACTACCTGCCCCGGGCGCGTCCACTTTCCGCTGGCTAGATAAGCGGCCCGCGAACGGCGGCCGAGACTCTCGTTTTGGGGGAAGCTCTCGTCGTGACCCTCTTTCTTTTTGTGCTTCCCCTTCGTCCCACGAATCTGCCTAATACGGCAGCGGGGGCCCCCTCCAGGTGAATCTGTCTACTACTGCAGCGCCGACACCTTACCGTTCCTTTTATTTATTAGTTTTGCCAACGGGCACAGCGAGGTGGCACAGGAGCGGAATAAACCCGCTCCTTCAGTACCTTCACGGGTTTGCGGTTCACAGTTGTATCGGGTCTAGGATATTTCGGTGTAGGACGTTTCGGCGTGGGAATTTTCGGTGCGGACTTTGCGGTGCACGGAGTTTTTGGTGTAGGGTCGTTACGGTGCATGGACTCCTGAACAAAGGGTGCACATCTTTTCGAATGCACCAGCAGTGATTTGGTCAAAATCTTTTTAAGTGATTAGCAACTTTGAACCCTTGAACTAGGCGGCACAAGAGGGCAAAACCTTTTCAAGTAACTGGAAGCTTTCAAGAATTTAACTAAT
Organism: Ixodes scapularis; assembly: GCF_016920785.2. Classification (NCBI taxonomy): domain Eukaryota; kingdom Metazoa; phylum Arthropoda; class Arachnida; order Ixodida; family Ixodidae; genus Ixodes; species Ixodes scapularis. The sequence continues at coordinate 69,796,762 of NW_024609882.1, read as the reverse complement.
AAACAAAAAAGGAGGGCAGCGGGGACACATAAAGGACAATGAGGATTATGTTTCTAAACTATCCCAGACTGGTGTAAAAGGGAATTGGATGAAATTAGAGCCGACAAGATAAGAAGATACGGGAGCGGTGACGTGTAAAACAGAGCTACTTCGTTTGGTTTTCGAAACTTATACAGCCTCTGAATCGCAGCGATAACCAAGAATATTTTGTTTACTCTTATGAACCGCAAACCAAATTTCAAACTACACACTTTATTACCTACAAGGTCCGCTTAGACATTACAAATTTTCACAAAGACCTTGAGTAATATTACTAAAGATATAAGTGAAAGGTACACCGGTACTACAATCTTTCGTTCGCTTTTAAAAAGCTGCAACCAACCCAAAACCACACACTACGTTATCTACAGGGTGTCACAAAAGAAAATTTACACGGTCTTTTTCACCGCAAAAACAAACTAGGCATCGCCGAACGCTCATTCTCCGCCCAAAGGTATAGCTAGAGTTCACAACCAGATGCCAAAGTTTCTGCCCGATCCGTAAACTTAATAAAAAGTTATAAGTGATTTTCTGAAAATTTCAATGGAAAAATGGAGCCCATTTTTGCCCGTTTTTGGTTTCTGGTGCCATAGAGCCCCGTGTGTTTGAAAACCCCGCCGGCCGCCATTTCCCCATTGAAATTTTCAGGAGATCACTTATAACTTTTGATTAAATTATCGGATCGGGCTGAAACTTTGGCACCTGGTTGTAACCTCTAGCTCTACCTTTGGGCGGAGAATAAGCGTTCGGCGATGCCTAGTTCATTTTTACGGTAAAAAAGACCGTGTAAATTTTCTTTTGTGACACCCTGTACAACGTCCTCTTAGAAGAAGAAACCTACTGTCGTGCCAGGAACTTGGGTACAGCGGTGTGCGACACTAGACTGTGGAGTTGGCGGATCTGTTCTGCTCGTGGCATATATGCTGCTAACTCGTAAAAACTTTCCTACGTCCACGCTAGCTCTGGGCGTCCTTATTGACGAGTGTGAAGAGGTCTGCGAGCCAAGCATCATAATAGTTTACTACGATCTTGCAGCCATCAACGTTTTCAAGGCGGTCTTCGGAGCATCCGAGGTGTGTGGGTGCTTGTTTCATTTATCACAGTGCGTGTATCACAAGGTTCACACTGCAGTACTGGAAGAACTATATGCCTGCGATTTTCAAATCAACTTCTAGGTCAGCATGATTCCCACTTTTTAAATGCTGCACCGCAGCAATGTTGAGGACATCTTCAACGACTAGGCGTCCAGCGTACACTCTTTGAATATACCTTTATAGGACGGCCAATTGCTGGGAGAAGGCGAGACGCACAGTTTCCGGTGGAGCTCTCAAATCACCATTACATCGTGCTTCAGTGCGATGCCAAGGCCACCAGCTCGGTGGAAGTATGGCGCACAGTCTTCCAGGCTCATGCGCAATGCACCAGCCCGTCCCTTCGGTTCTTCCTCGAGGTTCCACAAAGAGAGGACTGCTTACAGCTGCACCGGCATTCGCAACTTGAGATGGGGCAGCGATTGAAGCCGGCAACAAAATATGGGAATACTTCCGAGCGTATGAAAACACTCGCTGGAGAGTATGGCCGCAAACATGCTCTTAAAATTCGCGAAGTCCTTGCTCGTATTGTATCCTTCTAATTTTCTTTTTTTTTTATTTCACGCGTTTTGTAAAGACATGATGTTTCAAGTTAAAATCTTGGGTCTTGCCTGATATGTTGTTTGCTTCCTACAGCGAAAAGACCGTGCACCGAAAAGACCGTGCAATGAAATGTCCCTGCACCAAATGTCCGTGCACCGAAATGTCTATAGACCGAAAAGTCCTACCTCGAATTGTTCTGCACCGAAATGTCCGAATTCCAGTTATTTCAACAGACCGCCGTCACGTCGGCAAGTAGTTACATCCAGGACAGGTAGCGCATTGTTATGCTCTACTTCACATGCGAATTGAATAGAGCGCTCATTGCTGTTCGAAGTCTAGTGGAAGTCATTTACATGATCGCGGTTCAAAATACCAAAGGTTTCATGTACGAAACGACCTTAGACAACTACTTACACACACAAAAAAAAGAAACGCGATATTTTTTGGTTTTAACCGATATTTTCTCGACATAGTCGGATGGTTATTGATGTTTTCCGGCTAAAATCGGAAAGTATAGACATATTCATAAATTTCTAATCAAGATACTACTTGCCTCTGCTACAAAACGAGGGCGCTTGCTGCAGTCTGCAGAAGCATGAGTCTGCTTCTCACTGTGAGCTGTTCTGTTGGCTTACGTTGATGGTCCATAAATACACTTGCAGATTACATAGAGATATTAGCTATCGCCCCTTCGGTATTAGGCAATGTGTCTTCACTTGCATTAAATCAATAAAAACTCTTGGAAGGATAACGAGTCACATTGCGCCTGTCGGATCTCAGAACGAAGTGGCTATGCCAAAACGTACTGTCCCGAGTTCTACCGAGATTTTTTTCCCCATTCAATAATATAGTCATCACATGTTCAATATACTGCGGGTCGTTCGAGTCCGTCTAAATTACAACACGTGCCGGTTCATTCTCTGTGTCACGCTTCAGCGCGCACGTGTGGGATGTAATGTAACGCACTTCCGGCCCACTTGATTTTCACTGGTATCCACTGACGCTCACTGGTGTTGATTCGCAATGAAAATTGTGTGTACTCGAAGCCGGATGGAAAAACACACTTTGATGCACATAACCTACGGTTACTTTTTTTTAGCAGAACGAACGAACTTTCTTTACGAATGGAAACTTCATTAAAGCCGGAAGTTTTCCCGGCAGACAATACCCCGTGTTAAAAAAAAAAAAAAATCGGTGACAATTTTGATCTGAGCTCAGACTAAATTCACTGACTAGGCGCCTGATTTATTCAACGAAAGGGGTATTCAAAACGGCAAGTTCTTTCGCTTAGCTCACAGCTTTGTCGCCAATATGAAAGCCGTTAACCGCAAAATATACGATACGCGATGTGTGAAAGATTTTCGCAGGAGCACACGGGAAGATTCATGACCGACGTTTTAAGCTTACGATCTTTGGATTGTTTTCAATAAAAGTCCTACATTTAAGTCAACACTTTCTATCAAAGTATCTTACTCCACAAGGCTGCCTCCCATCAGAAGATATATCACCTGCTTCTTTATTAGTTGGGTGATTTCATTTGAATTCGACCAAACTTGTCGGGGGGGGGGTCTTTAGATTTAATCGTAAAAAATATATATGATACCCGAATCCTTGTGATGAAAGAAACTGCCTTTGAAAAAAATTAGAATTGTATAGTTTGAGAGAAAAAAATTCTGAGGCGCTGCAGGGTAGAAAACGTCAAATTCCCAATTTGATTTTATCTCGACTTTAGCCGCCATTTACAAAATATCGAATTCTTGCAGAATTATTATATTTATTACGCAATATTTACGCAGACTTGGCTATTTTTAGAGGTAAACTTCTGTCTTCTGTTATTTTAAATTAATTTTCTAAAAAATCTCAAACATGCAACCTAGAGCAAGTGTGACGCAACTTCGGACAGCTATATAAAACGAACGGTAGGGCGCAATGACGTGAGACAGATACCTGTGCGTAGCTGTCAATGTAAGCTATCGATTGACATGTATTTTCTGGTTATTGTGTTTACCGTGTTGTTTTTATTCTGCCACAAATATAGACAAAAATGAAAAATATGCAAATTTTGAAGTCAATTTTCTCAAAAAAGCCATTTTTTATTTCGTTCATACTTTTTTAATTTATTGCCCAGATTCTGCTTAATAACCGGGTATAAATATTGCTTGACCTTTTTTTGTTGTAGCTTTAGGACAACCAGTTGAATAAGTCATTTTTATCGCGTAATACCAAACTCCGGCTCCGGTATGCGGGCTTCACCGCAACATTGATAATTGGCTCAGCAATATCAGATTTCACTGAAAACTACTTTACCCCGTTGAATTTTTACTAATATATTTTTAAAAAAATCAGTAACGTCATAAAGAAATGAGAGATGGCTGAATTGACGAAGTGATGTCTGCGAAGTCACAGCTTGCATTTTCGAACGTCGCCACGACAACGTTTTACTACTGAGGTTGCACGAAACTTATATATTTAAATTATTTGTTTGAACACTGTGCCGTGATAAACAACAACAAAAGTAAATTTAGTTAACATCAATGTTAACTAGCCTAAGCGAGTGGAGAGATCCAAGACGTTTCATCCGTTTCGATCATGTCGGGTTGCATTCTACGGCACTATCCAGTCCAGAAAAACAATATCCCCGTTTATGCGTTTCGGACAATCTTTATTTTATACAAACATTATCGGAAAATCGGCTCGAATTTTTTTTAATTTACCGCATGGCATTCTTTCGCCTATCTTTCACTGGCCCTTAGTATTCCGAGGTACGTGAAAAAAAAATTGACTACATTTTGTCCATCCTTCGGCTTTTGGACTACTTGTTGCATACGTTTAAATTTTTTGGGCTACGCACAGCATATCGGAAGTTGCTTTTCAGCTTACAGTAATCATACTCTTGTTGGCAGTATGTAATAAAACATTCATAGGTAACACTTTAACAAAATCATTCTATTTATTGAGTAATTTATTTGGGTTAACAAGGCACACCTATAGAAACACATAATTTTTCACAGAAGCGCAAATGTACAAGAAGAGGCTTTAACAACAAAACAAAACAAAGCCGTAGATCATCTGAGAGTTCCGCACGTGCACCACAGAGGTTCATGCATTAAGACGAAGATAGAACAGTTCGCTCAAGCTGCACTTCGCCCCTTTCGCGTCGCCACACGTGCGAAGCGCGGATGCCTTTCCGAGTCGGTACGCAACTCCACTCTGTTTTCTTGATTCTGCGGAAGTCACTCACCTCCTTCTCGGTTAAGTTCATGAGAGTTACTTTTTTGACACGCCTTCCAACCTTGTCCACAAAATCTACTGATGTTCGGACGAGCTGCTCCTCCGGTGAACGGAGGTTGTGCACCGTTGCGTGGTGTTTGAGAAGCCCTCCATCCCCGTCACAAGAGTTTTTACCATGCCCAGAGGCAGAAAATATCCACTTCAATTGGGTATGGCCCACTCGTTCGAACCCATGCAGCTGAAATCTATTTTTAAAATGAGCAGGTGCCCCGTCGGATATGTACGTTAGTGAAGCATAAACTGGGATGTGCTCCTCCAGCCAGTCTTCTATAAGTCTCAGAGCCAGCAGCGCATGGGAAGTGTCATGACATAAGTCCTCACAGACAACGCCGAAGCATTTTGAGCATTGCGACGTGGATGCCACACACGTGAACACAGAGAGCTGACGCTTGTGCCAGTGGTACTCCTGTATCTCGTGTGGCAAAATTACCGTCCAGTTCTCCGCAAAATCGAAGTGCATGACGATGTGTCTTGAGGTCACACTAGACTTCTCAATCCGTATGGCTTCCCGTTGTGTCCTACGAATAAAATCGTGCGTGGAAAACCTTGTGGCCCATTTCTGTAGCTCTTTCAAAAAGGCGCTGGAGTCGGCAGTCTTGCTTATCAAATTACCATTCTCCCATGTGAAAAATGTAATTTCCTCTTCAGGCACCATTTTCAATGATTCTAAGGAGAGTCTGTCAGTCGAGGGGCAGTCTTTGCATTCGCCTCTGAAACATTCGGACGAGGGTTCAGGGCAGAGGCACAAAGCGAGAATCTCCTCTTTTGTTATTTTTTCTTCTCGCATGCTGTTCAGGGTGGAAAAGCACAAATCGAAATTCGTACAGCACACACATGCACAGACAGTCTGTTCAGGGTTTAGCTTGACCCACTTTGGCCGCCGCGAGTAAAATTTAGTCAGACCTAATTTTGAGTCCGGGTTTGCTTCCTTAAACAGCCTGTACGTCTCTCGGACAGACCTTGTCATATACCGCTTCACGACCACATGTTCTTCGCCATCCTTCAGAAGCTTAACAGCATCTTTTTTGTTTGGGCTCTGCCGAGAACAGTCGAGATCGTCGTCGGTGTAATATTGCGTGGCTGCCCGTATGGTGTCCTCGCTTATGCTTCCACCGTGATAAGGCTCCGGACGCTCCCATACGCCGAACCGTTCACGAAGCTGCTTTGATTTCTTCAGAAGGTACTTCGATGCCTCAGGAATTAGCCGTTCTACCTCCCTAGTGGCTACGCCCTTGGGCACAAGCGTGAGGAGCTGACATCTCTCCTGGTAAGATGCCGCCTTCACAAAGGCCTCTCTGATGTTTGCCCATCACCCGTCGCAGCCGAGGCATGGTTGATCACTGCGAGAACTTGACCCACTTGGCTCCAAGGTATATGCAGTCGCCAACTTTTTTCGTACCTGTCGGCTGTGTGATCCTTCAATCTCCCGCTGTTTTCTTTCAGCATATGCCTGACGGCTTTTCGGGCTTACTGTAGAAGGCATGCGCAAAGGAGTTGTTTCAAGCCCAGCAGCAGAAATCTCTTCGTTAAGACCTTCCACTACTTCGTGCTCTTCGATGCAGCTTGCTGGAGAGCTCGAGCATGGATCACTGACAGATGATGAAAGCTTCTCACCGGTGTACTGGAAGCAGTTCTGGCAGAGCACGTCATCCAACGCAAGAACCGCGGCTTTCGATGGAGGCAGGATCATCTTCAAGGCGTCTACGTTGAGATCGGTGACATAACGAAAACGTCGGTTGCGGTATACCCTTCGCTTATGTCTCTCGAAGTAGTCCGCGCAACTCTTTCTTTTAAAGCTGAAAACTGCAGCCATGACTGAGTTCAAAATAACGCGTTCATTCCTCGGGAGGTTCCGGCTTTCTGCTTTCGACGCAGTTCCGCAGTTCTCTTATACAAATTCATTGCTGCAAGCCCTCTTCTTATATTTTTTTTATTCTCTTATACTAGATGAGTTTGTCAAATATAGACACTGATTAGCGAATCAACCTAAGGACGCCAGAAATGTCATGGTGCGTGTTATTCGCTTACAAGTAAAAATAAATAATGGATAAGAGAAACAGGGGCTCAAAGAGGTCTACAAACATTAGTTCCGGAGAAAAGCGCTGCAACGAAGACACAAAATGATAAGCCAACCAAACCTTCCTTTTTGTTCTGATGCTCTTGCCGACACTGTGGCCATGTTTGTACTGGTGATAACTTGCCACCCTTGAAACAAATAAGTATCCGCAAAAGCTGTATGTATACAGTTACGACTCCATCAACCGGCGTGATAATGTCTAGTGTTTACTGCATTTGTTTTCTCCTTTTGACAAACTTGACCCAGCCGAGCTACAGAAACTTCGGGCACCAAAGAGTCTCAAGCTTCCGCCCATAAATTTATTGGGAGAAGGACAAGGACTGCTTCACACAGTTCCACTTCGCTGTGATGCATTGCGACAGCCTGTGACGACGCGAGTTCCACTCTAACAAGATTAGTATAACCCTCTTGCAACGGCGCACGCCGAGGTCAACTAAGAGTCGCATGGTAACCTTCATGATAAGAATCGCAGCCTTTTGCTGGCGCTCGCGAAGAGGTTACTGAACCTATACTTCACCTAACAACTGGACCAGTTGCAACTGATGTAACGAACATGGCTCTTTCTTTTGATGTAAAAACAAACATAAAGAAAAGCGCCAGAAAACGTGCATACCCAGCTGGTAAGCAACACACGGGAAATCAATTAAAAAAGTTTGAAAGAGAAAAAAAAATTTGCCTACGCCACTTGCCTTCTGTCATTTTTTTGTGACATTTCTTTTTTGTAAAAAGTATATTACTAGGAATGCAACGAGGTAAAGTGGTTGTCAGTGAAATCTGATATTGCTGAGCCAATTATCAATGTTGCGGTGAAGCCCGCATACCGGAGCCGGAGGTGGGTATTACGCGATAAAAATGACTTATTAAACTGGTTGTTTTAAAACTACAACAAAAAAAGGTCAAGCAATATTTATACCCGGTTATTAAGCAGAATCTGGGCAATAAATTAAAAAAGTATGAACGAAATAAAAAATGGCTTTTTTGAGAAAATTTACTTCAAAATTTGCATATTTTTCATTTTTGTCTATATTTGTGGCAGAATAAAAACAACACGGTAAACACAATAACCAGAAAATACATGTCAATCGATAGCTTACATTGATAGCTACGCACAGATATCTGTCTCACATCATTGCGCCCTACCGTTCGTTTTATATAGCTGTCCGAAGTTGCGTCACACTTGCTCCAGGTTGCATGTTTGAGATTTTTTAGAAAATTAATTTAAAATAACAGAAGACAAAAATTTACCTCTAAAAATAGCCACGTCTGCGTAAATATTGCGTAATAAATATAATAATTCTGCAAGAATTCGTTATTTTGTAAATGGCGGCTAAAGTCGAGATAAAATCAAATTGGGAATTTGACGTTTTCTACCCTGCAGCGCCTCAGAATTTTTTTCTCTCAAACTATACAATTCTAATTTTTTTCAAAGGCAGTTTCTTTCATCACAAGAATTCGGGTATCATATATATTTTTTACGATTAAATCTAAAGACCCCCCCCGACAAGTTTGGTCGAATTCAAATGAAATCACCCAGTTCTGTTTTTGGCTTTCTCATTTTTGTTTCGAGTAGTCTCTTCCCGTCTTATTGTAATGATATGTAATAACGACTTCATGTAATATTAAATGCTTGAACAACGCCAAAAGCGCCCAGAAATAAATGCTTCTCTATGGAAAAAATCATAAAGGTGGAATGTTTCATGCGGATTCGAACAACAACCAACTGAAATTCTGCTGAAATTCATACAAAAATTTGTAATGAGACCCTTCGTGCAAGAGTTACATTCGCACTTTTAAGGCCAATCGATCGTGCAAGAACGGGTTTCGAACTTATCACATTCAACATAACGTAAGTCTTCTTTTTTTCGGGGATAGATGAACAATTGTTTATCTACCCCCGAATATTTGGGTATTTCCGTGTCTAACCCAAGAACAAATGTAGCGTGGTTCTGGATATAGGAGTATTTTGTCTTGCTGTTCAGATCAACTATCACTGAAAAAAGTGGTGCGTCGGATGCCAATCTCACGGGTGTAGATTTCACTTTTAATGCAAGGTTTTCGTTTTTTACTGTAGTCATACGCTGAAACTTCATCATCCTCGTATTTGTGCAAAAAATGTGTCTAAAACATCTTTAGGCGAATATAAGTTTCAATTATTTTATATTCAGCACGTAAATTGAGTTTAAGTTTAAAAATATTTCGGTGCAATTCAGGGAGCTGAAACCAAACAAATTCGTTAGCTCATCGTGTGGACCAAGTCAGGCTATTTTTTTTGTATTTCGCCCATTCGACGAAATATTTAAACTGTATTAATTAAGCTTTTAAATATTGAATTTAGAGCTAAAGTTCCAATGACAGATTTGTAGGCTCAATAACATACAATTCAGTGATTTTTATCAAGAAACCTTCGCACATCTGTTTATGGGCTTCGGAAAATGCTTGAGAATTGTGACAAAAAGTGACTTTGGGCAAGTGCACCTTGAATTGCAGCGATCTCAGCCGTGGGTTGAATGAACTTGGCCTGTCTGATGAGTTGAGTACTCTTGACTGGGCGCTGTTGACAAATTCGCGTTTTTTTTTTCTTCATTATTTGGGCATTTTTTTATGTCTGGAAAAACGAACCGTGTTAGAGGTTTCTTGATGAAAACCACTGAATTTGTTGTTTCTGAGGACGTTTCACAACTTTGTCATCGGAACTTTTGTGGTAAATAACATATTTCAAAAGTAATATAATTACCTTAATTTTTTAACTGGGAGAAATACAAAAACAAGCCTGACTTGCACGAAACAATGAACAACCTTAATTATTCGTTTGTTTCTTCTTCCAAAATGCAGCAAAATTTTTTTAAGCTTGGCTCAAATTACGTGGAATACCCCTTCTACTTATTGTTTTCCCTCTTTTTGCTGCAGCTGCCAATTGATAGAGCCGAAGCATAAATGCTCAATAGATACTTTCACAATTAATTATTTCCATTGGGCGACATCTTGAATTGAGCCTAATATCAAATGCTTGAGCAGTGATTTTTTTATTTTTTAAACTGAACCGAAATAAAAATTCAAATATACCTCTCGCATTCAGACATACGGTTAACAGAACCTACTAATGACACTGGCGCGTTTGTATTTTGAACGAATGGCTATATTTGCCGTTCCCTGCGGTCGATTACAGCGAGCCATGGAAGAGCTACTTGAGATTGCAGTGCGCCTCAGGGAGATTCGATTAACTTCACAAGCAATGTTACAGGAAGGTTGTGAGCTTCACCACTTGGCTGCGTCAAAGCGTTCCAACCGTGCCCTTCCAGATGCCCGCTCCCAGCTTCCTGCAGGAGTTGAATAGACGCGAGAGAAAAGGGAATCCATTTTGGCCAAATCGGACAACCTACGCAAGCCCTGAGCATGGCGCCATCTTGGGCGGGTGAGCGCTGCATTTATGTGAAGTTTGAATTATAAACTTTTGAGAATACCCGCCAGATGCAATGAAGTTATCATTTTCTATATAATATTTCGGCGGTTTTTTTTTAACAAGAACTTGTTGCCTCTGTGGTGTGCCGAGTATATGGTTGATATTTCGACAATCAAAAATGCTCTAGAAGTTCATTGCAGTACCCCTTTAAAGAATTTTTGTAATGGTATGGGAAAATAAAGTCACCATAGCACTGTACCCTCCTGACATTTCTGCAGCCTACGAAATTTTTAAGAGAACATTTTCGTTAAATAGAGATATTGTCATTACACTATTGGAATTCAAAGACGGATACGTGGGAAGGCAACATTCATATTTCTATCTGTCGTTGTGTCAGCTGCTAAGGTCGCTTTCGAGGGGCAGTTTAATACTCCACACGCCAAGTGTAGATGTCTAATAAAGATTAAGTATTTTTAAACAAATGTATAATTAATAAAGTGTTAAATATATTCTTAACCAAGTTTCCAAATGTGCATCTCTTAATTCCAAAATTATTGAAAGCCATAAAAAAGTAGACTTGCAAAAACTATAACCATGCCACCCCACCATATCATCAGTGAGTTTTTTCCAACCAAGGACTCTTCATCCCTCTAATTGTACCAACGGCAATTAAATGAGAAAGCATGTTTGAATACAATATGTAATGCTATAAAAGTTATCTGGAAACTCCCAGCCGCGCTCCAGTGTTTGCTTGGAACAGAGATGGAAGGTGGTATGAATCTGCTACGCCAGGGCTGAATGTGTGTACCAGGCCCGTCTTAAATTAATCAACCGAATATGGTCTTTATACAGGAAACTTCGACATGTTTCCGCATTTCGGCATAGTCTCTGACGGAGCACCGTAGAAATGGAGATCATTTGTTTGAAATAACTTCTTTCTTATCTTTCGGCCCCAGCAAATACTAAAACGGGTAGTACTACAAGGGAAATACACAAATTGGAAATAAAGCACTTCTTATTGTCTTCTTTTAATTGTTTTGTACTCAGTGGAGAAGAGAAGAACAATGTTCAGGGTGCAGGGGAAGCATGCAATGGGGAACTGCGATGAGAGAATATCAATACCAAATATCAAGTCTTGGTTGCTCGAAACCATTTTCCCTGTCCTTTAGGGACCAAGCAAGGCCAGAAATGAAGAAAAAAAGTCATTTCCAGCGACGATATTGCGTCATGGATGTTTAGTTATTCGCCGTTAGTCCTTCTGTAGGAACGACGGGAAGAGTCAGTGCGAGCGTTAGCCCCCATGGCAGCTCCCTACAAACCGAGCGTGTTGTAGGGTATTTGAATGTGAGCTTGAAAATGTTTGTAGAGTTTGCAAGGAGTACGGCAATGCACTCGATATGTCGTGTAAGAGCAAATGTAGTGTTGCTTTAAAGGCGAAAGGTGGGTGATGTTACCTAATTCAGCAAGAGGATGATGTTAGCTATTTACACAAGGAAAGAAATGTTTTGAAATTTGGAGGCTATAGAGATCCCTTGAGTTAATGCGCTTAAAGCATCACACGTGGACTGCAACTTAATCAAAGCTCTTCCGATATACAAGTGAGACGTTTTGTCACGCTCTTTCATTTCATCAGCCTGATCTGAGCTCACTCATTATGTTTCAGGGAATTATGTGACTTTTCTTTTTAGATTGCATTTATTTTATATTTAGCCATTACTCTATTCAAGGTTCAATTTTGGTATTTAAGTGTTAATAAGCCTCTTACTAAATCGAGTTGCATTTTTTCGAGAACTTTACACGAGACAGAATATATTTGAAAATATGATATTCGTTTTGAGGTAAAGTTGCGCAAACATGAAGGCAGCATCACCAACATTTAGCTTCTTTTTTTTTGTCTCCCCACCACTGGGTGATTACACACAATAAATACAAATTAATATTTTACAACACTAAAAATGAAACATAAAAAGTGCTTCCTTCTGTTCAAATAGTAACAATGGCGACCCCTTCATATTATATTTTTTCTTACTTAAACTATTTAGGTTGAAATTACCTCGATTACTCAAGCAAAAATAGCCTTTTATATTTGAATACTTTATAATGAGTTATGATGATGGGTTGTTTCTATTAGGTGCTCGACGCGGCAATTGTTTCTTAATAACATTTTGAATTACTTTACTTTTTTCCGCAGCCTAGTCTGCAACATGTAAAGCATTGTGTTGAGCATATTTGTTGCCGACAAACAATTGCTTTCGCCTCCGCCCTCCCCCCCCCCCCGCCCCCACAACCTTCAAGATAGTTCCGTGATTTCCAATATTTTTATGGGTCCGCCGTAATTGAAAACTGTCAGGAAAGCGCACAATTTATCTGTCAAAACCAGTCCCTTTATCCAATTATGATAAACGAGTGTTGCCGGTTCAAATCAGTTTATAATTTGGATTCGATGCAACATAGCAAAAGTACTATAAAGGCAGTGTTCATCATCTTTGTTGGTTACGGTCTTTTTTAGATACATAACCGTAAGAGACACTGTTATGTGGATGAAGCGCGTTGTCTGACACCAGTAAACCATTTATGCAATTTAATCTGGACATGTTCAGTATTTAATGTTTGTATGAATTAAACAATGAAACATTTCTAAAGTTGATGATTCGGCTAGTTCCTGCTTTCAATATTTTACTGTATCCATTGTTACAGCGCTGTTCGTACTCTTTATAACGTTTTTTTTTCCCGGAATACTCGCTCGCCTAATGTTTCTTCTTACCTTTCCTGGTAGTTCTTAAACTTTTATGTCTTGCGAGTAAGCTGCTCTGGTATACGGGAAGCTATATAAACGCTAAAATATCTCTCAAAGTTTTGTTTTAGTAAAAATATAATTAATGCATTACTTCTTAAGAGCGTAATGTATTCTGTGCTGTATTTTATATTCTGTCGTTAATTTTTGATTGGTTTCAAAATATACTAGTTTTAAATGAGGCCTTGTTTGCGCCTTAGAGAATTAAAAAAAAATATTACGGACATATCAGACGCTTTAACCCGTTCACAACCTTTATTACAACTTTAGTTTTATATGATAAAAGGTTCAGAGGCAAGACTGGGACTGCAGCCGACGCAGATGTAGATCGCTTTCACAACCTTCACATGAAAAGGGCTCTATCGCTCGTAAACTTACCTCGACACTCCATTTCAGTTTCCAATATCATCCTAAGCTACTATGTAATGTAACAAACCAGGCAGGTCAAAACTGCATCTTCAAGACTATCGTTGTTTGTTTTTGTTGTTGTTGTTTTTTTTGCTTTTTTTTTTGGGGGGGGGGGGGGGCATGGTATAACCAGATAAACAAGTCGCGCGCAATAAGCAAAATGCGCAGTGTCATAGCGCGTTCACTGGGTGTGATTTTATAGAAAAAGAAAAAAGGCGTCGAGTGCCGTGACAATGCAGAATTGGCACTCTTTTACAGGCCCCGTCGGATCGCAGCTTCGGCTGCAAGTGTACTTAAAGTGAAACAGACTGTAAACTGCTTGAACAGGCAACCCTTAATCTGTGTCAAAGCGTATAGGGCGTACGTACCAAAGTTCAAAGTGAAAAATAACTAAAAAAAAATAAATAAAACTACTTTTGTGAGTGATACTTTTTGGTGTCATAACCCTGATATTTAAAGATTGCGCCTCTCAAATAATTGCCTATTTTTCCTGACGCTACGAAGTAAATATTTTTTTAAGGCTTTGAAGATTGGATTGAACAAACCCTTCAAAGCTACACCAATGCGAACTGTGCAGGTGAGTTTTATGGCCAGGGAGATGATTGTATCTATATTTTGGTTAATGTACTAATTTTCCTATAACTCTTATATTAAATGTGAATGTATTGCTCTAATCGGAAGCTTTCTGTTTGACATCAACAATACCTAATTAAGGAAATTTTCCAACGGTTTGGGATTTGAAACAAAGTTACCCCTGGAGGAACAGGTGCAATCCTAGTGGAAAACAGGAAATGAACTGCAACCAAGTATGCAGTTGACCTAGTTGGTGGGGCATACTCGTTCGGCGGGAACAGCACTAAAAGACGTAGGACGAGCACGAGGAAACGCACAGGCAGGGCGCTGAAATGGGCACGAGCTGTTTTTCCTCTCTTATCATCCGCGTTTTCACAATGGCTGCATTGCGCTCGTTGCGCAAGTGGTAACTTTAGATTACCACCGAGCTTCACACGCGCCCAGAATTCTTCTAAACTCACTTATTTAGTGGCTTTCTAGGGAAGTCAGCATGCTTTTTATTTAAACCGTATTATTTTAAAAATGAAAAGAGAGCTAATTTTATAGTAGTTTTAGGTAATTTCTCAGTTATCGCGATAAGCGTCCTGTGTTATTCAACCCTTGCCGTATATCAAGGTGGTGTGAGCCCCGCGCTAATGTAGATTTCACGCTTTCTTTTTAAATGAATATATTATAACTACATTTAGTCACCCTACGTATGTTCGCAAATAACAGTAACGATGCGACGATAAGATAGTTGAGGATCAGCATGCACGCACGGAAGAGGAAGCTTACCCCACTTTTCTTTCTACCATTCCACCCGAAACATGAAATGAGGAAATTTTTGTGTTGCTTCTCGCCATCCGCTTCCCAGCTCACCTTTTGTGTTGCAAAGAACGAAAAAAGTAGAAAAGTCATGAGGACAAGATAAATTTCTGCCATTCGGAAAGAGTTTCTCGGTTCGGGCAAATAATGGTAGCCCTTGACGTTTATGCTGTTTATGTTATCTCGATATACAAATAGGATCGGATACATTTCTACAATTCGTTAAGGCTGCAGTCACTTGGCAGTGGTCAATAAATTTAAACAGTAGCATTAATATGGTCAACAGCACCCGAGGTGGTGGCCCGTCGCGACACCGCACTGAGCGCTGCACCCGGGGCTGCCCCCCCCCCCCCCCCCCCCCCCCGCTTTTTCCTAGTGACGCCGGTGCTTGTCAACTACATTTGTTTTCGTAACTAGAAGAATTTTGATTACAAGAAAATACTAACACGTTTTAATAAGTAGTAAAGAGTAAACCAAAATAAATTCTAACGTGTCTATATTACTTAGAACATGACGATTGTACGGAACGCACAAAGAAGCCGCATCGCTGTGAAGACGGCGAACACTAGATCGACTATAATGCAATTAAATGCAAAGATGCAAGCGAGCTGGACAAGAATGACGAAAATAATCCCTGGAGAAGGGGAACAAGAGGGACAAAGGACAAATCGACGCCGAAAGCAAAGCACCAAAATGCGTAAAAAATGTCGTTTGAAAAATGACGGAAGCTAACGATCCCATTCGCCGTTTCATTTATCTCGCCACTTTTCTCGCCCCGATGTCGACTCTGACAAGGAAAGAAAACCAAGATGATAAACTATAAAACCAAAATCAATTGCGGGAAAATTTATCTTTCGCAATATCTGCGATGAAAGACAGCTGCTGTGTTTATTCTAACTTTAATCGGTAAACATGTGCCGAAGAGCTGTCATAGAGCGCCTTTGTTACTACTTACAACTTTGATCTGGTTTAACTTGTAAACAACACAACAGAAAATGACTAATCAATATCCTTGGTTATCTATCATTCACTTAACCCCGAATTCACAAATCTGACTTGCGGGTATTTCTCGCCAAGAGAAGTGGTTATCTACATGATCGAATGCATCCCATTGGGATGTGCGACAAACCCCGGCAATGTGGCGGGATCTGCTCCGCCGTACTTGGACCGCCTTGTCCGAAGGCGACAACAGGAGGCTGCCGGTGATACCCAACCTACCGTTGCTCGTCACGCCGCGACTTTTGCTGCCAAGATGTCTCTGTTAACATTTCACAACTGACGGCGTGCCGTGCAATCGGGAGAGCGACATGTCTCGCCGTAAGGCATCTGTCGCTAGGACGGCTCGGACCCATCAACTTCCCCGGGGCACCTGACCATCATCCGCCTCCTTCCAGTAACCGGGTTCACGCACGTGTGCATCAAGAGCCCGGTGTGACGATTATGCAGATATTTATATGAACTTCAAAGCAGTTTCCTGCATAAACTCAGATGAGTTCCCCCGTTCACCGTAAAAAACAAGCCTCCAGAGCTTCTGGTGTGAAAAAGCTGAGCAAGCATGAGTGGTGTGCACTCACGTTCACTGATGCAAGCTCTTGTTCCCTAATATTCAAACTAAGCTCCATGTATCCATACTAGCTGTTATTCCCAGTTTTGTGTTGCCTGTGCTGAATTACTCGTCTATGTTGAAAGCATGCTACGTGGGACGTACCTCTCTCTTGTGCCAGCAAAATAAATATGAAAAATCAGGAATGCTTTCTACACTTGGGTGCTGCCGTGCATTTCTTCACTACTGTTCATCACACAACATTACAGTTCTCGAATGACATCTTGAAGTTTCGCTTGTCAAATGGCTTTGCTGAAAGAATGCATTTCTTTGTTTTTAAGATGTGTGCAACACTTCACAAATTGATGTACAGAATGCATTGTCAAGGCACTTAGCTCAGGAGAGTGTTAACCATCGAACAAGGGCCATATGACCGGCTAGTTGGTTATACTTTACGAATTTAAAAGTAGCGCTAAAGACGAGGACAAGCAGAAGACACAGACACGGACAGGCGCGCACTCACAACTGATATTTAGTGAAGAATAAAAGGATGATAAAGCAGAACTGCAAGAACATATACGAAATGAAAAAGAGGACTAAACAAAACGAAAGAAAGCACGAATATTTTGTGTGAGAACTTCCTTTAGCTAGATTAATTTTCAGAGTCATCTTCTTTCTCTTTCTTTTGATTTCTTGCATTTAATTGGAGTAGGTTTTCATTGAAATTTTTTAGTGTAAATTTTTTTTTAAATTTTTACCGTGCTTTTTTTATTTCCTAATTTTGAAGTCAAAAATAATTGTTGCTTTCTTTCGTTTTGTTTAGTCTTCTTTTTCATTTCGTATATATCCTTGTACTTCTGCTTTATCTTCCTTTTATTCTTCACTAAATATCAGTTGTGAGTAAGCGCCCGTCCGTGTCTGTGTCTTCTACTTGTCCTCGTCTTTAGCGCTACTTTTAAATTCGGAGTGTTAACAATCGTTTCTCGAAACAAAAGCTGATGAAACAGTAACCACAGGTTTAGTTTTGTTTTCTCTAATAGGCTTACCACTATGCACAGTTCTATGAAAGGTTTGCATAGGGCTTAATTTGAGGGTACAATGTTTAGTGTCCACTCCACAATCCAAATAATATTGATTCGTGAACGAAAAAACATTATCACAATTCTTCCACCACAATAAACGCATAAGCATCAAGACACAAAATGAGCAGACCTTTTCCAAGATTGTGCATTCTCACTAAACTAGTCTTTACAGCTATGCACACATTATCTGCACGCAACCTTCATAATGAGGATGTTAGGTAATTATTTGTCAATTTTTTGAAAACATCATATATTGTCTCCGACTCATATTTTGTTTCCCACTCATTCATGTAAAACACCGCCAAGATAAAGACTTGCAACTAGAAAAAGATGATTCCCATGCCTCGTCGGAAAGTTAAAATCATCTCTACGTTCACAGCCTTACCTAACCTATGGAAAATAAGCCATCCTTGCCGTTTTGCCACTCACGCCAGTCTGAGGGCAAGGATGAGAGGACCAGCGCAACTGCCGCCTGAAAGGGTTAAAAAACAAATGCAGACTGAAACCGGAGTGGTACTGTATACGACCCTCCCTCCTAGTGGCACCACTGAAATGGGGTTGATACACATGTTGAAAGAAGAGCACATTTTCCAGACGCTTCCGTAGATAGTGAGCCACAGTTCAATAATCACAATCATTTTTGTCTAATCGGTGTTCGTTTCTAGATTGAAAATAAATATCTGATTTATGCTTTGCTTGAATTATTGATTTATAATGAGCTATAGCTAAATGTTGAAATAAGGCAAAGACGAATTGAGGCATGCCCAGTGCCTGTCCATGATATAGGTCCGCATTTCTCCATCCTTTTCTTGTTTGTACTTTCGTGATATTTTAAATTAAGTCACGAATTAGGCTTTTTTTTTTACTTTTGCAACTTATTTTCTCTCTAATTCTTGCATTTCTAAGTAGCATGTCTTGTGAATGCTTTGTCCTCTGGGTTTCTTTCCCTAGCGGCACTTTTATTTTCGTGATTCTGTTTCAAACTAATGTCAACCGTGCCCTAAACGTATGATGGGAAGCATTGCTTAATGTTTCAGTTTTATTACCACGAATAGACAAATGATGAGGCGCCGAATAATCAGAAACTAAACTTTGATAGAGTGAACTTGGGCCCAAAACAAACTAGAAGAATGTTAGCGTCGCAGGAGTCGATGTCGCCAAAACAACAGGATTGAACGTTGGGGCGAGACTGACTCCGCTCGTCACGCGGAATCCCTTATGTACCCTCGTGGTTTTCTGAAACAATCGGTGTAATAATTTCGGCGCGTAGACCATTCCGAACTCAATCAGACGACCTTCTTCTCGAACTTACAAGAACAGCAAGTTGAAAGAATAAATAAACAAACATTCCGCTGACTGAAATCAAACCTAGACCTTCCGGACGACAGTCAAGTGCGGTAACCATTCGGCCACGGACGCATTCGCACGGCGACAGCGCGCGGCAGTATCACCCACTGTGCCCTGGGAAATGCACGAGCCTCAAGATTTCTCTGTTGCACTACCGAAATTAATAAAGTTTAATAACTGCAACCTCTGCATTTGCCTTTTGTTTGTCCTGTCGTCATGACACCCTGCCTACCGAAAATTGGTAAAAAGGGTACGGCTCAAGCTCTTCACAAACCAACATACAGACCAGAGCTGCCTATTTGCAAACATAGACCAAGATGTAGCTCGGAGGGTCGAACACAAAATAATTTTCTGGAGGTGGCACTGCACGTCTAGGGGTTCTGAAAAGCTCCAAAAGCTATTGACAAGTAGTTCAGATGCAAAAATATATAAAAAAAATTCATCTTGACCACACTCGTAGAGCCTACAGAAAATGATAGAGATACATGTGCAGATTAAGGCAAATGGAAGGAGTGCAAGCTTCTGCTTGCAACTAGGAAAGAACTGCACTGGTGAACAAGTTATCTACCGGTGGGCCATATTGAAGTACATTTCAGTCATCAGGCTTTGATATTTATGCGAAGTTTTATAATCACTTAATAGGCTTCCCACGGTGCTTATATGCTCCCAAGCTTAGACTTTGTGCGAGCCGTAAGTAAGCCTTGTGAACGTGAACTAAAGTGTCACATTCTTCATGGATGTGTGGCGCAGACGAAATACAATGTGACGAGGACAGGAGAGGATCGCCATGGTCGTAACGAAAACAGCTCAGTCATAAATGACTTTCTATTAAATTATTACATTGGTGTCAGCCTTTAATGACATATCCAAACATGTTCGAGTAGCACTATGAACACGGCACTGAAGTTCTTCGTCGAGTACAGCGACGAACTGATGGTCATCGCTGTACTCGACAAACGATCAGGGTGTCAAAGTCGTGTTGAAATAGTCTGGCATATGTTTTTATGAACAGGTACGTCCGGTCGTCCTGAAACATGTCATATCATTTTTGTAACAGAGTCTCACATGCAAAATTAGACAGCCAAAACTTCACAATAAGTTGGGAAACTGGAGCTCTTTGAAATGGTCGCAGAGGCTGAAGAAAGATGAGGGGACTTCCAAATCCAGGTGCCTGAAAATCATAAAATCAAATTTCTACAGTCACGTCAGTGGGAATTGTTGCTTTCTGCTGCAAGGCCACTCGTTTGCAGAATTGCTGACAGTTATGTGGTGCTCCCAGGCATGATAGTCACTCATTTATGAGAACAACGTCGGGTATCAACCTGTAGGGCATAGGGAGTCGGCTATGTCATAAAGTGCCATTATACGATGCCATAGCATGCAACATCATTCAACAGCATGAGCGCTTTACTCGTGTGCTCGTCGCTTCAGCTTCCTCCTGCTCAACAGATGGGTAACCTTCTTGCCGGTCCACCTTTGGCTCCAGGAGCAGACTACTGACTCGCTGTGGTCAAGTGGCACATATGATTCTCAGCCACAACATAACCATGCTCATTTATTTGCATGGAAATTATGTCCAGCCCAGACCTTATTCACTAATGAGGAAAGCAGTTCCCATCCTACAGAAAAATATGTACGGCATTTATATCAAATATACAAGATGTAACTACAAAGTTAATTTTTTCTAAGTTCCGACTCCCGCTCCTGGATTGCATCATAGGGAGCAGATTTTTAAAGAAATATTTTAAATTATTTGACTTCAATCCACGAATATCACAAATGAGAGAGTGCCAGCGTCGAGATTGTTAACAATAGCTGAAATGATGAAAGACAAATTTGATAAATGAAAATTTTTCAAAGAGAGCTTTCTTGAATACTGCCAAAATCGTAGAGCATAGGTTAAATTGGGCATGGACATGGAGTGGGCATGGAAACAGCTTAGGAATGCATCGTTCTAACGCTGTGTGCATCCTTGTGCAGATACTGGCATCGCTGTTCTTCCTGCGGCGCTGGTCACCGTTACTTCAACCAGTCATCGTCACCCCGTCAGCAAATAATCAAGTGTTGCTTGGCTTTCCGGACAACATCGTCGGCGGGCCCTTCGGTGCTCCCGCGGATTGGCCGCAACCGCAGCGTGTCTTCACTCCGTTCGAGAGGGTTTACGCATCGACATCGACATCGTCACTCACGGATGGCCTGGCTTTAAAACCGTGGAGCGCCCTTGGATGCTTCAGTGGGCATGGAAACAGCTTAGGAATGCATCGTTCTAACGCTGTGTGCATCCTTGTGCAGGTTGGTTCCGTTCCATCACTACACGCTAAGAAAACTAACAACCATTGCCTTTTGCTGTTTCCGTGCCCAAGTGTTTTTTTCGCATTACTTCTGGAGTGTCTCGACGTTTTGAGGTCACTGTTATTACTCTCTGGCGACGTAGAGCTTAACCCCGGCCCCATGACTGTAGCTCAAGCGACGCAACTAGATGATGTATGCAAGCTGCTGCAAGACCTTAATGCTCGTGCCATAAAGTCACAGGAGGGGCAGAGCAGTTTAATAAAAACCGTGGAAGAAATAAAAAAAAACCAGCAATCCATTGAAGCAAAAATTAACGAATTTGGAAGTCGACTCCTCCTTGTTGAAAGTAAGATTTCTGCGCTTGAAATAGTCGACCACGACTTTCAAGAGATGCAGGGCGTCGCAGAAGCTTTGCAGAACAATAACGTTAACTTACTCGAGCGTCTTAATGAACTTGAAGATCGTTCAAGACGTGATAACCTCATTATTCATGGTCTTCCCGATGTTGCGTCAGAAACATGGGCGGAAAGTGAAACAAAAGTTCTCGAGCTTATTTCCCGTTCCCTTCAGCTCCAGGTTACCCCAGATTGCATTGAGCGCGCACATCGAATCGGCTCCTTCAATCCTACCAGATGTCGCCCGCTAGTTATAAAGTTTTCTTCCTTTAAGGTCAAGGACAAGGTACTTTTCTCGCGACTAAAATTAAAAGGAAGCACGACGTATATCACCGAAGATTTTTCTCCAGCTACTCGAATTGCCAGAAAAAAACTAATTGAATTTGGTAAAGCTACGAATTGCATATATCAGCTGCGGTATAACAAGCTGCATGTCAACAAAAAGTGGTACATGTACAACGCGACTACTGATAATGTTTTTGAGTTCGGTTCCGCCCCCGATGTGCGCGCGAGAGATAACACAGAGATTGTTCCAACTAACCTAACATCTGCATCATCATAACGAGTTGCGAGGGGTGAGGGTCGTACTGATAAAAACAAACATTTGTCAGTACTTTTTTGTAATATAAGGAGTGTGTTGCGTCATAGGGATGACTTGTGCTCTGCTATAGACTCATCCAGTGCTGATATTGTGGTTTTAACCGAAACGTGGCTTTCCTCTTCTGTTAAAAATTCCGAAATATTTTGTTGTGAAAAAAGTTTCAAGGTTTATCGTTGCGATAGAGGTGAAAGGACTGGTGGCGGTGTGTTAATCGCAATTGCAAGTCATATTGAATCGTTTTGCGTGCGCCTGAATAGCGAATTGGAAATAACATGGGTTTGTTTGCATTTGAATAACCAGAAACTTATTTTGGGTGTATGCTATCGCCCGCCATCTAACAATCATTCCTTCGTTACCAGTCTTCATGACGCAATAAACTCATTAATAATACGCTTTCCTTCCGTTCCGATCATTCTTTTAGGTGACTTCAACTACCCAAATATAGTCTGGACTGGCTTGCATGCTTACAGTCACCCATTTTCATCAGACGCGACTGACTTCATAAACATGTGTAGCGATTTCAGCTTCAGTCAATTGATGACTCTTCCTACTAGAATTACCCATACAACAGCCAACATATTGGATCTAATTTTAACAACGTCATCTTCTTTAATATCTTCAATTAGCACCATGCAGGGCATAAGTGATCATTCATTAATACATTTTGTCATCGATGTTCCTGTTAGAAATGCTCCAAAGATTCAGAAAAAAATACGCGACTATGCTAAAGGTAACTTCGAGGCCATTAACAGTGAACTTTCTTTTTTTCTTGATGATTACTTGCCGCTTTTTTCGGAACGCTCAATTCAGGAAAATTGGGATTTATTTAAAACGCAGGTTGTGCATCTTACTAATACATATATACCTTTGCGCAATATTTCCGTTAACCCGCAATCACCATGGTTTAACACCACATTAAAAAGGCTTTCTAACAAGAAAAAACAAAAATTTCGAGCAGCTAAATTTTCAAATGTTGATTCTAAATGGTCTGCATACCATATTGCAGCCAATAATTATAAAAGTGCTATTGAAAATGCGAAGGCTACTTATTTTAATGTAACTCTACCATCACTTTTAACAAGCAACCCAAAGCAGTTTTGGAATGTAATTAATCGAAATGAAAAATCGTCAATATCATTGTTTAGTTCCTCTGGAAATGCTGTGCCTTTTAGTGAGTGTGCCCTTGTTTTGAACTCCGCCTTTGTGGCTTCATTTTCAGACGTTAACGTGTCATCTTTACCTCCATTTCAACATACTGGATTTGTTCCTATGTACCCGGTCGCTATTGATGCTTGTGGAATTGTTAATGTAATCGATAATTTAAAAATATCGTGTTCCGCGGGAGTAGATGATATTAATTCAAAATTCCTAAAAAGTACCAAAGAATATTCTTCAATAATACTTTCTAAACTATTTAATCAGTCTCTTAATTGTGGGTATTTGCCGGACGACTGGAAGGTGGGAAAGGTGGTGCCGATACACAAAACGGGTGATCAACATTCTCCTTCTAATTACCGTCCCATATCGCTGACAAGCATCCCATGCAAAATTCTTGAGCACGTCATTTTTTCACATTTAGTAAACTTTTTGGAGTCTAATAACTTCTTTTCTCCCGCCCAACACGGTTTTCGTAAGTCATTTTCGTGTGAAACCCAGCTACTAACCTTCACTAACGACCTTCACCTTATTCTTGATCGAAGTTCCCAAGCTGACTGCATATTCCTCGATTTCGCTAAAGCATTTGATAAGGTATCACATAGTCTACTACTTCATAAGCTAAGCAAACTCAGCATTGATTCCGCTACACTATCTTGGATTCACGCCTTCCTAACTAACCGGTCTCAGTTTGTATTTGCGAATGACACGTCTTCTCCTTCAGCTTCTGTGACGTCCGGAGTGCCGCAGGGGTCTGTACTGGGTCCTCTTCTTTTCCTTATATATGTCAATGACTTACCCTCCTGTGTTTCATCTTCGATTAGCTTGTTTGCTGACGACTGTGTTATATATCGTGAAGTGACTAACAAATCCGATGTTTCTTCTCTTCAGTGTGACCTTGACCGTGTATCTGAATGGTGTGACTTATGGCATATGCAGCTTAACACTAACAAATGTAAGGTAATAAGGGTTTCTCGGCTTCAGAGTGATGTCTCTTGTTATTACCTAAACCACACTCCTTTACAACAAGTAACAACCTACAAATATTTGGGGGTTCATATTTCATCCAATCTGTCCTGGGAAACTCATATTCAATACGTAACAAGTAACGCCAATCGTATGCTGGGTTTCATAAAACGAAATTTTTCAGCAGCTCCCTTATCACTTAAACTACTTCTTTACAAAACACTTGTTCGCACCAAACTAGAATATGCCTCTTCAATTTGGGACCCCGGTACTGACGTATTAACATCTGCAGTTGAAGCAATTCAAAATAGATCCGCCCGATTCATACTTACTAATTATCACCGCACTGCCAGCGTAACATCCATGAAATCAAGTTTGAACCTGCCTAATCTTGCATCGCGTAGAGAAGTTTTTCGTTTGTGCCTGTTTCACAAAATCTACTACCACAATCATACTTTGCGTGACAAGTTATTAGCACCTCCTTTTTACATATCACAGCGTCTTGATCACCGACACAAGATGGGCGTACCTTCATGTAACACTACTACTTTTCACAATTCATTCATACCCCGAACTACAGTGTTGTGGAACCACCTTCCAGCGTCTGTGGTATCAATATCTGACAGCGTTGCTTTCAAAAATTGCCTTAACAATGTTCACATTTCAGCGTTTCACTAATATGTACATATTGTTTTACATTCATAGGTTGTTATTCATTGTATGTTGTTTAATTCTATTGATGTAACCCGCTCCCCTCTGTAATGCCTTCGGGCCTTGAGGGAACTTTTAAATAAATAAATAAATAAATAAAAAAATTGGAGGGCCTTCACCCAGACGTGCGCTTGTACAGTTATGACATCCCGCAACTTTGCCGCCCAAATTGATTGTCTTTTTTTTTAATGCACTCACTCTTGTCTTTTTGAAAGCCAGCAGTTTGTTGATATGTTTGTTCTTTCACACGGTGATGAGAAGCGTTGCAGCACACAGTGTCTTCACCCTGATACAAACACACACCGAGGCACTCTAAATTGAATAAACAAACCTTGCATTTCAGTCACTACATTAGGGTACCAAACATGTTTCACGTAAAACTGTTGCCACTGTACCGAATACTGCAGACTACCCCGATCTTTATTCTTCTGACATATACATATATAGTTTTTATTTGTAAACAATGTTGGGGGGGGGGGGGGGGTAGCACGTCATTGACAGCGAAAACAAAAACTGCAGCCCTCTTGATAAAGGATTGCAGTCCCACCGATCTATCTGCCCTTTTTTCGCGATTCGTTATACGCGCCGTCGCAAGTTTCAATAAACTACCGACATAACCAGAAAACGAAAGAAGCATTAAGAGGAAATAGCAGTCACTATCCTGCATTGGTGACACTGGCAAGTTATATACTGTATTTCTAGTTCGCTTCATTTTTTGTAGAACTGCAGTGGAATCTTAGGAGCCTCTACAGCCAATCAAGCGCAAGTCAAAAGCGACGTCACCAGGCTCTCTAGGCGTGTATCAGTGCGTGACGTTACCTCTGAACTGGCGCTGATTGGCTATGGGGCCCCCAGCCTTCCGATCAGAAAGGCCAAACGTCATCCCCTCTCCAGGTCACGTGAGCTGCGGCTCGGGTGCCTGTTCTTCCCTTGACTGCACGGCGCTTACAGATTGTCGTAGACGGAGAGGGGCCCGTAGGCTGGAGGGTGCCTCGAAAAAAAGGCACACTACTTGGGCTTTGGGGTACTGTTCTTTCCCGCGTTCGCTTTTTTTTCAGTTTGGGGAAAAGGATTACAGGCGATTTTCGTTTTTTCTCACTTTTCTTTATTTTTGTGTAAGCCTGTTGGTCCATAAAACTGCTGCTTTTTCCAACATAAAAATTAAAAAAAAAAAACGCAGGAGAAGAATGAGTATAAGGAAATTAGTCGACGACTTCGACTCCGTTCTGTAAATGCTTGATTGGAGTTTCTGAACCACCTCCTCCTCACAGAGCTGTGGCGTAGTCTCTCACTCTCGCGGAGAAATTCCATTTGTAGGAATACACTATAGCTTCGCCAAAAGCCACAAGTTGCAAAGGTTTTACTATGCGTTTTACTATGGTTTTACTAAACTCATCGTTTGCCCAAACAGCCGCAGTTGTCATGAGTTTCCCATTAGAGGGGGCTAACTCTCGTCTTAGTCGTTGATTACAACGTCTACTTTGACGCCATTGTTAGGAAAATTCTTTTAATTTGTGTATATCAGAATCTGCGCCCGTCCGGCCAAATAGTGCAAGTTGAGATACGCTCACTGCACACGCACAACAAAAGGGGGCCGCCTCACAGATTTCATCACTCCCTGAACCAGTCACTTCGGTGTACGCGCCGGGTGATCAGAAAGAATGTCTGGCCTTGCAATAAACTGTTCCCAGGTCCCGCACAGGAACGGCCCCAAAAATACTTGCAGGACGGACAGGCCAGGCTCCCCCCTTCCCCCCTCACCCCCCACCCTCTTTTTTTACTTTTCGTTGCTTTGATGAACCTCAAATTCGTTTTTTTTCTTCTTTCTTCTTGTATACGCGTCTTTGGAATGCTTTTGTATCGTAGCAATTGTCAAACAGCCACACGCAATTAAGTCACAAACGGGATGCACTCTCGTGGACACGTTAGCAACAATACGTGTCTCAATCCGATGTAATTTTAGGCGTGGCATGCGAACAAACGCAAGGAAACAACGAGACGTCGTTTCCCCAAACCTTGACAAACGGAGAAAGCTAAAGCTCCCGTGAGCCAATGAGAGTGTTGGAGCGAGGCACGTGACTACGTACGGTGGTGGGAACTGCTCCCAAATGTTACAGGCTCTACTCCGCTTCTGTGAATGCGTCATGCCTCTCTGACCCTTGACGTTTGCCAAGTTACAGTGAAACAGATCATAGACAAAACGGACAGGAAACGAGCTGCCATCATACGGTATTAATACTTCCAACAAAAAGGACTATTGCTCCCCAAGCTGGACGATATGTATCATGCATCTTTAGAGCGGCGAAACTCGTAGTCACACGTTCTCAATGCCATTTTTTTTCCTCGCGTGCTTGTGATTTTTTATAATGTCCTTCAAACAAAAAAGGGGAAAACAACATCGTTTTCTCGAAATGGCGAAGTCACTCAGTGGGGGTACTGATAATCTGCGAGCCACGGCCGTAAAGAAGTCGCTCATATGGGATCCGAACATTTCGGCGCAGGACATTGCTGTGCAGGGCGTTTTGGTGCGATCTTTTCGGTGCACGGACTTTTAGGAGCACAGACATTTCGGTGTAAATGCGTGTCTTCAACAATTTTTTAAGATTATAATTGAAATTTTATATCTATAACTGTATTTGCCGTTTTTAACAGCTTGCGACCTCTCTAGTGAGAACAGCTCTCAATTCTTAAGCAAAGTTCTCGGCTCACTGTTTTTTTTTCTCTGTTTCTGGTTGGGGCCTGATAACCTTAAGAACTACAATGTAGCACCAAAACGTATATATGCTCTTAATGTCATTAAAAGTGCGAATCTGAAAGCATGGGTGAATCGAGAACAAGACAACGTTCAAGCTTTTCAAATGAAAAACCAGAGTTACCCCCAAATATTTGGTGCCAGTACTTCGATGAAACCATATTGAAAATATGGTTGGCTAAAGTTAATTCAATAAAACGCAACACCAGCCGTACTCACGCCTCACTTCTGTCACTAAACAATTCATATATAAATCGAATTTTACAAGTCCTTGTCGGGGGCCCGGTCAACTCGTCGAAAGCCAATCTATCAAAGAATACTGAACGCCCAATATTCAAATAAGTCTTATGATCATTATACAGTTCGCGGAACGGGAAACTCATCGGAAAGGAAAACCTGCTCCAAAGCAATTTGTTGGGCTGCCCGGGGTAGAGTTCGCAAGTAAAATGACCTTTTATTGTTGGCCTCTATTTTCGTTTTTCCGTCAAGATCCTTTTGCTTTCAACTTGTCTCAAGAGTCCGTCAAGGTAGACACTGCACACAAATCCGTACAAGGACGTTTAAAGTGTAGGCTTATGACCGCCCCAAGGAGGAACTAGGTTCCCCCGTAGCTTCAGGTGAGTTGTGAACGAAGTATAGGAGTGGTGGCCGGACAGTGTCTTGCTTCAGCCTTTAAAAGCTGCAGAAAACGCGCTTGATTCTCAGGGCGTAGTTCTGGCTGGTTAGCAACTGGGAATAAAAACGATCACTACTTATGGCAAATTCCACTGGTTCTTTTGGAGTGCGCCAGGATCAACTTTTCAGGAACGTGCCTTTTTCACTGGGCGATCTGGATCGAGGCGGACGTGTTCCACTCGTCGTCTTGAATCAGCTGCCCCTCCAGACCTCGATCCGGATCCGAGAAAAGACACTCCGCCGATTTCGGCGGATTTGACCGGAAGCCAGCTTGGCCAGTCCTCGGCGCTCACACGTGACTTCCTTTTTCGCTGGAAGAATAGACCGTCTCACCAAGCGTTCGACGCATGCGCGAGGCAGCCATATCTTTAGTTCACAGGAGGCAATCGGCAGTGCACGAGACTGTTCGTGGCCTGCACGCGCAGAGCTCCAGCGATTTGTCGCACGCGCAGGACTAAAGTTCCCTCGATGCTTTGCGGCAGTGGTGGTGTAGACAAACTGGCTGGTGCGATCGGTCTATTCGTAATGACCGCTCGCAAAGTGCCGCTCGCTTTACTGCTGCTGCTGCTTGATGACAGATTGTCGTCAAGTTGCTCGAGCAGCTCCCCCTGCAGAAGCGACTTGAGTAGCAGGGAGGAGGAGGATTGACTCTATGTCCCGCAGCAGTTCGACTGCATTTTCGGACCTCCGCAGCAGAAACCGAATATCAAGACGTACTAGGACACCATTCGCGAGTATTCCGATGAAGAGGCAAATGGGGTACGCTGACACACATTGCTTACCGACACAGTTTTTCATATCATGCTTTACTTCGCTCGAGTGTTGAACACGTGTTGTTAGCGCCGCTATTGCGAAAACACGTGCTTCGAGACCCGGGACCGCGGGAAGGCAAATGACGGGAAGGCATCCGCCGATCTCGGAGGAGTGATCATATTCCATGGGGATCCGGAGGCGGAGTGGCTCCGTTCGGATCGCGTGCTCCATTTCGGATCTAGTCCACTGATCCCGGCGCGCTCCAAAACGACCAGTCGAATTCGCCTTTAGTGAGTTGAAAACAATATTTTTTTCGAATTCGCTAACTTCAAAAGACATCTGCTATTGAAACTCACCAAAATGTAACCAAGCAGACAAAAACCACAAAAGTCAATAAACGTGGAACTTCTCATTCTTTTATGCGTATTTCTGCCACGCAAAGTTTGGAATAAAAGTAACATTGAAATTACTCGATTATTCGAGAGAACTTCTCAATCTCTTTTGTGAGGTCCTCTTTTTTAACGGTTTACAAGACTTTGTAGGAAATAATAAAAAAATATCGTATTTCGATGGTCTATTCACCGAAATGTCTGTGCACCGAAACGTTCGTGAACCGAATGGTCCACGCACCGAAAAGTCCGCGCATTGAAAATACCGCACCGAAACGTCCTACAAAGAAACGCCCTATACCGAGAAATCCTAGACCCCGCCAACATCCGTCAGGAGAGCGAAGGGTAAATCGTCAAACAAACATGTTCTCACAAGCTGCAAATACTTGTTTGGCTTCGCAAATAGGATATACAAACGACATGCGATTTTTATAGAGCACATTAAACCATTCCTCGGTTCTTCAAGACCATCTCCCTAGTCCTTAGCGGTCGCGCTACAGGCCGTGGCTGTACGCCCCAGTTTTGGTTCTGGCGCATAAGTCCCGTTAATATCTTGAGACACAGCGGCAAGCCAAAACCAGCTAGACCAGTCTCAGATTGAGTATTGAGTTCGGCGAGCGCAGTTATTCAATCGCTGGGGTTGTCGCGTGACGCCGTGCTCGGTCCCATTTATTGTGTCCGACCGCATCCGCCACGGAAAATACTGGGTCCCCTTGACCGAGGGGAGTGGACGACGAGCCTTTCACAGTCGCGGCTTGAGGAGCACCTTCATTACTTGTGCAAACAAAACAATCCGAGTTGGAACACGATGGCTCGATCTCACCAGAAACCTCAACGTGCGAAGCTTCCACAGACGGTAGCTTCCAAGTATTCTCAATGTGGGACTTCAGAAGCTTTTCCTTGCCATATGAAGCCTGCCTTCAACCCATGACGCCAGAGCCGAACGCAACACTTCCCAGCGACACAAATTCGAACGCACCAAACGCGAAGTGCAGCTGCGTAGAACTGACACTTAACCCGCGCTCGCTCTTGGTCGTGCGAAAGAAAATCGAGTAGGAATACAAGACAAATGTGTGCACCAAGCTACACGGCGGAACTACGTGATTTCTGGTCCTTATTACTCCTTCCGGGCGGAAACTGCAATATAGCGAAACGACGAGACTAACATGCAAAACAAATCATAGTTGAAAGCTTCCTTTCAGAAAAATAACTGTAGTTCCGAAACGAATTAACCTACACTATTGATTTTTGTACCAATCGATTCCGTATTAAATTTTATTGGGAATAGTGCGAACACAAATGGTACAGAGTGTTTTTCAAAATTATTCTGCCGAAGATTTAGAATCTTTCTTGAAACATCTGACATTTTACTTAACAGTCACAGGCATCTCTGTCAATGGCAATCGCTACCTGCAAAATAAAAGTGTGTGTATCGGATCGTGTGTGGCACCGGTATTGTGGGATATCTTCATACCGCAATGAGTGGAGCCATCTCCTGGAATGTTTCCACCACCCAAGCACCAATATTTTATATATATATATATATATATATATATATATATATATATATGTCGACGGCTATTTCGTCCTCCTAATCAATCGACCCCATATAACTAAGGAGCAAAATATCCACACAATACGAGCCACTTTGCTTGAAAAAGTTTAGGGGCTGGTTTCACCGGCGAGCTGCCAACTGAAAAAAAACTCCAATTTCTAGACCTACAGGATATTTTCCAGAACGACTACACATGCCTGATATACATCCCTGGGTCCAAGAAAAAGACGCTCATTATGAATACCCCAATTCAAAACTCTTTAAAACGCAAATTTTAAATACCTGTGTTATAGCGGTCCTCAAGAAATTGTGTGATCAATCGACGAGAGAGCCTTAAAACATAAGTGTAATGATTCAAGGCGTCCGGTTATTTGAATACTGTCTTGTCTGATGTCGTCGAACATATTATAATGTCGAAAAGACAAAAAGAGAAAGGCAAGAACAAACATCGACGTCCTGTACTTAAGCCCTACATACACCGGCTATACCAAAAAATCAAAAAGGTTTCATCCACATAAGACATCCCACTGGTATTTTGATTGCAGGCAAGCTGAAGCAGCTATGCGCTCAGGTTAATTATACGGAAAACAAACATGATGGCGGCCATGTGAACCACAAGAATAAATATGCACCGTGCAGCAGCGGTATAATTCACAAAATAGTAATCATACACGAGAAAGCTTATGTGGGACTATCTGGATGGCGTCTAAATGCAAGACTGCGTGAACATGAAACATCTCAAAAAGCCTCGCCGGCGGGCAATGCTTGCCCCATATCTCCATGAGTGCCAATGCTAGCCAATCTTCAAAAATACAGAAGTCCTGGTAGAGTTCCGAGGACAAAAATCCAGGAAACATTACCAGGCGCAGGCAACCATAGCTTGCGGCGACTCTCCTGTGACAGTGCGCCTACTGTGTCGTTGTCGGGCGAAAAACCACTGTACCTCCAAACTCTACATGAGGTATTAGGAGGTCTCTAGTTTTGCTGAACGATCATCTGAATATTCATCATTGGAAATCATGTAACATAATTTGTTTCTTTCTTTCTTATGTTTAGAGATGAATTTCCTTTGATTTACCCCGTTTCTTAAATTTAATTTTTTCGATTCTTCTTCTTTTTTGTACAACTGATTTTTCTTTCTTCCCTTCCCTGATTTTTATTAAAATGCCAGTTTGAGTATGCGTTGTGAAACCGAGGAGGAGGAGGAGGTTGTGAGAGTGCACGAGGATGTCCAAACGCCAAGCTACGGTTGGAATAATTAGTGGGTAGACCTAAAGCTAGCAGCCTTCGGCTGCACTGCAGTCGTCTAACGCTTTCGATTGCTTTCGCAATCGAAAGCGTTCGACAAATTCAGTGGAGACAAGGGCAGCTATCTTTAGGTCTGCTCACTGATCATTCCGAACAGAACTTGTTCTGACGTCCCCTCGCACTGTCGTCTCTTGCTCTCCCCCACTTCCTCCGTGCATAGCGGCGTCCTTTCTTCTTTACGTCCTTGTATTTCCGTTTGCGCTTTATATTTTCGGCATATCGAACCAACTAGCCCACCTTAATGTTTTAGAACAATTTCTTTCAGCAAGCTTTTGATGCAGTTATGGTGTAACATTTGTAGAGCAGGGACTGCTCCCTTTCGCATTTGCTGTATTGCACTCGCTTAGGAAGTCCTCGGTTAACAGCCCACGTACTCAAAGAAAACTCCTGTTTAAGTCATTCCTTTCAAGATAACGTCGTCTACCCAAGTTCCAGGAGGTCTCTCCTGTGTACGATCCTGTAGGGACTTAGCGCTGCATCGATCGCTTGCCGAACGTGCCCCGACTTCAGGCATGCTTTCGACCGACTGAGATCCTGCGAGGATATTGCGGGCACCTAAAAGTTTGGTAATTGCCGGAAAAGGAAATACAACTCGCGAAAACCGCATCTCCTTTAGCAGTTTTGAACGGTGCGATTCTGCTGTTTGGCTTTCTGGTCTGCTTCGTATGTTCTTACGAGCCGTAGTCTGTATGATGGATGGTTGCTGTGCCACTGAATCTCGGACTTCCGGGTAGAATAAGATGAAAACGTATGGATGATTCTGACACTCAAACTTTTTGAAGCCCTACCTCATAACGAATTGATGGATAAGGATTGATGGATGTTGGTGCAAGAGAAGTATATTCTTGAACTCAGATCTCGTATTTATTGCTGTGAACGAATTATGAGACATAATTTTATGAAGATAGTTGCAATATTGCTGCAAAAGAGTGTTATCTGAGAGAAGGTGAATCATGAAGGACAGAACGATGTGAAAAATGAAGGGGCATGTACATACCACAAAACTTTTTTTCTAACTCGTCTAAATAAAACAAAAATAGTTGATTCCCAAAGATACTACTCGGGTGAAGCTGAACGCAGTATATTCAGATAATTTTTAACACGTAACTTTATTCTAACGGAAACTAAATCATCGTTTACGCTTGTCCCTGGATTGCGTGTACGTCACTTGAAATGACGTCACTTGATGTCAAGTCACGTGGTATTGCATCGTAATGTGACTCGCGGTGCGAAGTCCCTTTGTTAAGTCAATCAACGGTTGTAGCACCGTTATTGGATATATTAACTTCGGGTGCCACGTCGCGATGTCGACGTCACGGCACGGCATCACGTGCCGCGACCTTCAGTCGCGTGACGTCATGAGAATATTTAAAGTGAACAAATAAAATGAAGTGCTAAAACTTCTCATGTCCTATACAGTACATTTCTGCATATGATGGTTCAGTCGAAAGATCAAAATACAGCTGCGCATTGATTAAGCCGGTCTTCCTTTGCTTCCTCAATTCGCTACATTATACGCCTATCCAGCGTTCCCCAAAGTGGCTTTCCACGCAAAAAGATAAAAACGAAAGGGAAGTAAAAGTAAACGAAGGGTTCGGTGACCTGCGCGTGATCCGGAATGGGAGGTGATAATTATCATCGCGGAAGCAGCGTCTGCGCTCGACTTCTCAACCAAATCCATCTTCATTAGGAGACGTCGGCCACTGCAACGTCGAACCGTGCTCAAGTTGGGCCTTCGGCCATTAAACGCCACTCTGTTCGCTTGGACTCCGGCAATTGGCACGCAGCCATAGCGGGAAATCGTTGCGTCGCTCCATCAGACTCGCACTACTCCAGAGCCCAAAACAAATCTCCAATTAGTGCCGACGCAGCCAGCGGCCAACAAGGTCCCGTACGCTCGCTTACGGTGTGTGCACCGCTGTAATCCCGACCACGCGGATCACGCCGGATATACTGCGTTTTGCATTCACGTCCGTCCGCAGAGGCCGCTAACTTGCGAAGGAGTCATTCTAGCAGCACCATAAGTGCGTAGTCACGGTTCTCGTTTGTCTTCGGTGTTTGCTATCAGCGGCCAAACCATTCACATACGGTGGATGCGCCACCAACTTCCGCATTTATTTTGCGCGTGATTTGCAAGGAGGGGCACACCGATCGAAGGCAAGCTTAGGGAACGCGCAGGGGAACGCCCCGCAGTGGCAAGCAAACAAGGTAGGGGTTGTAGGCAAAACAAAAAGCTCATGAGGACATCTTGAGGGTAAACAAACACACAAGGTGCGTACAGAGCGGACGTCTCTGCTCCTTGCTCTCTCCTCGTACCTTGGTTTACACCGCCGCCCCCCCCCCCCCCCCCCCCACCCCAGCCGCGCGCGCGTCTGCTTTTGTTTTTTTTGGACCACAACGAATGTCGGAGCGCGCTTCGCTGTTTCGTCGTGGCACAGTTCCTGGGTGTTCTCTGTGTTGCCCTCTGGTTTGCGCGTTCCTTCTTGCGTTTCAGCTTTGGCGAAGACGCGTTTTGGAACACTTGCTCACCGTATAGTCGCCCACGGCGTAAGATGCGCGAGGCACGGCGACTCGCATGCATCTCATAAATGCTCTTCACTCAATGAGCTTAGGGATTAGGTAATAAAGTGGTCAAAAACCAAATTCGAGCCAGTCAAGCCTGATTATGATATATGACACGTCCAGCGTTTCTCAGGCTGTCAGTGTCTACAGTAAAATTGTCATCGGACATGTCGGACATAACTTCGGGTCACGCTAACTCAATTTGACGTAGTTATTCATGCGGTACGAATAAATTTACCCCAAAAATAAATCTCGAAGATCCAAAAGGTAGGAGTGAAACCGAACATGTTCCCACTATTCGTGTCCGACGTATTTCTTTGCCGGTAACAATAATCATCTGTTTTCTATCTCTTTTGAGCCTGGTTGCAATCAAAATACAACGAAGTACACTGTTCGTCGGCATAATCTCAACAGCTGCTGGGGGTACCAATTATATTTACATGGTCCGCTTGTCTTAATGAATGTTTTGTGGTCTGTTGGGAACGCTCGAGAGTAGAAAATTGAACTGAAAAATGTCATGCATCAAAGTACACAAGTTTGCGTTTTGTACATGTGCTCCTAATTCTAAAAAGGTTCTTTATTTTATTACGGTTTTTTTATCACCAAGTAAACTGGTAATCCTGTTGCAGCTTCTAGCATCACCTCAAGCTCGAAATTCACGAGAGTCTCTATGCAATGAAAGAACATTCATCAATATAAACGTAAAAAAAAAAATATGCTACACACATAACCGAAGAGAATATACAGGGCGATGAGAGCCAAGCCCATACCCCGTATGTGCGAATTAAATGTACTCTATTTTATTGTACATCTAGCTCCTCTATGCCCTGAAGAATAAAAAAGTTTTTAGATGTTGGTGTACTTCAAAGTGGCATCAAATTCCCTGCATCTGTAGCAGGGGCCTCCACGTGGTTCCCGGACCGCATGCGGCCCGCAAATCGCTGAAACGCGGCCCGCAAGTAACCGGCTGCTGCGAGCCTTTCTTCCCATGTCTCGACCGCTACAATTGGCATGTGTCATAATAATCTAATGTCATCGGATCACTTCTCTTTTATGCTTAGCTCTGCGCTTATAACATATTCACATTTTTTCGTTTGAATTTTTCGCTTCTGAGCTGTTTTTCCACATCATCTGCAATCTATGATATTCATGATCACATGATCTGCAAGCTATGATATTGATATTTTCGCCCGAAGAAACATCACCATAAGTATTCAAGTATTTTATAAGTCTGCTTCTGTAAATATTAACAGAAAAGCAATAAGTGTCGTATAAAGGCACTTTGTTTGAAACATATTGAGTTCGAATAATTCCCGAGTGTATTGAGCAACGGGGACTACAATTTGCGTATGCTCTTTTGTTATATAAAAAAAACTTGCAGCATGGTTGGCTGCGAGTGCCATTCTAATTCTTGTTGTCACATCAGCTAAACCTAAAGTAGGCCTTAACACGAATCAAACCTACAGATGACACAAGCAAGAGCCTGATGCTCCTTCTCCATGACCCCCCCCCCCCCCCCCCCCCAGGCCGCCTCTCATTGGCCCTCGATCTTTCTTAAGTGAGGCATCTGGCTCCCGCACTCAAATGAGTTTGAGGCCACTGCTCTTAATTTTTTTGACATAATATGTTAATAATAGTTCATATAAGCTGTGAAGGGTGCAAGCTGGCGAGACGTTTAAAAGTAACGTTGTCCAAAAAAGTGTCCCAATCATTTTTAAACATTGCGAGATTAAAAATGTATACACAAATCTAAATAAAAATCTGTCAAATAAATAAAATAACAAAAAGAGAGCTTAAATAAAATCGGAGGAGAAAAGAAAAATGTCACGTCAATACGTAAGACCGATTTCATATACACCAAAGAATATTGAGTAAAAATATAACCAATTCAGTAGACAAGTACTTCTTACCAAATGAAAGTGACGACTTACTCTTCAAGTTGGCATGGTTTGAGACAGTTCTTTGGAACATGGAACTAACTTGCTATCATTCATCTGCCCTAAATGTAATTGCGCATTTTTTTCTATCTTGGTGTAGTGCAACTGGTTATGATTCCATTTCCGTCTGTTTTCATTTTTGTTGTTGTAAACCAAAAAAAAAAATGTTTATTCTTAATGAAAAAAAAAAGAAAATGCGGTACGCTGTGTCTGCATTAATACTGAAACATGCAGAAAGAAGACCCAAGATGACGTTTTTCAAACGTGGGGGCAAATGACATGTCATTTTAATAAACTCGACTTTGTATAAGCCTCATGTGTCATACTTGTATTTTGTTCTCTCTAATATCTGCAAAACTAAATTAGTTTGAGTTCTCGATACCCATAGTGGCATGTATGCACTCATAGACAAACTTCTAGAAGGTATTTAGAATGCAGGAGCGCCGGAACCACCTGGTAAAAACTTTCGGATCGGGCCGTGGCCATTTACCCCTCAAACATCAGTATAATTAGGACACTCGGTTTATCTATGCGGTGTTGGACCGTTAGAATCACTTCAATAGTACAGGGTGTCACAAATGAAAATTTACACCGTCTTTTTTACCGCAAAAATAAACTAGGCATCGCCGAACGCTCATTCTCCGCCCAAAGGTACAGCTAGAGGTCACAACCAGGGTCCAAAGTTTCAGCCTGATCCGATTACTTAATCAAAAGTTATAACTGATTTTCTGAAAATTTCAATGGGAAAATAGAGCCCATTTTTGCCCGTTTTCTGTTTCTGGTGCCTTAGAGCCCCATGTGTTCGAAAACTCCGTCGGCCGCCATTTTCCCATTGAAATTTCAATTCAAATCCATTGAAATTTCAAATCACCGCTCTTAACTACAGACCCGATTGCTGACGTTCTAGTTCACTCTTATGAGGAATGATCAGAGCACACAGTTCATAGCATATGATTGTCGTTCTTCAATTGTCTTTGCTGGACATAAACAATGCGTTTTAAGGAACCTAGAGCGAGTACGTTCCAGCAAAGCACTTTCGAGAGCATATTGCCGTATTCTGCACAGGAAGCAGCGCAAAAGACAAAGCTGTATGTAATATATATATATATATATACGGGCATGGTGGCGGGAGGCCGAAGGCGTGGGTATAAAACTGAGAAGAAAAAAACCCTTAGTGAAAAACAGCAACAACGGACGATTTAATCTTCGACGTTTCGGCCGGAGTCCGGCCTTCGTCAGGAAGAACTTTTACAGTGGTGGTGGTGCGCCGTTTAGGTTTTACGTCACCTAGGTTAGCCTAGCCCCAATTAGCTGGCATGGGCAGGTGACGAGCTCTTAAAGAGCTGTTAAAAAAAAACAAAAAAACATTCTTTTGTTATGTTTTAGATACAACTACAGTCGGTCGATCAAGCCAATATCCCGCAGGAAGCGCAGCACCGCCTTGAACACTTTCTGGCACTTCCTTCGAGGTCCATCTGGGAAGAGGATATCGACTGTTGCTCCCGGATTATCCATGCCGATTTGTTCATACAGCACAGTTCGTTGAGCTTCGTATGCCGGGCAGACGCGGAGAATGTGGTGCACAGTCTCTTCCTCGTCGCATTGCGAGCATTCTGACATCCGCCGTACAGTACCACAAAAAAGTGGTACTGTACCACTTTTCTTAACTTTAAGTTTACTTTACTTTAAGAAAAGTTTACTTTAAGAAAAGTGGTACAGTACCACTTTTCTTAAAGTACGAAAACTCTCAGATAAACGCATTAGGCACGAACTCCATAAATCAACCTTGCTAGTGTACCTTAACGCAGGCATTACCCCGAAGGGCATGTCGCTTTCCCTTCCGCCCGCCTGCGCAAACCTCGACCAACATGACCGATCGGAATGGCAACAAGTTCTCCTTGAAGGTTCCCTTAAACTGGTCCAAATAGCGATTCAGCATAGTGACAAGCAAGTGAAACAGTTAACGACCGCGACCGCTACACTTCTCCGTTCAAATGGCCCCTTATCGACATCCGAAATTAGCGCCCTATCTGAATTTGATAAAAAGAAACACCATGACCTCGCAACAATCAAGCTACGTAAGCTACAGCGCGATAATGTTCCTAACCCTGTTTTACCTCAGCTCACGACATCTTTTAACTATAACGAACATACTCAACCGGCCATTAGCATAACAGACGATAGGTCAAGCACTAGTGCCCCTTGTGGCACTACAATTGTTAATCTATCTGGCGTGACTATATCAACAGAAGAGGAAAGACTCCTTTCGAGGGGATTAAATTTCTGTCCCGCCACAGGTTTTGTTGACGAATTTCAATTACTACGCGACCTCGACAACTTTGCTCGAAATTTAAGATTGCGGGAATACTTCTTGGACAAAACTTCTAGCTTTAACACCTCTCAGCAGCGTGCAACGAGCGACTGGACGCCAAAAGCTAACCGTAAAGATTGTCTTGACTTCTACATAGCCGCTGTGCAAAAAGACATAATGCGGGAATATCGCAGGCAGGCGGGAAGACGGAATAACCTCACTAAATCCGAACGGGCTAGCTTAAAAACCCTAAGCAATAGGACAGACATAACGATAAAACCAGCCGATAAAGGAGGAGCAATTGTGATTCTTAGCACTCCTGAATACATCCGAGAAGGAAACCGCCAACTAAATGACTCAAAGTTTTATGAACCTCTCGCGGATGACCCTACGGCGCACCACACTCAGATTGTGACCTCGGTTCTTAAGGATCTCCTAGACGAGGGCAGAATAACTGCTAACGAACATAAATTAATGAAACCGGTACAGCCTTCTCCGGGCCGCTTCTATATGCTCCCTAAGATTCACAAACCTGGTAACCCAGGGCGTCCAATCATATCCGGATTAGGTACAGTAACCGAACCCATATCAGGATATGTAGACAGTTTAATTAAACATATACCTACAATTCTTGATTCGTACATTAAAGACACAACTCACTTCTTCAGAGAAATATCAAATTTATGCATACCAAAAGAATCATATCTCGTTACACTCGATGTGTCGTCGCTGTATACGAATATTCCACATGATGATGGAATACTCTCTTTAATTGACATGTACGAACTCCACAAACAACCGGATACCCCAGATGGACACGTCGTCGCTACTCTAGCGAGGCTTGTCTTAGAACTAAACACGTTCGAATTTAACAATAAATACTTTAGGCAGGTTAGCGGAACCGCGATGGGCACCAAAATGGCCCCGAACTATGCCAACATATTCATGGGAAAATTAGAATCTCAGTTTCTTTCTGAATGTCCCGTAAAGCCGCTAATATACAAAAGGTTTATAGATGATATATTTATTGTATGGTCGCACACTGAGGAGGAGCTGGTGGACTTCATAGGTCGATACAATGCTGCTCATCCGAGCATCCGCTTTACACATTCGTACTCTCAAACCGAAATAAACTTCCTAGACGTCAACGTTAAGATAAACGAAAGCAAACTCGCCACGAGCCTGTACCGTAAGCCAACCGATCGGCAGCAATACCTTCATTATCAAAGCGACCACCCACACCATTGCAAGAACAGCATTCCCTATAGCCAAGCTCATCGTTTCAAACGAATTTGTTCAAAAGAGTCAGATTTTGATGCGAGCAGTCAAAATTTAAAGTCAGTGCTAGAGAAACAACAGTATCCACCCCGTATAATTGACGATGCAATCAGAAAAGCCAAACAACTGAACCGCGCAGACCTCATCAGCCCGCGCCCCACGCAAAGCGCCACACAACGCACAAATCTCTGTCTAACTTATAGCATAAACCATCCTAATGTAAATAATGTCTTGAGGCGACATTATAACATTCTCGAACAAAGCGAGCGCCTTAAACGCGCGTTTCCATCCGCCCCGGGGGTAGTCCACAGACGATCGCGTAACCTCAAAGACGCGCTAGTAAACTCTCGGATGAATTCATCGCCACCACCTAACTAATGTAGGCCTTGCAGGCACCCAGGATGTCTAATCTGTAAACAGATGCAGCACACAAGCACGGCCAGCAGCACGCACTCGCAGTTCTCGATCAAAATTAAAGGAAACTTAACATGTGCCTCGTCAAATGTCATTTACTTATTGGAGTGTACGGTATGCAAAATGCAATACATAGGGCAGACTAGAACGGCATTTAGACTGCGCTTTAATAATCACAAATCTCACGCCATAAATCTTCCGGCACTGCCTTTATCCAAACATCTCGCTCTCCCAAAACATTCTTTTGATAAATTGTCAGTGACGCTCCTAGAATCTGGATTTAAATCAAATCGCGAACGTGAACAGCGTGAATCCTACCTAATTTACAGATTTAACACTATTAAACAAGGAATAAATGAAAGCCCCGGTACTCTGGCATCGATTAAAATGCTAACAGACGAATAGCAACAACAATCCAAAAACATTTTTTTTTTGTAGATTTTGTTAACAGTGGTACTGTGTTTGGGGCCGGAACTGGACCATCAACTTCTCTTTTATTTCCAGGTTCTGATGTCTATTGTATTTCTTTTTACTTCTAGGTTTAACATTGTTCCCTTCCAGGTTTGACTCATGTACGCCTGCATGCACACAAGTGACCGTGCCGCCCTTTTTCTTTTTTTTTTTTTTTTTTTTTTGAGACAGCATTTCAGTTTGCGCGTGTAACTTTCGTCTATTGTACGCTATCGTCTATATAGGTCACCGCTGCCGGCCCGGACACAAAGTCACCCTGCGCCCCCTCTCAAGAAGCTACAACCGTCATCCCGCCGTCCTTGAAACTTGGCACCGACCGTCAAGCTTCTTCACCCGGATAAGAACTGCCCTACGCTTCCCTCTCTCGAAAGCTTCAACCGTCACCCCTCCGAAATTTGGACTCGACCGTAGCATTGTATAAATACCACCCGCGTTCATCTGTAAAAGTTCTTCCTGACGAAGGCCGGACTCCGGCCGAAACGTCGAAGATTAAATCGTCCGTTGTTGCTGTTTTTCACGAAGGGTTTTTTTCTTCTCAGTTTTATATATATATATATATATATATATATATATATATATATATATATATATATATATATATATGTAGGATGGTTCAAGCCACCAGGCTCGATATAAAATGAACCGTAAAAATCGACGCCTGCACGTAGCCATCCAATCTTTTTGTGAAAGGTGTATTTCACAGGTCGGTATTTTCTTGTAAAATTACAGAGCGTAGTTCTCTTTTAGTAAAAAATAGGGCCAAGAGACTTGCCAGGGTCTACGGCGGGCGGCGACCCAGACGACCAAGTTCAGTAGCGAGCTGTGTTTGCCGTTCGTATTGATAGATGGCGTCGGGAGCAGCGTCCGAAGGTGCAGCCGAGCAGCGAAAGATAGCAGACGACACGCAGAGGAAATCCGTTGGCATCAAAAGCGCCGCCGTTATGCAGACGCGTTTTTTTACTTTAAAATTGCTTTTATTGTTCGCATTCATTTCTCAGCCGAAGGTACATTTAAAAAAAAATTATATTCATTTTAATAAACCACGGTGGTCGCGAGCCGTCGTGATTAGGAGGTAGCGCCATCTATCAATACGAATGCCAAACACACCCCGCTGAACCCCTGTCGTCTGCTTTGCTGCCCGCCGTAGACCCTGGGAAGTTTCTTGGCCTTATTTCTTACAGAAACAGAGCTACGCTTTGTAATTTTACAAGAAAAAACCGAGCTGTGAAATACACCTTTGATGAAAAGTTTAGATGGCTACGTGCAGGCGTCGATTTTTACGGTCCATTTTAGATCGAGCCTGGCGACTTAAACCACCCTATATATATATGTATACATATATATATATATATATATATATATATATATATATATATATATATATATATATATATATATATATATATATATATATAAAACAGTATCACAGTTATGTCAATTATGCAATTTGGTCACTTATTAGAATACTTTTTTTAAGTTTGCATTTAGCGGTGTGCCTTTTCTACGGCTGATATTGTTCAACAAAGTTTGTTTTATTTTTAGTGAGACGTTAACTTTCATAGGGCTTCATAAATAATGAAGCGCAAGAACGAGCCATAAGAAGGAGACGGACAGAGAACAAGCTCTACTTACAACTGACGCTTAATAAGCGACACCCAAGCGAAGACAAAAATTAAGTGAAGAAAGGGAAAAGAGTAAAAAAAAGGAATAACAATCAGACAAAATATATGCATAAATAAAATAAAAATGCTGTAATAAAAAAAGATTCAGTGAAGGAAAAACACAACACAATTCGGAAGTGCAGGAACATGAAGTTCAAGTAAAAGAAGCCATGATGAAAAAAGTCAGGTACCCAAATTTTGTGCGAAAGAGCCACTGGTGCATGATACTCCTTTAGATTTTATAGTTCTTGCTTTAAAGAGCTCTACAGCTCTCCGGTTAAAGAATCTTCCAAGGACTCTGACTTGAGCGAATAACGAGTTGCACTCGCAGTCTCTCCCTTGCACTGGTTGGTGACCAGCTGTGGACGATTTAAACAAAAACGCGTGCTCCCGCGTTCGCAACAGTTAATTTTACTTCCATGGGACGACTGGAGCATTAATACTTCGTCTCACCTCTCGTCTGGCTACTGCCGATGCTGCGGACTGATCGGACCAATCAAAGTATCAAACGCGCAAGTAACTGGGCCTTCCTTTAGGCGTTCACAGAACACTTACATAAACATAACTAACTCCCTACTGGTGTGCCTCTGATCTTACATAATAGATCCCATCTGCTTGTCGCGTCGGCTGCGTCCGGACATAAGGTGAAACGAAGTATAGATATCAATTATCTTTCGTAGTCACTTTCCGCTTAAGAAACGTAAAGCGTAAAATACCCGTTACAGTTTTTTTATCACTTCGAATTTAATAAGATTGCGGTTTAAGGCAATTAGGACGCCAAAAAGAAAATAACAATGCAAATACTCTTGACATCATAAGCAACATCCTTCTTTTCTTACGCTTTAACTGATTGTAGCGAACAAACGAGTAGTTTTGGTAGTGACCATGCTTATTTAAAAGAAGGTACATAGCGCAACACTGCTGTATCAAAGACAAATGTGTGAGATTTTACGTGCCAAACCACCGAGGAGCATTGGCCACGCCACAGCGGAGGACTAAAGATTAATTTTGACCAGCCGGGATCTGCACGCTCGCATTTAAAAGTTGGCTTCTACCGCGCCTTCTCAGCAATCAGCCTTCATCGTATGGCTATCAACTCGGCCGAGATGTCTTTTCGGAAAAGCTTGTGGAGTAAGTGAACAGGACGATTTCGGCACTCTCAATGGCGCGATTTCATGAACATCAAATTAACTGGTTTTCGAAAATAGTAAGAATAGGGGTGTCGAGGTTTGAAAACGCAAAAAGAGGAAAGAGATGAAGAGAGGTTTGAGGTGGTGTGGTTTGTGCGAAAGGTTTTTGTTGGACTAGGCGTTTGGACATTGTCTCCATGCATAAGCGAGTTCACGTGTACCGGCGGCTGACCTCGTCCAAGCGCCCGGCCAGCTCTTTGTTGCAAAAGGCTACCCCATAAGAATTAATACGAAACAAGCATGGCCGACAGCCAAGTTTCCAAAGAACGTCCGCCTGCAATCACCTACTCTAACTCTAGGACGACG
Organism: Ixodes scapularis; assembly: GCF_016920785.2. Classification (NCBI taxonomy): domain Eukaryota; kingdom Metazoa; phylum Arthropoda; class Arachnida; order Ixodida; family Ixodidae; genus Ixodes; species Ixodes scapularis. The sequence goes on along the minus strand of NW_024609882.1, from coordinate 69,752,088 downwards.
AAGGTCAAAGACTGTACCTCAAATTGCTATTAATGTTTTGAGTCTTTATTTTTTATCCGAATCTTTCGTTTAGTCTTCATTTCTTTTTTTTTTCCAAAATATATATAACTATATATTTGTTTTATGTTTCTCGCCCTCTTATATCGCCTCTCTTGATTTCTGGCACGATCCAGGTCGAACGAGACATGAGATTCGCAAGGCTTTGGCAAGACCCCTTAGTGATTCACGCATTAGCCTTTTACCGACTGCCAGATTTGCTTACCCAAAACGGGTAAGATAATCCGGAAACCGGCTATATATGAAGCGTTGATGACTGAGGCGTGTTAACCTAAGTCTTGTGCCGTCTCTTTTTTACCGCAACCGGAAAATGTGACGTACATGAAATATCGCCACTCAGAGTACCGAGGTTGGCAGGCTTACTTACTCCACTATATTTTTCTACTGTGCGACAAATATTCGGCTCCGCAATACAGATATGAAATGAAATTGTTTCGCGACAAGCATTATTGCCTCTCTGTAATGTCTTTGTCCTCGTCTTGCCATTATTATGTCTTCCTGCCTCTTTACTGTTACCATCGGCTTATTTCTTGTTGTTTTTCTTACGGGATCTTTTTTTTTAGTTTGCGTTTTCTTTAATTTTTTTTTTGGTCACGAAAACAGGAAGCTTCAATCGTCTTAAGAAGACGCCTACATTTCAGACGGGATAATAAAACCTTCTTCTGAGGAATTTTTCAAGTTTCACAACAGTTGAGAAGGGGTGTGCAAGTCCTCTGAACAGGCAGAGACACGCTAAAGCAATGCCAAGGAAACACTGTATATTTGGAAACGTTCCCGAGAAACACGACATGAATAAGGTACCACGCACTCTTTACCATCTAGAAAATCAGAAACAAAACCAGAACACAAGTTGTTTATAAACAGCGCAACTGCAAACTCGACTGGTGTTTCAAGATGCTGTAAAGAGGGCGAGTAGACGTGCAGTAAACATCACATCTATCTCATTTTGTTTTATGCTGTATTGTTATTGATTCAAGTTGCGCGTGATAAACAAATTGTCTTCCCAGAAATTCAAACACCAACAACTAACAGCAACAGGAGTATACGTCTAGCTTTTAAGATGTTAGAGGAAGGATTGTGGGCGAACGTGGAAACCTTGCTTGGCGCCTCAAGGGAAATACACTGTCTCCGTCTTGCAGAGCTGGTCCATTCATTTTAATTAACTACATTTGACCCCACTCAAGAGTAATGCATTTTCCTTGACATCGTTTGTGTTCGAATGCAACATTTTCTTCTTTTGGATTGCAAGACAGGGGAGTTCTTGGAATTTTAAAATTGAAAGGTTTGAGTGTTTTTTGTGAGTTATATTCAAAACAAATACCAACAGTGATTTACATTATAGGGAAAGAGGCTGATGAAACGTTAAATAAATAATTGATAAAATGGGTATCTTGTATCAGGTACTTTAATTTAAGCGCGATAAGACGCTTACACCACGAAGACTCCAGATTAGCGGCCGGTAGTCTTCTACTGACAAAACTGCACCTCTAAAACGGTGAACCCAGTTTCCATTTTAAGAGAGTCAATTGGTTCCCTCTGTTTATACCTTCTCAGAAAATATCAAAGATTTTTTCTTTTTTTGCTTTTTTTGTTGACATAAGTGAAACCGTATTTGGTGATGACGGTTTCGACTAAGAGGAGCTTGAAAAATCTCGACAGAAAAATCCATTAATTTCAGTATAAATGCATGTTTACATTACAATTGACACCAAAGGAGTACCCTGTAGTGATTTAATAAGGTAATTGGTGAAGCGCCCACCTCGTTTATGCAACTGACGTTACCTTGTATTTTGTTTATTATAAAAGATGGGAATTTTGTACTGGTTAAAAGGTATAAATAAATGGCATCTACGAAAAAAAGCCCAAAAACGTTTTCTCTTAACTCTAAAACTGTGAAACTTTTTTTTTTTCCGCAGTGGTTTTTTCTTTGGTCGGGTCTTGGTTTTAGGAAGATAAAATAGTCAATGCACAGTTTTTTTATCGTCTAGCCGGAGCACTTGCACAGCTTGCAAGCTGCTCATGATTGGAAGGATAACAATAAAAAGATTAAATCCAAAAATGCGTTTCCACCTTTTTTTTTCAGTCGGTTTTATTTTGGGGTGCCCGCTTCCGCAAAATTTCATAGGTTTCAGATATTAAACCTGAGGTCCTTTACAGAGCTTTTCATTAGATGGTAAGCTCTCATTCCCTGAATTAAATTCAGAGAAGCGTTAAAAGTCTGAATCAGAAATGCGGTGCTCGAATTGCCACTACCGCCAGAGTAGGGTGCATGTGAAGCGACTATCTCGCGCCTATCACGCCCGCGGAGCGTCTAATTTTAAAACTATAAATATCCCCTGCAAAGTGAAACACAATCCGAATATAATTCTATAGTTCACCAAACATAAAAAACATCCATACATTCCGCGGTGCGCGTGGTTCTGCGCTTAAGCGGGAACTTTCATATGTTTGGTCGCTGCCGTAAGCGCACAGGGACGACAGTCAACTGGCTAAAACACACGGGTTATATTCGCGGTTTATTAATTCCTGCTACACATTTATTACTGAGCCTTGTCACACATATGTCCGATAAAGATTTATTGCGAAGAATAGAAGTTTTTTTATTTTATTTTAGTTTATATCTATTTTATCCATTTTGTATATGCGACTTAAAATTCGCCGGAACGAAGAGGCGTAGCTAGGGGGTGGGACATTCGACCAAATGCAGTGGCGTAGCCCGAAGTGGGGGGGGGGGGGGGGGGGGAGGCGCTTCAGGGGCTCCAGTTTCCTACTTCTGAATTAATGTCACCCCGACATTATACACATGCGTTTCGACCTCACGCCTCCTTAAGCCCTGGCCCCTCCCTTGGTGCGCAACAAATCTTGGACATTCAAAGTTACCCCCTTCAAAAGAAATTCCTGGCGGTTACACCGACGGAATGGGTAGTTTTCAGAGGTCAAATCCTTTTAAACCGCCATTATTATTAAGCTACTTATTGAACTTTTTTTTATATCTTGGCACGTTCATGTAAATTGTTTTCCTCGCAACAATCTCTGACGTACACAACTACTGATCCCCATCAACAACCTCTAACATACAAGGTAGTTATCGTCCTACGTTGCTCTCGGTTCAGTTTGTTTGCATTTATGAGAAATCGTTAACGGCCAAATAATTTATTGGTTATTCGAGTATCTCAAACATATTTTGAAATAGATTGACTCGGGGAAAGCCTTGATCCCTTTTTGTAAGCTAACGAAAAACGTTGTACTGGAAAAATTGAAAAATGCACAATCGTAGAAGGATTTATGAAAACCAAGAGGAAGGGGAATCCTCTATTTTTAGCGATGCTGCAATACGGTATACAAATCCAGGAGAAACAAAATATAATTGACAGGAAGCATGGGTGCCGTCACACCACACATTAACATTGTAAGTAAAAACTGCGTATAGCGTTCCTTACTTCTGATGCTTGATGAACCTCTAAATGAAATATTTAAAACTTTTCAACTGATGCAAAAATATTAAAAATTTTGTAGATGCTCCCATATCACAAGTTTTTTTAATCATTCTGGCAAGAGCTAACACGGTGCAAACCATATACATTTAAAAGTATCCGTTAATTTAAATCACGATTGCCTCAACGTGCATAACAGCCGAGAGGAATCCGTCATTTTCATCGTCTGGGTTGGAAGGATTCAGAATTATACTGAAGACTCGTCATCACGGCCTTTTGTGTCATCACATGTACCCCCTTTATTTTGTTCCCCTACACTCAGCTTTATTAAGTTGAATTCTAAAATAAATTTTGGATTTTACACTCCACAGATATGGGATTTTGTTTCCAGGTTCCAAAAAACTGCGTAAAAAAATTATGTTTTTTTTTAATTTATTAATAATGTTTATACATATTCTAGCTATTTCTTTACATAATCCACGAATATATCTATGCGCTTACTACGACGTGGCCCATGCTTTTTAATGTTCTCCCAATAAATGTTGCCAAGTTCACACCATATTTATCGTATGCTCAATAAGACTGTCAGTCGCCAGCGGCGTTTTTTCTTGACCCCCGTCTTCATGGACGTCTGAACCTCCTTTCCGAAGCTTCATTCAGACTCCTTCATACGCGTTAGACGTCTGTGGAGCAGTGTTGCGGAGTTGCCACTCCGGAGTTGGAACGATTCCGGAATCATTCCTCACTTTTGCGACCCCGGAATGGAATGGGAAGGGAATGGCGTCAATGTTGAGGGGAATGCAGTGAGATTGAAATTAGATGCCTTTTTGCCCGGAATGGAATGGGAATGGAATAGGCCCGGTTCTTTATTTTATATTTTTTTTTTTTTTTGTGGGGGGGGGGGGGGGGCGGTTATGTTTAGCTATGCCGAGCCAGTCAGTGAGTCAGTTGCTCCAAAATAAAATGAGCGGGAAACTGCTAGCCCGCGTGGAGACACATAACGGACTTATACGCAAAAAAAGTGCAATACAAACAACATGCGTCAGAGCAAAGACCAGAGGGGGGAGGTGGGGGGAATGGGGTGGCGGTGGCACCTTTCACGGACGCGCAGGAGACGGGCTTCACTGGTGTTACACGAGATCGAAACAACAAACCAAGCACCAAGCAAAAGAAACGCAGGGAAAGGGAACGACAATGAAAGAAACCGCCATGCACGGCTCCTCATCGTCCTTCCTGTCTTGCGTTTTTTTTTTTTTTTTTTTTTTTTCGAGCGACGGCATGGAGGATGCACGCGCGCGCACAGATTGAGATCTGAGAGCAGGGGCGACTCATAACTCGCAGAGCTCTGATAACTCGTTGACTCGCACGCCGCCGAAAGATGATCAGCTCCTGTTTTCTTATAGTTCAAGGAGCGTTGTTTAGGAGGTGGCCAACCCTGCTGCCTTCCACGTTTATTCGCTCGCACTCCTTTGAAGCGCGAAATCTTGGTTTGCTTCGGGATTAAAACGAAGCGAGATGCATTTCTCTCTTTTGCATTTGCGCTTTGCTCCGGCGCTTGTTTTTTTATACTGAATTTTGACGTGTAAGTTTGCCTTTTATTTGGTCTTTGTTCCGATGCTTGTTTTCTGTGTTATATGTTTTACATTCAAGTGGGTTAGGGTTAGAAGCAAGCTAGCGGATGCCCGCTCATTTCCTTTGACTTTAATCTCTGCATACCTTGTTTCACCTTGCGATGGACCATTGCGGACGCTTAGAGTCACCCCAGGCAATCCAGCACCGTGAGCTTAGTAAGATCAGTGTTTTTTTTTAGAGATTTAGCATTTTTTAGCAATTTTTTATGCGTTTGATAATGCCAGCTTTATGCTGCTTTTTCCGGACACATTGTACAACGTAGCTGTCAAGTGCCAATTTTTACGTTTAGGAATTAGAGGAATGGAATGGAACGATTCATCCATTCCAGGAGTGGAAATGGGCCCAGTCTCCCCATTCCTAGGAGTTGAAAGGGATTGAATTATCGAAAACTCTAGTTCCCCGGAATGGAATTGGAATGGAATGGGGGGCCCCCATTCCGCAACACTGCTGTGGAGGGTGACAGTCCTGTTCACGCATGATGGAATGACTAAGACCCCTGGCAGAAGTTCTCTTTGGGGAGCGCACCCAAAAGTATGTGCGACGTTATAAGAACTGTCCTGTACGGTATTTGTATGAAGAACTAACCAGAACATGTATTCACATTCTGAAATCAATTTAACGAGTGTTTTTGTAACTTTTTTTATTACCCAGTTGATCAAAACTTGAAACAAAAGCCTCGATACCTTTGTATCGACACAATTTCTGCGAATATCCTGGCTAATGCACTCTCTCTCTCTTTCTCTCTCTTTGTCTCTGCCTCTCTTTTTTTTTTTGTACTCATTGGAGTTAGGTTATTTGGGTGGTACAAACTTTTCGGTCCTTAGGCATGTCTGTTTTGTTCGTACTATTTTATTCGTTTTCCTTACTTTTCCTAGACATTTGTGTCGTGAATGTGTATTACGGTGCAATGTATTCGAGTTTTTTTTTTCGTTTATTCATTTATCTCACCCTGTCGCGTTCTCAAACATACGTTTTAATACAGTGTCTTTGTGTGTGTTCAAATTGGACGTGCTTAGGCGTGAAAATTTTAGAGTTTTATTATTTTTAACTGTGTTTTACGCGTGTGAAAAGAGTGTTGCACCCGTGCGCTTTTGTGTGGTTTCTGCCTTGTGCTACGTTTTCAAAGTGGTTGGTTATCTCTTGTACCCCAGCGATCAAATCGGGGGGGGGGGGGGGGGGGGGGGGGGGGAGGGTTGCAAAAGTAATTCGTAATTTAATGAGTCGAATTTTGTCAGTTAAGGTCATTGTATTAGCCTGAAAAACATTTAGCGTTACAAAACACGTTTGGATAATAATTCCTGCTCTCATCTTTGCATAAAGCGACAATATACACGTGGCAACCTGCTGAATATATTAGTCAAGCGCTTTGAAAAAGAATTAAAGTCTTGGTTTTTATTTTGGTACCTCGTTTACCATAACTTGGAGTCCAATAAGCAGTTATTACAATAACGTAGTTTGTTTTCGTAAGGAACCAGTGTTTTTGGCGCAGCAAAACGTTTGTTTAGGATTAGCTTCATTTGCCATATGTTTCAACATATTTTCTTCGTCAAGCCTTCTGAATAATTGATTTTAATAATTACGCACATCTGAAGGTATTATGTTTTTATATATCTACATTATTCAGTGGAAGGTGTCTTTACGTAAACCTATCTGTATAAATAAATTCTAAAATTACTAAGAATCATTATTTTTCTTCTATGCAGCGAAGAGTTCAGAAAGTTATCTCCTCTCTTACCAGATGTAGAGGATTAGGATAGCTTACTGTAACAGGAATATTCGGGTCTCCTTTACATCAGAGGTTTCACAGATTGCCTCCCTAAACATATTTACCACCGACACCCTTCACACACTCAAAGTCCTGCACTTCAGCAATGCTCACGACAGGCTCCTGATCGTAAAACCAAAGAACTCCTTTCTTCTCCAGAGCACTTCCGAGCCACCCCGCAGCCTTCCATGTCTAGGGGCATTCCCCAGACACCCGTATCCCAGGAGCGTGCATGCGGCCATCGTAGGGCCCGGCTCCAATACGTCTTATCGGCGACCAGAGGAGCGGACAGTTAGGGCTGCCATTAACGACACCTCCGAAGCAGAGGAGGGCTCTCATTATCGCGAGAAGCATTCGGCCTAGAGGCAAGAAGCTGGGAATCAGGTTCCTACCAGGGGAGAATTCCCATCCCAGCGCTAACGAGCCTGCGTGACCAGGCGCCGACTGGGCATTCGCTTAGATAAGATAAGGAGAAGTCTTGAGGGTCCCGGCCGCATGTTATTACAGCGGGAGACCGGGCGTTAAGTGGAAGTTCTGGTTTCCCCCGTAAAATAGGCCCACGACGGGGAAAAGGTAAAGGGGTGAAACAAATGGAGAAATCCTCTTGACTGGAATGTTCGAACGCAGCTTCCAATCGGCTCATATTTATTACTTTATTTATTCGTTTTGTTAAGTAGTCCGAATTCGTTGCTCATATTATTAGTGTTGGAAGAGTGTCGCTTTTACTGCGCGAGTAAAAAGGAACCTAATTGAAATATTAACTGTCTGTTTTGTCATATTTACTGTGAATACGATCCAAATACACCTCTTTGTATGCGTTGAGAGCAGTGCTACATGCTATATTGACACTGATATATTTCATTTTAATATGGGAGTGAAAATACTGCAATATTTTAAAAGTATAAATACGTAAATTGCGGCGGTTTTTGACAAGAAACGTTTACAGGCTAGGTTTTCTAGCAAAGGGAAGTCTCAAAACGCGTAATCGTGAATTTCTCCCGCTAAATTTGGCGGGAATATAATGTCACACGACTTTATATTCCGTGATCAGTTTTCCCGCTAAATTTAGCAGAAATATTAACGTTGCGTGATATGGTCACGTGACCTATATGCAAACTCAGCTTTCCCGCTAAATGTTCGGGAGAAATGACGTCACATAACAGTGTCCCGTGACATATACACAAATTTAGTTGCACAGCTTGATTTTGCCGGGAAATTGACATCACGTAACCTCAACACAAATTCTGATTCCTGGCTATATTTAACTGTGAAATTTATGTCGCATGACTTCATGTTGTGGAAACTTCGTTTGATCACAGATAAGCATGTGCGTGGAACCATTTTGACGGGTTGTTTGTGTGTTTTTCCTGTTCATTTTGTGTTTTGTGCACAAATAAACGTTCAGTTCTAGTCGGCGCCGTGCCTGTCGTTACCTCTTCTACTCGTCCCTCGTTTATTTTCGCGCTGTTCCTGTTTCATCACCTCACCTATACACAAATTCAGCTTCCCTGATAGAGTCAGCGGGAAAACTGACGTCACGCGACCTACAAATAAATTTTGTTTGCGCGCTACCCGCCAATCCCCATACTCTATGAACACAGGGAACCCCGACGGGGAAAGTCAATTTGTCAATTAATCGAATGAATCGGGTGAGCTGGAGTGGGTGGAGTTAATTGAGTGGACTAAATGGAATGGAGGTGAGCGGAGGGACCTGGAGGCACAGCTCGAGAAGAAATGGCTGGGGGTTTCTGGCTATAAACCAAGAACGTGTCAAGTAGCAATATAAGTGCAGGCCTGGGCGATTTGCGATACATTATTTTTGTTCCGGTAATATTTCAGTGCTGTCTGGACGTTGACAATAAATGTAAAGGCGCGTTCGCACCGGCGATGCGATCTAGTCGCGCGATAACTTTCATCGCAAAAGCGACCATCGCTGGCAAAAATCGGGCAAAAAGCGACGCGATTTGAGCAGTCGCTACTCGACCCGACTTTTTTGCGATGCGATCTAGTCGCGGAGCGGCTGAGACAATCAACGGCGTTCGGAGCGAGAGTTTTTGAGAAACGACTCGCCAACGAAGGTGTTGGACTCGCTCATCGCGCACGCCGGTGTGACCATCTAACTTTTTTTGCGATGCGATCTAGTCGCATCGCTCAACTGCTTACATCGCCGGTGGGAATGCGCCTTAAGAGTGTTTCTTTTTTTAATTGAGAGATATATACTCGCAAAAAGTTTTTAGTTCCATATGAAATGGTTTTAATTACCTAGGTGCCACCTTGCGAGGTGAAGAGGCCTGTTTTATTTGGAACCTACCTTTCGGCAGCAGTTTTCGAGTTTTCTGATTATGCTCAAACCACGTGAAATCAGCTTTACCTTTTTTTAAAACACACAACTAGACTTGCCTCGACTTCAACCTATTTGAACTCCATGAGTTCAAATACAAGCTCGTTTACTTGAATATTTCTAGAGTATGTTTTATAGGTCACCGCTACTAAAGCAAGCTACAATTGTGCATTATTTTGGCCAAACTAAACAACCTCATTATTAAAGGATAACTCCGGACAAAAGTTGTACTAGTATAAATAACTGATTTCGAATGACGAATACTAAATACGAGCACCGTCAACATATTATATTAATGGTAAACCTTGATCAAATCTAAAACCAATATAAAAATTGCTACCAGCAGCTTCTCAACGGGCATCCAGGTGGTTGGCTCTCTTCTCTTCCTTGCCGCTGTCTGTCGATACCTCAGTCTCGGGTTTTTTACAAAAATGTCTGAAAAACCTTCTGACCCGATCTCGTGTTGGTACTCGAGGGCGTTACTTGATCGTACAGCCACTTCTTTCGCCGTAAATCGTCTCAATGGAGGAATTGTGCTTACTATGTTACAGTCTAGCGCCCATAGTTTGAAAGTGATCCTCAGCGCACAAAAAATATTGACAGCCTGCTCCCTCAAGAGCGTCGCTGTGCCCAAAGTGACTCAAGAACAAGTGGCGTGCCAACTTGTTCTTGAGTAGGGGGGGGGGGGGGCAAACCAGACCCTCCCTCCCACCCCACCCGCCAGGGCCGGGAGGCGATGCCCATGCATTCCTTGAGCGCCGCCGTCCTGTGTTTGCCCTGCCCAGTGGCGGCTATTTTAGGAGGGGGGGGGGGGGGGGGCAGAACACATGCCTTGCCCCCCCCCTCACTTTGAGAACCTGGGGGGGTGGACGGGCAAGCGTCAACTTTGCCCCCCCCCTTACCGGTTGGTACGCCCGTGCTGGCGGCCATAGTTAAGTCCACTCCTTCTCAACGCGAGCTTACTACTAACTTTCGCATCCCTTCTGCCACCTATATTGCACACCACCAAGATGTAGTTTTCTGAAAGAAGGGTTCGGGAGGAGGGGGAGGGGAGTTCTCGTTCTGAGCCTGTGTTCAGCCTGGATTTATTGTGGCGTACTCGCCATGATAAACGATAAAGGAATGCGTATGAATATTTGCTACAGATGTCTCATATCTACGAAGACAATCGGAACTTCTCTTGCGACTATTCCAGTCATCCGATTGTCGGCACCGCGGTACAAATTTTGTGCCACACGGTGGCAATGCAGCTCATCACAAGGGTTAGCCCCATGCTCGAGCATGTACACTGTTAGCAAAAATAACACGCCCAGACGTGTAAACCGTTGTCCCATAGCGGACACGTCGAAACGTGTTCGTTTTACACGAGGCCATCTGTGTTTTTCTTCTACACATGAGGTGCTGTGTAAACTTAACACGCTACACCGTGTCTGCCTTCCGCAAAACCGTTTCGACCGTGTTCCTTATGAAACATGGCGGCCAGCGGCCGAGAACAGGCGAGAGACGAGCCCAGCGAGCCGCGCGCCTTTCAGCCGAATTGAAAGCAGACAGGGCGCGTTAGTTCTCGTTCGATGTCTTTTATACACAGTAAAGTCTCCAAGCGGCGGACGTAGCTACTTGCAGAGGTACGTACGTGCGTTGTCGGCGGTCGGCGGCGTCGGTAGCTTCAACAAACCGCTAGACCAAAAAAAAAAAAAAAACGAATGCCGAATTTACATGGATAAATAACTTGAGCAAACTATTTAGAATCGGGCGGTAACTTGCGCCACCTATCGAGATTTCTAGCAGCCTGTTTTTTAAAAAAAGACGAATCTGTTAACAGTGCGAACGACCACGACTACACAGCAACCCTACATACAACGCAGGCAACACAGCACACAGCTACACAGCACCGACATGTACACAAACACAACAACCGACACTACGCCCGACACTTCCTACTCGATATCCATTTCTCCCCGCGGCGCATATAAGCTTGACATGTGCGGGTGAGCTCTTTGGTCGCTGACCATTACAGATTTACAGAAGAATACACAAAACACGGCGCAATGGACAGCCGTGTGTTAGAACTGTTTGCATTTAAAAAGTATGGAGGCAAAATCTATAATTTTAGTCCGTTGCAATAAATAACGATATGTTAACAACAAATCTTAAACCGGTCATGAAAAAGTTCAAATTTTTGTTATTTTCTTGCTTGACCAGTGTTATGAGCAGTCCGACTAGCTTGAATCAGATAGGAAAACAAATTATTGGGATTTTGTCATGACGTATACAATAATAAATGAAAATGATCCTTGCGCAAAGCATTTTTTATATATTTTTGTGAAGGACATCCGGACATCCGCCCAACACTTCACTTCCGCTAGTTGCAGCAGTTGCAGTACGGGAGCAGACGCCTTCACTTTTGGGGCGTTTTGATGCAGTTTGTTGTCGTATGTCGTGCCGGTGTCGAGAAGAGCGGTGGGGCTTGGGAGTTTGTGACCGGTGTTATTCGTGAACACTGGTGTGGGGCGCTGATGCGTCTTTTTTTATACTGCCACCACCCCGAACTTTCAAGATACACGGGCCCGTAGCAGTGCATTATGCTGAATCGCGAGCTCCTTCTCTGTTGACGTCGCTTTCCTGGTACCACTCGTGGATAGTGCAAGCGTTTAAACAGTGTGCACCGTCTCGCCTACATCCCCGGTGACGTACTCGACCTGTTGAAACTTGTTACTTCCGTCATTTTAGAGTAAGCAAGGCAGTTATCTCGTTGGTCTGGTTTCGGTTATAAAAGCAAGGCAAAACGCTCGTAGTTCCCGCCCTCAGTACACGTTGGACATCTTCCACACTTTGACACCGGATAACTGAATGAACGAGGATTTACATTCACTTCCGAGGTTACTCTCGCCGCTTCCTCACCGTTGAGCAGCAGGATGAGCTGGCGACAAGCCCCGGATGAAAGGCTTGAGCATCAACAGCCCAAGCGCACTCGGTGCCGATGCGGGCGACGCGGGTTTCTGTCAACCGGGAGGCCAGCACAAACCGTGACCGTTCCAGCTCTTCGTCATGACACGGTGTTGCAGAGAGCAGGGTAAAATACAGCTACACGGATCACCGAAGCAAAGGACTGCTATCTTAAATCTTGGCTTGTGATTGCGCCTTTGTAGTAGATCATCTTATTCGTTTTGCTGGAGAGACGCAAACGACGGGCATAACAAAATCGCTTGCATATTCCGCAAATCTCACAAAAGCATTTACCCTGTCACCTTGCGAAAAGCGCGAAACACGGAGTCCGCACCGTCCTAAGCTTCCCTTTTTTTACCTGCTTTAGAGCAGTTTGTAGCTGCTAGTAAATATGCCTACTGAAACTGAAACAGGGCAGTGCAAGAGAGAAAGAGACAAAGTTGGGAAAGCTTGCTCGCTCTCCAATTTCTCAACTCTCAAGTGATTGTACCATGATAAATGCACCAACGCGTCTTCCAAAATAAAGAAAGAGCACTACGTTCACAACATAAAAAATTGTCTCAGTACATGCATCTGTGGGCAGGTAGGAAACCTTGCCCTAATTTATTCACGCCGCATGATTGGCTCAATAAACTCGTTGCAGGACCGAATCATCTACTCGAGCGGTGTGCGTCGCTATGCAAACGCAGTCCCACACGAAGCTTAAAAAACGGCAGATTTAAGACAACAATCCGGAGTCCATTATTCAATTAAAACAACGTAATTTTGTTGAAAACGCCCGCTGCTTCTTACTCACGGTATGTGTCGGGATACTTCCACAGTTTGGAACGGAACGAAGGAAGATTTACTTTTAAAAACGCTCGCTGCGTCCTCCCGGACCAGCTGGACCGGATCAGCTGACGACGACGGGACTGTACCCGTTGAACCTCCACCACGCAACAAACAATTTGCGCTCCGTGTTAAAAGCGTGGTTCAAACAGACCCGGAATACAAAGCACAGCACCACACACGACGAATGTTTCAGCTCTCTTTCGCATCGCCGGGTTGCACCAAACAGAACGAGATCGCCGAAGTCAACGCCGCGCTGTCGTGAACCTTGGCTTGTGGTTGCGAACTCGTGGACCCTGTGACTCCTTTTGCTTTCAAAGCACACACGACGATTACGAATGCTACTTTCCGTCTTCCAGGAACATCACAGGGGCACTTCTCCGGTCACATCTTCACTATGTGCTCGCAAACTCCGAAGCTCTATGCGAAGCTTCTCGCGTCCCGTCAAACCAAAACAGTAGCGGCGCCATGCGTACTTGCCAGTTTTTCTCCGGTCAAACAAAAACAACGAAAGCCAACCGGCGCTTGCTTCCAGCGTACATCGGCGTTGCGCTTGCGCCGTGGCCAGATCGCTTGCAGTTGAAGGTTGAAGCAAAAACGAAACCAACTGCAATGTCACGTGTTCACATCGAGGGCACGCTTTTTATATTCATTTTAACTGTTTGGAACGAATAATTAGACCCATGACTTTATTTGTGGTGTCTAAGAAACTGTTATCAGGACCCCTAAACTAAATACAAACATGGGCGACAGGAGGGAAGCCGCATTGCCATCGACCAGAAGATGGCGGCGAGCACGGTAAGCGCGGGTTTCGCCAACGTCCTGCGACATGGCGCAATTGCTTTTGGTGCATATCTGTCTCCGAGACATGTTTCTTTCCGCGGCATTTGTCTCGACGGTCCTTTCTAAGTGTGTCCCCAAGCATTCCGGTGCTTCGATAGCCGGCAATGCCGCGGTCGTCGCCGGGGGCGATGCGTGTTATCGAGGTCGGCTACACGGTTATGCGTGTATGACCGAACCAAAACACGTTTTTTACAACCTCGCATGATTTCTGAACGAATTATCCGTTACTCATCGAGTAAATTTATGGTAACTTGTGTAAATAGCGTGTTTTTCACCCCAAATATTCGCCAAATACACGGGACTTGCTAACAGTGTAGTTTCGGTCTCGCCGTAAACCCCCTGAAAAAAAAAAAACTTTGAAATAAGATTTTTACAAACTGCGAACGGCGTTGGAGAAGGAGTGACACATCGTAATTCAGAGACACTTCCTTCGCTAAACACAGACGCGACATTAAAAGAGATGAACTGTATGGAGTTACCCTTTAACAAGGTAATCGAAGTGCTGCAATTCCGTCAACTTATGAAGATTAAGCTTCAGTCACTTCTGATTTGGCGTACTACCGAGTGACCAAAACATGCACCGTTTATGACGTCGTACTTGAAACTTGGTGCAGAACATGTATTTAAAATATACTGTTTAATGCACGAACATGGTCTTTGTTATTTTCAGAGAACATTTTTTTTTTTTTTTGATTCCGTAACATTCTACTCCGTACCTTTCTCGGGCAGGTATTGATATTTATTTAAACCTTGTCGAATTTGACATTTGTCTGGCGCGGAATCGAGCTGTGTCACGATACGGTGCGCCTGCAAATTCTCAATGGCAGTAAAATACGCAAGCTCCCTTAGAAAGGTGCAAAGGAGGACTAGCAGGATTAAAAGCAGTTCAGCAACCTGCTTCCGCAACTTATCGTTGTTGTGGGACGCGACAATCAAGAGGTGTGAGCTAATGATGACCGCGTCCATCTTACGAATCTAAACTCGTCAGGCTGTTAAAATGAACCCTTTGAAACGCACTTAAGTGCAACGCCAATAGGATCGGAGACATCAAGGAGAGTCTTTGAGAGTGTTAAGAACCAGTTGGAAGACATTGAGACGAAAACCTAAGGCGTAAACTTCTCCGCTCTGGCATTCTACTTTCGAGTGCTCCATACTTGTTATTCCAGGCATCATTGCGGCGCATAAGCCCAGGATGTCGCCAGGGTTCATAGAGTGAAAATACAAACCTTGTGCTTGATGTTTATTTTATTTTAAGGCGACTGTGTCTGACATTTTGTTTGGTCTATCGTTTCACCCCAGCTAGTCATGGCAGAAGCCTTGAAGCTTTTTAAAGTTAATATTCAAACAAGGAAGAAATTTTCTATTGAGTTTCGATCGGAAGCGTAATTTACAAAAATACAATATATAAATTTGTTTTTCTGCAATATTTACGCCTTTAGACGAAATTTAGGTGCAGAAGGTTGAGGTGGCAGCCAGCTAAGCCCCGCCCCGTGCTTACACCATGCTTTCATCTCTCATTGGCTGGAGAGATGATTGACGTTTAAAATGTTGGTTGCAAATTAATATTTCTGTGCCATAATAGCACTTTATTTGACCAACCTTTTATGTTTGATACACAAATAATATAGATAGAGTCGTTATTGTTTTCAAACGTATTCCGAGATCGCATTTTTTCGCTTTGGTGTGAAGTTTTAAACAATATCAAACATGTCTGCCTGCGTGTTCGGAGTGCTCAACAAGCCTAACTCGTTCGGCTTGTTTATTTTTATAAGTGCGAGTCGTTTTGAGTCCATAAAGGTGTGTAGAGGAGAACGTACTCAACTGACGTAGTTACGTAGTTTGCAGCAAACAGCCGCATGTACGCGCATTCGGAAGTGCTTTGCGGATGCTTGATTTCGTAGCGGGACTAGCCAAAGCCATAGAGCTATCTCAATGTACACTAGAGGTTCAACAGGCGCAACAGAGCCGTTTATAGAGAGGGTTCGGCCGTTCATTGGGATGTATAGTGGCGAATGAGGAGTCGGCATTGATCGAAAGAGGGCTGGGCTTTTTCAAGGCGTCTTCACCGATTGGATAGCGAAGATACCCTGGCAGTGGTCGCGAGCAACAAAATTAATAAGTGTGTCGGTGGGTGAAAACTAACTCTTGGTGCCTTAGAACACCCATATCATGTGAAAAAAAGAAGTACACTGGATTTTTCAATTACGGACATGGAAAATGGAAAATCTACGAGATCGATCGACGTGATCCGTACGCCAGGCGCCGAGGGCCGCGAATATGCCATCCGAGAGGTCAAACTTCTCCCGAGCGAAAGATAGTTCGAGTGGCATATTCCACTTTTACATTTTTATTGATTGATCATAATCGACACATCACGTCCACTATGTTTTGAACCATAAAGAGTTACTCTTTTTAACTCTTACGAACCTACTAAAAGTGTTTCTCGCTACCACCCGTAGGGGATTGTTTTCGGCTTCTGGGTGTCCGAGAGAGCATGTCAAGCTTTCTATCTTCGCCCCGTGCACGTCCAGCTTCTGCCCGCTTCTCCCATTGACCGAACACACTCTATATACGGCTCCGTGGCGCTAGTGTGCTCTCGAAAATTGAATCCAGTCATAAATTGACTTTCGCTAAAGCATTTTTATGGGGCAAGGTACGTGCATTTTCTCCCTGCGCTCGATTATAAGAGCAAATACCATCAATAATTCCAAAGTACTAGGTAGCTTGGAACATTTCTCAGTCAGGCAGACTAAATAATTGGTGAGTTACGGCGTTTTTATTTGAAATTCGTGGCATGAAAAACGGTGCTAAAACCGATTCGCACATGTATTTATGTGCACTGTCGGACACTGTTAGCGCGAATACGGCGTCAGCGCTTTCACCCTGTGGGATATAAGTCCCAAGCGAACGAAAGACATCTGGAAAACCAAGAGAGACGGCAAGTACTACGCAGTAACGCTGGATGAGTAACTCCATGTGCTCGTACAATCAAAATAAATTGAAGGCCACGTAGTATAGTGAGATTTTTATTGAGCACTGTTTCTTTCTTCCTGCTCTGTGCGAAGATGCTTGCTCTACATTCAAAACGTCACCCGAACGCTCGACATCTTTGAGAGAAGTGACCGATAAAAGCTGCCCGGTAGAGAAAATAATAAAAAGAGCCGCCTTTCATAGTTACGTACTCCCTTCTTTACGTTTTGAATGCTTTTAACCGCTCGTAAAGATGTACTACAGCGTAATTTTTGTGACAGGACTGTCATATTAGCAATACCTAAGAGTCCCCGGAATGCTGGTGAAACTAGAACACATTTTATATTCCTTTCGATTGTTATTTTGCTTAGAATTATCGCTTGCTTTAACGCGATTGCGTTTAAGAGCTCGTGTCGCAGAAAATCCGGCGTCGGCGTCGGCTTCAGCGTCGTTGGGACCAAAAAATCACGTAATGCAACGCCCGCAGCCACATGTGACGTCACTCTGACGTCACACGTGACGTCACGCGTGTGACGTCACACGTGGTTGTGGCGTGATGACCCTTTCGAACCGCTAAATTTGGCGGGAAAGCTCCAGGAAAATCTAGCAGAAAAGTTTCCCGCAAAACTTTAACGGAAAACTTTCCCGACATATTTAGCGGAAAATCTTCCCGCCATATTTAGCGGAAAATTTCCTCTCCATGTTATGACGAAAATATTCCGCTAAATTTGGCCGGTCGATAGGGTTATGACGTCACAGCCACGCGTGATGTCACGCGTCACGTGGCACGACGTCACCCCTGACGTCACATGACGTCACGTAGCCTTACCGACTAGACAATGCGCACATGCATGCACGGCTTGGGAGCGAGCGCGATTTTATATCAGAAGACTTTGGGAACGCGGCCCGATAACGTCATCGCGCTCCACTCTTAAAGCCGAAGCTTAAGCGTTCGCCAATTTTTTAATGGGAGAGCATTAATTTTTTCATTATGTGAAACCGGGCAAACGCCGCCTAATTACCATTGGCTGCGACGTGCCATGTGGCTCCATAGCAAAGGCGTCATTGTTGCTAAGGAGCCAGCCGAACTGCTGGCGGCGCAGCACAAAGAGTAAAACCGCGTCAAAAATTTATGACTGAAATTCTTGTAAATGGAGGAAATTAATGGCTCTGAAAAACAATTTCTACATTTCGGTCTGAGTGGGAATCAAACCCGGGTTTCCGGGGTGCTAGGCGAGCACGCTCCCCGACGCCACGGCGGCTCCGCGGTTCCGGCTGACTAAAACTGTGCCTAATGCGTTTTTCATGCTTTCACATTTGCACACCTAAGCAGTCCTAAGTATATCTGCCGAATTGCTCTACAGAGCTGCTGTAGAACACAGTTTTGGGTCTGAAATAAAGCGAAGTTAAACATCGTTCGCTGATGAAGGGACGTGCGGCCCAACTAAAGCAATTACACCTTTACAATGTTAATAAAAGTACGTACTTGTCCGTACGACCCAAATAACAAGTGTACCTGTTATTTTCCGGTGAAGAGACAAAATTCACGCCCGTTTTCCCATAGGAATGCACACAAGCACCGTAGAAGTAGACTGGTTGCTGTCTACTTCAATTTGAGTCACGCAAGTTGAACCTCTAGCGTACGTTATAGTAGCTCAATGGCGTATGCCTTGCGTCCCGCCTCAACGTTTTTGCTTCATCTGGCTTCATTTCTTCATTGGCGCGTGTTGTTATTGAATGAGGATGTTTGTTCTAGTAAAAGCGCGCTTTTACTAGAACGAACATCCTTATTCAGCACATTCAGCACTACGGTTGCACAATCGCGGCGGGGCCGCGGCCCCGCTGCGATTGTGCAACCTTAGTAAAACCGTACGACACTTGTCGTCGGGCTTTTGTCCTCTATGGTATTCTCCTCTAACGCCGTGACAGAATATTTATATTGATTTTTTTTTCTCTCTGTCGCTTTTTCTATTGGTTTGGATTGGTCACGGGTTCGTGACAAATCCAAACCTGGCTTTTCGCACCGCAAAAATAAACTAACATTTCGGGGAGCTCCAACTCCGTCAAAACGTAGCCCCCGCCGTTCGAGCGAGATGCCAAAGTTTCAGTACAAACCATTATATTATTCAAAAGTTATCAGCGATTTTCTGAATATTTCAATGGAAAAATGGCGACCGACGGAGCTCCTGAATGCATAGAGCTCTATAGCGCAAGAAACCGGAAACAGGCAAAAATGGGCCCCATTTTCCCTTTCAAATCTTTTAAAAATATTACTTACAGCTTTTGAATAAGGTAACGGTTGGTGTTGAAACTTTGGCATCTTGCTCGAATAGCTGGAGCTACGTCCTGACGGAGTTTGAGCCCTCCGCAATGTCTAGTTTATTTTTGCGGTGCGAAAACCCGGGTTCGGATTTCTCCCAAACGCCCTATACGTTCGACAGACACTGACAGAAGTTCGTATCGAGCCGTGGCGGGCGCAAGATGGAGCGCTAGAACGCCGCTTCCATAGCCACGTCTTGCGAGGGCTGCAGAAGCTTTTAAGCGGGGGCGGAATAGCGGACGGACAAAAGCAAAACCGGACGCCGACGGGAAGCTGTCATGTTCCCGTCCTACAGGTACTGCACACGACGATAGACGGTGGTCAAATAGGAAGCGATGCCAGAGGCTGCTGTGCGTCTGCTCGCACGACTAGCAGCCGGTGTCAGACGCCAGACTAGAGCACCGGATCTCGCGAAAAGCTCGTTAGCTTGCCTGGCCGAGCATCCAAACCAATCCACTAGTAATAGGCAGGGTCGCCTACCTGTGGGCGGGATTAAAGTGGGCCTATAACTTCACGTGAACGTCGTCTAATGGCGTAAATATTGTGCAAAATGTTGGTGGGAAAATTAGAAAGCAAAGAAATACGTGTCCGATTTACGCTTAAACAAATTAACTTTTTTTTTTTTACTTTTTTATGCTGAGCTAGTGATGATGCTCTGTTGGAGGGGAACAACGTCAGAAAGCAGACAAATATATCTTTATTGTAATTTGTGTTCATGATTTTAGGAGCTTTTTTTAAATATTTGTTTCGTGAAGTTCATGCTGTTTCTCTGTTTGTTTGTTTTTCAGTAAAACTGTTGGCAGCTCTTACGATATTTAGTAATTCGACAATTTCTCTTAGTGATAGTTTCTTACCCAGTTTAATGTGGAGTTTCTTTTCAGTGTCGTTGTAGACATGTTGGGAAAATTTGATATACATAGGCTGAGTATGGTGCAAACACCTCCAGGTATAACACACGAGCTGCAGATCTCGTGAAATATGATAAATCTAGAAGAGGGGACAAGTTGAGACTCGCACAGCTGGTAAACGTTTACAACGATGCGCTGGGTGAGCGAGGACTGAGGCCGGAGCAGTGGCACGAAGAATTAGCTCGTGGCGAGAGAACGGGCCAGTCATGCCTTGACGGTGTAAGCCGCCGAACACCGGGGTCGAAGAATAAACAGAGCTCCATCATCACATCGCACCTTTCTCCGGACAAGCAATGATTGAGAACTCGACAACTTCGATGGGCACAGGTGCTGGTATATTGTTTTGATTTGGGACTTATCTAGAAATGTATATTTGCCATGGACATTTTCTTCGAAAGTTTGGCGTATTGAAGCAACCACGTGTTTCTAAGCAAACGAAATGGGGCGCATGGAGGCCAAACACAGACAGCCTTTTACGTTGAAGAACATGGAAATTTTCACTTCCGGGGCACGCAGTTGCTTTCTAGCAGAATGTCACGTGAATAGGTTATTTGAAAGTATGTGTGTTGAAGGTGCTGCTCGACTAAATTTGAAATATTGTCCAGGGCACTTAATTGAAGAAAGAGCGAAACAAAAATTTTGAAACTTGACGGTCCGTCGCAGCCAATCCTTACAATATTCTTCCTTTCAGGTCCTAGTGAGAACCAGGCGTCGAGTGTCACATAAAGAAAAGTATAGTGGAAATCTGGGTGAGCTTCCTTACGTTTAAGTAGTATACAAAAGAGCGCGCAAAACAACAAGGACGGGCGATAAATACAAAGGACGAGGGCTCTTAAAATTTTTTAAAAGTATTTTTCTTCCCAATAAAAAACGTTGTAATGGCTTATAGTGGATATTTAATATGATAACGTATAATTATCTAAATTGTGTTGAAAACTTGAGATTACATGTATTATTGGCCTCTGCTCATGAAGCTGGGAGAAAATATATTCTTGGTTTAACAGTGGTACAATGAATGGAATATAACAGATATGTAGGATACCTCAGAGGAATTACTTTTTTAAAGTTTCATTCACTTTAAGTCTAGCTAACACAAAAAACTAACTACAAACCAGCATTCTTGTCACCAATTGCATTCTTGTCACCAACTGTCTCTAAGTGTCAATTACACTTAATAGATTAATAAAACAATGTATTAATATAATAATAGAATAATAGTTAATAGATTTATATTGACTGATTGTTGACTTGTATCTAGTAAGACCATTTTCTTGAAAAGAACTGAGCTGAGGAATGCGACTTTGTGTGCCTCGCGCGCTTGCAAATAGAAGACGCGTATCAAGGACAAAGTTTCCAAATCTTTCTACGGAAAAATCGGGTATTTTTAATGTTTTGCTCTTTTTTTTTTTTTTTTTCGAGGTCTTTTGTTGGCTTCGCCGTCTCGTCAAACAGAAGGCAAAAGCAAACTCTGGCAAATTCTACTGCGCTCGCGCGAAAAGACTGCGAGCCGGATTTTAGCGCGTGAAAAATGATTTTTGGAAGAATGGCCGCGGAACGCTACGTTAACGCCTTTTCCCTGGGCTTCTTTGAATGCAACTTTAGTTAGAGGAGGGTAAAGGAGCAAAGACCAGGGCCATTCTTGCCTGTTTGGAGGTTATCGGACAAAGAGTGCTCTACGTAGGTGCAGCTTCTTTGAATCTGAAAGGCGCAAGCTTTTATTCTCTGAATAACCGACGTGAATCCTTTTCTAAAGCAATTCAGTTAGTAAAAAAAAAAAAAAAAAAAAAAAAAAAAACTTGCCAACTTAAAAAAAATCAAACTTTTTTATGCAAAATCAATTTTTTTTTAGTTATTTAGTGAGGTTCGGAATCCATAAAATGGCCTATGTTTAAACGCTGAGACGGAGTTCGGCGTATTATTTTTTTTAGCGAATACAGTCTTAGAAACTTCTATAACCAGAATATATACACAAAATTCAGAAACTCGAGATTAGCCAAAACTGCTGCTAAAAAAAGTATTTTTATTGGCTTTTTTTAGTGAAATAACCGTCAAAAGTAGTTCATGAATTAAAAAAAGAAAAAGATTTTCCGAAATTGCAGAATGCTTTTTTACGGCAATGAGTACTTTGGCTTCGGAGTCGGGAATGGCACTTTGCCTTAGGTTTGCCCCCCTCGCTTTTACGAGCCAAATATAACGATCAAAAACGATCCTGGGGAAAACAAGTGATGTTTTTAAAATTGTATTTGCTTCGAAATCGCTGATTTTGTATATCATTGCACGCGGTCGTCCGACCGCGTGCAATGATATACAAAATCCCGTACTGTGGATGTATGCGATGTTTGCCCGATTGATGTTTTGTAAGTCGAAGTCAGATATTCTTCAATTGTTTCAGCTAGCAAAATTAAACGCACTTTAGCAATAGCTAGGCTTCGCGGCACGTTATTTATTATCTTTAAATTCAAAATTGCTTCTGAGAGCATGGAGAATTAAGGTTATACCAAATCCATCATATACATCATTTTCGCGCTGTCCACTGGTGTGATGTCAGAAGTTGTACAGCTTGAAAGTTGAGCAGGCAGTGTAGAACATTCCCGATTTTGCACGATGTCTGGTTGCTTTGTTTTGTTGGCATGGTATTTTTTTTCTTTAGTTATTTTGCACCATTGAAGGTCTAGTAACCTGTCAAGAACCAGCGGTACTGGCTCTATATTATAAAATTTGACGCCCCTTAAGCAGTGTTTCCAGCCTCTCAAAGCAGAGGATCTCAGCCTCGAGACCAAATCTAAAAATGCATCATTATAGGAAGAAAAAAACATCTATTGTGACTTGGAACTAGGATCACTACCACATCAATCCACCTTTACATTGTCTTCTTTCCAGAAGGTGACACAAATTTAAAGTGGCCTCGATCAGTTTCCATAGATGCTTCAAACAATTCAATACTTGCAAACTTTATAGTTTTGCAAGGGATTTATAGTACAAAGTAAGAGCATGCTAAAATTATACAATGCCTGAAAGGCGCAAAAAATAAGTTGCGTGCTTTTTGGTCTAGACGAAAAACTTTGAGCAGTGTAACTTTCATAAAAAGATTGAGCATAACGAACCTCAGTAAAGGAACCATGGTCTGTTTTAGAGATGATAGAGTTCCGCGCGTGAGACAGAGCTACCTCCCTAATCAAAATTTATTGTGCAAGACACCATTTCGGCGCACAATAACTGATTTTTCGAAAAATCGACTTAAGATCAGTTATCATTTAGTAGTACCATCATATACTTAACTTTATTAGTCCTGATACAATTCAGAATACGAAGCCTTCAATATGAGGGCGAGACTGAGAAATAAAGAGCTGAGGCCTTCGTCGTGATCAACGTTCGTTCATCCTTGCATGTGCTTAGATAGCACGGTCCTCAACATCTGCCTACAGATAAAATTATAAACCTTTGGTTAAACGTTTGAAAGAGTGAAAAATAAGTTCAAGAGTGTAAATGAATCCCGACTGTAATAGTATAGAAAAGGTAGCAAAACAACTAGAGGCTATATTGAAACTACAAAAACTACTAAAATGCATAATGTCAGAAGTTTTAGCACCAATCGTTAAATGTCTGACTTTTGTACGCCCCCCTTTCAACCACCCTTCAGAAAACAAAATACAAATTTCGCCTTGATATAAAAATTACCCCTCATTTATTTTGAATATTTTTTCGAGAAAATGTCCCTGCATATGATTTTATGAGGTACACTCACGCCTCTGTAATATTTTGTTTGTTAACTTAATATTTTGGACAGGCGCGAGGATAAAAAAAAACAACACATATCTAGAAAAAGATCGAAGGGAAATAAAAAAAAAACGCGGGCCCAGGCAGCTTATTTATAAACATGACTGACCGGTCAATATTCTCGAAATCATGAAAGGATAAAACGTCGAGGACTTGGACGGAAAAGTCCTGCTTCCGTCCCGGTTATCGATATTTTTTTTATCATTTTATGTATTCGTACCTTTTCACCAACGCACCCGTCTTCGACAATCAATTTCCTCATGATTATGTTTTATCTCCCTCTATGCATGATTTGTCTCCTACTAACGCGTTGAAAGTAAACGTGTTTTTATTTTACGTAAATAATAACTGGTGTCATCGAGCATTTCACCGTCTTAAATAGGTGCCCTCTCTTTCTGGTGGGTTTAAACTTGTCATCGTGTTGAACGAGAAAACAATGTGTGGGCATTCGCGTGGCAGGCCGAACACAGGGATCAGGTCACACACCGTGTTTAGGTAGTTCGCGATATATTGTGTCGAGAAACACCGTCCACGCACGCATGGTACCGGCAGCTCGTGGACTCATATTCTAAACGTTGGCTACACTGCATAAAACGAATACACCGATAACAGCCGGCGAAATTTCCCCAGTGGCAAGTTCACTCGAGGTGTAACTAAGAGGTGTCTATTATATATAGAGTATTTGAAATAGCAATATAATGTTACAATTAGCTCAGATAGCAGGTGAAAATACTCGAGTGCGCATCAGCATTGGCCGGCTTTCACAATAAATGAAATAATTAAAGTGTACCGTCAAAATACGATTTCATAGGAAACAATATAGTATTTTTCTCGTCATTGATTGATATTCCAGCCGATGTCACATTGATACAAAACAAACCTAACAGGTACTATAATAAATCTGACGAGCAAAAATGAACGATCTGCCCGACTGCAACGAGCGCATTGTCGACCCCACCATGGCCCAACAAACGCACAAGACCGATTCCCGCCAGAACCACGCCAGGGATTTTATCACTGTAGCAGGAGAAAAAGAACGGAAATATATTAATACTGCTTTCATTTCTGTGAATCGAATCACCACAATAATAACGATGTGTCTTCTCAGTAGACATGTGGTAACAAATAACGGACGCAGGCTGCGGAAACAACGTCATCGCTATCGGCATTGGACGAAGACAAAAAGTTGACAAGTTGAAATAACTCAACTCGGTTTTTACATCCCGCGTCAAAGAACGACGTCGGCACAAACAGAGTCCGAGCTGGAGATAAACCCTCGCAGTCGTACGGTGCAGTGGCTTGCAATTTTGTGGCGCCGCCCAAAAGAAGGAGTTGGTTGGAGTTGTTTAATGCTAGGCAAAGAGTTGTGTTGAAACCGAGTCATCATAAAATAAAATTAGTAATTTACATAGAACTATATTTTGCGGCAATTTTTCTGATGATTTTTATGGGGATGTTTTTCGGATGTCATCTATATGGTAGCGCGTTTGATTTTAAAGTTTGTTCATCATGTGTGTGGTCCCCAAAGCAGTCATTGAGACATTACAAAAAGTGAAGACTTTGAGAAAAAAAATACGAAGAACGCCTTAGAATTGTTAATGAATAATTATTTTTATTATTATCGTGGTCTTGTATTTTTAGATTGTGGGACGTTTACCAGGTTACGTGTTTTTTCAATTTTCTTTTGCTCCCCCATTACGAAATAAAAAAGTGAAATCATGCATATGTGCATCTGACAACCTGGCTCAAAATGCATATCTTAAGTGTGTGCTTGTTTTGTTTATTAAAAAATGAAAAAAAAAAAACCTTTTCTTTTTGATTTCAATTATGTGACCAAAAGTCTTCTTAGCCAAAGGGCCCTGCCAAGAATTAAGTGCTGAGTAGTGAAACTCGGGTGTATACTTCAGGGAAACCGATGTGAGATAGTTCTTGTGCCAATTATCAAGTATCTCGATAACTACCGTGGCACATGAACCGTGCCTTGGGCATGAATTATTAGCTCTTAGCATTCACCTGGAGGTTTTCCATTTGTTATCACAATGACAGTGCTTCATGACATATTTTAAGCACACTGACGACCGCACGAAACACACGTTACACAAGTGCACTTGCGACGGACGCCGAAGGCAGCTTTTGAAGGTACAACGAAGGGCACGAGAGGGCTAAGCTTAGACACTAAAGGAAATAAAAACTGATGATAACGTGGATATTGACATGTGTATTGTCACGGTTGGTTATTTTATGCTAGTGAAAGGAGTAGGGGATATTAAAAAGAGGTTAAAAAAAGCCACACTGATCAGATCATTCAAAACTTAGAAAGAGCCCATGTACTATTCTGGTGTCTTGGCATCATGTATCGATCTCCGAAATGTTGCATCGTATACGTTTATCGCTTGTCTATTGTTGTTCTGATCTCTCCTTTATGTCAAACATTTCTTGTAGTTTCATAATATTTATTTGTCAAGATTTCTTCGATTATCAACCCTCAAAACTACGGACAGATCGCCTCAAAGCATAAGAACCAACAACACTAGCGTCTAGAACACCAATTCCATGGCCTGTCTTTATGCCTATTATGTTAGCAAACCATTCGTTTCAATTACCCGTTGGCAGCATTAACAGGGACCTTGGACGGACGGGAGGAAGGCTGCATTCCGTTTCTGCGTTTGGTATTTCTTCTATTCTACCATTGAGGACTGCTTCCAGCCCCCAAATCGAGGACATGCTTCTGCAATGAGTAACAATACCACACACGGAAAAACTCGAGCGGGTTAATATGGGGGCCTCCGAAAGAACCCACAACTGTTCTGCTCATCAATAATGTTTTTTTTTTTTCGTTTTTTTTGAGCATCAGATATTTAACGGTAATGAATTGTTGCCATCGGTTTCTTCACATCGGAAAGAACAAACTTAAAATAGATCAAGTCATAGGAATCATAAGGGGAGCGCACGATGTCGTAATGAAAGGAACTTGTTCGGTCAACCGGCGACTGCATAAATTACATGTTCGTATCGGTCGAACAATCCAGCCCAAAACTGTAATAAATAGAGGACATCTTTGAGTTTCATCAGAGTCTTGCCTGGATGGTATTTCCATTTCGTTAATATATTCTGACTGGCTTGTTGTCATTTTAGAACTCTACAGCCATTGATCGGTCAAGAACAGCAGCGGCGGAACACGGGGGCACTCCAGGGCCGTAATCCCTCCCCTTTCCTCTACGCGCTTCAGACTATTTTACAGTCAAGTAAATGTTCAAAAATGAGCAAAAATAAAAGCACCTTCATGTACCAGACCTGACATCGAATCTCTCCGGGGATCAAGCAGGAGTGAGCACGGGATCAGCCGAACCATTCGGACCACTCATTTTGTCATCTTGCTCGTACAGATTTCGGCCCTCCTGTTTCTGGTGCCTGAGTCCCTGTCCAGCCATGACGCCGCCGTTCTCGTGAGTGAGCGGTTCCTCGGATCATCGTGTTGGCTCGCCTCGACATCGGCAGGCTGCCACCTATCTGTGGAATAATCTGCAAGCGATCTCTCCTTGTTCCCTCGACATCAACCGAGCACCGTCGGCGACACTGTCATCTAGCACATCTTCGCCGCCTACAAACGCCCATATAAGCAGCTTGGCACGTCTTCAGCCCTTGAATGAGTACGGAACCAGCCGAACCATACGGACCACTCATTTTTTCATCTTGCCTGTACAGGTTTCGGCCCTCCTGTTTCCGGTGCCTGAGTTCCTGCCCAGCCGTGACGCCGCCGTTCTCGTGAGCGGTTCCTCGGGTCATCGTGTTGGCTCGCCTCGACATCGGCAGGCTGCCACCTACCTGTGGGATAATCGGCAAGCGATCTCTCCTTGTTCCCTCGACATCAACCGAGCATCGTTGGCGACACTGTAATCTAGCACATCTGCGCCGCCTGCAAACGCCCATATAAGCAGCTTCGAACGTCTTCAGCCCTTGAGTGAGCACGGGATCACCCGAACCATGCGGACCACTCATTTTGTCACCTTGCTCGCACAGGTTGGTCCACCTCCCTCGTTATACGCTAAAAAAACAAGCAATATATGGTTCTTGCTGTTTCCGTGCACACAAGTGTTTCAAAAAACTATTTGTGACTCAGTTGATGTGGTGTTCCTTCTACTAAAAACTTCCGGAGACGTGGAATCTAATCCCGGAGTGATGAACGAGGCCCAGCTTAAACTGTTTAACGAGATGCACTCAATGCTGACAGTCGTTAACGGGCGCCCCCTTATGATGGATCAGGCTCAATCAGGTATAATTGCTACACTTAACGAAGTTAAACACAGTCAAGAATCTATCAAGGGGCCATAACAGAAATAAAAAAGAGACTGAACGAGGTTGAAAATAAGACTGCTGCAGTCCCTAATTTGCGGCTTGAAGTAACCATAGCGCGAAGTTTGGCAGAAGAGGTGCAAAAAGAGAACATAGCCCTAAGAACACGCCTAGATGATGCTGAGGATCATTCACGTCGTGAAAATTTGTTGTTTTTTTTCGGTATGGCCGACACAATTTCTGAAACATGGGCGCAAACAGAACAAACAATTCTGAACATATTTAGACAGTAGCTTAATCTACAAGTATCGGACGAAGCTATTGTTCGGGCCCATAGAATCGGTACGTTCTGTCAGAACAAATGCCGCCCAGTCATCGTCAAATTCGCGACCTATAAATTGAAAGACAACGTTCTTCTCTCAAGGGCCCCCTGAAAGCAAAACGCATAACAGTAAGCGAAGATTGGGACACGTATCGCACGAAAAAAAACTAATCGATTGCGCAAAAGAAAAAAGGCGGCACTTTTAAGCTTTGACATAACAGAATTCACATTAACAAAAATGCTCTGCTTTTAATCTGACCACCGAAACTGTGTACGAGGTTGGCCCCTCTACTACGCCGGTTGTTACTGCCCCACATATTTCCCTGCCCGCTAATGATTCATCTCAGCGATCAACATTGCAATAACAGGCCGCGAGGGGTAGAGTGTCTCTTTCACGTGTCTCTGATGTATGGGTACGTTTTACAAATATTAGAAGCCTCATTAAAAAGCGAGACGACTTGTGTTCTATTGTTGATTCAACAGCTGCTGATGTTGTTGTTTTAACGGAAACTTGGCTCACTGCGAGGGTGCGTGATTGCGAACTTTTTTATGGACCTCGAAGGTACAATATTTACAGGAACGGTCGGCAAGATAGGTGCGGTGGGGGCGTTTTAGTTGCAATTGCAAGTCATATTGATTATTTTTGTTTCAACATAGCTAGCGATTTAGAAATAGTTTGGGTATGTCTTGGTACTAATCACATGAAGTGGATCATGAGAGTTTGCTATAGGTCGCCCTCATGCTCATCATCTTTCATTAAAGCTTTGCAGGACTCCATAAATCTGGTCGTTATTCGCTTTCCCAGTTCGCCAATTTTTCTGTTGGGAGATTTTAATTATCCTGATATTGTGTGGACAGGTAATAGCCCACCAAGAGGCACACCCTCATCTGCCTCATCTGAATGCAATGATTTTGTTAGCCTCTGTTTAGATTTTTGTTTCACGCAATTAGTTACTCAACCAACCAGAGTGACCCCATTGACGGCGAACGTATTGGATATTGTTCTCGCAACTCATCCTGAACTCGTTTCACCCATCTCCTATCTTCCAGGGCTTAGTGATCATTCCATATTGCATATTAACGTAAAAGCAGCAGTACCGAAACCATCAACTGATGTAAAGTAAATTCGAGATTACGGCAAAGCTAACTTTGATCAAATTAATTTTGACCTTGCAACTTTCCTCGATGAGTATTTAGCACTCTTCTCAAGCCGCTCATCAGAAGAAAAGTGGAACTTTTTCAAAACAGAAGTTAATAAACTAACAAATCAGTACATTCCCTTGAGGACAGTTATCAAAAACTCTCAGTCACCCTGGTTCACCAGAGCCTTAAAACGCTTATCAAACAACAAAAGCATCTATTTCGAGCCGCAAAATTACCCACGTGCGAGAACCGTTGGTTGCGTTATCGTACTGCTGCTGAAGTGTACAAAAAAGCAATTGATAACGCCGAACTAGAATTCATGACTCATAGCCTACCCGCAATGTTAATCAACAATCCTAGACAATTCTGGAATACAATAAACAAAAAGACGCAGTCATATATCACACTAAAACCGCAAATGGTGATTGTATAGCCAGCGATGAGTGTTTAAATTTATTAAATAGTACTTTTGCAAATTCATTCTCTACTGATACCATGCACGACTTCCCTTCGCTAGAGAGTGCCGATTACTTGCCCATAGATCCTCTTTTTCTTGATTACGTTGGTGTCATTCGTATCATAGATAAACTCAAACTGTCATCTTCAGCAGGAGTGGACGGTATTAATCCCAAGTTTAAAAAAAAGACACTAGACAATACTCCTCAATTATTTTAACAAAATTATTTGAACAATCCATACAAGACGCCGTTGTCCCATCAGACTGGAAGGTAGGGGAGGTGGTACCCATTCACAAGGCTGGAGATAAACATTCCTTCTTAATTATCATCCGATCTCAATAACCAGCATTCCTTGCAAACTTCTTTGAACATATCATTTTTTCTCACCTCGTCAACTTCTTCGAATATAACAGCTTCTTCAACAATGCCCAACACGGTTTTCAAAAAACATTTTCATGTGGGAGGTAGCACACTTTTGGTTTAGCTGGGGCCAGGGTTGGCACTTAATTGTGATAGCTTGGCCACGACTGCCGAGCCATTTACGTCTGTATGCCAGCCTGGCGTTTCACAGTCTTTCGTTGGCCCAGAAAGCCACGGAACTGCCAGGGAACGTCTTCCGTGGTTGACCATTCAATTTCCTTGGTCATTGATGGCCAGTGTAAACAGGCCGCTGCCAGTATTTGATGTACCCTGGCTGTCTATTGATTTTCCTCGGTCAGAGATGGCCAGGGTAGCAATGCCTCACCCAAGCTTTGAGGTTCCATGGCGGTTCGCAGGAATTCCGTGGTCCGCTCAACACAAGCAAGAGCCAATATTCGGGCATGTTGCCAGATCGAAGATAGGGTGAGCCAAGGAATGTCACGGAATTGCCGCTATGCAATGTTCCGTGGCTCATGCTCGTATTTCATCGGACCCAGAATGCCCGCTGAAAGCCACTGTTACTCTATAGTTCGTTTAACTTTTTCCATATTTTTTTTAATTCGTATGAGCGTTCTTTTAAGATATTTTTGGTGCTTTGTGGCACGAGCCCTCGCACTAGAAAGCGACGTTTGAGTGCAAGAAGTCTGTTTTAGCTAGAGACATAAAAAAGAACAGTTTTCCCCACTGAAGAAGAAAAAAAAAACTTTTTGAAAACAGCTTGGATATGAACAGGCCACACCCGAAATGAACTGGTTGTAGTGGAATTGCACCGGACAAATTGGAAATCAAACTGTCAAAATGGTCGAACTCGAACTTTATAATTTTCCCGCTTTTTACCGCGGCCCATATCTACCCTGGTTTGCATGGAGAAGCCGCTTCAAGCGCAAGTGCCCGAGGCGGGGAGCCTCCCACGTGAAGTTGGAAAAGCGCGGGAAAGATCCCGCACCCACCAGATGCTCCAGATGAATCACGCGCCTGGAATGCGCCAATGTCGCGGGACCGGAGACGTTAGGTCTGTTCGATTCGCCTGAACTGGCTGAACTAGTTCAGCAGTGCAAGAACTGGCGCATTCGATTCAACCGGAAATTGCACGACCGCTGCACTGGCGCGTTCGATTCATCCTAGTTCTGAACGAGTTCAGTCCCAGTTCCGGAAATGCTTGCACCGGCTCCGAAGCCAGTTCAGCGTTCGTGCAGTAGCAGACGACGAAAGCAGACGACGAAAGCAGACGACTCTTCTCTTTTTTGCTCGCTGTGCTCGGTCATTAAAGCATGTTTGTTATACACAACAACGTAGAAACGGAAGTCTTCCCACTTGTGGACGAAAATGGTGTGCCCGTAGTGGACGGAAGCGGGATGGTGTACGTTACCGAAGGTAGGAATAAGCTCGAATTAAATACGTTAAAAATCGTAAGAGGGCTGCGTCGGCTTGCTTACGCAGCCTTGCTTACGTTTCGTGAATGACTTGCTTAAGCCAGTCATTCACCTCGCGATTATACATCGATGTTTACAATGTTCGCATTCTATTCTTTAAGACGGAGAACGAGTTACGCTCGTCTTTGCCTCTGAGCCGGACGCAGACCCAACTGTCCTGCAGCCTGCGCGTCCACCCACAACGGACGTCGACGGGCAGCTGTGGAGTGCCGCGAAGACGAAGTTCTTTATCGGCTGTTATAAGGAACTAAAAGAGCGTCTGAGAGCAAAGGGGGGTTTCAGGTATGTCTTTGTCAGGATATATTTTATAATACATGCTAATACGTAGTAAACATCATGTTTAGGACCAAACGAGCCCTTTGGCAGCAGCTGGCCGACACCGTCGTCGGAGAGTTCGGCGGCGTTGTCACCGCTGACCAGGCCGAAAACAAATGGAAGTCCTTGGAGAGAGCGTACAAGAACGCCAAATCGAAAAACAACAAGTCGGGCCACTCTAGGGTGCATTTTGAATACGAGGAGTACGTACGTTCACTAATTTTTTTATATAGGTCATCACTTGTAAACGTGCTGTTTCTGTGGTTTAGCGAGCTTCATGACATCCTTGAGAAAGAGCACCATATTTCACCAACTGTGTTGTTGGCGCCGGGAAGAGTGCTTGAAAAGGAAGGAGACACCAGGTAAGTACTTAAGAAACGTATAATCAACGTAACATAAAAAAAAAAAAAAATGTTTCAGCGCCGAGGTTGAAACCTCCCGAGGGACAGAGGCAGGACCCTCCTCCCTTGCCTTAGGGGTGGCTCCGCCCTCAAACCAGCGTGCTCCGGCCGGTACACCGAGCAAGCGAAAGAGGGAAACCGTCCTGGGCTCGCTGCTCAAGGTGTTCGCCGACATGGAGGAGAGTCGCAAGAAACGACATAAGGACCGGATGGCTCTTCTCGAGCGCCTCGTGACTGCAATCGAAAAGAGCGCGCCGGCACAGTAGACGTGCTTCATGCACCTCAATGAACTTGATTACAGTTTCACTGTTTCGCAGGCCGTTTTATTTATTCTTTTGTTATTATTTTGACTGGTGCACAAATGTGCCGTACGAATAAATTCGTTCAAATTGTCTTGCTGATTTTGTTTGCCACTCCTCTGTAGTCCCACGATTCAATCTTAGTTTTTACAATTATTTCCGAGTTTTGCAGCATGTTTTTTTTTTACCGCCATATCTAGTTTTTTTGTTTTTTTTTTATTTTAGGTTTTGTTGATTGTTAGGTTGAAAATAGCTTTAGGAACAATGTTACGTTTTAGGAGTCACTGGCACTGACTACCTGTGCATGCCCGCATATATGTATTCTGGTATACGAACGTACTAGGATATTGGATCAAAATAATACTGTACGCAGAAATGAAGGAACGAAGTAACCTGTTACTTTGTTTAATCGTGTTTTCATGAAGTCGGTACGCTTCATTTTCCAAAGCTCAAGTACCATCTTTGTATGTTCACACACACGCACACACACACACACACAAAATAAAAAAAAGAATATTTTTGGAGGATCAGGTGTAGATATCGCTTCCTAACATTCGGTCTTAGCAATGGCCTCTCGGATCCGCTCAGAGAGACTCCTTGTGGCGTCGTCCGGTTGGATCGCGTGGTCGTCGTCGTTGGTGACTTGGTCAGGCGGGCGGGCGTTGTTCAGGTCATCGAAAAAGTCTCTCTCTGCATTACAGAGGTTGTGGAGAACGCAGGCGCCCATAACGACAAGGCAGCACTGTCTGATGCTGGCGCTGTCGACCAAGTACATTCTCCGAAATCGCTGCTTGAGCAGCCCGAAAGTATTTTCGATTGTCACTCTCTGTTGACCGTGCTTCGTGTTATACGTAGTCTTCCAGGACGGCAGGGCCGCTTTTGAAGACTTGAAGGGGGTCATGACGTATGGCAGCAGGGGATAAGCCGAATCCCCCAGCAGGTACCCACCCGCACACTTGGCTTCCGCGTCCTCGAAGATGGGGCTCTCCTTCAGGATGCGGGCGTCGTGCGCTGAACCGGGGAACCCGATGTAGACGTCGATGAATTGATTTTGATCATCGCAGATACCCTGCAGGACAATGGAATGAAACTTGCTCCGATTGTAGTAGGAGTTCGGAGACTCTGTTGGTCGCAGGATTTCTACATGGCATCCATCAATCGCCCCGATCGTTTTGTGGGGCCCTTTCCCCTTAGTCTTCCTCAGGAAGCCGGCTTGGCTCCTCCGACGTCTTTCCTGGTCAGGCCAGGTGATTATTTGTGCGCTGATACTGTTCAGAAAGTTCAGAACTCTTTCAATGCAGAGGTGAACGGACGACTCCGTTATGTCAAAGCGATCCGCAATCTGGTACATTGTGGCTCTCGTGCCTACGTAACTAAGCACAATCAGCAATGTCTTCTCCGCCGAAATCTGCGGTCGTCCACCAACGGAATCCGGGTAAAACGCCGAAGCTTCATATCGACCAGCCAGCTCCGCGTGTGTCTCTCTCGAAAGCCTGAACAAGCGCATAAATTCGAAATCGAAGTAGGTGTCGATCACCTTTTCGTAGTACAGGGGAACCCTGTTCCTGTCAGTCCGTGCCGAAACAATCGAGGCGAGGGCGATGATGTCGTCGAGCTCATCGTCGCTCTCGTCTTCGATGAGCGCTACTGCAGCGGCCAGTAAATTCTGACGGGACATCGTCATCTTGATCTCGCGAAGGTATCCAGGTACGTGGTCGATGAAATGTCTATGAAAGCGATCGCAGCACGAAATCAGACGATATAAAATGCAGACATGTTTCATTAGATGCTGCACGCACTTTGTAATGTAAAGAAACATACATGGAAAATATTTTTGTAAAAAAAAGTATTATAAAACTAACGCAAATATCCAAGCGCTAGCAGACAAAATTCCATGGCGACGCAGCCAGACGGCAAAAGCAGACGACGTCTTGCGCATCCGTTTTATCGGTACTCCGGAAGTCGATCACAGCGCCAGTCCTAACGCGGTGGCTGCACTGGTTCTGCGCCGCCGCTGCACGACTCCTGCACTCCTCTGAACTCGGACAGAACTAGTTCAGAACTTTCTAGCCGAATTGAACAGACCTGATGCTGTCTCCCTGCGCGCAGCGCGAATGCCTTCAAAGAGGAGAGCTGCTCACGTGCAAGGACAGGGAGGAGTGCGCGTGCCAATCAGCGCGGCCCTCGCGTCCGTTCGAAGCGCCAGTTTTGAGACGGCGGCCGGCGCAGTTGCGAAAACAAAACAAAACAAAACAAAAAAAAAAAAAAACGGATTTGGCGTTAGTGGCACGGACTTCGGTCTTTGTTCGCGCTGCTGTTCTGCTTGGGGAGGTTACAAGTTGCTGTGTTTGAATAAGAAAGTTTCCCGGTGCCTTGAGTGCAGCCTCTGCCGATGGTTCCAGTGGTTGGTCACGTCCTCCGCCTGAGTTCCACTCGCTTGTGGGCGGAATGGTTGCATCCCAGAACGGCGTGTTCGAAATTCGCTCCGTCCTCATTGCAGCGCGGGCACTGGCTGTCTCTGTCTCGGCGCCAGCGAGCCAGGTAAGCAGGCTCGACCTTGGATTCATTTCCATAATCAGGTGCATGTGAAACTGAACCTTTTTGCAACCCAATTTGGAAGAGCCATGCTATTAATACAACCGCCAGTGTATATATTCAGCTTCAGAGATCCTCTACCGCAATGGTTAACCATTATGGTAGAGTATCCTGCTGTTGTTGCCCCTTCCTGCCTTCCTAGTCTGTCGTCCGCTATGCAACGTAAAGGCTGAACCGGATGTAAGTGATTAAGCGAGTGACGAGAGTCAGCGACGAGCGGCGGAGATTTCCCACGGTCGCTTGTCGCATCGTTCGGTTTTTGGATTTCTAGAAATCGTCGCTCATCGCCTTGGTCACTTGCTACCGTCGCACTCATGCGGTTTGCCGCATGAATGCGCCAGTGACCGAACGACAGTGAAGCGGATCGTCGTCGCTTGTTTCGTGGCTCGTCAAATCGCTTACATGCGGTTTCTGTTTAATTGCCGCGAGACTGGCACCATATGTACGATTGGCACACGCTTCCATATTCCCTCTCCTACTGTTTATGATAGTGCATATTTTTTATTAGTGGCATTAGTTACATGCCGTTTTAGAACAGAGGGGGGCAAATAAATCTGTCATGGTTCTAATTACTTATGTTTATTCTTTTTTCAGATGCCTTGGAGTACTATGTTTGCCACTACCAGAACCCCGACACTCATGAAGATGTGGAGAATCTCGCCAACCGCCTGGGACACATGTATAATACCATGCCAGTTTTTTTTTTTTTGCATTGTACATATGTTTTTATGTTTATTTTGGCGGCCTGCAGTATGTATTATTTGTGAAAATAAATTGAATTTTATTAATTTACGACGTGTGTTGTCAGTATGACCAGTTAAACTGGTTTAACTGCATGGTGAATTTCTACTGTCTAGCCAAGCTTGGCTGACCACCCAGCCACTAACCTGGCCCATGCTGTATACACAATAAAGAGCCAAGCTTGGCGTACCACGGAGCTTCCCGCCATTTCGCTTGATGGCCCAGGCCATCAGGCGAAAATTTTCATTAGCCCCTGTCTCACTGAAATTAACTCTTTACAAAGTTTTAATTCGTCCCAAGTTAGAATATGCGGCTTCTGTCGGGGATCCCGGACTAGTCACTCTCGTATCTACATTGGAAGCCGTTCAGAACAGATCCGCTTGTTTCATCCTCAAAAACTATCACCACACCGCTAGCGTCACCTCTATGAAAACAACTCTCTCGTTACCACCTTTATCACTACGTCGTAAAATTTCTCGTCTTTCCCTATTCCATAAAATGTATCACCATAACTCTTTCCTGCGCTACAAAATAATTGCTCGGCCTGTCTATGTTTCCTCCCGCCTTGATCATGAACATAAGGTGGGCATTCCTAACTCTATCACAACCACGTTACATTCATATTTCGTTCCCCGTACATCCCAGGAGGGGAACTACCTTCCCCGGTCGATCGCCATTATCACAGACTCTGAGCTCTTTAAAAGTACAATAACTAATTACTTTATTACTGAGTGTGTCTAATATATATGATGTTATTTGCATTAACCTTCTCGTTGCTCTCCCCCTCTGTAATGCGTTCGGGCCCTGAGGGTATAATAAATGAAATGAAATGAAAGGTAGAGCCACGACGAATTATGGGACGTCAGTGTGTCTGGCTTGCCTTAGAAAACTTTCTTTGCCTAGTGGATAAAGAGTGGCAAGTGGTAGTAAGTGTGTGGAAGGAGAGAGGGAGTCCCCTTCCCTCCTTCCAAAATATATGTGTACCAACGTTACTAGATTACCTCAGTTGTGAAACTTCAGCTAAGGGGGCATTCCTCTCACTCCGTTCAGTCCACCTCCAGACAAAACAAAGCAAACAGCACGGCTTTCCTTTTCGTCTCCTCGCTGTTGTCTCCTTCTCTTAATGCCATGTGTTTGGGACATGGGGGCCCGATGAAAACAGCAGAGGCCTTCACCACTGACAGCATAGCGTGTGAGTGACTGTCCAGACCCGCGACCTAAGAACCAGCACAATTTTCCCGCCTTGCAAAGTTTGAATTTCAACGTTCATACATAATATTAAACACGCAAACTTTGCTTTAAAAAAATAAAAGAAAGAAAGCTTCGTTGTCTATATTTTACAGCTGGAGTAAGAGGTGGGGAATTTTTCAAAATAGTTCAAAAACGGCAACCGTGGATTTCCCGTGTCCTATACCGCCTCCAGAATGGTTCGCGAGTTCACTTCCGAGGTAGCTTGCTGAATGCAAAAACGCCGAGAGAGCCATAGAAGAGACTCGCAGCGAGCAAGATGATGGCAACTAGTAATCAGTCACATAAATAATGACTTACCGAGAAGGAGCCCGGGAAACCAGTGTAGAGACGGTGAACATACGGTGTTGGACGGATAAAATGCATGGCCGCCATTATTGCGCTTCTTTTGTGATTTCACCGCCTCTGAGTTAAGCTCTAAATATAGATCTAACGTTCTTTGAAAAGCAACGTTCGCGTGCCCAAATTCGGCTAAGTATGTATGCACAAAATTTTTCAAATTTCTTAGAGACGCAGCTTATACTTATTTCTTCCTGAGGAAAAGACAGTGAATGTACTGTTTCCCTGATGGAGTTACTCTTTTCACCTCTTATTTGTCAACGGAGTTGTCTTTTGCGCTTATCCCAAGCAAGCACCGTTAACGCAGAGCACCCGGAGTTGTGTCGGACCTCGTACGTTCCCTTCCAAGTCCGATATCTGTCCATGTAATGCAAGATGGTTCCAGATGGCGGGCATTGAACGAAGGAAGCAATATCAGTTCTCTCAAGGCATGCATCGATTCCCTCTAATGACGCCCTTTCTCCATGTTATTCTTTCTCATTGGAATGGCAGCGGTTGTAGAAGACGTCTTTGTTTGTGTAAGTGTTTGTCTTTTGCCACATTAGTCACGTTGTTTTTGTCGGCCCACTTGATGAAAGACCTCCCTTTTGTTTTAAAGCGTTACCGTCGCAAGGCGATCAAACACAAACAATACGCCTTATAGTTCAAAGTAATGGCGTGGTGTGTTTGTTTAGGGAAGAGCGGGGGGGGGGGGGGGGAGGGGGGGAGTTAGTCACTACCAATGGACTGCTGGTCCTTTGACCTTTCCTTTGAGATAATAAGTTTAGCGAGCAGATGTTTTTTGGTAGCCTGTGGTCTAACCTGCACAATGTAGTGGAGACTGACGACAGCGCGCCGGTAAGTAATGTTTATCAGAGCAAAACGGGCAGAGGAGGGGATCGAACTGTTGACCCATGGTTTCTCTAGCGCGATATTTCGCTCTTTGTGCTCCGCGCTGCGGTTCGCCAAAAAAATCAGCATCGATCCCTCCTGTCTATTAGGTTCCATTTAAGTATTTATTAAGGGCTGAGGAAAAAGCGATAGTTCTAGATGTGGGGTCTCCAAACTTCGACCTGCGAGCCAGATCTGGGCCCACGGACGGTCGCGGTCCTCTTAGTGAAGCTCTGACAGCGGCCCGCTGCTAAAAACACAAAAATAAGCGCGTGTAAAGAAAACAAAAAAAAAAACAGGGGAGGGGGGGGGGGGGCATGGGGAAGCGCCGCCGCGAAGCGCTTCAAAAGCGCGCACGCGAAGACATAAATATATTGAAAGAAAATCTGCATAAAATCTCAAAACGCGGGTTCACGCACCATAATATTCGTTGTTCGTTGTTCTCACCAGCATTGCCATTCGTAGGTCTCTGTTTCATGTATGTTTAACTATAATCTATCGCATAACCTTAGAATTAGCCTTAGTATTCTACCCTGTAATAATATGCAGTGGTTAACATGCGCTTCGATTTATGCCTTGTCAGCTCTCTGGGTGAAATTATTTGGTAAAGTCTTAACTAGGAACCTAAAGCATTTAAACATAATGATTATGTTGTTGTTTTTTTACCCTTTGTTCTTAAATGTTTTGCCCTAGTTTAAGCTTCTGTTTTCAAACGTTTATATATACGTATATGTTTAGTATTCCCTCATTTCTGTAATCTTTCTATTTTCTGAGCCCCGAGACTGCGACAGATCCACAATCCGGCCTCTTAGCCAAAACATTTGAAGACCTCTGTTCTAGATGTTTTTATGTGACTGCTATAAACTTAACTAATGTACTTCAAGCGACGGTCTGTCCACCAATTGATCTACTATTCCAATCGTGGTGTTACACACGCGCAAACACCGTATGCAAAAAAAAAAAAAGAGAAAAATCGAGTTTTTCGCAATATTGAGGGAAATTTAGTCATATCACCGACTTTTTATTTGTGTCGCTTTGCGCTGATGTTGCCCAAACTAACTTGGTACGCCTTTTGTGTCTCGAGGATGCGAACATCATCGTGCGTTGCGCCTCTGAAAATAAGCCCTGACCACAACTGCGCTCCCGAAGGAGCAATTCGCGTTTCCTGAAATCGTCCTCCCTAGCTTTGAAACCATACATTTTACATCACTCTTTTTCCTCCTCTGTACACACCTAGATACTTTTAATTAAAACTATACTGCGGCGCTTTTAGGTATCGTACTTGCGTGGGATAGTGGCGGGTGGCTTCCAAATATTCCACTTAGGTTAGCAGGGAAGACTGAGAGGAATGCGACTCTTTTCATGCTATATACGTTGGTGTTGTCTAACGGGCATAGAAATAAGTTTAATACTCCTAAATGTAGCGTGAAAGTTTCTTCACATAGCTGAATAGCACTTTACTCTAACGCTTCTAGAAATGTAAAAAAAAAATTGCAAGAACAAATTTGTGTTTTATTCCGCCTTCTCCCCAGAAAAAAATTAGATACATGCAACATTGCGCTAAAAATTGTATTCGTGAATTCTATAGAAATACTGGTCTTCATCGCTCATGGAGCCTTATTTACGTACTTTTTCTTCAATGAATTGTTTGTTGTTTGGGCAGGGGATTATGAGTGCAGTAATATTTTACGCAAAACAGAAAATGTGGGGCCCAAATGCAATATTTACCGAGATTAGATGATTCACCATTATTAAACGTTAATGTTAGTCTTTTCTACCACTTAGAACACTATTTGTTTATAAGGGAGAACTGAGACGTTCTTCCATGTCTCCCAACATATTGCTTTTCCCTTCCTTCCAAACTGCTTTGTACCTGGTGAGTTGCCAATTGTGGAAACATGTGATGGGTTAAGCTTAAAATAGCAGTAGTTAAAAGCAACATATTCACATATCTTCTAAATTTTATGTTACTACGGCCCTTCGGCAAACCATTCTAGTTCAAGAATCGAGCTAAGGAAATGCGTGCTACTTACATTTGAGTGTTAAAGTGGCAACGGCTGACTTAAATCGTGCACTCTACGCCAAGCAGGAACGCCATTACAGTGGAAAGTAACGCTAGGACGGCGTCATAGATCTAGTAGTTTATTAACATTTTGAAACTATTCACCGAACAAATACGTTGACTGACCCACTCATCCTACCGGCCCATTAATCACCCCTCTACGCTACACCAACTGAGTACTTTTTACCATTATACTATGGATGGTAATTCTTAAATGCTGAGAAAAATAAAAGAACATACGGGTGATGATTTGTTCGCGCTAACAGTGTTGCGAAATGCAAGTGCTTGTTCTCAGTCCCCTTTCCTCATTCATATTCTTCAATCCTAAGTGCGAGCGCGAGCAATTCCTTACGACGACATTTCAAACTCGCTTTCACCACGGGTGCTGCTGGTGCATTGTTATGCGGGTGAATTTTACTGGTAGGCACTTTCTTTTACAGGAATATGCGTTACAGTAAGTCGCTAAAAACTGGATACGTAACAAATTTAACTATTTTGTGTTGAAGGCCAACAAAATGTATTTTCGTCATAAATGTAAACTTTAACTTTATTGCAGAATAAATCCAAAGGAACCTCGGTTAAGTTCTATTACGCCAGTTTGTTATTACCTATGCAGACCTGTATTGTTACAAGTGGCCGAACTGCGGTTATAACGCCTATTGTTTCAATTCAAACGGTTTTGCTGGGAACCCCACCGCATTAAATTTTCACGGCGGCAGCTTGCGACTAGCGCCGCGGTGGGTTTCTAGCAGATGTGAAAAATTAAAGAGGAAAAACGGAAAGTTTTACCCGCGTTAACAGCATCGCTTGCAAATGAGAGAACGAAAATGTTGTCGTATACGACTCAGCTATTTGTGGAAATGTGCTCTCCAGTGGTTAAAGCCCGAAAAGCTATGAATGAATTATGTAACGCCGAGGTCGCGTCTGAACATTGGTCAGGTTGAAACTGCCAAAAGCTCAAAATTGTTTACTGTCGTATTATATTTATACTTCAAAACTTAGAATCTGGAGTTTGTACATGAAGGTATCAGGGCGGCCGAACAGCTCAATTATTAGTACTCCCTGTAAGGCATAATGCAGGATGCAGTCTCGCGAACTTAGAGAAATTTTAAGCCCGGTATTCGGCGCCCTATAAATAAGTGTTGAACTTTACAAACTCCTTTAGGCCAGACACCGAGGACTTTACACTTTGCTTGTTTAGTGAATGTCTCAGTTAAAAATAACCAAAGGAAACGTGGTAGCTCAGTTTTTTCGCAGCTTGCTATGGAAGGCGTGCAAATCTTAAGTTCTCTATATTTCAATGGACATTTTTTGTGTATAGACGCTGCCTTGTATTTAGGCCTAATGGTGTATACTTTCGCAATACTGTTAGCCCAAATCAGGACAGCGGTGGCTTTTCGCCTCTTGTGTGAAAGGGGAAACAGCAATTTTTACCGCTTTCTTTAATGTCTCAATTGAGCCATTTACAATAGTATCTGAGATAACTTTTTAATTCAAGAGGGGAAAAAAGGTAATATCTTATTCACGTTACAAGTGACGCACAGTATATGACTACGTGCTACTAGGGAGATGAATAAACACTTTGAAAACCGCGTTCCATGGCAAAAATGTCTAAGCTGACATTTCACTAATCATTAAAACTTTCATTTGGTATATCATAAATTAATAACGTAGCTGGAGTGAGCAATTTTGCAGACTTATATTTGTATGAATGTGTCGTGCTTGCACAAGCCATCATTTTTTTACGTTTGTATGCAATTTTACAAGCTTTCGGGGCGATGCACGCGCGAATCAGAGGAAGAGAATGCAAACGATTGCAAAATATATCTTTAAAAAGGAATCGCCAGAAAAGTTTGTTGAAGTTGGCGACCTTCTCGTGCAGTGGAGAGAGAGAGTAGAAGGAAACACAGAAGGACAAAGAGAAGAGTAGATGTGAAATCTTAGATTTCTCTATAGAAAACGGAACACCTATAGGTTCCATAAAGGAAGGTTTCTTCAGTGAACA
The DNA here is from genome assembly GCF_016920785.2 of Ixodes scapularis. Lineage (NCBI taxonomy): Eukaryota > Metazoa > Arthropoda > Arachnida > Ixodida > Ixodidae > Ixodes > Ixodes scapularis. The sequence goes on along the minus strand of NW_024609882.1, from coordinate 69,709,323 downwards.
GCAATCTATACTTCGTTTCATCACAAGTTCGGGCGCATTTAAAGAAAGGAACACTTGCCACCAGGAACACACAAACTAATAGCGCAAATTACTGGGCCCTCCCTCTGCATGCTTAGTTTTGCGCTGAAAGAACAGGTGCAGGAACATGACAAGTACCATGATTTTGCAAATTTTGATGCTATTTAATTGGTTCCTTCAGTTGGTAGCGTCGGCTGCAGAGCATGAACATCCGTATAAAATCAGAAGCAAGTAAGGCTTACGTTTTCTCGTGCTATAGACCTTTGCGAAAATCGCCTTCTGCTCGCTGTCATCTTTTTCTGCTTGGCTGCGGAACACCTTCTGAGCATGCGCTGTTGCTCTGTTGTGTGATATATCAGACGTTGTGCATCCGTCCACAGCTCAATGACTCAGCATCCTTCGCCCGGGTGATAAGCGACGGAAAGGTCTATAGACTCGTTAAACATAAGGTTGGGGCCGAAGTTTAGGGGCGTGCCAATTGGAAGCTCGCGACGATGACGCCGCGCTTTTGAATCATAAGTCCAATTGACGACCTTCGCAAACTTTCGGCTCTAGCTTTCTTTCTTTTCTTTATTAATGCTGTTAACCTCTTTTGAAATTGTTGCAGGAGTGTATCAAACACAGGTTGCACTTGCTGCGATAACTTGAAACAAAAAATCTAAACGTTAGTAGTATATACAACATCAGGTGGCAAACTATTGCAGTCAATAATTGTTCGAGAAAAGAAGGCGTATTTTTATAACTATATGGTTTATTGACGTTAAAGCAAGTAGGCATGCGAGCGGGCTAAGGATATATATAGTAATCCTGGAGCTAAGGGACAAGAAGGGACGTACAGACACAAAACTCCAAACACAGCTAATGAATTACTTTTGAGACCACCTCCTTAAATATGCTCACAAACCCACAAAAAGACACACGCTGTCCAAGGTAACACACCCGTGGCAGGTAAGAACCAAGACCAGCGAACAAATGACCCCGACGACTGACAAGAGGACACTATATATACTCCGTCTCATCCTACGATGAACTAAAGCCCAATGCTACAGGCCGCCAGGTCCGATCACGAGCCTGTTAGAAACCACGTGGTATATTTGCTCCGTCGTACGCAGTATCAGTGCGCCAAGACGCGTCCTGTGGAGGCCAGTTTTTCGTCTGCTTATCGAGCCCTCGCGGCGGCACCGTCTGCTTGCTATTACTGAAGACTACTATAGGGATTTAATACCGTCTTGAAGCGATGTGGCAAAGAGAACCCGGGATCAAAACCCGTGTCCATTAAGAAATGAAGATAAGGCGGACAGAGTGTTCGACAGGGGCGCATGTACGTACCGCGGGTGGAAGGGAGATGCAAATGTACGCACGTTTGACGTACAAAAAAGTTTGATTAGATTGGATTGTTATGACTAAGACGAAACGGCACTACGTCAGTGATGCCTGTGCGTAACTTCTTCAAACAGTTGACATGTTACGAAATATGGCAAGAATGTTTATGAAACTAAATACCATGTACCTGTATTTCACCAATATAAAATAGCGCGATATCATAACAGAGAACAATATGCGTTAGATTAGTGCTCCTCCTAGTCTGCGTATTGGAAGTTTTCTCGTGCACTCTTTCGCAATGCGTGTGCAAGCATTTATGAGGTGGTGCTCCGCCCGCCAGACCTCGGGCCCCAATCCATCGTAGGGTGAAACGAAATAAAGTTTCTACGGGCACTAGAAAGCCCCGAATACCCCACGCACTCTCTAGAGACAAGCCACCAACACAATGGAGCCAACAAGGTAAGCACTTCAGGTGCTTAACTTGTTGGTTCCTTTGTGTTGGTCGCTTGCCTTTAGAGAGTGCGTGGGTTTTCTGGGGCTCTCCTGTGTCCCTACAAAGTGGTGTCCTCTTGTCAGTCGTTGGAGTCCTTTGTTCTCGTGTCTTGCTTCTTACCTGCCCCGGGTGTTTGACCTCGGGCAGCGTGTGTGTTTGGTTCTCTTGCTCATGGTTCTTACCTGCCACGGGTGTGCGACATTGGGCACCGATTGTGTTCTTGTGGTTTTATGGGCCTATTTAATGAGGTGTTGTGAAAAATCGATTTTTAGTTGTGTTCGGAGTTTCATGTCTGTCCGCCACTTTTTGCCCCCTAGCTCCAGGGTTACTATGTCTATGGTTTTATTGTTCTGCTGTGAAAATGCGTAGCAGACCTGGGGCGGCAAAGTGTAATATAATCATCTTTGTCTATTTCAAGCTCGTCGTTAACGATACGGTAGAAAAATTTTAGACAATTCATTATCCTTCTTTCCTCTAGGGTTTCCAGGGCCGCCTTAGTACAATGTTCTGTCGGGGACACATAAGAGGAATACATATGGCACACAAAACAGACCGCTAATCTCTAAATTTTCCTGAGTTCTGAAAGACAACGTGAGGTGTGGGGATCACAGATGACACTTGAATATTCTAACATTGGCCTAACCAGAGATTATATAATAATAACATTGTCTCGAGGGAGTCATGTTCTATATACGAGCGAAGAAAACCCAACTTACTCAACGCTCTACACTATATGTTACTAACATGTGTGGTACACCTTAAGTTGAATGATATAGTCAAACCCAAACAGATATGTGAGCAAACCCTAAGAAGGCTACGGTTGCCAATAGAATAATCAGAAAGTAAACAAATGTTATTGTCAGTAACAGACATACAACAGTCTTTCATAAATACAGTGACATTTCCCAGTTTGCACACCATATAGACAATCTGTCTAGCGAGGAGTATAAGATTTCAAAGTCTGCGAGACATTTAATTCCCTTAAAAACAACACTATCACCTGCAAACAATTGTATCTTGGCTGGGATTTCTTAAACAATATAATTACCAAATATCAAGAACAATAGAGGCCCGAGAACTGATTCCTGTGGGACACCAGATGTCACGAGTGTAGTACTGGAACACGCGCAATCAAATTGTACAATTACTGTCTCATAGAAAGATAACTTTCTAGCCACTTCAAAATATTAATATTATTATTTAAGACAACAGCCAATTATGTTAGTATCTACTCATGTGGAACGCGGTCGCACGCTTTTGAAACGTCTGTGGCGGTGTCGCGGGATTTGTGCCGGGGTAGCGCTGCAGTCAAGAAAAAGGACGAGGGCTTGGGGCATGAGCTCGGACCGGGTGGAAAGAGAGGCGCGAGCTAGTCGGAGCTCGGCGCCGGACGAGCCAGTTTGCACGCAGTTCGCAGGCACGGTAGAGTAAATGTGTGTTGTTGTTGTTGTTTTTTCTCATATCTGCCTCGTTGGTCCATCTTGCGGGCGAGGAGTGGCACCGAAACCCAGCAAGTCCAAGTGTACTACGTCAGTTTGCCCTCGAGTATTAATTACCGACGGGAACTGATGCACTGCTTCGGTTAGTCGGAGGCTGGTAGACACTTTTTGGCAAGAACCATTTTGAGCCTTAGTAAAATAGCCATTCTTCTCGAGATATGCATGTATGTGTTTAAATAGAACATACTCCATACCTTTACTACAACTAATGAGCAAGGAAATAGCTCTTTAATAGGAAACAACCATTGAGTCACCGGATTTTAGAGTGGGAACCATTTTTGCTGTTTTCTATCTTGAATGTACAGCGCAAGTTTCTAGCGACTTTCTGAATATTACAGTCAAATGCTTAGTGCTCCATTTCGCATATCTTTTCAGAAAATCGTTCGGAATTCCGTCCGACCCAACTGCCTTTTCAACGTTAATATTCAATATATATTTTGGAATACCTTCCTTCGAAATTGTAATATCTCGCAAACGGTTCCGAGTGCAATGGCTGTCCTCTCGAATTGCATCAAATATCAGACTGTGATCATTGTCTAAACTGAAAACGGGCGTGAAATATTTATTAAAAGCGTCAATGATATAACAGGCGTCATCCACAGTTTCATTATCAATATTCAACTCGCTTACTTTTGGTTTAGAATACAATATAAAGCGCCAAAACTTCTCAGGCGAGGATTTGAGAAAGGAGGGCATTATTACATTAAATAATTAATGTTTTGCTTCTTTAATTGGGTTCTTAAGCTTGTGGTTGAATTGGCCAACGAGGTTTTCGTCTTTCGTTTGTTTGCGAAGTCTCAAAACTCTACGGCGCATTTGAATATTTTTTTCTAATTATCCGCGGATTTTTCTTTTCTTTTCAAACTTCACTTTTTTTTTGGCACAGATTTTTAAACGCAGTCAAAAACAGTATTTTCAAAGAACTGCCAGTAAAAGAACTATTGACGTCGATCTCATATGTGTTGTCAGCACTGAAAAAGTCACTAAAAGAGAACAATAGAGCGTCAATAATAGCGACGCCATTGGCCTTACAGAAGTTGAGATATTTTTTGCGTCGCAGAGGGTATAATTTTTGGAAAAAGTAAGCAATAAAATTTGATAACCTGATATTCCCTCAATCACGTCAATCCTTAATATTCTATCATGTAAATTTTGGGTAAGGAAAATTAAATCGGAGTTTCGAGTCTCTTTCTTCGAATAATCTTGTGGGAGCGCGTACAATTTGAGTCAGATCATAATAGAAGGCTAGCTCCAGTAAAGCCTGCGAAAAATGATATGCTGACCACGAGCTTTTCCAATCTATATTAGGCAGATTAGAATGCCCAACAAAAAATAATTCTAGATATTGCATGTACTTACATTTTCGGAGAGATAGTCATTTATTTTCCCAAAATCATTGACATTGCTAGGTGGTCTCTGAAGCGCACCGACGATAAGAGATATGTAAAAAAATGCTGACACAAATCCACAAAATCTCAACACCACTGATATTTTGCATTCGGTTATATGTAAGTTTTCTTTCAAGACAATAGCCACACCCCCACCTCGGGTATCTCTGTCCTTCCCTATCATTTTATAGCCTTGAAGAATAATTTCCGAATCAGCTACTTCAGTATTTAGCCACTTTTCCGTGACGGCTGTGATATGTGTGTCACGCGTCAGCAAAACATGCTCAAATTTAATAACCTTATTCATTACACTTGTTACGTTCAAGCTCGAAAATGGGATAGACTTCGTGGGCTCCTGCCTGGACTGTCATGTCTGCGGCGACGGTCTGGGACGAGTTAGTGCTACACGTGCCTGTTTGTAACTGTGCAGGACAAATAGTGTTTTATTTATTTTTAGCTTGTTATAAATTAGACTGACCTAAACACCTTTCTCTATATTTTGTTCAGAGCTGTCCCACAACTGCTTGCGAATGTTTCGAAAACGTACAGAGAAATCTTCTGAAGCAAAAATTGTTGGTCCCTTCAGCTTAGGGTAGTTTTTGAGAACTGACAACTTCTCCGAAAAATTAAGGAACTTAACCATTACTGGCCTTGTTTCGCCTCACGACTACGACGCGCCGCTTTTGTATCCCAAATACAATTGACGCCTTTCCCAAACTTTCGGCGCTAACTTTGTGTTTGCCGAGTATAGAACTCCCTGTACTCTTTCAATCGAGTACGAAGGAGTTGGTAAACAAAGGCGTGGAACATTTTATTGGTCCTGGCAGGTTTAATATTTTGTTTCAGAATATACGCAAGATACTTCTCAGGGGGTGACATATAAATTGACTTAAAATTTAATACCAGTGTATATCTACCACACTCTAAATTTATACTGCTCAATAACCAGTTTTATTTTTTGTTGGTACTTGCAATTGAGTACAGTTAGGATTCGTCCACAGTAAAAGAAAATAGGAAACTTGAAGTGAGTTGGTGGGCGCGTATTGTGCTCTAGCTAAGTTCACACTTTAACAATCGGGATCGTGCAAAAAATAGTAAAATGTATTAACTTTAAGAATGTACACCAAAAACTGATCCTCTGCAATTGCATTAATGAATGAACATAAACCACGCATTTCTTTATTTATTTATTGTAACAATATTACTAAGCAGATAGAGGGCTGGTGCAGAAGCGGTCTAAAACAAACCAATGCGCTGAGAAAGAGAGCAAAAGGAGGAGACGCGCGTGTGCAGGAATGTCAGAACGCCGAGCTCCGATTGAAATGATTAGTGCGTGGACCTAAAGCTCGCAGGCTTTGCCTCCGCTGAAGTAGACAACGTTAGAACTCGGAACGCCGCCGTCCGGCGTCTGGCTTTCGAATGCAAACGTGTTCGACGAGTGCATTATAAAAAAGGCGGCTGGCTTTAGGCCTACCCAGCAATCATTTGAATGAGATCTCGTTGTTCTGACGTCCCCACCTGTTCTCTACTCCGCCTCTTTCTCAGTTTGTCGGTGCATACCTTTTGTAATAAATGAATACGCAAAAAGAGAGGAGCAATTCAGCTGACAGGTTATTATGATAAAAAAATCTTGCTTGAGTGATCCAAATTTTATTATTTAAATTACCTTTATGTTTAAATGTTGATTGAAGAACAATTTAAATTAACATGAGTTACCCATTGCTCTCGTGTGCGAGACTCGTGTGAGAGTCCTACATGAAATGTCCAACAGGCTGGCTGTCATAATAGATAGCACGCTAGTAATGCATTAGCATTAGAACGGTCATTTGGACGGAAACCCGGCGGTGTTTTTGGTTTGTCAGCTCCGGAGAGAGAGGGAGAAGGAGGGAAAAGGGTAGCGCGTGAGAAGCTCCCATTGTTCTGAAGCGCTGACGTCAGCACGCATCAACCTCTCTCTCTCTCTGGCGCTGACAAACTGACAGACACCGCTGTGTTTTCGTCAAAACGAGCCCTCTCGTTTTCGTCGTAGCAGCTTCGCACAGCCGGCGCGGAGCCAGAGAGGAGGAGGCGCCGCGGCGTGGTGGATTACCGGCGTGCTCAGCTGCCGCTCTGCCGTCGCCAGTTGTTCCTCGCCCTGGGTTTGCGTAGTAGCGGTGCGTGGGCTGTGATGTGCATGTGTAGTCAAAACAATGGTTGCGATTTGCTCTACGAGTGATACGCATACGTTTATTTTAACGAGTTGTATGAATGTGGCTCTTTGCACGAGTGATACGCATGACCGTTTCCAAGGTCATCGATGCACTCTGACAGCGAGAGTACAGAAAAAGGGTGAGAACATTACAGGAAGATTCATTGATTGTTCATAAAGAATCCGTTAGCGTGACCTTTGGAAAAAGCCAGACACGCCCCCCTTGAAGAAATGTCAGCACCGACTCCGTAACGAGGCCGAAAAGAAGCAGCGAAAAATAGAGAAGGCAAAAGAAAAAAGCTAAAAGAGAAAAGTTATGGTATCAGCGTTAGTGTTTCTCAAAAGGGGACGTATGCCGCGTTTTCGAAGGTCATGCTGACGCATTCTCTATGAATCCACCAATGGATTTTCCTGTAGTCTTTATATTTTGGGAACATCTACAACATTTTGTAGCCCTATATTCTACCTTCAGAAGCACGTTTTGTGCTCTCCCAAGCTTTCTCCTTACATGTTATCGTTCTGTGGTTGACCACTGTTGTCCTGATTGCATTACACCCAAAATAACGTGAATTATCAATAAATTGCAATAATTTATACAATACTTAGTTAATTTAAATCCTTGCTCAGCCGACTCTACGAGGACATTGTGTGTTCTGCTATTGCGTTTACGACTAACCCAAGCGCTGTAGGTTTGCGGTAGCTCTGCGTGTTCCACACAGCTTGTGGGTGGAGCCAAAGTGGCAGTCTTTAATTGGGTAATGACGACGACACGCCTGCGCTACGTAGAGCAATCAACGCTAGCGCAAACGCACATCATTTGTTTTTGCTCCTACGCCCCTCGAAACACTAAAACTCTCAATACGGCTTGCACATCCTTGCGCTCCTCGCGCATCTCGTCCGTCGGTTTACAAACCAAAAGCGGGCACTCACTTTTGTTTATCCCCGACCCCAACCAACAATAACACGAGCTTGGCTGCCTCGTCATCGCGCATTCTCTGCGTTCGTGTTCGCTGTGCTGCGCTCTGATGTGCGTGCCCCTCCTTTCGTTCTCACGCGCCGAAGACGTATTGTGGCACACTTGCTCGGCCGTATTAGGACCGAACAAGCAATTTCCAAAAGTGCAACGTCTTGGGGCCTTAAACTCGTCAAACATAAGGTTGAAGCCAGTAGTGCGCGGAGCGCCCCGATTGGACGCTGGTTTTAAAAGCGCAAAGTCATCGTCGTAATAGTACAATCGACGCGCTCCTTGAAGTTCGCCCCGAACTTTGTGTCTGACGAGTTTAGAGCCCTTGGTGTTCGCTTTGTAATTGGACATGTTTTATCATCGCTAAATCAATCATCTACGGGGAAGGGCCGGTGATCTGCGCTTTAAGAAGTGTTTTCGTGGTTGTACGTTCGCGTGCCATCGACGGCGCTCCGACATATGACGAAACGAAGTCCCACTCTTCCCTCAAGCTTCAAAAGGATATTCAAAATGTTTTGCAAAAAAGCTTGGAGGACACTTAAGCTTCGCCTTTAAGAGTGGAACCCGACAGCGTCATCGGGTCCCGTTCGCGCCGCGTTCTCAATCGCTTCTCATGGCCTTTTTGCCGACGAGCAAGAAGTGCGGCGGACATGTCATAGTAAATTGCCTGTCTGGCTTGCAACCTAAGGGTCATGGGTTCGGATCCCTCCTAAAATTCTTCAATGTTCTTTTCACGACAAATTAATTACTTAATAAAGTGAAATTGTTTGAGACCTGCGCCGACTTTTCATTCACATTAAATGTCATGTTTATTAATCACTTTCATTCCACGCGTGACGTCACATTTCACGTGAGCGTTGTGGGTTGTTTGAAATTATCGCGCGAGGTCATAAGGATGTGACGTCATGAACCTATAGTCCAATCAGGAGTTTCCCGTCACAACGCCGCCGGAACCGGCCATTCTGACACAAAAACGTCTTAACGCTGTTGCGTCAAAAAAAAAAAAATTCGGTGGAGACACTTAAGACTGCTTACATGTAGGAATGCGAAAGCATTCCTACCCGCAGCGCATTCCTACATTCAGCGCGACACGTCTTCCTTTCGCGCACGACGCTCCGGCGGTGACATGACGCTCCCCACTGCGCAAGCGTGGCGACCCCGCCGGCTTCACCACGGCTTCCGTGACAAAGCATTACGTTGCTGTGCTTTTCTTTGTGTTTTATTACTAAGGCGCGTCCGCTTTTAACTTGAGCTCACCCGCTTGCTTCCGGGACGTAATCATTTGCGTTGGAGCGCTTTTTTTTATTGGCATTTGGAATCTAGGTGCCGTTTCGCTCAGCTAATGGAAATTTAGGTGCCGTTTCGCTCAGCCAATGAGAATTTAGGTGCCGTTTTGGTCAGCCAATAGGAGCTTGGGTGTCGTTTTTCGCTGCTACAGGCCACGATAACGCCGGCTTCACTAAGATAACGCCGGCTTCGCTCCATGGGGCCGGTAATGCTTGCGCATCAATATACGGATGACCGCGTGGAATTTCTTGAATACCCGAAAGGGACATCCCTATTCTCCGTTTAACATCACGTCATACCGCAACCGACTCTACGATCCAATGGAGCCACTCAAGTACCGCCAAAAGTGCATTGTCTTGGCGTTTGTTGTCTGTCAGTTTTCTATCTCTGTATGTGCCGATAGAAAAAGAACGCAGGATTACGGCGTCGTTGTGTACGTTGTGGGTATAGTTAGTGATAGTCAACGCACAAAGCGAGAAGCGCAGTTAAGATGCACTTTCAACGCTGATTGATGGCCTAATCGGATCGTGTATGCATGGACTGAGGTCAGACAAAGTAATACGGCATATATCTACATTTTACTTCTCATCTGGATGCCTCACAAAACCGCAGTGCAGAAGTTCCTTTTTGGGAGCAAGCAACATATAGAGAATTGTAATATAATGTTGCTTTTTTAACATCGTGTACAAAGAACAAGCAAGTAAATTTAATAACAAGAGACATTGGCTTCGGTGGTCAAAAGAATCTTTAGCAAACCAGGGCCCGTTTGCTCGAAGCCGTTTAACTTTGACCGCGTTTAAAAGTTAACCGCCCTTCCCTACTAGGTAGCTACAAGTACCTATCCAAGTTTGACGAGGGCTGGATGAGCGATAGCTCTGAGTTTTATTATTAGGTGGTAGCTGGTGTCACCTACTGGCTGTAGCGAATATAAGTGGCTTCCATGGAAAGGTTCCCGAAATGGGGGGACCCAAAAAATGCGCGCTGCCTGGTTTGCGCGACGCAGCGTGGCATACATTTGAGCTTAAGAAACAATTTTTATTGCTCGTGGTACAAATAACCGGCAAAGTAAAACTAAATTAACCCTTGTTTGGAAATTTTCTAAAAATTTGGCTATATGAAGTGAAGACAAGCCTCGGTTGAAATTTCCTTCCGAGTTCGAAAGAGGACGACGAAGGTGAGCCCTAGAAACGATGAGAAAGAAGTGAGCAGTGAAAGGCGAGCGGTACACCGGCAGTATGGTTGGCCAGCATGTAAGAACTGTATATAACACCGTCATAAATTGAAAAACCTGTAATTCGGCTCCACTGAAAATTGACCTATTAGTAAATTACCCGAACATTGAGAAGTACGCTGGAAGTGTAATTAATTCTACGATCCCCGCGCGCTGGCCTTCCAATTATAAAAGATTTGAAGTAAATAATCATAATAAATCTTAGACGAACGCGCGTGCACGGCAAAATTTGCTCTAGGTTTTTTTGCTTCCGAACAGTTATTACTGCAGACGCCAGCAGGTACAGCGCGTGTAACTACACTCGTAGCATGTACCTCGGTGCTTTTGAAATTTAGCAAAAGGTCTATGGGAACGCTCTCTGCTTTTGGCCGTGTTCCAAAATTTACTCGATTCTACTCCAGGGTAAGTGTTTTGTACCTTGGCGTTCTAAAACCTACCCGCGTCCAACGTGTTTCCAATTAGTGTTGTCATGTCGCACGACCCGCCGGAGTAACTCGGATCTATTTAGGTAAGATTTGGAACACAGCCTTTGTGTGCTATCAATTCCCGGCCGATTGAGTCAAGGCAATCCACTTTCCAAAGACGTTGCCATGCCGACAACTATCGCCTTTATTTAGGCTTAGGAGTGGCCAGAGTCGAAAGTCTATCTAAAAAATGCGGCAAGGTCATTGCTCATGATTTGCGTTTTAAGTGAGGTAAGGTAACGCGAAAACCTCGTGCACCATTCACTGCTGACCAACGCGCCCGCTACTGCAGCTGCTACGATGTATTAGTTCCAAAGCGAGCGGCGCTCACTCACCGGGGCACCGCCATGTTTCCCCACCGTCCTTACTCTGCCGATCACGTGACCCGAAATTCCCCATCGTAGGGAAATCCGGTTAACCGCGGTTAGTTAACGAGCTTCGAGCAAACGGGCCCAGGGGTCAGTGCAAATGAATAACGCAGAAAGATAACAAATAAACTTGTGAACATAAGACAAATGAAACAAATTAGTGTACAAATGCAGCACGTCACGACGTAGAACGTTTGTCTGACTTATTTACAAACATTTTATTTTAATATTATATGCTTTCTTATCAGTGTGTACCAGTTCGAGCATAAGCCCACATCTTATATTTGTATTCAGCTGCACATTTGGCAATACAGCAATCCTACCTTGACCATTAAGTTGATGCGGAACAAAACAAAACTTTTTACGACATCAGTGTTTAATAAAACGAACTCTCAAAATAACATTTTATACACCTACGTGTATAAAACTTCCCTTTGCTTTAAAAATATTCAGTTTCGTTTGCAGAGAACACTGGATCATAATGAGCTCGAGTCTGTCAAAAAGTACGCCTTTTGCTCATGCATGCTTCAAGAGTTGTTTAGTACTTGTAGGCTATTGCATAATCGCTCACTGACAAGTCCGACGTGAATTTTCAAGAAACAGGGCTACGCTACTGGCACTCTAGGTTCCGCCAGGAAGAAGGCAGACTGGATCTGCATGGCTTCAATTGGCTTTGATAACCCTGGATAGGTCCTTGCGAAGATTACAAGACGGGGGGGGGGGCTATATTCGACAGATGTTTCCTCTCTCCTAAAAAGGAAGGGAAGTGACGGAAGTGACGATATCGCGTCTGATTAGCTAGAGGCACAAATGACGAAAGAGGGAACTTTCGTCATTTGAGGCTCAAACCAATCAGACGCGATATCGTCACTTCCATCACTTCCGTTTCTTTTTAGGAGAGAGGAAACATTTGACGAAGATGGCCTCCTGGTCCCTAGTTCCGCTGCACGCATAAAATAAATCCCTTCGCATGTTTTTTTTTTTTTTTGAGCGATGTGAAATACTCAAATCAATGACAATGTGAGAACGGCTGGGAGGAGTTTCATTGGTCCTGCGTCCAGTGCCCGCTTTCTACCTTCCATAACGCCTCGGTGTCTTGTTCAGCTCGAGAGCGCGCGTGCAGTCAAAGCATGGCAGAAACATTGCCTCCTCTATTAGCGGCGAGATGTTTTGGTGGCGTCTCCTATGGTTCCCTCTCGTGACGTCATTTCCTTGCAAAGAGCAAGCTTGATGGTGTTTGCAACTTGCATGGTAGAAGCATGAAATCATTGCGCTCACAAAGCAGCAGTGCCAACACCACCAAAATTAAAGTTCTCGTTTTCCTCTTATTACCGTCGATAAGAAATCCTTTCCTGACGCCACAGTCAGCATTCGGCCAATCGGGGCAAGCCGACCACAGTGACGCATTCGATCGAGCACGTCGCCAATAGTCACAAAGCCGGGTAGTTCGACGACGGAGCCATAGAGTGCCCAGTCGCAGATTTGGAGCGCGAGGATCTGGTAGCACAGATCATCAAAGAGCCATTTCTCGGGGAACCTGGACGTGTACGAACAGCTTTTGCAGTGGCGAGGACCCGAAGCACGCCTGTTCGCTCGGGAGAAGTGTGTTTCGGCGTCTCGCCGCAGCGGGGCGACAGTCACGTGGCTCTTCTCTTATCCGTTGTCTGCCGCTCCACCTTTTCCATTTCGATGGCCGCCTCTCGTGGCGATCTGCCAGGCTTTGTCAGTATATAGGAGGCTATGGCAGAAAGCACGACGCACTTGCTAGAGACAGAGCGTTCGCAAGACACGCCTTGCCGTTCTCATCTTGTCAATGATTATAAGTAATTTTCAACCAGAATAACTGGTTTATCGTTGCATGCACGCTGGTCAATTACAGTTCGTTGCCATGAGTTTTCGACGATTCTGCACAGATAAATGCTCGGTGGCGATAAGCAGAGGCAACGAACACGAGGCTGGTGACTAGCTCGGCCTTTATAGATACTTTTTTTTTTTCCTTATAAACACAAGCCGTCTCTGGGAACGCAGGATACTTCCGGTCGCTCCATTTTAGCAGACCTTGCCAGCTTGTTAATGTCAAATATCTTTCGAATTTCACCAAGTACCTCTATGACCGATCCTTGAGCTAACTCCTAGCGAACTGGTCATGAACTATTTCATAAACGTTATAAAAGGCAGTGCTACTGTGGGGATTGTTTGTGGTTTAGTTTGACGCAGAGTTCGGGGGGACGTAAATTGCCAAAACCGAATAAACCGATCAAACCAGCCAGTTTTTCTACGCCACCGCTGCCGCAATGCATCGATGGAACTTTAGTCTTTCTCCGCGTGCGACAATCTCGGTGGAGCTCTGCGCGTGCAGGGCACGAACAGTCTCGTGCACTGCCGAATGCCTCCTGTTACAGTGTTCTAGAGGGTGTAGTGGCAAGAGCGGCGCCCGCTTACAATGAAGCGCGTGAAGACGGTCGACGTAGATACCGCGAGTGGCGCTGGAGTTCTGTGCCCTAGGAGAATTAATGGCACGTGTGCGATGAACGAAGAAGACGACGAGGTTGACGCGGTAGGCTTCTTCAAAATGTAGCACCGTAGGATTTCTTTCGCAGCTATTAAGCCTGCAGCCCAAGTGATAGCGTTGCTGAACGATGTGTCAGTACTGGGGGGAGTCGATATTAATTAAATAATCTCCCTCAAAACACGCGAATATTTCAAGTAGAGGAAGCACACACTCTAGAGGCATTGGTCCAAAGGCAGAACTACAATTAACTATACTTCGTTTCACCTTATGTTGTACCGCAGCGAAGGCTAGAAGCGCGAGCTCATAGCGTTGGCAGCTGCTCTTAATTCACGAGAGCTTATCCGCCGAGATGTGCCCCAGAGCAAGGAGCTCACGCTTGTAGCCTTTCCTGCGGTACATCATAAGGTGAAGCAGAGTGTACAGAACAACATTAGCAGTTGTTTCGCACCGCAAAAAGCTCCAGTCAAACCACAGTAGTAAGCGCCGAACAGCGCTGATGATGGGGCTGACGGGGGCGCGCTCCTACGGCACAGAACAGCAGCGCCATGGTGTCGTCTACACGCAAAATCTTCACAAAGCGGCCGCCGCTCTTGCCACTACAACCCCCTCTAGAACACTGTACTCCTGTGAACTAAAGTTATGGCTGCCTCGCGCATGCGCCAAACGCTTGGTGAGATCGGCCTATTCTTCCGCCGCTTTTAAAAAAGAAGATATGTTTAAAATTCTGACACAATTGCGATAATTCACGGACTAAAATATATCGCTTGCAAGCATTAAAATGCCTCACTGGTCATCCAAGTAGAAAGTTATGCTGATAAAGATTAAATTGCAGAGGACGTTTAACTTCGAGGTTTTGTTAATTGAAAGATCTTAATTCCTTTTACTATCACGCCGTAACTTTGTTCACTCCTGTATGGAGAGAGGTACTGTTTTCTGATGGCGTCCATGGTGGAGCGAAAAGGAATTGGTCATTAATAAATAAGAAAAAAACGGCTGTCGAATGTTTTTGACTTTATCACTTGCTATACCAGGTACCAGAGGAGCGTGAAAAGATACCACTGTCGAGTGCGTCTGTACGGTGAACAGGTGTGCCTGCTTCTTGCCACAGCCCGGCCTCTGACTAAAAGTACAGTAAGTATACAAAAAGACTACTGCCTTTGTATCTACCCAATGCCCCCCTCCAATCAAAGCGAGTAAAGTTGTTGTCTGCTCCTGGAAAAGAGGGATCACTGGTAACAAGGTTACCAGTGATCCTGTAGGATCAGAGAAGCATGTCAAGCCCTCTTTCTGCGTCTTGTGCACGCCCCGGCTTTGCCCACGCCTCCCATTGACCAAACTCACTCTATACACGGCTCTGGGTCAGGCGTCCGGACACCGAACGTTGCGCCGTCTGCTAGTCCTACCAGTGGCTGTCTTACCTTTTTCAGACTTTCTGAAAATTCATTTTTTTTATTTACGCGAGAGGACTTAGCTCTTAATAAAAAGAAGATTAGATGTGCGTCTCGACGGGAAGGTTTCCTTTGGCCTGCAGCGGAAGCACTCGAGAAAGCTGTCCGCAGATGTGCTTGCACATCACGCAACGTCCACACGCTAGCTCGCATGTCTGGGGCAGTAGACCGCATTCGTAAACTGCGATACGTTTTGGGACTGCGTAGAAACATCGTACAAGACTGGTAAAGGTACACGAAGCTATAAATATTCAAACAAAGTTAAAATCCAGCAGAGTTTTAAAAAGAAATACATATGCGAAGGCAAAATTTGGCATGAGGCTCTTCGTAAACTAACTTTTTCTCTTGCCTGAAACGGCCGAGTTACTTTTACAAACATACTTTTAAGTGCCTGGATGGGTTTAAATGTAAAAAAAAAACCTTACTTTTTATATAAGCAACGAAATATCGCAACTTTTTACTTTGGAAGTCTTATTTTAAGTTAGAAACTATCATGATTTTTTTTTTATTATTTAGAGGTTCACGTTTTGAAATTAGCCATGTAGGCTATTTACTTATAACCCTGAAATTCCCATCGCTATGCTGATATTCCATTAAACTATATTTTTCGGGCTAAGGCTCCTTTTGTAACATTTCGGAACAACAACAAAATATTTTTGAGGAGTGTAGTGTTAGTTAAGAAAAAAATCAAACAAAGTCTGGTGCGAAGGAAATGGTTATGCTGTTCTCGCATATGGTATTATCTCCTTAAAAGATCAAATGCCTCTTTCGCATTACGCGTGCTGTTCAACAGCGTCTTGCGACTAGGAATTTTGTTTTTACTACTTGTAATGTTTAATGCACTATTTTTTTTTCAAGCCAAGACAAACCAATCATACTTAATTGGATTTACACTTTTATATCAACCGCTTATAATTAATTTTTGTAAATGATAATACTTATTTTTCTAATCAAGTAAACTCGGGTGTCCCACAATGTGCGGTGATTGGTCCACTACTAATTTTTATTTATATTAAGTGACTTGTTACTGAACATATCTTCTTTTATCTTCCTCTTTGCCTATCACTTTATGATGTCCTAAAATGTCACTGATATACCTAATACAAATATGTGCCAATCTGATCTTAGTTGAATATCATATTGTTACCCATGCCGATCTATGAGGATGAGAAGTGTTTAATTTTTGTGTCATGCCTATCATATTAGCAACATACCTCTCGCTCCGTTCTCGGTCTACAAATATTCTGGTGCTCATTAAACGCCTAGATTTGTGTTTTCTTTTAATACAGTATCTATCAATATGAAACACCCACCCGGAGTGCGTGGCCGAGACGGTGACTGGTGGGGGCTAATCCAGTGACGTCAGTGTGGCCGTGGGCACATTGAGCCGTGTGGACAACTTGATAAAGCAGCCTAACAGAATCAGCGCGCACTGACGAAGCCCCTGGGCGTCCCACGGAGGAATATGGAATTTCCCAAAAAGCACGAGTGGCGCCCCAAGGAAGCGCCATCTCGGACACGCGCTCCGAGATTTTTTTTTAATATTTCAGAAGAAAACTATCATGGCCGTGGGACTCCATTTCGCTCGAGGCTCAAGACTGGCCATCGTTCCATCTTCTGCAACTATTACACAAACTAATCATTATTTCGTTCCATACATTTTCCCTCATTCACCGTTGCCATAACGTTGGTATTTTCAAATTGGAAACGGCATATTTTTTATGTTATTTTATAACCCGAGCGTCTATTGATTGCAACTATCTCCTCTCTTCAATTCCTAACAGAACTGATACTCTTGTATGTGCACTTTGCAATGTTTTTTTTAAAGCTTTTTCTCTATCAAATATATTATTTTGATGATAGTTTAATTACATAAATGAGTTAACGAATTAAATAAATATTATTTTAACAATTATTATGTGACTTAATTCTTTCTTCGCAAGTTTATTTATTTGTCGAGACGGAGCGTTAAAAAAAAGGAGTACCACAGAAAAAAAAAGAAGGGATGAGAACCTCACAAATGCACTTTACTCCGTGTTCCATCTGGTGTGGATGGATCTCGGCTCCTTCACCACACACTTTAAACGAATAGTTGTCTGTTTTGAGCACTAGTTAGTTAAAGTAAAAAAAGTCTTTTGCCTGATTCCCTTAACGTACCTTCGGCTATCGGTGTTGGGTTTCTTATTTTCTTTCTTAACAACAAGCGATGTGTATGGAACTTAGAGGCCCCTTTGTCTATGTTCCTTTAACTTCCATTGTAGTTGAGGTGAGACAGATCAACATATTTTCTAATTTCACTGCTGAGACGACTTTTGCCCTCTTCGTTTGTATGTTATCTTCGTTTTGTTTTAATTGACAAAACGCGGTCAATAAAAGGTGCCTCAGTTCGCGGCTCTAAACACTGAAAGAGTGAGAACCGCAGGCCCCATCTTTCGAAACCCCGACCTCTAGCACACGCTCCGCGACTTCCGATGCACTTCGGCTGCGCGTGCGTACTGGAGGTGCACGAGAAGCCGAAACGATCCTTATGATAGGAAGCTCGCGCTGGAGGCGGGAATAGCTGAATCTCCTCCGAGCTCTACACTCCCAAATCCTGGCAGTTTGACGACGGAGCCATAAAGTGCCCGGTCGCAGATTTGGAGAGCGAGGATCTGGTAGCACAGAGCATCAAAGATCTATTTATCGGAAAACCTGGACGCTGCAGCGCACAGCTCTTGCAGCGCGCGAGGACCCGGAACACACTTGTTCACTTTGGAAAAGTGGGTTTCAGCGTCTCGCCGCAGCGGGGCCCCAGTCAAGTGGCTCTCCTCTCATCCGTTGTCTGACGCTCCACTTTTTCCACATCGGCGGCCGCTTCTCGTGTCAATCTGCCAGGCTTTGTCAGTATATAGGAGGCTATGCTCCGAGCCATTCTTACCATGTCAGTGACCATCAGCGCGGCTGGTGAACAAAAATGTAACATTGGGTAGCTCCTCCTACCGGACAATTGGACACGAGCGATGCACCGCGTTTCGATAGCCCACTCGGACATTCGAGATAGAGATTTGGGGTCCAATGACCGCGAACACGGCGCCCTTCAGAATTGCGAATAGTTCGCATATGATAACGCGACCCTGTCCAACCATGTCTCACTGCCCTTCTGTGATTGGTGACTAATGCACGAACTCAACTCTGTTAAGTCATGCCGCGGTTTGAACGTTTAAAGGTTAGTATTCATGTGTTCGGTTCGTCCGAGGACGGGAATGTGTGCCGTGAAAAGTAAAAACCAGACGCCGTCGGACCACAATTGCTTGGGCGGGAAGCACTTTGGGTTGAATTCACGGATACTTTTGGTGATCAGAGTTATTTTTTTTTTGTTCCAACATGAACGCTGGGAAACCGCCAAGAGTTACGGGCCACCTGCGGTCTACGTTCAGTGCGTTTACAAGCTCAAACTTCCACCTGATCGTTCGAACCGTCCTCTGCTCTTCAGAACATTTCTTCTTGTCGTCTGCTCTTTAAGATAATACTGTCCCGTAGACCAAACGTTTGCCCGGTTATTGCGATAAGAAGTAAGTGCACGCCCCAAAAGACTTTTAAGTTTGAAGGTTGATTGGGGTAAGCAGGCTTGGTGTAAAGAGTCGGCACAAGGAGATGTTGATCAGTGTTACCGGTGGCCATTACCTACTTGTTATGCCTGATTCGCTTGGTCCGATTCTGCTTGCGATTTTCAGCATTGACGTCCGCAATCCCAGCTACGGTTTCCGCTTGATCAGCCCGAGCGACGTAGCGACTGAAAATTGCGAGCGAAATCTCATCATGCGAATCAGGCTTTAGCGCCCATTCTTCGGCGCCAACGCGGAATGAATCACCGCATCTCACAATATTTATGCAAAGCTTTGCGGTGTAACTAGCCTCGGTAATTTCGCTGAGGCAACTCATGTTAGTCAGACATTGGCAGGAAGACGTAGAATCAACAATTCAACCGCGAAACAAAGCACGGGGACTCACACCGACGCCGACAACATCCTATTTCAATTGTTTGTCTATAAGTGACGGCGAGCTTCTTGCCCACACTCCATGGCGCATGCGCGGCGCCATTGCACCCGCTAGGGACGCTCCAGTTTGTTTGTAAACATGAGTTGGCCTACACAAAGACGACGGATCCTGTGGCTAGTACCCGAAACTGTCGCGACAGGCTCGCGCGTCTGTGTGCACAGAACGGCTAATATTAGCCGACTCTGGCGGCCTGATCACCAGGCTGTCAGAGTAGCTTCATAACATACTGGCAGAGGCATGCCTGGCTTGAATTGCCGGATTAACTTTGTTTGTATATAAAAAAAGTTGGGCTTGGCTTTTATAAAAAAAAAGGTGCCTATCCTTGTGCAGAATATAGGGCCGATCCATGAACTTTAAATTTTGCTCCCTTTACGCAATCTTTGAACCATCAGTGCCTTCCGAGGTCTGACTAAAAAGACAGTATCCTGTCCAAATGGCCGTTGACGGAATTGGAACGTCAGGGCGAGTCTTTTAAGCGTCCGGCCTCCAGCACGCACTCGCTGACTTTTGTCGTGCTTTGAAAACGTGTTCGAGCTCGAGGTGCGCGAGACTTCAATGCACAATCGAAGAAAGTAAGCTCACGCTGGACGCAGAACAAATGAAGCTTTTTGCTGCCGTCTTACCTTGTGTAAAAACTTTACTGTAATTTCGTCCGATTGACGTCACTAAATTTAAATTTAGCAATAAAGCTTGCTTGAGCTATTATATATTATCATTACTGTTAATTTATCTGTTCGCTTTTAAACAGTAAACCGTCGTGATTTTTCTTAGTTTTCGTGTTCGGCTCTACGCAATAATGGTTCGTCAAAAAGAAAGACGGGTAAAATTCCAAGTCGAAGAGTGTCCCCCGAAACAAAAGAGACACTGACATAAGCCCTCCTCTAGGCGACACGCTTCTCCTTCCCATAGAAGACTTTTCCTTCACCTTACTTTTCTTTCGCTCCCCGTCAATTTGCATAACAAGCACGCCTCGTTCGCTATCTCATTTGACTCTTCGTCACTGCGCCCTTATTCTCGCCACGGAATGCGTCGCAGAGGCACCCCCAAGCAATGCCTCCGCGTTCTTTTCTCTGGGCTTCATCGCGACGCGCCTGAATGGCAAGCCTAATTCCGGGAGAACGCGGCGACGATAAAGGGGAAATAAGGGCGCTTCGCTTACTACACCAGGTGGAGCGCAGCGAAAGCGACGAGCATGCCCCGGCCAATGAGCAACGCGTACGCCGTCACCTGACGTTCCGTCCCTCTATAGGGCATATCAGAGCAGGATCGCGGGGTGGAGTACGAGCGTTTGATTGGCTCCCCGAAATAACCTCGGTACGAGCTTATGCCGAGCGGAGCCGAAACCGCTCCGCGTCTCAAAGTTAGCTCCGGGGCTCGCGTCGCAGGCTCGCTGTACTCTTTCTTCTTGTTTTGTAGTAGCCCGTCGTCGTTTTGTGAGTCATTTTTTTTTTCTTTTCAATAAGAAAAGGCTTGTGACTCGTCAACGTTGTTTGAAACGAGGTTTAGGAATTCTTAGTAAAGTTCCGGTGCCTCCTTTGTGCCTACTTTACATTGAGGTTTATACATTTCTCTATTATTTTATATCGGTGGAAGGTTCTAGAGCGGTGGCAAAAAACATGCTTACTTGCACGTCGGATAGTGTTAAATGGTCAGGGTGAATTTCATTTGAATGTTTAATCATTATCGCAAAGCAGCATCAGCGGCTAAATGACTTCTATTTCCGAAGATTCGCAAATCGAAATCAAAGAAAAAACGTTGTTACATGTTTTGGAACTTCGGAAAAAAATCTAAATCTCCAGGTTTTTTGTTGTTTTTTTTTGTGAATATTGACCCCGTAAGTGACTACGTCACAACATGGCGTCTGGGTCCAAACAAACAGTTTCTAGGGACGCTGCTATGGGCTAATGCGTGGAGACTTCAAATGAGGCTAGATTTTTGCTTACAAGTAATCAAGTATTTTTTGTAAGCAACCAAACTTCTTGATATCTAATTATGAAAATGTTCTTGTCGTCTCAGTGTTGTATTGCAATGATAAAAGCCATTTCTAAAGTATTACACTCCGCTTCGCTTTGGTAGCAGACGACACGATAGAATTGCTGGCCTCTGTTGCAGCGGGCGTCTTCATTGAATTGCGTCGGTAAACGAGCGACAAAAACAAGTGTATCGCTATAGCCGTAGAGGCCTCCGCAGTGTGCGTTCTTTTTTTTTTTTTTCTGTGAAGAATCCAGCTTAGTTTAGAGGGTCGAAAATGCCGTAAAATCAAACCACGTCATGCAGATCACTTACGACGACGACCTGAAGTGCATTACCGGCGCAGTGCAGGCCAGCATGAGAAACAAATCGTACGCCATTGAGGTAGGTCGTTTGTTATTATTATTATTGGGGTTGCCAGGTTGTTACAGAATTACATTTCTATCACGATTGCGCAGTATTTGGCTTTTTTAATTTTTTTCGTGTACATCGAATTTCGCGAATGTGCTATTTTGGTGAAGATCTCCGTCGAACCCGCGATGCCAGTACAATCTGTAATATGCACACCTTATGTTTTTATCCAGTTTTTTCGCGCTTTGGGGCCTTGCAAAAATCTGAAGAAATTGCAAGAATCTTTCTCCTCACTTTGGTTACAACCAGGTATGAAGCACCTTCCCATAGCGCAAGTCCGCAAACAAGATTTGGGATCTCAACCGATCGCCTGAAGTGCTTTTCTCACGGGTGCAATGCGATCTTTTAGCAGAAGATCATCTCGATTGACGTCCGGACTTTTGATAAATCTGATTTTGCGTCGCACCCCACTAAGAATTCTTATAACTGTCTGAAACTCATTATATTTCAAACAAATTCAATATCAGCATATCGTCTTTATTCACACGATTCAGCCGCCGGCGCCGGTTTGGCCGGCGGTCGTGTGGCAGACAGCATACTACTTGAATTCGTCGACTGCTGCAGCCATCTTGAGGACCGGAAGTTGCAGTCGTAAATATTTCAAAAAACAAGCGATTACCGGCACACTTCTGTCGAAACATATATGACATTCAAGCTTCCAATACCTGTGATTTTTAGAAGTTTAAAACCTACTCCTGAATTCTGAACGGTTGGGGTTTCGTAGCGAAACCACGCCACCTATATTTGTCCATAACAACGACCCTAGCAACGGTTTGTTTGGACCCTTGACGTCACATTGATGGGGTCAGCTGTCTTGCTATTATGTTTATGACAATAGGAAAAGGTTAATCAATAATTTGTCATAAGAATATCAAGCGTCATCCGCAGAGGAGTGCTCACTCGATGAAAACAAAATACTATTAATTACCGCCATGTAGTAATTCAACTTTAGTCCTCTATTGTCTGCTGTAGTATGGAACTGACATCTAGGAAAAACGTAGGAAGTGGCGACTTCCGTGCATTTCATCATCCTTTAGCAGCCAATGAGATTGACCAATTAATTTTTTAATGATTGCCAGGCAAATGAGTATGTTGTCAGGAGACTGTTCAATTAATATTTTGCTACGGAGTTACGTATTTGTATATTAAGGCGAGAAAAAAAAAAAACGAAATCAACTCCTCGAAACTGAAATCCAAATGTGAGCACGGAAGCTCATGGCCGCGACATGTGGGCGACGTGTAACGAGGGGGACGGAGAAAATTAGAGGAGGAGAGAGTTGCCGGAAATCACGTGGCTACATCCGACCGCCTTTTATTTTCTCCTCTTTTCCGGCGAGTGAAGCAGAGGACGATGACGACGGGGAAGTCGCGTGAGCTGCTTTTCGTGTGATTGTTTCGCAGTTAGATCCTTTCCGCTCGGTTTTCTGCGGTTGATGATTGATTGGCCGGTACCGCCACCCACAGTTCCGAAGTAGCGGCCCCACTCCCGCCCCAAGCTTCGGCCGTCGTGCGCCGCCATCCCGTCGTCCAGGTCGTGGCTGTACGTCGCCATATTGATAAAGCCGTGTGCACGTGCTTTCTGTCATTTGTGCAACATTTTAGAGCGCCCATTTCCGTGTTGGGCGTCGAGTCCGTCGGCGTAACCGCGTTCATGGCATTATGATACGCCCCGCTAAATTTAGCAGAAAAATTTCCCCGCCAAATTTAGCGTGGAAAATTTCGATGAATTTTCCTCTAAATTTAGCGGTAAATTTGAGCTTTGAACTAAGACCCAATCGTGAAAATTTTAGTGTGGCGGAAAATGACCATGAGTGATAATTTTGTAACTACTAAAGCATTAAAATGTGATGCCCACCAATGCCTTATGGATGTAAGATGCAAAAAACAAAAATTGAGTATGCCGTGTTTGCGCTAAGAGTGCCGTGCACGCTTCTGAAAATGTTGCTGTGCCTACAATGACCGTGATATAGGTTTTCCTATATATATTTTCTATGGCATAAAGATACAGTGCTTGTTAGGTGTCCCTTTGATATATAATAAACAGCCACCGCACTAATTCCGTCAAATGTTGACTTAGTTCGCCTGCAGTGTTCTCAAAAATGCGGGTTGTTTTTGCAGTTCATAGTAATTGCACAATGTAAGATATTTATGAATTCAACTTAAAGTTAACAAGCGCCGGTGGTTCCGCAAAGTTACCGCTATTCAAGCCCCGAGGTTTAGACAGAACCACACTGAGTTTTCAACTTGTGAGGAAAAAACGTTTTACTATATAATCCAAACGTATTTTAAATATACTCCATCAATAATTTACTTGGTATTTTCGTGTTTCTTTGGTGTAACACACAATTTGAATAAACTCACTTCTTCATGTCAATGAGAATTGTTAAAATCCTTCTTACAAGCAGGGAAGTTTTATTCTGCCTTCTTTTAGTGTCTAAGCTTACGAATATTCTTTATTAAGCTAGGTCGCTCTACACCCTGGGAGCACCCTAGAGAAACGCCTGACTCGGCGCAAGCTTGGCAATCCCAGGGGCCGAACTTTGGCCAAACAGGGTTTTGCTCCAAGGCGTTGGTTAGTGCCAGAGTAATTTGTATTGACGTTTACATCGGTTTTCTCTGACTCGCCGCATAATTGTTAAAGAGCCAGAATTGAGTCAAACATTACACAAATGAACCGAAAAACTATCCGCGAAGGCTAGATCAGACACTTGTTTCACAACTTTGAACCTAAGTTGCCTCATAACTAACCGAACAAGAAGAAGTGAAGCCTTTCTCTGACTCTAGTATGGTGGTTTAGGACCACGGATGGTGCCAGATGACAGTCAAACTACTAAACTCGGCGACAACTTTTCTTGGCAATGCAGTGGAAGTTGACGAGAACCCGCGCATAGCCTTATCCAGTGCTCAAAATGGGACAGGGGTCACGTGTCTGCAACCTCCACTGCATTGCCAAGAAAAGTTGTCGCCGAGTATAGCAATCAAGCCGGCGCTGTACTTGTTTGACGAATAGAGGCCAAGTTTCCCAGACTCGGGAAAACGGAGACCAAGTTCTGCTCTAGCTTTCACCCTTCTGTCTTTCTAGATAAAAAAAAAAAAATTTTACCCGAATAACCGCGCTACCTGGGCACGAGTGGCATGCAGCGAACAGCACCACAAACACTGAAACATCCTTCTTTGTCTAGCATACTGCCTCGCACAACATAAGCTTAAGGTAATTCTAGGCATTGAGCATGACAAACACAAATTTTCTTGCGAAGGTGAACTATAAAAGAAGCTTTACTTTGACAAGAAGCAGCAAAGTTGCCAGAACGCGGGAACCCTAGAAGTTTTCTAAGTGGAATAAATCGACATCCTGCGTCTGACCCAACAGCCAGATAAAGTGGCGGTTGCGTACAACGTCGATCGGAGTGGGTGTTTCTCGTTTTGCTTTTTTTTGAGTGACCTCGCTCTTTCCTAAATTTGTTTGTTTCGAGTTTTTTCTAATTTAGATAAAATACCAATTAGTGTTTATTCATTTCTTTGGTGAGCTGTAAATTTTAGCGTGGTATTTATGAGAAAGAAAAAAAGCAGAGCGCGATTTCTGCTGCTCCGAAAATTCATGTGTGTTTTGTGTGTATATTTGTTTCAGGCGTGTTGCCGTCAAGAATATTTCAAGAAGGGATAACTGTACTATCGATGCTTGTACTAGATTTACTTCGTTCCACCTTAGGTCTAGACTCAGCCCACGCTACAAGCTGATGAAACCGATCAGGCAGCGTCGAAATCTCACCATCATGGTGATCGTCATGTTTCTGGACTGTTTCTATCGTCTCTGAACCAATCATAAACAGAAGAGGCTAATCGACTTGCGTTTTTGACGCTGTTTGATTGGTCCCATTACCTTATAGTGTCGCCTGCGCCTGGATTTAAGCTGAAATGAAGCATAGGCGCAGGTTTACCTAAAAGATATCGTTCCTAATAACATTAATTCATCTGCTGTCTTCGTTAAGAGAAACGTTTAGGGCAAAAGATAACAACTCGTATCATCTTTGTATAGCGGTTTTTTATGGCGTCTTCTGCACTGATAAATACATCCATAGATAACCATTGTATGTGTTTCTAGCAACGTTTGGCGTAGGTTTAGCTATGCCACGTTTTTTATCGGCATATATTTGACGACATACAATCCTACGTGATCTCAAACTATGTAATATGTCCAGAGAAGGCAACCGCCATTTTTCATGATGTCCAAAGTTATGTATACGTTTCGTAGACTATCGTTTTTTGTTTATACAATTTTGGAGATGAAAGAAAATTTTTAATGATAATTAATACTTGCCATACGTGAATTAAAAGAAGCTAAATTTAAAAAGACAGCAATTCTGACAAAATCCGGACACCTTTTAAGCTTGGTTGCATCATCTGTCCAGTGAAGAACATTGAATATGAGGTCATCACTCTAATATCCCTTGATTTATTTTGATCGAAGCATCCGAGAGATATTGGAAGAAAAACAGGGGCTTCGTTAACACCGATGTTTAGGGAAGATGTTTTTTTTTTCAAGCGTATAAACAATGAAGACGCAGACCGTTTTTTTTTTTTTTTTTTCAGCAGTATATGTGCCTTTATTGTCAGATCCCACCCATATATCAAAAGTGTTCCGGTGGTTGCAACCGATAACGTCGAAAAAACCGTCGCGTCGTCCTGTCGTATGTGTAGCAATCCTGTCTTTTGGTGATAGAAGTCCCGGCAAAAAGTACGGACGAACGCGAATGTCGCTGTCTTCGCCAAGTGCCAACTCCTCGATGATGAAGCTTCCTTGGTCTGTCAAGCTGTCGAGTGTCCTGCAGCAGAAAAAAACATCTACAACATCAACCACCGATGCTGAGACATCGCCAGGGTTGCGGCTGCCGACATGACACTTCTATGATGTTTTCAGGCGGATATGAAGGAACAATTTTTGACGACATATGTACAGTAAACAAACCAATCGAAATCGCCTTCCATGCACTATAGCATCAGTGTACCAGAGGAAGAGAGAGAGAGAGAAGAAATAACCTAACAAATATTGAAGTGAAAATAGTAGTAACACGCGTGCATGCTTACCTGCGAGTGCTCTGGATTTGACTGAAGCTGGTTGGCGCATTAGCCACTGCTGCGGAGGCACAACTAAGCTATGCAGCTACTGCAACGTAGAGGTTGTTTTGCATAAAGGGTGGTACTGTATTACGAGCCGGGTGTGTAGTGCCTGCTAATATCATGTGACTAGCTTATCACTACATCGTAAGTTGAGATATCGGCAATTGAAAGGCGGAGATAAATGGGCACGCCAAAAGAAAATAACGCTGCGACATTCAACATAACGTTGAAAAAAATATTCACGCACTCCGGCCTTGCTGCGGAGTCCTCATCATTCCGTTCCTGAATTGTTTTTTAAAAACCGGTCATTGCCCGAGCCCTCAGCTTCTGTAGATATGGCTTAGTGTTGGCGCGCCTTGTGTTAAAATGGCCGCGCAGGGGGAGGTTATGGGACATAAGGACAAAAGGTAAGGGCGCAAACGAGCTGGTGGTGGTTAAACATTTCGACAAAAACCCCGAGACTGGGACAAAACACACTTTAGTGTGTTTTGCACTTTATGCACTTTAGTCCTTCTACTTAGCTTTTGTTTTTGTATAAACTTTTCAGTTTTATTGTAATGCTTGTTTTTGTTGTACTGCTTGTGGCACGGGTTTTCCCAATTCTCCCTCTTTTTTCTTTCGTCTCTTTTGTTTGTGAAGGTTTCTCCCTCTCTTTCCTTCGTCTCTTTTGATTTGTGTAGGATTTGACGCCTATATAAGCACCCTTCGTTGTCAAATAAAATTCAGCTGTGTTTAAGACTTTGTGTTTGTCCGTCCCTTTTTGTCTCAGTCTCGGGGTTTTTGTCGAAATGGTTATGGGGCATGTAGTCACGCCAGCGAAAAAAAAAATGAAAAGTTCTAAGGCTGCGTTGAGACACTGTTCTCTTACGGCGTTTTTAAAGCCAATGTCGCAGTTATTGAGACTATGGGCAGCGTCTTCACTCTCAATATTTGATGCTGCTTATTTTAAAATTGCCATTACAACTCGTCTTGATGTTTCTTAGCCATTGTTTCTCTTTTTGTCTTGTTTTTTTTTGTTATACTCATATATTTTTCGGCGTTAAAACCTTTTTCATCTCTTTAATTGCCTCCAGGCCCTCTGAGAGAAAAAAAGTAATACAATTGAAACCAAATTAAGAAATAGCTTCAGCTGCTGCAGTGGCTACTTTGCAGACATTTGGTTTCGATTTGTGTTTTAATACACATTGCATGAATTATTGCTCTCTAGTTCAACCATGATTATATTTCATTTTCTCGCCATCTTGACACAAAATATTGTACCGAGGAGAAAATTACATTGGAAAATTAAGAATGAGTACCTAATACACCCTGCTGTGTGTCGCAGGCTTTTGTAATTGTACTCATACTAATCTATTGCTTGTCAATGTCAATGAACGTTGAGGCACACAATAGTGTGTACAGTCGTTTGTTTATTAATCGAGTAGCGTGATTGCTCGTTAATAGGGACACCTCTGTTCCCCCGAAAAAGCGTTACTAATATGAATTATCCATAATAACGAGACAAGATGCCAGTATTTACTCAGTTCATACCCACGAAAAAAATGTTTTTTTACGTGAAACGTTTTTTTGTCTCTTCAGGGGGTCGCCAGGTTTAGTGAACCTAAATATCGACCGCGAAGCTCGACACTGTTTGGCTGGTAGGAAGGTCACGTGATGAACGCCGATGGCTGATTCCGATGAGTATCTCAGGTTCTGGGAAACCGCAAGTCTTTTAAACCCGACTAGCGCCAGCATCTTTATTCCAGAAACTACTATCAAGTTTATATGCCACATGTTAAGTTATCTGATGAAGAGCGCGGTGAGCGTATATGCCGGGCTCCGCAACGATTCGAAGAGATACTGGAACGTTTCACCTTTAAAAAAACTGCCCAGCAGTTTGGTACAGATTTTTATAAAGACGTTTTCAGATTATCGGGACTTGTACTGAAGAGACATACCTGTAATGCTACACATTAAAAAAATCATCAAAGCATCGTGAGCTTTATCGTCATCACTTTGCTTTTGTAAGCACTCTGTATTTTCAGCAGTACAAGCGTGGTCTCGCCTGCAACTTTTACCGCTCATTGACACTGGAAGCGGATCCGCGTTCGCAAAGCGGTTGCGAACGCGGCGCTATAAAGATCCAGTACAATTGCACGCGCACTCGATGATATAAAGTGCGCGTGCAATTGCACTGAATCTTCATACAACAGCGTTCGCAACCGCTTTGCGAACGCGGATCCGCTTCCAGTGTCAATGAGCGGTTACAAGCGATAGTAATAAAAAAGAAATATCTATATTATACCTTTTTTAGGAAATGTCACTATGAATACACTTTAAAACGCTAAGCGAGTGCCCCTAAAGGCGCGCGAGACAACACGCTATATATTGCGATCCCGAAGGTAGCTCAAAATATGACGATGCTAAGAAAACGTTCTGTCTCATCGAAAAATTTTGCTTGCACTGGAACTTTCAGAAAGAAAACTGTTGTGCTTAGTTTTACAGTGCAGAATAAATATATGGTTCAGAATGTGTCTTCAGCCACCCCATGTACCCTATTCCATCGGCGCACTTTTATTATTGGCCATAACGAAAATTCCAGAGATTATTCCTGTCAACACTTTCTAGATATGCATCTTATTTGGTAGTTTCGTTGTTCTCCCAGATCACCACAGCGATTGGTTGTCGTCGGGCTCTGCGCTAAAGTACACGCGCGAGTGCTTGTTGGAGTCGACACTAAATTTGATTTTTGCTCAGCGCACCCCGACCCAAGTAAAAAAAAAAGGTATATATATATATATATATACATGTGTGTATTGTCGATCTTATTCACCTTTTTTGGCGTTTCAGTTCTACCAATGTTGAGGTCATTGACATCACCATATAAATTGCAAATGCCACTAAGTTTTAAAAAAAAAATTGGTTAACTTAGTGACAATAAAGCATAATACATTTAACCTTGTGCGGAGTCTCACTTTAACTGAGATTTCGTTCTTTACAAAAACCTACATCTTCTACTCCAGTTCTAGACCTGCGTGCGTCTTTAAGCTAATCGGCATGAAACGTCGGCTAGTTATTGCGCCTATGTACCAAGGAACATAACATCGATAGAGAGAAAAAAAAACATTATTTATAGTATTAATTCATCATGCAGCAATCCTCTGTTTTTTTTATTAAATTTCCCAAATTGAAACTACATTTGTTTCGCACCGGCACCTTTATAAAACAATCAAGTGAAACAAATTGAATGATAACTAAATTAAGCTGCAGGAACGCGCATCCTAATGAACCATGTTGGGGAAAGGGGGGGGGGTGGTCAAATGTCATCAACGTCCGAGTACCTGTTCCGATTAAACTTCCGATAACCCTCGCTAATGATATTTCTGGGTGCGTCGGCCTTCCGGGCCCAGGCTGTAAATCAGTCTTGATAAGGAAGTATGTGTTTTTACTTGCTTGTTCTTATCTTCCATGCACAACTTTACCCTCTTCCGAACTTCGCTAAGACAGAATGTCAACAAAATTATAAAACATTAGCCACCTCTATTGAATAGAAAGCCGCAGAACAGACGAGCTTTGAAAGGAACAGTGTTCTGCTTCCGCTTTTTAATAATCCTCCAGCACTCTTTATATGCAAATATATAAAATTTGGCGGATATCAACTTAGTAGGTACGGCGCACTGAGCCGCGTTATTTGTGGCGGTAGTTAGGCTCACATAACAAAGATAAGCTCCCGAAGTGTAAAACCTTGTCGGCTTTGCTTGTTATGAATAGAGAAGAACAAACGCACTGCAGGACCTTGACATTTTTTTTTTGTTATTTCTGCATTTAATCTCTGAAAATTCGATGATTTTTCCGTATTGAAGAAAACGTATATGCAAGTTGTGTAACATTCATGCAGGCTTTTCTTTCTTTTCAGCATCTACTAATATCTCTAAGAAACAAACATCCTGTTTTGACACTTTTTTTATTTTGATACAGATTTCAAAATATTACGTGCTTTAGAAACTGCGAGAAGCTCGATATTTTTTTTTTAAAGAAAAGTTTAGTCTTCGGTTACAAATACAATTATGTAGAAAATATGTTGACCAATCTTTTTTTTAGAATCGATCGCTCAAATGTTTGGTAGTTTAATGTTTCGGATTTTGTCAGGTATTCTCATTAAAGTTCTCAAGGACAAATTTACAAATAAACTAACAAACGAAAACTGCAATGACAAGATTAATGTGTCGTGTTTTGTTTTTTCGGTGAAAAATATTATGGGACAGTTGGGCTTAGAGTCAAACAAAATAGAATTTTAAATATGTGGAAACATTCAATATTTATTTCTATGTTTTACCGTGTACCACATCTTGGTTTTACTGGCATAACATTAGATGTTTCAAGTGGTTATGGCTGACTGGCATAAAAAAACATAATTATAATATTCATGCAGTTTTATACAATGGCATTTTACTGCAGGGGCACATATCTTTTTCAGTCAATTTCGTGTCGCTAGCTTTTGCTTGAAATAAACCACCTTCAATTTTTTTTTTTTTTTTTTTTGAAAATCAGGCGAGGATTACTGGTTTACATGCATCGAACTACCGACAGCGCGCACGAAAGCTTCTTCGTAACTCGATGATTTGTTAAACAGCGATGAAGACTCAGAAATGAAGAACTCGCTTTGCCATTAATATGTAAACCGGGACTGTAATTGCTCATTCCTATACAAACACAAGTTGCCCTCGTTTTTGTGCACCAATTAATCCGACAGGGTGATAATTGTTTTTAGATTTTTTTTTATGTTATACTGGGAGGGAAGCAGTTTTAATAAGTTTCCCTGGCACCATTCATCCATTCAGTCATTCTTTCATTCAATTGATTGTTTTCAGTGCTCATGAACAGTCGTTCCCTTGCCACGTCGATGTGCTTCCTCAGCATACACACTGGCGTTTCCCTACACCCGTAACTCTCATTGGCTAATTCTTTGTCAACGTTCGACATAAGCGGCTGCTCACGCAGTCGACCCTGCGAGAAGTCGACGTCGTCCAGCGAATGGGAAATTTGTAAGGCTTTTTAACGGAACCCAGTAATCCCAGACATTTTACTGTCCGTCCGTCCCTGCATTTTTGCCACTAAACTAAACTGAAAAACGGTCCTCACGTGAACTTTGCACCAATTTTGATGTCCCTGTTAAATCTAGCGGATACATTGGTGTACTGTGACCTATACGGTCATTCCGTTGCTCCGCCAAGTTTGACGGGGAAATGGAGGTATGTGACCTATGCATCAGTGCAGGTTTTTCGCGATGCATAACGGGAAATTAATAAACAACCTGTTCTTCTCCACTCCGTAAAACATCTGCTTATGTGCTTATCTCTTCGAAATCTAAAGGGTATCTCCTGAAATTATGCATTTCATTCAATGCAGGACATTATAGATAATGGCGGCTGAAAATATTTTATTAGTCTCTGTGGTGTTTTTTTTTACGTTTTCTTCTGCCAGTTTAACTGCTCGTTGAATTTATGACTTGTTAATTTGGTTAATACAAATCATCGAGAAAGGATCCCGGGCCTGAAGAGATGAGTCGCTTCATAGTCGAAATGTTTGTAAGCTAGCATTCTTCATTAGCCTTCGGTTCGCAGAGGAAAGCGGGGCTCATTGACGTAGTACGTTCAACAAATTAGGGCACTCTGTAGCATTTGATATATATCAAGCTCCTTTTTCTTTTATTATTCATAAGTTGGTTATTTCATCTTCTATTGTGAAAATTATATCAAAGTTTTACAAAAGACGTTTATAACCAAGGAACACTTTGTAACTGCTGATTTCGTCAAAAGTCACGATGAATAGAGTTGAGGCAAACTTGGAACGTGTTTACCTTGTCTGGGTTTTTGAATGTTTTGTTCATTCAAACACGGTTAAGATGACTAAAGATGAACATAAATAAAGGAAAATTTAACTGATTCAGATTAATCAGTTGGTTCCGTGAAATGTTTTATGCCCACAGGCACTTGTTCAAGAGAATCGGGTTCTTCTTGGAATCCAAGTTACTAGTGCGTATTATGGTGAATGATAGACTCTCATATTTTTGGTTTGAATTCATTTCCCTAAAACGAAACCCACATGCAAGTGAAAGTCTAATTTTACAAAAAAGATCCATGAGTAAGGGGGTGCAAATGTCTTCACTGCAGGACATGCCTTCCGCAACCACATATTTCGCGTTTTTTTCTGAATATCACTTGTAGATTTTAGTGTCGAACATCTAAGTTAACCCCCTTGAATAATGTCCGACATCAGAACATCCCACCATCATATTGCCTTCTTTGACATGCTTTCCCCGTGTAATAAAAAAAAAGAAAAAATGATAACTGCATTAACTGCTGATAATACTTGTGAAGCTCTTTGTATATATTGAAAAGCGGGTTCTCGTCGTTTACAGAAACTCATAATTAAGTTCGTTTAAGTTTAATTGTGACCACATTTCTTGCAAAAAAGAACACATTTTAAACTAACCCGGCTCTAAACAGTCTCTTCCTCAAAGCAAACAAAATGGGCAACGCTGACTCAAAAATGCGCATAGGTAAATAGCGTCCCACGAACACAGCAGAAATCGTCTTATCAGCTTCATTATAAAAACCGAAGAAACATCTAATTAGTAAATGCTATCTGTTTGTAGGGTGCCAAAACTTCAGCGCCCAAAACAAATACCTAACGTGTGAATACAAAACATAGACTGTGCCTTTTTTTTTTTTTTTGCACAGTTTTGACGTTGTTTATTTTCCATTTTCTTGTCCTTGACTTCAACGCAGACTGTGGAGCGGGCGGAGCGTTGTCTCATTTCGCTTCTTCAAACTACCGCAACAAATCCAGAAGTTGAACACGCACCTAAACACTCAGTTTGTTTTTGAGAAAGAAGTTACTTTCGTGAATATTAGTTCTGCGCAAGACTGAATTTTAAAACATTTAAAACAAGTCTTGGGAACCAACCAGGGGGTAGAGAAAAGTTTCCTTGTTATTCTTTCCTTTACTACACGCTCTCAAACTCAGATCCCCATTGCCGCCTGTCGTTAAATCGAAAACATCTAGCGGTGAGATACACTGGGCTATCAAAAAGTAAGAATAAGATAAAACATATCAGAAAAAAGAGAAAAGATGGGAAAAAAAAAACTGCAACAGAAATGAAAGAAATGCAGACTGCGGTAGGCCCTGCAATTTTTTTTTTTTTTTTAGTGCATCGATTTAAGAGATGCTTTACGGTGGCCCCACACACGCCCCGATTAAC
Organism: Ixodes scapularis; assembly: GCF_016920785.2. Lineage (NCBI taxonomy): Eukaryota > Metazoa > Arthropoda > Arachnida > Ixodida > Ixodidae > Ixodes > Ixodes scapularis. The sequence continues at coordinate 69,675,359 of NW_024609882.1, read as the reverse complement.
CTTTTTTTTTCGGTACCTAATGCGGTCGTCAGTGCGCGAAAGAGTTCAGGCTGCGTCTAACTGGAGGGATCAATTTAAGAAGCAAAAATTCCCCGGACGAAGCATCGGAGGAACCTGAGAGAAGACCTAGGATGTGTACCGCAAAACTTTACGCGGGAAGAAAAAAAAAGCAAGAAAGGAACATGAACGGTACTTATAATCCGTTTTGAGCAGATGAGTCAAAGCCAAGAGAAAACCTCTGAAGTGCAGAAGGTGGGCGAACCTCTGATGGAATTAGGAAAACCAGAACGGCGAAAATTAAACGTGGAAAAAAAAAAGAGAAACCAACAAAAAAAGCGGGAAAAGGAGGACTAGAGGAGAACTGAAGAACAGAAAAAAAATGTACTCGCCATTGAAAAGGTTGTGGGGGTAGCGAGCCGCAGGCTGCGGTTAAATCAGACAAGAAAGGTCGAAGAAAGTAAAAGGAGGTGGCAAATTAGGTAATTGATCATAAAAGACATGAGAAAGCTGTATAGATTTTTTTTTTTTTTAAGCTGGACTAGTACAAAGGAAATGGACAACTCTAAGATGTAAATTTTTGAACGAAAGAAAACTGTGCAGAGGCGTGACTAGAAGCTATGAAGTAAGGCCATGACAAACAGTACGAACTAGAAAATAAAGAATAGATGTAAGGATGTATAGGGTCAATTATTAGGAAAGAGTAGGGATACACGGGAAGTAAAAACACATATTGTGAGGAGCGCAAGACAAAAAGATGAGATCAAGCGGAGATTAAGATGTGAGGAGATTAACAGTGTCCGAGAGGATATAGGGGGTCACGTTGGAAAGAAAGATGCAAAGGGGAATCACACACCCGGAAAAAAAGAGGTCGGGAAAAGAGAATAACATAATAATAAAAAAAAAAGAAGACAAGGAAGAAAAAAAACGAGACGGAGAGGGAAAAAGACCGATGGAAGGAGAGAGGAGGTTTAAACCCACCTTTGCCATCGTTTGAAGGCGCCCCCTCGCGGCCCGTTTCACGGCTCGGCTCTGCAGCGCGATGGAGCCGTTGCTCGTAGCACGGGTCGACCCGGCTCCAGTCGGCGTTTCCTCGGCGAGCGAATGAGTCGCGCGGCGGTGGCGGCAGCTAGCGCGTTCGCTGCAGCGCCCCTACGACACGCTGTGCGGTCCGACACCGGTGCGTGACATTTCGAGAATGCGCGCATCAATGAGTGCTTCGGCCGACGCTCGTCGACAGCTGTGAATTCTGTGAACGTGTGTTGGAGTGTGAAGAACATCCTCTCGGTGTTGGGTGGACGTGTTTTTGGCCTGGTCGTCGATTGAGCTTCGCGTCTCGCCTGCGTTTCCAGGAATACGCCTAAAGTCCGGCGTCGGATTTCTTCTTCCTTTGAAGGTTGACAGCTTGCGTTCCCCTCGGCGCTTGGAATGCAACGGATGCTCGAAGTGGCGCAGTGGTATCGTGCATTTCACTCTTGGGTTTTCTTGAGTCTCCACACCGACCGTCGTAATCAACGACACTTCTAGCTTCTGACAGGAGTTGTGAACTGCCGGTCTGACAGGATAGTGAGGGAAGAGAGGTGTCTTCAACGACGCCCGCGTCATCGGGGTGTCGTGACAAAGATGTAGCATCTTGATTTTTTTTAAGGAGACCAAGACTTCAACCAGTAGGAAGTGCAGTGTTCTTCAACGGCTATCCCGACGTCGACTAGTCCTCCACAAAGTCTTATTATTATTCCTTGTTACATCGGAAAGTATATTTAAGCGGTGTATTATTAATTTCTGGATTTTGTTTGCATTGACCTCTAGATTGAGTGCCCGTAGCGCGAGATTACCATTAGCGCGAGTTAAACTGAGACTCGAGTGTACGCTAGTAGGCGAATGACTTTCATTTGTTCATGCAGATAATTCCATTGTAATATACCGTCTATATTTAGAGAAGTTAAGTTGGCTAAGTTCGTTGTTTCTATCCAGACTTACAACCTTCAAGCCACAACTGTAAATGTATCCATAGTGTTATCTTCTATTGTGCAGAGGCAGAGCGTGTAAGGTCTAATCGAACCTGCGCACAAAAAGGCAGGGCGTTGTAATCCGGATTTGTTTTTCGCCTTGATACTTAGTTGATTGGCAGGCGTCGCAAAAAATAATTCTTAATTCAAAATACACCGGCATTCACACCAGCAAAGGACAAAAAGAACGAAGATACATTTTGGAAATACAGGCAAGGTCGCCCACACTGCAGCTCTTTCTCACGAGAAAATTATTGTTTTTAACAGTTATAGTCGTCGGAGTACATAGGCTTGTGTTAAAGAAGCAGATTATCAAATTTTAAGAGTCGTCCAGCAGAAGCGAGACACTCCATTAGCAATTCACACATCAACAACCCCTTCAATCAAAGCGAAGCATTGCGTGCTGACATTCTGCATTATACATCAAAGCACGAAAATGCATTAAATAATCGGGTCTACCTCCTTGTCTTCTGACAAAAGTGGAGATAAATTCATTCAGTGCACGAGTCCTAACTTACTGGCCACACTGTGTGAGCTCGGTTTGGCTTTGCGCGACAAGTACATATTTAATCCATTCAATCTAGACGAAACAAGCATGTTTTGATAGAAGGTAGAGGGTTGAAGAATATATTGTCACGGGTCGGTTCCAAAGTTTAGTGACACGACCTAGATAAGGAACCGTCAACAGGGCGACGAGTGGTCTTAAGTGGGTGCGTTCAAGTAAGACACTCCACCCTAATTACCGCGACTCTGCGTAAGGCGGGGAAAGTTTGTTCAGTGTGTTTAGCTCGATAAGGCGATGGTCTGCAATCCATTGTTGTTGTTTCTTTGCTAGGCCGCATCATCCTAATGAGAGGAGCCGAATCGAGCCCACGGGGTTTCACTGAAAACCAGAAGCCATTAGCGGTGTACACCGATTGGGCGTTCCAGATTTCTGGATTCGATTGACTCATTTGGGACGGATTTTCAAGGTTGAATCCTCGCCCGACGTCGCGTTGAAATCAAACACTACAGCCTGAATCGATCTGAGAAAGGACTGAGGTGTGTGTGGCACGTTGAGTGCGTTGGCAGTCGGCGGGGTGTTTGTTTTGAGGTCGAAACTTAGAACATTACTCTTTACAGGCTCGTAGAGTGCCCATGTCATTTAGGGTTTTCGATTTGCGCGTCGTATTTTGTGCAGTATAGTAAAAAAAGGATAATAATCGTCGAGATTTAGCCTGGCTGGTTGCTAATTGCATACAAAGCGTGGGTAAGAAGAAAAAAAACAGCAACATTAGAATCTTTTGCTTCCTTTGTCATCGATCCTGCAAGCGGCAATCTGCTTTTATTACCCTAGTTTGTTCCTAGTGTGGAAGGAGTATAGCGGTGCAAATACCGGTCTATCTAAAGTCGGACCCTCGTTAGACAATCTAAACAATGAAGAGCAAGTGGTTCAGTTTCGCTGCATATTGACCGTCGATCAATTTGACTTAAACAAGCTGCTCCTGCGGAGCGTGTACTTATTCCAGATTTGAATACTAGCGGGATTGATTGGCTCCTAATATATGACAAGGCTTGTTCTGTTGGCCATTTAACCAGTTCCAGAAATAGATGCAAATTTTCATGGGAGACAGACATTATCAGCAGACCTATCGACGAAGTATTATCCTTTAGGTGATTTAAACGTGCATGCCGTAACGTGCTAGGAGTCACGTCTTAGTAACGAGTTTATATGTTTTGCGCAAATAGTGTCTACTTCAGTTAGTGCGCGAGTAAACTCAACTATAATGGTTGGGAATTTTTACATATTTCATGGTCGCTGTATCTTCAAATAGCTATCTTCCGACTTTTTAAAGCTTGAAAGCGGAACTCAACCTCCATATTGACTGCGCATTAACGAACATCGCAGCATTGAAGCAGCGCAAAGAATGAAGTGCGTAGATATTTATTGACACGTTACAAGTGAGATTGAAACAGATTAGACAATAACAGATGAATGTGTAACTGCGCTAAATCATGAACCTTGCACTAGATCCACAAACATAACGCTCTTCTATTTGGAAAATGAGCTGTTACTTCTGAAGTGCACGTCTAGCTGACTTGCAGAGCAAGTGTAAGATTTCAAACGCGTTTTTTTTCAATAAGAAACGGGCGTAGATGTAAAAACACTTTACGCGGATCTCCTCAGTATTATTTTCGGAATCAGAACGCTTTAACCTTCATTCCTCTTACTTTGTCGAAGGCCTCATCGCATTTTATTGTCCCGATATGGAAACTTGCCGCACTTACCGCAGCGGATAAAAGGCATTCAAAATTGTTTCAACATCTAACCTTTTGCTGAGGTGAACCGCTTGACAAATATTTCTTAGGCAAAAACCAACTGCTGCGCACAGTGTACATTAAAGTTGGAGCTGACATTGGCTCCTTAAAACTGCCCTAATTATAAAACGTAGAATGTAGAGATGCTGAGAGACTTGTAAAACAAGAAAGCTAGAAAAAAGAAAAGAACGACCATAAAACCTTCTAGACCACGTGGTAGAAAACAAGTTAAAGAACGGCAACACAGGATTGCGGTCTCATACAGAAGAAATAAGAAAAAGCAACATCTGAGGCTAGAAACGCTCGTTGTTTGAAGCAAGCTACGAACACAGATACTTTCGCTCCTTTGGAGCAGACACTGATGCGGCAGCCGAATTGACGTGGTCGGGCTTCGTCTCTCCGTGACACAAGCAAAATCTCGCCCCATCTTGAATCTCGCGACAAGGGGCGAGATGCCCGTGGGGATGTTTAATGATACGTTCCAAGCTCGTCTTATCGACGGATGACCCCCGGCTTTCTCTTCGCCATAGCGAAAGAAAAACAAACAACAAAATCTAGCTTTGTGCCGGATCGGATCTGCCGAACAAATTGCTTGGTGTGCGTTGCGAGGACTTGCCTTTCATTCTTCGCTATCATTTTCGGTCTTCTCACGGGATAAAAACGAGGCACGAAAAAAAAAAAAAAATCGGGACGTTCGTTTCCGGTTGCGATCGAACAATACTCGGTAAAGGAAAGGCGAAGTTGAACGAAACAAATAGGCGTTGTGTGGACAAGCGAGGAGAAAACCGAAAGCGCTCACGATTCTCGGGGGAAAACGGAGCGACGTCGAATTCGCACCGTCGCTGCATCGATTTCGCCAAGTTTCAGCGGCGGGCATCTGGGAGCGTGCTCTTCTAGGTTCGTTTGTTTTCTAAGTCGTCACCATTTTAGGTGAATGCTGAGGAGAGCCCGAATTTGCGACGCAAAATAAAACGTCGAGGTAGAGTAAAACGTTTTGGTAACTAAACCCTTTTTTTTATTCCTTGTTCTTCGGGGTTTTTATGTTCTTCTATTACAACTTGACAGGACAGTTTTCGAAAGGTCGTGGACATGTCTTGATTCACGAGATTTTGTTTTTTTCCCGGACACGTTAGGTACCGCGTGCGCTGATTCGTGATCTATAGTATCCGACATCCAAATGCTTGGAACTTCTAAGTGGCACTGTGAATCGATTGTTTTTCACTTCGCACCTACGGCAAGCAAGCGGTAACCTTAGCGTTACAGGTGTGAAAACTTCGGATTGGTTTGTTTGCCGGCGATCTTAGCCTTACTAGCAACGCGAAGACTTGTCATCAGATCCAAGGAAGTGCGTTTAGTGGTGAAGCAGTGCTCTATTTGTGCGGAAGTGTTAAAGAGTGAATGTGCTTGGTGGTATCGCAGTGATCATGTGTTGTTCATCGGGGGCTTGTGCGCGCAAAAACGGCCGTGTTCACGTCATGACGAGTGTCAAATCTTCAAAAATGTGTTCGTTCCCGTCGACGAGAACGTTTCTTCAAGCACGTCGACGGTGCGCACTGAAGGAGCTTCTACTTACGGTCTGCTTCGTTCTTCTCTCCGGTAAGTAGAAACTCAAGCTACCTTTCAATTCATCACTTATGATAAAATCGTCCGAAACAAATTCTACAAGTCTACGGTTTGTAACATGCTAGAAGCCAGTTTGAGTTTTACTAGGCATGCAGCCTTTTATCACATTCCTCAGCACTGTGTACGGGAAAAAATAGTCAATAGTCATTGACAAAACGATGCTCTGTTTGCCTCATTCTTTATATTTGCTAGTACTAGCTTGCTATACTGAATTTCCCTCCTAATCGGAAAAATTGAGGTCGTAGACGACAGTAACACGATGTAAAATGAGATACAGTTAGAGACCTTACATGATAATTATCGGCACCTCGACGGCTTGGAGGGTTTGTGCTTTCTGTTTAAGTTGGCCACGAACAGCTACATTGTTTTAGTATTCACTTATCTTGTTATAAAACAGAGGGTCAAAATAAACTGTAAAAAATAAAAACGTGCCCACTTGCCTACATGTTCCAAGCTGAATGGCACACCCTTCCCGTTGATAGCATCATCACACAAGCTGATATATTATCACAATGGTTCTCAACCATCGATGTTTCGCGGACTTCTTGTGGATCGGCGGATATGGTAGAGGACCCCATTCGTGGTGAGAGGAGAGAAAATGCATAGGTTAAATATAATAATGTCTTTATAAATGAATATGACTAAGGGGTGATGTGAAGTAGACGTCCCTTATTGACATACACACGAGAAAACCCACCCAGAAACTGAAACGCATCTCATCCCGAAAAAATACAACTTTTATTGACTGGCTTTACTGACGAGGCAGGGCTTCGCGGGCCCCTATAACGCCTTTGCGGACCCCAAAGGGTCCTCGAACCCCCATTTGTGATCCATTGTGTTATAACATCAATATGCACCCGATAATTTTTGTTTGCACAAAATCATTACAAACTTAACTGTGGAATTCGACATCGATGGGGAACCATCCTTCAACACGGCTTCTGCATAGCTTTGTGTTTACGATGAGAAATGTAGACATTGACAAGATTTCGAGACAAAATGAAATAATATCGCGTTCAATAACGCAGTAATGCCAAGTTGGATTGAGCCATATTTAATTTCGCTTGTTCTTTGTTAGATTATATAAAAATGATGGGCTCTCAGATACCGTAAATTATTATCTTGATTGCAATGATAAAGTAAAACTAGCGGGTCAAGATTTCATATCATTCTACAATGCCGATCTACGAAATACCTTGACTTTATTCGTAAAATGTTTTATGACACTTTTTTGGGCTGCAACTATAAACTTTTTTACTACATTTCACGTCGCCTACTGAACAGTAATTAGCTTTACCTTTTACGCAATAAAATGTATTTATATCTTTAAACATTGCAGTTTTGCGTCCTTCGTGACACTGAAGATGGCAATAACAATAATATAACTTTACTATTTCAAAAATAGGGCATCACGTAAGCATTAATATGTCGAGCCGTTACCTTTTTTGTTGTTGTGGATGAACCTACAAAATTATTCTGCGTCAGCATGTTTCTATTTAAATTAACAAAAACTTCGTAGATGTTAATAGCGGAATAAATTTTCAGTTTATATGTAGCGTTTGCAAGCGCAGCGGAGATTCCTTTTAGCAAATCAATTATAAGCTAAACACACTCGCTAATTTTGAAACTTATCAGCTCTTGAGGGTAGCAAAAGCGGAGGAGGAGCGCTTAATAATACAATTTTTGAGCGATGCTTCCTAAACAGAAATTTTAAAGGGCTGTCGTCGAGGTCAATTCGTAAAAACGCGTTTTGTTAATATAAAGGCCGTCTAAACTAGGCTTCCATCCATAAACAAAGAATTCAAGAACGAAATAGAAAAGCGCAACTTAGAGATGCATTAGCGCGGAACCCATAAAAAGCAAACTCAAATACGTAGAAAAAAATTGAAATCAAATTCTCATTTCGAGTCAGTTTTATTGTTTGTTTGAACCGCATCAAAACCGATACATTTGCATTACTGAAGACTTACCTCTCTTGTCACCCGCGTTATAACTAGTACAGAAGCGTTAATAATTCATTACCTTTCGTTTATTTTTGTTAACATTCTTATGGGCCAGTATATAGGACTAAAATGACACAGTTAAATAGACAAAAGGAGGTCGAGAAAAAGAGATGTCTGGAAAGAACCGTTTTCGGAGCGGAGAAAATTGGATTCCCAGGCAAGGAATTCAGAATCCAATCTAGAGTGCGCGGAGTTCGGAAAAAGTGTTCTTCTATCAGCTAGAGTATTTTAAAATATTGCATTGACGGTTAGTGGTAGTCGCGTTTTCTCGCCATTCTAACTTTTTGAATGTTACACCTAGCTTGTCATTATCTTACACAAGAACCGTCTTTAAGGTTGCGTCTTGACAGCCTTCCAGGTCTTTGGATCAATGTCGGGCACGTTGGCGACAGCCAGAACATATAATTCAGAGAATCGTAAGCGCAAACGCATATATATATATATATATATACCAGCAGCTCCTTCAGGCAAGAGCGAGTGCAAAATAAATTCCTGTCAATCCATAGACATAGGTACTTTCGCGTTAACTCATGTTTGTTACGCAATGATTGTTTAATGAGCGCTCTACATTTGCCTAGCTTACATCAACGCCGTGAAAAAACTGATCCTTCATTTTTCTTTAAAGTGATTCACGGCTTTATAGAATGTCCTGACTTTCTGACTCAGATATCCCTTAGGGTTCCACAGACGGCGACCCGTGCGACTATGCCTTTTTTATGTTCCAGTCGCGTCAAATGTTCACAATCCAGTGGTTCGTTTGGGAAAGACCTACAATGGTCTTGCAAGTCACCTGGACATCTTTTGTGGACGTGAAGACATTTTTTTAATCCTTGTGTCTGTTGTATGTCTCCAGATAATACTTTCGTGGACGTTTGTCGTTGACGCTGATCTTATTTCTTCTGAATATGAAAGTGTCGTTGTCTTTTAAGGCACATATCTCCTCACTGACTTTATTGCCGATGCGCGACTTTACGTCATTGTAAAAGTAATTATTTTTTGTCCAAATTTTTTATTGAGTTATGCAATTTCCACCTCATGTGCATTAGGCATAGAAAGGGTTTGGGTGTGCTCTTCGTCGGAAGCGTGATGGTAGGCAAGCAGGGTGATTTGGAGTTGTGGAGCTGCAGAAGGCAAGGCATCTGCAGTACATCTTGAGGGACGTTAGAAATCCCTTGTACGTGCCTAATGTAACGTGCGTAGTCAACTCTGAGAAGTTTGCACGCTGCCGGATTTCTCGAGGCATGTAAGTGCAACCACTATTGCCGATGGCGTACGTCAACGGATTGTGGTCCGTCCATATGACAGAAGGACGAACTTAGACAAAATACTGCAAGTCTCGGACGCCCAAATACGCTGCAATCAGCGGCAATCGTTTCTGTTTGAAGTACACTGTAGCGCGTTTGAGCGGGTTTTAACTTGTCGGAGAAGAAAGGGAAGGGCTCCCATTCACAATTGAACTTTTTGCTGTAAGACCGCGCCGACAGCCGCAGCTAAAGCGTCGGTCATGACGAGGTTTGGACGTTGTGCGGTGGACGACCCAGGTGTAAAGCGTACGTGTCACGAAATAATGTGGGAAATGACAAAATACTTCACGTTATTCATTGAGGACACTGGACACATCCGTCTGCTTTTCTCCTCGGCTAGAATGTTGAAGCCAACGCGTGTCTCGCGCATTGAGTAGTCTTTTATAATTTGGTTTGACTAATCGATCTGCAGGTAGGTCGGTCTCCTCAAGTACAATCGCTAGCATACTCTAGCAGCCAGGTGTTCTAACTTGCAAAAAAGCGGACTCTTTTTTTAGCTAACTTTACTTTCACTTGATCATGACACTGATCGTCCTCTTCATGAATGAACTTATTAATATAAAAATAGTTATTGGTGTTCTGTCTACACCCCGGTGTGGTAAACAATCAAGAACATCCAAGGATATACACCAGGGGTGGCCAGGCTGACCCGGCCTAAGAGTCACAAACAAAACCACGAAACTTTCAAGAGCCGCGGGGAGGGGGGGGGGGGGGGGGGGCAAACTTGCTTAGAGAAATAAACGAAACTCGAACTACTTTTATTCAGTGCGACTCAAAAGCAGTCCAACTGTACGTAAGGTAGCAATATCACAAGGCTACCAAACCGCAACTTGTATTACAATTTTAAACGCGTTCTGGTTTTTTTTTTTTTTTTTTTTTTTTTTTGGGAGGGGGGGAGTGCTTGTATGGCCGGGAGGGAGGCGGGGGAGAGGGGGGGGAGGGACCCGCGAGCCGCACTTTAACACGCGAAGCGCCGCAGCTTGGCCACCCCTGAAATACACCTTTACAAGTACAGCCTCTCAGCTTCGTCACCTCGAGGCCCGCTTTTGTGTGTTCGTTTGATAGTCAAGCCTTGCACGCGGTTCAAGTAACCGAGTTTATACTCCTCTTAATTTCGGGTCTTCGAAAATTGAATTTGCAAATAGCGTAAAAACTCTCGGAGTCATTTTTTTCGAAGACACGCTCTGGGCCAATCACGTGAAATATCTCTGCTCTAAATTAGGCAAAGCCGCAGGAATTATAAATAAGCATAGACACGTCCTCCCAACCAGCGTGAAAAAGGTTTTGTACCATTCCTTATTTTATTCTCATTTATGTTACTGCACCCTTATCTGGGGTAATGCGTCTTTCTCAAACTTACTTATAATACACTTATTGCAAAAAAAAAGTGCTAAGAATAATAAGTAACGTTTCCTACATACATTATACGCAGTCACTGTTCAAATCATACAAGATTATCAATACACACCAAATCTATAACTATCGTTTAACGATGGCGTATAACAATGCGGCATTAGGACGCTCAAATATAATTCTTCAACTGTCTGATCTGAAAAAAAAAGCGATTAATATTCATCGAGAAATCATTAGCCCTGGCAAGTTCCGAAATTTAGGACCAACTATAGGAAACAAAAAGTAAGTCATGTTTTACCGTCCATTCTGAACGAATATTTTGTTAAAAATATAGATATTGTGCAATTGTCAAACAGTCAAATATTCAATTTGTTTATTTTATTTTCTCTTTTTTGACCACTGTATTGTGTGTACTCCGTCGTAGCTGCTGAATGGGGGGCCCGGAGCCTCGTCAAGCTGCATTTCTGCAGCTTTTTCTCCGGCCTCCCATTCAGCACTTGTATTTGTGGAGAAAAATAAGGTTCGTATTGTATCGTATCGTAAAGTGCGCCCAATATCTCGAGACTGATGGACAAAAAAGATTTCTTTAACCACAGAGACCACAGCAGATATTGAAGTGTGGCTTTTCGCAAACGTGTGTGCATTTTTTTTTCTTTTTATTTAGTCATTTAGGCGGGAAAAAAAGAAAAACAGTGTAAGTGTCGCTGCGTCGCGAAACGTATGCGAGGCGTTTTATATTCCGCTAAAGAAACCTTCTCCTTCTGCGCAAGCTCAGAATACGTTCGACATCTACGTAGACAAATATGGCCGATTGCAGAAGGCGAGAGGGCAAATTTCGTAATGGTCAATAGCCGTGCGGAAGTTATTCTGCAGTGCACAACTTACTCTGCAGGAAGGAAAGAACACCACCACGAAACACTCAACACGAACTACCATTCAAGATTCACAGTATCGTAGAGAGGAATGGGAGGGGTGTAGTCACAAAACAGAACCCCCAAAAGATGGAATTTCGATTTCTACACAAGGAGGTTGTGTACCGGATTAAACCTTCGGCGCTGCACCCGAGGCAGTGCGGGTTCTTTCGTCGAGCGAGGCTTTTACTCCTCGAAGTATGCATCAAGGCTCCAAAAGGCTCAACGAATAATTGATGATGTCGGCCGGGGTGCAACGATCGCCACGGCGAATCTTCTGAATACTTCAAAGGCGGTTTTCTGGGCGATCGAGAAACAAAGCGCTGACAGCAGCGACCTAAATGGATCGGGCCCTACACTCGCGATGCCACGTTGGAGGCCCGAAATGGAAACGCCGTGCAACGCGAGTTACCGTTACAAGATGCGGGCTTCCTAAATGGGAAAAGGCGGCGTTGCTGCGATACAGAGCCCAGCTGCCATGTTTGATCACACTAACGTTTACTGACTCACCTTATTTGTACAGAGCAAAGCAGTAGGTAAAGTGGTATTTTTTTATGGTTGCGTCCTGTTGTAGTTACGCACTTGTTTTAGCTGCAACAGGATTCCACGCCAGCGTTCGATTGTGCTCAGAAACTGAGGGAGAGGTAAACATGAAAGCGCATAGGGACGTCCTGCGCACTGTCATAGTCATATCTTCTTTACATCATAATCATATAGTCAACGGCAAATCGAGAACGACAGGTCGTGTCATAGCCTATTATACTCACAAAGCCTTGCAGTTCGACGATGGAGCCATAGAGTGCCCGGTCGTAAACAATTCGAGACACAAAGTTGCGCCTCGTACTTCATTGTTCTGCTTAGGCATTCCAAACGCATACGCGATAGAGTGCTCCGGCGGCAAGCCCAGCCAGTTACAAAATTTCTTCAGTCGGCCATTGCCAAGGCACTTTCCATCTTCCTATTGGCAGTTTATGCCACGCCACACGAATTAAAAATGTACATTGATAGTTATGTTTGGTTTCGATACCATACTATGGCGGCTTTAAGTTAGAGCAAAGCAGCAGCGGCAGCACGAACATACCAGAGAGACACCCTCAATTTCACTACGCATTCCGCGTAGAGTTGTGCGAGCGGTGAAATTTCAACTCCAATCGAATTCAAATCGAATAATACCGAATTATGGAATAAAATTTGAATTTCGAATCGAATATGGTTATCAAAATGTGTATTCGTAATATACACATGACTGAAACACAACAACAAAAAAAAAAAGCCGCGCGTGTTTATTCTGCTAAAGGGTGCGCGGAACCAAGCGTGCGAATAAACGAGGTATTGTGATCTCACGTAAACGACAAGCTTAAGCGGAAGATTAAATAATTTTGCAGAAAGCTGATATAGCAGCGGATATCTGCAGTTTTATCCTGTGAATTGTATTATCGCACTTCTACAGACCCTTTTAAGAAGGGAGCGTAATCTAGCTGCTGCTGCTCAATAAATACGACTCCGCCATTGCTTGGACACGTACTATGAGCATTTATTGGACACGAGGGCGGTGTCAGCGCTCGGCGTAAACTCGGCTAAACTTGTATTAAAAAAAAAAAAAGAAATAGTGCCCCGTCAGCGTTTGGCCAGGACCTTTACTCCATCACGCGCCTTGCGGACAAGAAATGAAGAGCTCCAATGTTGCTTGACAAGTTTTTAAATCGCCGTTTTGTTTTTTGGAAGAGAAATACGCGTTCAGCGATTCACGCTATCCATGCGACGAGCATCTCGGCTGCCTGTTATCTGTCCTAGGCGTCGAGAACATCACCGCCGGCATCTCCGGGCGAGCTTAGTGGCGAACAACGTTACTATATCAGCTCAGTTGTGGAACTGCAGCGGAGAGGGGGGACTCCTCCTCGACCCCTTCAGTCAGTCTCCCGTTGTTCGGAGCGCCACCTCGACTTTCGTTTGAAAAATGTTTTCTAAACAGTACGGGGAAACACCATCTAGACGCTTTGCTCTAAAACATATGATTTCCACAGAATGCTCTGAATTTCCCATAACAGCATTCCTCAAAACGGAGGCTGGTCGAAAAGCTATATGTGGGCCGTGGGGGGAGGGGGGGAGGGCGGAGGGGGGGGGATATTGCTCGTGGAAGCAGCGCCTATGGGCTGTACCGTAACTGAGGTAATATAGACTCTTGGTTGGCGAGCAAGGGTCATTTGACCTCGCTGATAACGTCGATTCTGTCTGTTTGCTACTAACTAGTGATGTAGAAATAAAATTTTATATATATCATATTAGGTGTCTACATTCGAACCTTCATTGCATTTATAATTTCAAAACTGTGTTCAGCTTCTCTTGACCTTGATAGGTCGATGTGTCCTCCTATTCACCTCTGAGTAATCGGCGTTCGCGGTAAATGGACGAATATGGCTGAACCGTTTAAATAGGGTAATTAATATATTGCGTCATTTTGGCCCCAACACCTCACACGACGCCCCAGAAAGCAACTGGTTAGCTGAAGGAGCCGGTTTAATTATTGCTGTACATGACATAAGATCCTTCAATGCAAAATGACGACGTGCCCTCTTTTTGGCTGCTTCAATATAGTAACAGAAGACACAAACAGCTTCCTGTAGAAATTATTCGTTACCCAAGGCTGCACAATGTCAATGCAGGCCTGATTTATATCTATCATAAACCTGTCAGGACTATTTTGCTCTATAATCAGCCCTCTCGAATAAACCTCAATTTTTGCCAGTAATATTATTATTTTATGTACCGAATTATTCCAAAACTCCAATGCTAGACATTCAAAAGTCGAATCCAATATATACTTTAAGGCGAGGCTGAAATATTCGCACACCCCCAATTTTGTGTCCTTTATTGGATTAGTGGAACCCCAAATATTATCTAAAGCATGAAGAAAGAAACAACTTGGCGTTTTCGGAATGAAAAGTTTGGTACCATGAAGTGCACCAGTTAGTAAAGCTTGAACTTGAAGTCTGACGTGAAAAAACAACTTTCTGCACAAAAGAATTATCCTAATTTTTTTTTCCTTCTTCCTTTTTTGCGTTCCTAACACTGACAGAATGTGACCTCCAAAGCAGACAGTGAAAACGAAGTGGTGGTTTTCCACCTTGTAATGAAGGAACTTTAAGAAGGAAAGGATTCGAGTTCCTCCTTCACTCTAATAAAATACCGCGCTTCTACTTTGCTTCCCATCAATTGTGGAGTCCATCACTGCTTTCTACGGAGAGAGCTCGGCGAAAAGCTAACTCGATATTCGATTTCGGACAGGCGGAAGAAGAGAGAGGTGTCTAAATGGCACCGGCTTCTCATGGAACAAGTGTGTTCAATCTTTGTCCCATTTTTGACAAACGCCATGAAATAGAACAACATGACAAAAGCTCGAGGAGCCGTCCTCATTGACGCAGACTTTATCAAAGCCGCGCGGCCAGCGTCCGTGCCTGCGCTCGGAGCCCCAACCCGACAATGCCCCTGGCGGGAGATTCACGAAGCTTGAGTGGAATTTCGACGCTTGTTCTGGCCTTGTACCGACACATCTCTTTTCTTTTAGTGTGGTTTTCACCTCAAAATGGTGTTCCTTATGTGAAACTAAACATGACATGAGCGAGTAAAACGCAATTCGTTCTGCTAACACACAGACTATGGTTTGAGATCCTCGCAGAGCTCACTACATAGATTTGAAAGATTGGCTTTCCATGTGCTTTGTGGGAAATCAGATCCTCGCATAGTTGAAATACGTCTCTGCCCTCAGGTTTTTTTTTTTAATGTGAAAATGAACACGGGAAACCCAGCGAAGGCTTTGGAACGGCTCAGTTTTGCAGCCGAGCATTATAAGGGCGCGATCCTTTAGTTAACCAATTCATCCGTTTCTTTTACATTTCAATTGAATAGCTTTATACAACCCACTGAGTTCTTTTTTTTTATGTTGAGCGCAACGTAATCGTTCAACGTCCAGGAATTGAATTACATTTTAATATACATGGGTGTTTTCATCTCAATTGAGATGCGGTTTTGCGGTCGACCCTTTTATTTTGTTAAATAACAACAAAAACGTACCTCTTTGGAGCATTCTTTAATGAAAAAAGGCGCAAGCGAAAAGCTTGTCGGAATTTTTTTTTTCTCAGTTATTTACCATTTAAACGGCCGAAACGAAAATGTATGTTTCTCGGAGCTGCCGGGGTCATATATTTGGCCCGCTGACTGTTTTCCTCACTTCTCAAAACAAAGCTCTATGGCTAATGTGTCACGCTCCCGAAATGAATTGTATTATGCTTAAAAATTAGAAATATATACTATATTTTAGAATTTTGTTCTCAAATGTCGAACTTCGCTTTTTTAATTATATTTTTGCAAAATTCTACAAATAGGTAGTTTGGGGCATTTAAGATATATGGGTTACCTTAATATACCAGACAGGTCAAATATAACGTTTTTCAACGAAAACAGACGACAGCATTGTATGTACAAAATAAAATCATTTACTTGCATATCAATGAACAAATGTGTCAAATATCTAGCGAACTTAAAGTGGTATAAAGGTGGTTTATTAGAAAAAAATATTATATAGTATTTTGTTTAGATGACCCCAATTAAGTCTTAAATCTTATAAGATTTGCTTTGTAAAACGGCACGTTTCGTGGTGAAGTAAAAATTAATCGTATTCCGCCTTACGTACATTCTCACTTTTTAGAAGCTTTCATGTCATATAAAGTATTAATATTAGGTAATCAACTAGACAACGCCAGAATACTGCGAAAATTCAGTCACATGTATATACTGGCGAGATATAAGCATTAATTACGGTAATACGAACAAGGTAGTATATTTTCAGTCTATGCCCATATCTTTTATAAACAACACTCATACTTTGCTGCCAATAAAATATGAGCAAATAAAAAACGGAATTTTTCGGGAAAAAATGTTTCGATCTGAATTCGCTACTGTTTTCAAAATAATCATTAATTACAATTTATGCAACCTATTTTAGTTTAGACATGTCATTTCGAGTTTGCATTCAATAAAAGAGCAAAGTTCTATATTTCTGGCTCAGCGAAGGTTATAAAAATATCTTAAATAGATCATACAAAAAATATGCCAAACCTTCACAAAAATAATCAATGGAACATCGTTCGATATTCTTATTTTATTCCTTAAAAATAGAAACATTTTTTAAACCTTTTGGCGTAAGAAATATTTTTCGAATATCACAGAAAAGTCTCATTGCAGTGTTTTGAGAAGTAATAAACAAGCGAGTGGTTTAAAAGTGGGATTTCCGCAGCTGGGAGAAATGTCAGTTTTCGCCTTGTCTGCATCAATGATCAATAACCTGCAAAAAAAAGACAAATATAAATTCTACGTGCTCAAAATTTGCGTGTTCTTTCATTTCAGAAATGCTTTCAAAATTTCTTCCTTAAATGATTGAAACTTGGACCAAGTTTTAATTGAGATGAAAACGCACTTTCTAGCACGTCTCGAGAATCGCAGTTTTGGCCACCCGTCACCTTCTTGCTTCTACAAAGGCTACACTACGACTGTTCTGCGATGCGCTCAAAATAGATCTATTATTCTTAACAAAACGCCTAAGATAAAACATTTTTTTTATTTATACAAAATAAAATATGAATATTTCGATATAAAATGTAATACGCATCTGAATAAACAAATGATTAAAAATCTAAAAGAACCGGGACCGATTTTTTTTTTGAATATCCAGATTTTTTTTTCTGTTTTAGTAGCAAAGGTGTTGTATTATATCAAACAATATAAAATTAAAATAGATAATATTATTTATATGGTGGCAATTAAAGCTTAATCAATCTTGTCCGCTGTTTGTTTTGACTGCCTCCTTGCATAGGTGCTATTCTAATCAACATTGCTGCGTGGAATAGTTAATTACCTAGTGAAATACTTTTCTTAACATTCGAACTTCAGAATAAGTGAAATTATGCTTAATGTGAAGTAAAATATTTTTAGTCCGCGCCAAAGCCTGCCGTTCTACAACGCGGGTTCGAGAAGAATCCAGCTTTAAATGCAGTTATTTAAACAAACTATTATAGATTATATTGTTATGCCTAATAAACCACAGCTGTCACGAATAGGAAATGCACCAAAATAAAAAAATGTGACTTTTAAAAAATTATTTTGCTTTTGCTAAATACGGGAAGCATTCGATCATTCAAATGTATGTAGGAAATATTATTTGAAATATAATAGTGAATTTGCATTCATTGGACATATATAGACCTAAGCTGCTTCTTAACGTCAAGGTTATCAAAATATTTTAAATATATCAAAAGTAAGAACTTGCTTTGCCATGCTTTGCCAAATCTCGTTAAATAAACCCAGTTCGACATTTTTGAAATTTATTTTTTGAATAAAATATTTATTTCTAAATTCTAATCGCATAGCGAAAAAAAAATCTAGAGTGCCACATAAAACTTCTAGTGCTTTATTTAGAGAAGTCAGAAAACAGGAAGCGGTCAAACATGCAATTCCCGAACGGTGGAAGGAATATCAGTTTTTGCCTCGGCCGCTTCAATGGCCAATAACTTGAATACAACCAATCTGCCAAGTTCGTCATTGAAAAAAATATACGAAAGAGTGAGACGAAGAGGACGGACAGGACAAACATCTGATGAAAGATGTTTGTCCTGTCCGTCTCTTAGTCTGACTCGTATATTTTTGAATGTATTACCAACGCGCTCAATCCAAGTTTGCCGTTAAGTAGCTCGTTTACTTCAAGAATGATCCCCAAACACTAATTTTTGGCGAGGTAAAATTAAAAGTGCGAACCAAAAACCACGCCTGAATTGAGATGGAAACATACGTGTATTAATTCCACTACAGTTTTTTTTTTATAAGAGGAAATAAAGAAAGGATTCTTTTATATTTTACTGAAAGGCGACGCATTGGTTAAGGTCAAATGTCGCACCCTGTTTTGTGCAAATCGTTGATAAAGGGTCTCGTTTTCAATACTACGTTCACCGCGTGCGAATATTTTCTACGAAAATATTTCCGCGTGTCGGTCATAAAAACAAACGAACTGTTGCATTTTTAATTTTAATGATTTCGCGGCTGAAAGCCCGGACTCATTAATAGCCGAAAACACGGTGCGTTGCGCGTGAAGGCACGCTCAATAAATTAAAGGCCGAGGAAAGGAAGACGGGCGAAATCAAAATTGGAAGATAAATTGGTGCTCCGCATAGAGGGTTTTCACCGTCGCTTATCAAGCGTCCAATCCTGCGGTCCGCCCCCTTCCCAATCCCGAACAACACACCGCCCAAGAAATTGACGACTCTGCGAACCCCACCCACGGTCCTTTCAAACGCCCGCACAAGAGACAATGGAACGTCCTGCTGTAGTTGCTTTTGATAGCCGTTTCGTTGAGGTTTTTGTCTTCGCTTATCGTTCTTCTTTTGATTCAGTTCTAGAAGGGTTTGCGCTCCACCCTTTTGTCATCATCAAGGGTGACGAAAAGTACACCCCAGGTTAGCTTATACGAACGAAATATGCCTTTGCGAAGCCCTCCGCCACAGCAAATGATGGTTTGAAGATTTGCGTTTCAGCGCCACCGACCACGTTGCTTTTGATCATGCTGACTGCTTACAATTCGATGGTTCTTATGGCTGTCAAGATTCGCGCAGTGCTTTACAGTGGAGTTTCGGGACGCGCCACGGCAGCCGGTCGCATTTAAACGGAAATGTTTGAACGGGATTTAAGCTGTTAAGTCAGCGGGCTAAAATTGACAAATAAATTTACAATCTAAGATTTAATTGCTAAATTATTATAAAATAATTCAATAATTAAGATTCTACGCTGGCGTTGAGACGTGCACTGAAGCCGGAAAGAATATCCTAAAAAAAATCCGGGAAAACAATTTTTTTTCTCCCAAATTCGCATTATAGTCCAGTAAAATATATCGATACTAAAAATAATAGTATGCATATATGTACCGTCAGTTGGACTGTAATTAGAGTGAGAAACGTAAGGAATGAAGGAAAAAGGCAAAGCGAAATAAATCCTTGATTTCATGGTCCCAAGCGTAATATTAGCGAGAGCTTCATTCGCCAAGATTAAGTGAGAGAGAGAGAGAAAGAAAGCAGAAGTAGATAGGAGCAGAGAGTCGGAAAAAGAGAGAGCGAGCACCCCAACACGTGCAATTTGTGTCAAGTACCGCAGTACAAGCAGGGCCGTTATAAATGAAAGCGAACGCAAAAGGAGCGGGAACACCATTCCCTGACAGCCGCGGTGCAAGTGGGTCGGGTGCAAGCGAGCGTCCGCGATTGCGCGACGCCAAATTATCTCGGAAGGGGGAAGTTTCGTGACACCGTCGGAGGTCTCCGAGACAAATACCGGGTGAAACAAGGAGACGGTAGGCTCTTTAAATCGACCGGAAAATTCGGTTTCTTAACCTATCGCGCTACGACTTCGTGCACCGTTGCCCACAGATGGTGCATTTTTTTTGTAAAATTTCCAAAGAGCGAACTTACCTGAGGAAAAAGTAAAGAAAGAAAAAGG
The DNA here is from genome assembly GCF_016920785.2 of Ixodes scapularis. Classification (NCBI taxonomy): domain Eukaryota; kingdom Metazoa; phylum Arthropoda; class Arachnida; order Ixodida; family Ixodidae; genus Ixodes; species Ixodes scapularis. The sequence goes on along the minus strand of NW_024609882.1, from coordinate 69,655,329 downwards.
CTTAGCTCCTATGGAAACGCAGCGACGCCACCGGTCTGCAATCAACACGGCGCCGTTTTGCACGGTAGACAAGAGATGGCGCAACGAACGCCGCCAACGAACGAGCATACGGGCGCCGAGAGCCGGCCGAGGTATTCCTCGAAGGCTCTTTAGCAGACGATCTTTTCGACTCAAAAGCGGCGCGCGTTCCGCAGGCGGCGACAGTCGCAGAAACAAAAAAAAGACAGGCGCGGTAACAACAAGGAACTGCAGTTCCTTGTCCGCTAATTACGCCGGCTCTCGGCGTCGTCTGCTCGTTCGTTGGCTGCAGTTGGCGTCGCGACCCCTTGCGCCATCTCTTGTCTACCGTGCAAACCGGCGCCGTGTTGATTGCAGACCGGTGGCGTCGCTGCGTTTCCATAGGAGCTAAGCCTTTTTCTTTCTTTACTTTTTCCTCAGGTAAGTCCGCTCTTTGCAAATTTTACGAAAAAAATGCACCATGTGTGGGCAACGCTGCGCAAAGTCGTAGCGCGATAGGTTAAGAAACCGAATTTTCCGGTCGATTTAAAGAGCCTACCGTCTCCTTGTTTCACCCGGTAGATGGGCATTATGGGGAAGAGGGAGGGGGTGAGCCCTCTTTCTAATCAGGACGAACGCTTCCCGCGACTAACGACTCGTCCAGATCGCGGCCCGCGACCGGGCCTCCGTTTGGAAGCAAACCGAGCTACCCTTCGTTTGACCATAACTTGGCAAAGAGCGGACCCTATAGCCCTCACCAGCCAATCATATTGAAGGAGGTGTCGCACGTGATGGCCCTCAACAATAGTGCAGGGGCAAAAGCGTAACCCGAGCAGTATGAGAGTAGGGGAGGGAGGAACTCTGCCTTACCCGGGCCCTTGTTTGTGTGCCCCAGAAGTAGCTTTTCTTGCCGTAAAGGATTAGCCCGCAACTCAAACTTTGTAAAAAGCGGCGTTCACTTTCTCTCTCCCGGCCATGAAGTTGGCAGCTTTGCGCGCAATCAGTGAAATAGAGTATAGTCACGTGGCTTCTTTCGACGCGCTGATTGGCTCGCTGCAACCGTAGCCTTTGCCGTTTGCCAAGCTACGTTGAGTCGGCGAATAGTACGTGCACTTCGAACCTGAAACGGAGCTGAAAACGGAACAAAGTGCATTTACGTTTTCTCGCTTAGAGTACACGAAGTCGTGAAGCGTGACTGAGCTAGATATTGGGACGCTCGCTAAATTACCTTCTTAAGTGCCGAGGGTCTGATTTGAAGAAACGAAAATAAGGAGCCCTTTGAACAAAGTGGAGCAAGCCAGAACAGTGTAAAAGTTAGCTGCCTTTTTTTACCTAATTGGAAAGAGATAGATAACATCTTATGATTTTCCTAGGAAACATATAATTTGTATTAAATTTAGTCAGGCGTATATAAGTTCTTATATAATTCTATGTTTATTACGCTCATTCTTACGCCCTTTTAATCGTCGTAGAAGAGAATGCAATAATTTTGAAATGAGATATGACAGCATATGGTAAATTCCTGGCAGCATCAGCAGTGAATAATTGTTGACCTATCTGTGTAATAACGCTATTGATAATGTTTTTCTTTTTTAAAACTTTTATTGGTTTTGAGGACCTTGTTTTTTATTCACTTATATTTACACATAATGCGGCTAATATAGTGCCAAAGAAAGGAGTTGAAAATGATTCATCTTTATTTTTAAGAATGTCCGGTCAGAAAGGTTAGCTTCAGGGACCACGAAATGTGGGCGTCATCTTTTAGGAAGCATTTGTATCTTAAACTATTCTTCCCGCCTACTATTACTGATCTTTTGTTCTTTGGTTTTCACTGTTCAAGCATGCGCTTTAATACAAAGAGTTACGTTCATTTTATAACTGTCAAAATGGCTAATGGTCACACACACAGGAAACAAAAGAACGTTTTATCAGTACAATTCGGTATTCTAGTGTTAGAAACCGCGTATGTGCGTTTTACAAAAGTCATAAATAATATCTGCGTGCAATGAATACGCTCGTTTTCCAAATATATTGTGAAACAGTTACCTCACTTTCAGAAGTTCAGTTCATATTTGGATAGATGTTCCTACACAGGTTTCAGCCTTTAGTCTGATTTATTTTGTGAACGCGCATCGTATTAGCACACATGGGAACGTATTTCGCAATGCACGTCCGATTCCTCACGTCGGTGACACGTAAATGAACAAGATAAATTATTCTGTAGAGCAGAGACATAAAAAAATACACTGATTTACATCAGATTGACTGCGTGGTGAAGAAACTCTAATACACAACATTATATCTTTTTTTTTAATCTCGTGTGACTTCATCACCAAGTCTACCTCTTGCTAAATTAAATGTCGCTGCAACCCTGTAAACCAAGTTTGCAGACTTTCGAGACAGTGCACGGCTCAATATATTCTTTCTCACTTTCATCATGCAAATAGGTTGCTCTTCCTGTTTGTATATTTATTTTTCCGCTTTTCTTGATGTCACTCTGACAATCAATTTAATTTGCAATTCAGATGCTTCCGGTGTTTCTTTTTTTTTTTTTTCTCTCGTAGCTAGGTGTTGCGCGTCCCGAATGTCTGACTGGTTTCTTCATGTCACTAAATTTGCGTAGCGAGTTAACGCACGCCATTTAGTATGAGCTGTTTTTATCTTCCTTTTGCAAATAAATAATATGTAAAAGAATAACAAATTTAACGACCAATCCTGCGCATAATAACGACACAGGTTTGTCGCTGCAAAACTTCATTCGCGACCGACAATTTTTATATATTACATTGAGATGATGGTTTCTACCGTATTTGTTATTCGTGTTTGACCTAGCTCACAAAAAAATATCTGTAGAAAGAAGGGTGACTATAAATTACCTGCACTAAGGTCACATATACACCAGTAAGTGAGTAAATTGCCTTGAGTCAATTTTAGAGCGCTAGTTTGAAAAATTATTGCTCTCTTTCCTGTCATACTATAGTTTCGTAAATGTGAGCATTGCAGTAAACGTTAAGCTATTTATCGGACATTTTGTTTGAAAACGCATGGTAAAATAATCATCTTGTTGAATACGCAAAATGTTAACATGGCGGGTCATATACCGTTTAGTAAGAATGGTCCTTAATTGGTAGACTAACAAATGAATTCTCTAGCGCATCCAACTTGCGTTTGGATGTATGTTCTATCATGGCTCGAAGCATAGTCGAGGCTACAGAATGAAGGAATAAGGTCGTGAGAGGACACGGTCTCGCTGTAACATATTCATTGACAGTTTAAGAAACACAATACTCGACTTATTAGGGTAACTATTCTGTGTTCCTTGGTGAGTTCTTCAACGTTATTGTCTTCAAATTCTTGTATTTAAGTGGCTGCAGAGTAATACTGAGATTATAGGTATGACCACGCTCTCGGTTCCTTAGGCTTCCAGTGAATATACTCTCATTATGGTGGTGCTCATCCGCTTAGCGGGCGTGAATCTAGAACCCTTCGACCAATGATTCGAGAAGATACAGGATTTCGTTTGAATTAAAAAAAAAATTGCTTCGGTAACTGAGTAAAGAAAATATCTCCATGAAAAAGTACTAAAAAAACCAATGTCACGTTTCTTGGAGTTTCAACGGATAACTTAGAGATTTTTCCTCGTACATTCACAGCCGCTTTATGTTTGTGGTTCGACGTTTTCCGCTTCTTTAGCCTGGGTGTTGAAGCGGACCAAACATAAAATGAAAAAAAAAAAAAAAATATATATATATATATATATATACACTTTAGGGCGGAACGAAAACGCAATATTTATTTTTACGCTCCAGAGCAACCCCCCCCCCCCCCCCCTAAGAAAAAAAATCTCTTCGATGAAAGTTCAGCCATTTCAGTTTTCGCTCCAAGCAACGTTTCACGCGGCGCTTTCCAAGGAAAACAAAGGAAGCTGAGGTGGGAGCGCACCCTCACGTGACAAGTGAGCTTAGGCCCACTGGACATAACTCCCCACCCCTATCCGTTTCGGTCTCGACGAGCATCGTACCGAAGTGTGGTCGTGTATCACTACGGCTTGGTGCGCGTTAAAGGCACCGGGTTAGCGGTTGTACCGCACTGGCTCATTTGATCATATACAGCTGAGACACCAGACGCCCACTAAGGCAGACTAATTTCCGGCTGTATAAACATGCACATACACACACTGGACATTCCTTTACTCGCTCAAAATGCTGACTAAGAAGCCATGCCTCCTAGATTTACGAATGTAATTATATTTTAGAAAGAGCGAAAAGATGGAAATCGGATCTGTACAATTTAGCCCGAGTAGCCCTGGTGTACCGGCCACACTGGCATAGGTAAAGTGGCCATTCTCGGCGACGAAATTTATTATATCGAAACCGAAGCTTCGCATTTCTCGGAGTTTACTTGATGACGGGCTGATTTCTGGGATTCATCACTCACTACAATGCAGTTTGCCGCACGTGTTGCGCCATCTAGCGGCCAGCATTTGATACAACGGCCAGTCCGTTCCGTCGAGGTTCGCGCATTTGCAACGCTGTAAACCTGATTTCTACCAGTAGTGGTGTGTGGTTTCCGGGTAGTGTTTTATGTAAACGGTTAAAAAGTAGCCTTCCGGCAACGATGAAGATGTCCACCCGAAGAAAAAAAAAGACGCATCGGTACTGCTGCATCAAGGACTGCCTTAACAGCGACGGCACCCAGACCGTGAGCTTGTTCTGGTTTTCTTCCTAACCTCGAGACAAGGAACGTCGGCAGAGATCGATTGCGGCGGTGAGGCGCGTATAGTTCGCACGTTCGCACACCGAATCGTTGCAGAAAGCCAAGAAATAGAACGCGTGATTCTTAAACGTGCTGTTTCTACGCTTAAAATTGGTCGCCTTAGTTAGTGGTTCTGTGGCTACACATTTTTTTGCGATCCGTTACTCGCTTATAGACTTGGTTAATTAAACGACTAGAGTATGTTGGGGAAAGCCAGTAAAGCATGGTAAAATGTATAGTGCTGGTTACCCGAGTGAACCCCTGAAAAAAAAAGTGCTGCGAGAAAATTGGGATAACTTCAAGGAGTAGGACGGTCCTGTCGCTCGTAAATATTTTGTCACTTTCTTATTTTTTATTTTTATTTGACAGACTTTCTAGGTATTGTGTCTCTTCGCAAAGCCCCAAGTTTACATCCCCAATTTGTTCAAAACAATTTAATTCTATTTTATCGTAGAAGTGTCTCAAGAAATCAAAATTTTGCTGGGAGTTATCAGGTCTTTTTTTACTTGAGCACAAAAAAAGAGGTTACAAATAGAAATCTAAACCTAAGTGTAGTGTTTGTCAATGTTAGCCTGCAATGTGACAAATTCTGTTAATATTTATTGCGATTAATCTAGCACCACATATGGTGTTCAGTGGGTGCCCAATGATGGTTCAAGGATCTGCTCAGCGCACTTTGTCAACAACGGCGAAAAAGCAATATTGCAAGCCATCCAGCGTATTGCCCTACATCTTTTCCACGAGTGTATAAACAAAATTGCTTTATTCCTCAGTACCAAGCATCAAACTTTCACAGGTAATGTCTCACAATAGCTTCAGTTGTTTACTTCAGCAGGCATCGTACTTGGAATTCTTCTCTGCCTCATCAGTTCAAGGAGTTTTGTCAGCAGTTACCACTTGCGATGACTTACCTGTGTTCTAATTACCAATAATTCAAGCAATCGCACCCAGTAGCATAATAACTCTATTAGTTTTAGTGTGTTACTGGCTTACGAGATTGGAAATATTTTAACCTACATTTTTATACCCACTAAACATAATTAACGTTCACTTAGTGAGTTTTGTATATCAGAGCAGCCTTATTTTTGACAGGTGGCACCGCAGGTGTACCAGAAGAAAGGATTGGGCAACGGTTAAAGCGCGTCGGCTTTTTTGATAGCTTTCCCTATGCTTAGAAAAGGCTCGGGGATGCCGATGTTTCGACGTCGCTCAGGTTCTGAACAAGGCGGCGATGGCAGCGTGCTTACAGTCGCTGTGGGCGCCGTAACGCCATGTGATTTCAATATTTCCCCGCAACAGAGAATTCAGCTGCATGAGAAAAAAAAGTAAACCATACTTTGTCTTGAGGCAATTTATCGTCAACGGTGACGCACTGTCAGCCGATTTTAATTCTGCACTTACCTGAATCGTGATCTTGTACACGTATTTTCCTTGTTGGGAGTGACACCTCGCCGAAACAGCTGTCAAGAAAGTTTCGCTCCTCGCATACACGCGTTTGCATTCTGAAACATTTGCTCCTTTATTAATGCTTCCTCTCGCAAATAAGAGCGAATCCGACTAATCGGTTTAAAACTACAAAATAGCACGATTGGCGGCATCCGGTCCTACGTGCACCGCTAAAACGGCTAGTCCGCCGAGAATACCAATAGTTTCGTATCGTCGTAGACAGAGGGCACTGTCCACCGCTCAACCGGTGCAGCGGTATTCGCTTTAACAACAAAAAGTTGGCAGTGATGCAGCTGGTTGGACCTCAAGAGCCTAATATAGGTAACTGCGTGCTGAATGGCGAAAAAATCCCCGAGCAAGGCACTTACAAGTACCTCGGTATTACACTCACCAATAAGGAAGAGTACTTGGCCGAGCGCCATCTACATCTCCGACAGGCAGCTATGCGAGGCAGCAACCTTCTTCGAAAACGAAACTTATGGAGCTGCAACCGGTTTGTTGTTACACGAGAACTTTGGAAAGCGGCCATACTACCTGGACTGACTTTTGCCAACGCCGTTATCTGCGTACCCGGAGATGTGCGGGAGATCTTGGAGCGCCGTCAGCGAGACGTCGGGAGGCAGGCTGTAGGATGCCATGGTATGGTGGCCAACGAGGCAGACCAAGGAGACCTCGGGTGGTCATCCTTCGAAGCCAGAGAAGCGACGAGCAAGATCGGCTACAACGGGCGGATGCGATTCATGGACCGAAATCGGTGGGCAAAGCGACTCTTCGTATTTATCCACATTACAAGTATACAGACAAGATGGAGGAAGCGGCTATATCAACTGGAAAAGAAATTTGGCTTCTTCACAGTGCCCGTGAGTGCCAATACAGACACAAAGTGGGAAACGGAGGTGCGAAAGAGAGTGGGTGAGGAGGAGGCCCTTCAGTGGGCAAAGTCGGCCAAGAGCAAGTCAACGCTACGGGTGCACAACCTCAGCAAAAGTACAATATCAGCGGAGGCTCAGTTATACGATAACAACCTGGGCAGCCGCTTGCTTTTTGAGGCTCGTGCAGGAGGGCTGAGAACACTAGTGTACCAACAGAATTACAATCGGATGGTGGAAAAAACAACATGCCGGCCTTGTGGAGAAGCGGATGAAACCATCGAATACATCGTCCTGTCATGCACAAGCCTGCAGCCAAGGCATCCGGTGCAGTGGTATTACGCTCCTGAAAACGTTCAGACACCTGGCCAGGCCCCTCCACAAGCCCAATTGCTGGCGGAAGCACTCGGCTTCCAATCACCTGCGACGGGGTCAGTGCTGAACGCGTTTCTAGATAGAGATGCCGCTGCTATCCCTCGAAGTGAGGTTGAAGCGCGCGCCGCAGCGTCCACCAAGCCCTTTGGACGGAGCTGGGAAGTAATCGAAAAAACGAAAAGCAGTCTGGTGGACTGGTGGCGAAGGACAAACCAAAGTGAACGCGAAGGACAAGGAGAAAGTGAAAGAAATGTGTTTTTTTTTTTGTTTAATATATTTTTTTTGGGGGGGGGGAGGGTACAAACGTGGTTCGGGACCACCCGATACAAAGGGAACAGCTGCAAGATCATCATCATCAACATCATCAACTCTGGCATTCCCTAACTACCTAGTCTAAACGAATGCTCACTGCCTTGAGCCGTTCCTCCTCGCGGTGTCTATTGCCCGGATTCTTCCATTTTCGATCGTTGCAATAGGTGCGCACTTGCTACAGCCTCGTAATTACCTACTGTTTAGTAAAAATAAACGTTTCGTTTACTTCTTTCATTTTCGTTCCAAAATTTATTTGCACTCGAACACCGTTCCGAAGCAGAGACGATACGCAACGTTTTTCTATGAAACGAACTGAAAACAAGTGTAAAAGACATTTCGTTCCGACACCTCTTTTAATCAATATTTCTAGTCCTTCCCTCTCACTGATGAAAATACAGAAGTTGAATTTCTTAAACCTGAACTTTCCAGACTTCTGCACATGATAATCTGTATTTTTAATGCATGCAATGTTAGTTTAAAATACTAAATGAATGTATTTTAGTTGCAACTATTTTTCTGTTTGGCATTTTTCATTCTTTTAACATTTGTAACCCTCTCCTTCCAAAATTGGTAGACGCCTTTGTGGGCGGTTCAGAATAATTCTTGTTTTTGATAGTTGAAAGATGTCGGGTTCCGCGCTACACTCTGTTTGTTTATTCTTTCGCGTGTAAAATTTAACCGTACCAACGCGCTCGATACTTAATTATTATTAGGAAGTTTTAGGGAACCGTTCTTAGACATCCGGTATGGTACGATGGGCCCTCCGGTACGCACTGCTCCTGTGGAAGTTTTCTTCGGAACCACATGCGCAGTTCATACGGGAGGGCCTATCGTACCGTATCGCATGTGTAAGAACGGTTCCCTAAAACTCCCTAATGTCGCACTCTCACCTGGTACGGTGGATTCCTCTTATGGATTCTGTCTACGATTTCGAAACCCTAATGATTCATTGCCAGCGAAAATTTTGATGGTGTGTGTCTGTGTGAAGAAAGCACGGCAGAAAATTGGAGTGGTCACGTCCCCAAACCAAACACCTTTAAAGTTGACAGTCTCACATTCCTTTTATCTCCATTAATGAAAGTATGATTTCTCACACTCAAGACGACACGATGAGCTTGTGGCCATTGGTTGTGCACGTGGCCGGTAGTAGCTGAGAGGTTAGGAAACACGGGACGTAACGAATCCCGCGTTTTTTTTTTTTTTTTTTTTTTTTTTTTTAGTATTACTCTGATGCCAATGTGATTGGGGTATTAGCTGATGATCTAATATTTCCTTAAGCTGTTTTTGGCTATAGACATTTTCCACAGGAACGCTGCCATCTTGAATTGTCGTCACTTCCAGTATGGGCGACGACAAAATAGTACAACGTTTCAACCTGTAACCAGTAAAAAAATAGAGGGGAGCCAAAACGAGAATGTGTGACGGTTAGGCTTATATCCTAAATGTCTTCTATTGGCGTGGCGACGGCAAACTAATGTTTTCGCCCATACTGGAAGTGACGACAATTCAAGATGGCGGCGCCCTTGTGGAAAAGGTCTATACAGAGTAATTCGTTACGTGAGAAAGGCGTCCTTATATTTATTTTTTCTGCACCGTGAAATGGGTTTGTTTAATGTTTGTTCTCTAAAACGCAGTTCAACACAAAACCATCGGGGTTTCGAGCGGCGGGCGCGGCAGATCGTGATTAATGGTCGCCAGCGTCGAGGCGCGAACAATAAAATGCTCCCAAACTGGACGTTCCGTCGCGCCCAAGGCTCGTCCCCCAGCAATGTCCCGCGCATTTTATGGCCGGTCGTTTGGCCGAGGTTTTCGCGGTATCGAAGCGGTTCGACCGCTCGCACTACTTAGAGTCGACGTGGCCGGGTGGTTTATAGACGGCGGCACTTCGTCAACTTGACTCCCCGGTTATATGGATGCTTGGCTCCGGCTAACGGGTCTTCCAACTTTGGAATTTCACCGGTGTCGTCTTGGCAGTCCTGCTCGTCTATCGATGTGCTTACTTTTACTGCTTTTACCGAGAGTTGAAGTTTATTTTATTTTTCTTTGTTCCTTTGGTTTTGGTGCCTGTGTTGGAGGGAGAAGGAATGCATTTGCGATGGCTGTGACCTGCGAGACGGGAAGAATTCGGTCTTTATGGGTCCTCATTTTTGGTGGGTTTAGTTTTTCGTTGGTGTGTCGTCTGGCGTGATGTTGGTGTCGTTTGTGAAAAGTGGGGACGCTCGAACAGGTCGCCGGCGATGTACTTCTTACTTGTTTTTTTTTTTTCTCGTACCGTTGAAGTAACTATTAATTGAGGTATGCACGCACCACTGCTTTTGTGAGTGTGGGTGCGCGTGCCTACCCGCCTCTCCATGCATGCGTCGTGCGCATCTGCGTGTGTGTGACTGCATTCGTGTGTGTGTACGCGTACGGCACGCGTACAAGCCTGCGTGTGTGTGCGTGTACGTGCGTACATGTTTTTGCGTGTCCGTGTGCAGTTACTAGTGTCTTTTGAGGTAAGCTTCGAACGTTTGTTGAGATTTTCCTCTTCTTGCTCCGTTTAAAAAACGAAGCAAGATTGAAACTCTGTAAACCGCTTAAGTATTAAGCTTATAAAGATCCGTAACCTACATTTTACAACATATCTAACATCACTATCGGTTTAGTGTTCCAAGAACTTATATTGAAAGCTTGATCGTGACCTGTATTCTATATATTCTTATTTACGGTTTATTTTCTATTTGTACTCAAAATGCACGGACCGTTCTCTCAATTGATTTTATAAATAAGATATGTGCTTATTGGCTTTGACAAATGCGCATAAAAAGCGATAGGATATGTGAACAAACTGGGATATCTCATATTGTAGATTCGCTTGTGTACTTGTCTTGACGCGGCTCTGTGCCTCTCTCTCGCGTAACAGCATAATGAACTCAATGTTAGATTGGTAAATAATGTAAAAAAAACTATTCATAGCACGTTTCTTAAAAAACAAACTAAAGCAAAGATGTTATTTTCGATGTGTTGTAGCACTATTGATTTCCAGATAGCTTTCCAACGTACATCAAGGGCAAACCCACCAGCATTGGAATAAAGAGCAGTTTCACTATCGATAAAGAAGCTACAATCGAGGAAGCCACAAAATTATTAAAATATGTATTAGCACAAAAAGAAAGAGATTGGTGTATTTACAATTTTTTCTTTCAGAGTTAAGGAGCGGTAGTCCTCAAAAGTTTAAAATTGAGCGTCAAACTGGCATCATGAAAATAAATAATTACATGCCAAGTTCTCCTGGCAGCGTGATTAAAATTTTTGTCTCATAAAGCTTCTTTTTTTAATACTGATTTAGCTCCAGTGTCGCTAAAAAAGTGTATATTTTTTTCATAATTACTTCTCTAAAATTTTTAATTAACGTCCATTATGGTCAAACACACTCAAAATATAGAGTTCGCGTTCTTTTCGAATTTCACGTAACGATCGACGTCCTAAAAAAAAAAAAAAAAAAACTCCTTAAGATTGCGGTAATAGACCGGCTTCGTATAAAGCGTGTATTGACAACTTTATCACAAAGAATTCCACAAAGAAGATGCATTCAAACCACAGACTTTATAGGGGGCGGTCGAAGAAATCGAAGAATTTTCAATAGGCGACTCAAACTGTAATTTTTGTTTGCTCCTGGTGATCGTACCGCATATTAACTTTTGTCGTGTCGATAATATTCATTACTTTTGCGGAAGCCAGTCAACCGAGATAACGTTCAATATAATAACACTCGGGCGAAATTTAAAACTAAAATCCTTTTTGCTGGCTGTGGCGCTGTATGTCCCATGATATTAGATAATTTGTGGTTGAGATCCCATTGTGGCCCAAGAATGTGGAAATATCTTTAATTTTAAGAAAAGACAACTAACTACCTACAGGTATCGTTTATTTTTGACAGTATGATGATGTACGCGCACAAGTAGGTACAGACTAATGCACTCAGAAATAGATAAGATAAGGGTCCGGCTTTTGCGGAAAGCATTTCGTAGTTTTTTTGTTTACTACTCTGAAGAGTGTGGACTTTGCTTCGTAAATAGATGATATGGCGGCATACAACTGAAGATTTTTGGATTAATAACTACGATCTCGAGTGCTATCACATATTAAATCCATCCTAATCTTATATAAAAAAAAAGTCTGGAAGACACACTAGGTGCTGCATTCTTAAGGCCGTGCTTGGTGTTTTTTTTTACGTCTAGGGGCTTAGCTAAATGACGGTGGGCAATGTTTTCGTACAAAATTTGATCGCAGTTTGGCAGGTTTTTGCGACACTTCCTTTCAACATTATGCATATCTTACCAAAGCCAACAGTAAAACATATAACGTGTTAAAATTATCTCCCAAAGATAGTGCATTCAATTTTGAAAGAGTTAAGAATGTCTTTCAGAAAGGTCGGTAATTGTCGGTTCCTTACTAACTCACGAAAAATTGCGAGCTAGTTTCAGAACTTAGATTTTTTCTTAATGCTTTTTTCAGTATGTTCATGTTTTTTAAACTTCATTTCCATAGGCAATAGAAATGAATACAACACCCACCTGTGGTCAGATGTTTAGTAATATTATATGGTATAGGGTAAATGAATTGACAAGTCTTTATCTAAAATGTGGCGAAAAAGTATGCACTTTCTCGTAGCAATCTATACCTTTCATCAAAGGTGTATTTAACAGGTTTGTTTTACCGTGTAAAATTACAAAGCGTAGCTGCCGTTCTGTAAAAAAACTAGACCCAGAAAACTTGTCAGGGCGATCGAATGGCGGACGGTGACGCAGATGACCGAATCGAGTGGCGGGGCGCGTTTTGCGCACGTATTGATAGATGGCGTTGGAAGCAGCGTCGAGAGGTGTAGCCGACCACCGAAAGAAAGCAGACGACACGCAGACGAAATCCGTCGGCAGCAAAAGTGTTATCGCTATGCAACCGGGATATATTTTTGTTACTTTAAGTTGTGCAAACATCGTCCGAATTTATTTTTAAACTAAAGATGCAATACAAAGGAAATTATGCGCCTTTTAATAGACCACGGTCGTCGCAATAAGTTTCGATATTATCTTTTTAAACAAGTCGAACCAAGCAGGCATCGCCATCTATCAATACGCGTGCCAAACGCGCCCCGCCACTCGACTCGGTCGTCTGCGTCGCCGTATGCCGTTAACACATGTGACGTTTTTTTTTTTTTTTTTTTTTTTTTTTTTTTCATATGTGTTACAGAATTATGGGACTTTTCCTATAATGCAACGCGGCATTACTCCGACGGCGACGCCGACGCCGACGCCGATGGCGACGCCGCTGAAGTCGGAAACGAGCTCCTGAAATTTCTGAAAATCGTTTATAAATTTTTTATTGATATAACAGATTGTTCTGCATCTTTGGCATCTCGTTCGGACTACTACTACTACATTTGGGAGGGCAATGAGCGCTCGGCGATGATCAGTTTAAATTTACAATAAAAAAACACTTTTGCTTTCCTTTTTTCTTTTTTTTTCTTTTTTTTTTTTTGGGGGGGGGGGGGGTGGACGCGCTGTACAGTCATTGACACGTGACGTGCCCTGAACTTCCTAATATCACTCCACGGTTGATGAGATTTCAGCGTAGGCCGATAAAAACACTATAAACAATCGCGAAGCAAGGTGCATGTATTAAATAGGCCACGGCCAGCGTTCCCCAAGCTCTCGCGGACTAAAACAGGCATGATGGAGCCCACATTAAGAAGATAAAAGAGAGCCTCGCAGATTATCCTGCCCTTATAACACGTCGTTTGTGTGTGTGTGTGTGTGTGTGTGTGTGTGTTTGTGTATGTTTCTAAACCTCTTTTGCTTATTTATGTTTGTATGCAGGATTCAGAAAAGTATTTCAGTATTAAGACATGTCTAAAAATGCGCCATTTATCTTTGCATTTCAGATCACATATATTGCACAGAGCTTTCTCGGTCTGGTCATAAAAAAGGCGCTTTTGTTTTATTATTATTTTTTTTAAATTTTGTGTGCCAAAATTTGGTTGCAATCCGAAAGTAATGTAACGAATATTTCGAAAGCGTTTTTTTGTTTTGTTTTGTTTTTGGTGCAGTACTAAAGTACAAAAAAAAATGAAAGCGATAATGTATAATATTTGGTTTAGCGAATGTGCAGAACCGGAACTTCAGGCGCCATTATTTTCAATTGAAAGAAGCGCGCATCCTGTTTTTGAACTGCCATATTCTTTATAACACCGGCTACTAGCTCGAAAGAGGATCTGGCGCACGGACGGGAAAGCCTCGGCGAAGCGAAGATCTAAGCGGATTAAAGTGTTGGTCCTGTTCGTCTAATCTGCAATATTCTCTCACGCGCCTCGTTTTGTTTCTATTTTTATCCGAAATCCCCTTGTATTCGGCGGCTTAGGCTGCCCTAGGGAACAGCAATATCATTTTTGATAGAAATAATTTAGTTTCATTATATTTCTTCAGTGCGGGTTTAGTTCTCGTCGGATGACCGGAAGTATGCCTGGACGAGAAGATTCCAGACTTGGACTTTAAACCGCGGACGGAAATGGTTTTTTTTTTTCTTTCTTTTATGTTAATATTCTGAGCACAAATATATGTCGGAGCCCAGGATGGTCGTGTGGGATTTGCAGAAGATAGTAGGTGATTTGTATGCTTGATTTTCTATATTATTCTTCAAATGAGGCCACATTCTATATTGCGCAAAATGAATAAACAAGATTGGACAGTTTTTTTTTCCTCGTGTTTATAGATACAGTTCGAGGAAAATTCTGCCGTCGTCCACCTTTTTGTATAGCACTGGAAAAAGAAAATATTTCTGATCCACTGAAGTAAGAGAATACTTGTGAAGCTGCGCGTTGGTGAACTCGTGCATTATATTCCCTTGTCACAGGACATCTCGCATAGGAAATCTTAATCACGTTTAACAATTCAGCAGACGGAACACTTGTTTAAAGTACTGAGTCTTTGTGACAGGTTGAGCAGTCATTTTGTTTTATAATCTAGCAATGTGTCATTTATTGTTTTGTTTAACACATGCTATTGAAACGGATAATTAGAATGCTTATATCATTGTAAACTGGGGATTGCTTTACTCGCTTGGCTTTGTTTGTGACATTTTGTTTTATTGACTACTTTCGAAGTGGGGGGGGGGGGGGGGGGATCTTTCAGAATATATGATGCTTGAGCATGATTCCATCCACTCCATAAAAAAAAAAATATTTGATGGAAAGAAACAGAAACTATAAAAGAGAAAAAATTGAACATTATTTCGCAGAACTTAAAATAATTAGAAAAGTGCTTGGCGTTTTTCTTTTTAAATTACGTATTACAACACTTTTTGATAGATTCCGCCTAGAGTAAGGGAAGGACACCGATTAAAGACAAAACCTTGCACATAGACTGTTTTCTTTCACTTGTTCTTTTCTAGCCTTCGGGTGCAGCCCTTAGTGACATGTCAGGTGGTCTACCTCTTTGTTTTTATTTTCACTCATATTTAAGTACGCTCGTCATGCACCCCTACAAACGTTGTACGCCTACACCTAATAGACACAAAAACACAGGCAGACTCGTCCGTCCTTACGTTTGTGTATCTAAGTATTTCCTTTCCCTAAGTATCAACTAAGTTTCAACCATGTGTTATGATTACTATAGAGAGCAAATCCCGGTACCAAATCACCAGGGTTATCAATAATTTTTGATGATAATATTATCAAGAAAGATACATCTGTTTCTTCAGTATTTTATTGATCGCGGTCTTGCCAACGACAAGGGATATGGTAGGATCAGACGGGTGCCTCCGTGAATGCTCTAGCCGCCCATCGCGGTCTTACCAATTTCGAGGGATAATACACCAGGGAATCTCGGGCAAGAGTCATGAGCCCAGTAATTCTGAATTTGAGTCCGGGATATATTAAGTTTTTGTTCCCGATTCGCCGTTTATAGAGTTTTTACAAGAAAAAACAAATGATGTACTTAAGTTATGGGACGTCGGTGATTTTTCACAGCTAACTCGAAGTAAAGACCTTAGCGCGACTTCAACTCCCAGCGTTAACGTCCGTCGTTTAATTGTTCAAGGATGACGATCTTGTTTTTCATAAGAACAAAACTTCGCCTTGAAACATCACAGGATACCATGCACCACTTGGGCGGCAAGTTTAATTAAAATATCAACCCTGCACGTTCGTGCGGGGAGTCTTTCGACCTCACTAGCCCTACTACTTATAACAAGCTGAAATAATGCCCAGCATCTTGGTTAAAAGCGAAGTCCTCCGATGTGTTCAAGAAAAAACTTGTTAGGGGGTGAGGGGACGGCAATAAAGGAGCGTTTCCTTCCCCACCCTTTGAATTTCACTAGAAATATCTTAATATATGGGGCGATTTCCCCCATTGGCAACTCTGTTCCAACACCACTTTTCTAAAAGTCAGTGTCGCGATTAGGGTAATGAATTAAAACTCATTAGTTTCGGAGAACAAGTGACACACTTCTTGTAAGTCGAAGTTGGTTAAGCAAGAATATTAGAACTTTTTTTGGGGGCATAGGTGAGATGGTGACTTGCAGCTCGTGCCATCTCTTTTGGTTCAACGTATATCGTGACAGTTCCATCCCTCCTCTTGGGTTTTTTCCCGAGACCTGAAAGAAACGGATGCATAGTCTCGATACACAGAACTAGCGCTGTTCCCTCTGGGCAGGAACTTGTATACAATCCCATAGCCGTACCCCGACTAACACACTAATTGGATGAAGAACTAAACTAATTAGGGACGCTCGTGCCGACGCTCCGGGACAGCATCCCCGCTCTACCCCTGATAGATCCAGACACTCCATAGATTTTTATGTTAATCCTTCTTGTCGTCACGCCTTGGTGCATCCGGCAGTGCGGAAAAAAGATAAGAAAAATCTACTGACGCTGAGGCAGCATCACGGTCTACAGAAACCTGGTATACGGGACTGAATCCAGACCGGTGTGACCGGAATTTGACAGATACTCTTTGCGGAAAAGGCATCGGGTAACAGGGACTTCGTTTATACGTTAACAGACTCCAACGCGAGGAAAAATAAATTCTTGTTGGTTGGCTGGAGCGCACAAAATATCATTCGCGGGTACGGCAAGAAAGTCCCCAAAATTATTTGTCTTCTATACGTGTAGAAACATAAGATAAGTTATACAGAGGCAGCTCTTAGTGCCCGTTTCCGGCATAATCCGATGGTGTCCGTACGCAAAAACCCACGTGACCGTGGGGCGCGCCTCACTCCATCGCCGCAGCGCTAACGTTTTCCCCTTATCGCCATCACCCTCGTACTGCCACATCGCCAGTGGTAAGACGCGCTATCGCTCCCTTCCTCTCTCGTGTTCCTCCGCCACCCCCCTCTACCGCCACCCACACATCATAAACTCTGACACCGCTGCCGCCTCCACTGACGCTTAAGGGTTCTGAAAGGTTCTCCGGCGAGTCTACAAAAAGCAATTAACCAATTCCCCCATCAATAAGACAATTTGAAGAAAAAAGTACGTCTCTGAGTTGTTTTCTTGCCTATAGGATATCTTATAAAAGGTTTTGCAAATGCACACATCTCCAAAGCGTATATCTTAAAATTATTCTACTAAAAGCATATCTTCTAAAGCATATTTGTGGTCGCTTGTACTTTTGGTGGTTGTGAATTTTCAATCACAAGGAGAAATCAGCGATGATAACAAATTGAATGATAAGCGAGAGAATACTAATATCGCAAAGTCCGGGCACTGTGGAGCGAGTACGCAGCGATCGGGTCGCGGATTCTATCAGGAGGCGTTTGCTCAGGGACTGGCATGCCTCGTGTAAAACGAACTTGCCACCGCGCAAACTTTCGTCGGTTCCGTCTCCGCATATTTGCTTGATGAAGTGCAGCATTCAAGAGGCCACACAGATCGTTTGTTTTCTTTTTTCTAAAAAATTCCATCGCGCTCCCGTGATTCCCGGACCGAAGCAGCTACATTGACTAACATGGAAACTATCCGAGGAAGCAAGAAAGGTCGGCACAACTGCTTCGTAAACAAACAACAGAAGCACAAGAAAGGCTAACGACTTGCGGAGCCATGGGTGGCTGGGAACTGTTCATCACCGGGGCGGCTGGGGAGCGCTTAAGGTGATCGTTTTCTTTCCGGTTCCGCCGGTTCTTGGCGGTTCCATTTCCTCCTGGCCGAGTTCCGGCCGCGACTTCCTGGGAAACAGCTCTTAGAAGACGGTCTCACGTGCCGCTGTGGCAAGGCATCAAAGATCCCTAGTGGGT
This sequence comes from Ixodes scapularis, assembly GCF_016920785.2. Classification (NCBI taxonomy): domain Eukaryota; kingdom Metazoa; phylum Arthropoda; class Arachnida; order Ixodida; family Ixodidae; genus Ixodes; species Ixodes scapularis. Next base: position 69,637,309 of record NW_024609882.1, on the reverse strand, counting down.
TTGATCCTTTCGCGAACCGCAAACGTCGTCAGTCCATTATTAACCAAATGGTGTTTTGGGGAAGATAGTAGGAAGGCCACGACATGAAATGTGTACTGGAAATAGAGATCGGTGAATGCATCGCAACCTCAATGGCGGTTACGTATCGCCAGGGAAGGGGATGAAGTTTAGAAGAAATCGGCCTGAACCAATGCCCTGGCTCTCCACATGCATGCTGAAGTTTTTGATCCTGATAAAGTTGGTAAAGCTCTTCTTAATTACCTCAGTATTGTGCATTCTTACTGCACTAACCTTTTTTTAACCTCATCCCCAGTAATGCCACTTAACTTTACAGCGGTTTACACAATCTACCTCAATCTCCCGTAACAAAGCCGAACATACAGCCCAATCTTTCCAAGTTTCAACGTATATGACCTTGTTCGGAAGGCTGAGAATGCATTATTTCGATCTACGGCGTTTTAGGTATCTCCTCGATCGGTTTCGTCTCAGACAAAAGTATGGGACGGTTGGACGTTTTGCTTCATTCCCTTTTCTATGCTGGAAGGCTGTGTAAGATTTATCAAATCGTGTGCTCTAGGGTACTACAATCACAACCAAACATTTTGAGTCTGTTTTTCAGCTTCAATTTAGAGAGATTTTTAAAGGGAAGCTACGGAGCTTCTTGAAAAAAATGAGTTAGAAGTGAATTCTAGTGTATTTTTACCCCGTGAACCCGAATACCCAAACCATTTGCTGCGTAAGTATTGTTAAACGCGAGAAAAACGCGAAAGACAGTCGCTGTCCGTGACGTCATCGACGGCTCTTTTGGCTGTCCAAGGCTAGGGGGGCGGGGCTTCAGCCCTATTTTGAAATTGCTCTTGTGGCTCTCCGGCGCGTCGCATTGAAATATAATTTTGATATCTGTTATTCTAAAGGCCAAATGAACGCAATTCAAGCGTTTTTTCTCAAATGTAGAAGTGCCCCATCTTCCCTTTAATATCACCCTAGTGCCTCAATTAAACACCAAATAATAAAAGTGTGAACGGTCATGGTACATGATTTTAGCTTTTTATATAATGCCTAAAATTGTGCATGATGATAAATTCTTGTGATCACATTGTGAGGAGCACAGCTCAGATGTTAAAATGAAATGTAATAGGGATGAAATTCTTTTTCTCATTGTGCGTCTTAGATAACTTTGCGACTTATATGTATTGTTGTCACTCCAAGTATGAACTTTAACTGCAGAAATGTTCATGGAACTTATATTGCTTGTTCGAATCGTTGACGAGAATATTGAAACTCGCTCTTGCTCGCATATAAATTTTGATCGTAATACTCATGTTAGGGTTTTTCAATGCAGTTTCTCCCCTCTGATCGTAAGTGCATATTGGGTGCGACTAATATAAAGGTACGTCTTATATACAGGTCACTTTTCTAAATAGGGCAGTTTACGGGGGGCGCGATCATTACAAATTATACTGCGGAAAATGCGGTATATGCAATCTTTAAAACACCCGCAAATTTAAACTAGGGAATGGGACCACGTTTAACAGCTCTGTAGCTTGAATTCAGCAGGAGTGAACACAGAGTTATAACCGATGGGTATTTCACAACACTAAGTTTATTGACATGAACTAAAAAAAAACATAATTCTAAAAGACAAGCAATAATATTAGCGCTCCGTATTTTTCTTTTATTCTAAAAGATAGACAAAAATATTAGCACCCTGCACTTTTTTTTTTTTGTTCTTGCCATTTTGAAAAATACCCAATATTGTTCTTCGCTTATACACAATACCCGAAAATGACACACGGAGCATTGCAGTAGTTTTCACTCGTTTGCCTTATTCAGCTATCGATTTTAGCCTTCGTCTCACCTTGGCTCAGCTGACCAGCGTTACTGTATCGTTTATTCTTCGTACGACAGGTACAGGCGAAACCACTTTCCCTCGAGCGGTCACAAATGAGCAATGAGATACGACACATTTGTTACTTCCGTCGCTGTCAAATGTATAATAATGCGTGACGAAGCGGCTTATGCACCGAGCGCTACACCGCATGTAATAAGAAAAAAAAATCAAATGATATGTTTTCTTCACGTCTCGATAATTGATTATCGGCGCGCAGGTGCACGTCTCTAACGAATGACCCATATCTTCCGGGTTAAGGCATTGTATGTTTGATTAATCGTCGTATTGAATTATAATTTCGGGCCAGAAACCATTTTCAAGTGAAACGGCATTTAAACAAAACTTCAGTATAGACAAAACAAAACACCACAAAAAGCGCTTTCACGAAACGCTTTTTTATTTCCGGTAAGCCGTGCTCCGCCATGTTGATGACCAACGTCTGCCATTCTTTTCAGTAGTTTGACTGCAGATGCCTAATTATAAGGTGTGCAAGTTTCTTTGCTCTTCGCGCACTTCATTCGCTTGTTTACCCTCTCAATGCTTCCGCGTGCTTTGGTTTTGTACCGTCCTCAACCAATCACGATACGCCTTTGGCTGCTTCGTCATCGCACGTTCCCTGCGCCTTCTCCATCACCTTCTTTGATTGGCGTGCCCCTCTTTCCGTTCATATGCTTGAAAGACGCGGTTTCGAACACTTGCTCGCCGTAAGCGATCGTGTTTGGTGTTGCTACAACGCACAAGAATGGCGAATGGCGCCGCCGACTACATAACTCAGGAAGCAGGACCGGGAACGAATTCGGACCGCATATACCAATGCTTACTCAGTCTCTTTGTTGTTGTATCTTTGTGGGCTTTTTTTTTTTCAAAATCACTCTGGTTTCGGCTATTACGGCCATTGGGGCTACCGACGAGACCACTTCTCGATCGCGGGCTTATCTTAAGTCCGAATACCAACGGGTGTGTATATGCAAATCAAGTACAGTACCAGACAATGTGCTTTTATATCTCCGACTCCTCTGGCTGGCGCAGATGATCACGTCGCAAAAAAAAAAAAACGTAGAGTAATCTAGGATCAGCCCTGTTATTTTTTGTTCCGTTCTTTCTTTTTTTCCGTATGAGTCCTTTTTTTATGTCCATATTAGCAATATGACGCTTCTTTGTCCTGCAACGTTACATCTGTTAAACAGTACAAATCATGCTTCTTGAGTAACATGTGATATTGCTAGCTTTATTCTGCCTTTTTATTTGAGTTTTCATTTTACTGAAAGTATCCTTCACGCTGTTCAATGTCGAACTAGCTGTTTCACTGCGCATTTTTTTTTTACTGAGTATTCCATGTTTTGCTGAATGTATTCATTGCACTGTTCACTGTTAAACTGTTGGGGGGCACATACTCTGTCAGGCTCCACGCCTTCATCTCTGCCCCCTCGGCGAAAAAACCCGCTAAAAAAACAAAGGAACAAAACTGCTGCCTCCGTGAACGGAAATACATGAGGTGTTAATTCATCAGAACGATTCTAAGCGAGGTTTAGAACAGGATGTACGTCATATAAAACTGCCCCATATAATTAGATAAGATGTACATTCGTGGTTGGACACCACGTTCTGCCATTAGTATTAAGATGGCAGCGGCTTGTATCTTGGCAAAAATGAATGCGTGTTCATTGCCGTAAAAACAACAAAACGATATTTTATGAATAAAAATTATATTCCGCTTGCACAGGATAACTTTGTCGCACGTGAAAATTTTCATACCTTAACCAACAAATCAGTTGTAAGATGACGGCCTAAAGAAAGTAAACCTGAACACAATTTTTTAATAAAAACGCCATAACTGGCCCAGTTTGTAAACATAACCTCCAACCTAACATGCGCACACAGCTCTAAGGTACAAACAAAAAAGTACTCAAAAGGCTTGACTTCTTTCCTGCAATATTCGACGCGGTAATAGTTAATGCATCAGTCGAACGATCCGGCTCTGTGAATCGAGTGATGAGACCTAACCAGCTAGATAAATTTACTTATGTGTTTTTTTTCTTTTTTTTTAAATTTAATGCTTTAAAACCAACTAAACAGAATCATTCGAATGAAAAAACAAAACAAAGGCCGGTTTGGCAATTAAGATTAACATATTTGTATGATCGAACAACTCATATTCTATACGGCAATAGTGAGCATCGCTTGCACATATAACCTTGTTTTCCCACTCTCTTCAATGTCACATGGAAGATACCGCGAGAATACAAGAAGGTTTCATAATTTGCTTCGACATGGCTCTGCGGCCTTTTGGTATTTTCAAAGCACGTCTATTGAGAGTATACTTAATGCATAGTGTATTCATGCACAATATAGCGTATCGCAATGGTGATAAATTGATATGTTTTATTGTTGCTCCGGACTGTTTAATGTTTCTACTGGAACAAGTTGCCCATAGCAGTGTAAAAGAAAAACAAAAGAGCCTACTTCCTCATGATAGCGTGCTGTTAAAACCCGAATTACACTTTATTTCACCACCGTTTTAGTAATGTATGGACAATAAATTAAACCGTTCCTTGCCCTCCGAACTCTAGGGGAAATAAAGGCCTCGCAGTTAAGCCCGCGTAGAAAAACTCTTTCGATTTTAATTCGTGTGCTGTGTCGATCCGTGCAAAAGACATCCCAATTAATTTCTGGGCCCGGTCGAGCCCTGCTTAAAGCGTGATAAAAGCGTCTTCGCAACCTTTCCCCCTCTCTCCCCATTACCACACCACTTTCCCCTCTTCGACGCTAATTCCGACGTCGAACAGACAATCCTAAATTAGCGGGTCGAACGCCCGGATTGATTGCTTTCACGTGTCGCCTCTTCCCTTTCCCTTTTTTGTCACGAAAAATGCGACAAGTAATAATACGGAACAGAAGCAATCCCGTCTATATCGAACCGTCGCGTCAGTTCCCTAAATACCTCGGTTCGAATGCGCGTTTCTCTCTCCCTTTCCCTATTTAGTTGATCTCCCTCCACGATTCCCCAAGGGTTTTCCCCCAACTTTTCTCCCGTCTCGCTTAATCAGTAATTTCACGTTCCGCCTGTTTCATCGATCCAGTCCTGTTCCCAAGGCTTATAATTCGGTTGTGTCGTTGTGAAAACATGCCACCAGTAGGCACCACCGGTTTTGGCAACGAAGCGTTCTCGTGGCAAGAACAATATAGCGCTGAAACGATATAGTCAATCTCATTTGTTTTTGTAGCATGCGCAATTAATGTTGAAATTACAAAAAGAAAAAGAGCTGAAGGTTTGGCATTTAGGAAAAACATGGGCGCTGATTCTGTGCTTCAAATACCTAAGATTGAAGTATGATTCTTAATAGTGAAGGCTGCGGTACCGATCATGATGCTTGGAGTTTGGTGTTTGTGGATTGAGCGTCTCGCAGCATTGGTTACCAAATTGAATGCAAAGGCAAGAGCTATGAGATTTCAAGTTTCAATCAGGTTTGTCAATGGATATCCCAGGTCCTAAGTCCTTTTTTTATTTTAATTTTTGAGCTTCATTTTCTAATTCTGAACTTCTAAGTGCAATAACACACTATTAGATGGCCAAGAATTATTGTGTTTGAAGAACTTTGATATTTAACTTGAATTCGATGTAGAAAACCCTTTTGCGGAGGATATTTGCTACATATTTATGTAGATAAAGGTGTGTAGACCTGGTATATTGTTTTTCGCCTCGGTTCTACCAGATTGTCGACTCAGCACTTCTCGGAATCGTCGCTACTTGTTAGTTTCGGGCATGCTGTTTTTTTTTTTTCGAAAATCATGCTACGATTTCAATCCTTACGCCTAGACCACAATCGACGAAAGTCACAGGTTTATTTTAGGTTGTTTTTTTATTTATTTTTTTTAACGTAGAAAAAACAGCAGAAAGAATGGGAGAGTGCCCTTGTAGCTAACAATATACATTCATCCGAAGGCCATTCGCAACTTTTTCGACCGCCTGATGAAATGTATGCACATGAAGCAATCGTGTGCACTTGCTCCATGGTTCTATATAAAGACCTCATTCTCGACTATACAACGCACGTCTCTCACTTGCACAGAACCAAGAGTCTTGCCGCTGGATTACATAAGGCCTTCTAATGAAAGACGCAAAAAACATCTAACGTTTCGCGACGTTCGGTAATTGCGTTTACTAAGTCGACTTTCCGCTACGCTTGTCGCGCTGCATACCGAAGCGCGAAGTGTTGCTTTACTCTGCGAAAGAGTCCGAAGGATATTTGCATACGGCGTCTTTGGGAGGCCTTGCCAGGCGTATTGCGACCGTGCCTTAATTTAGGTATGCTCCGCCTGGACCTTTCTGCGTCCTCAGGGACGAATGGCTTGTGCAAATTGCTCCCTGCACAGCCCCATCAGTCTCTAACGTAGCCACCATATTTAATAAAGGCTGGTAGTTGAATGCCCAGAACATGGTCGCACTGTTGAAAGAAATTATTGTAGCGACAGGAGAATTTGCCGTATCCCATGCTTTAGAGTCAGGCAGGGTAATTATCGTTAAATGTGTCGTAGATGTGTGGAACGTTGAGACAATTTCCTCGGGATTGAAGTGAAGACTAATATTTCGCTTTAAGAAGCGGCTTATGGAAACTAAACGGGTCGTTGGGGGAAACCTCGGGTTAATCATATTTCATAGTACCGAGTGTTTTCCAGAAGAGAATCATGTTTTTTTTCGGCCCCCGTAAATAAACTACGCATTGGAGGAAGTTGAAACTCCGTGAAAATGTGACACTAATGCTGTATTCACACTGGCATTTGAATCGCAACCGCGCAGAGGATCCGCTCGTTTCCAGCATCAACTGTGCGTGAGACTGCACTGAATCTTGAAGCCACTGCAGGCTCGCAACCGCTTCCCGATTACGGTTCAATCTCCAGTGTGAATGAAGCATAACGTTTGGGATCAAACGCGTAATTTTGAAAAAAAAAGGCGTTACCTGGATTAAAAGGTAATAGAAGACTATATTTTATTTTATGAATAGACTCCCACCTATGCTTAATACTGCAAAGAAAAAATAAACTGCAATTGGGGTCTAGCCTCCGGCGAAGCAAAGTGGACGCATGTGACATTTATCTTACCGAGCACGCAGCTGTCCAAGCAGGCAGCGCACTCGTGGCCTAACGGTTATCACGCCTGCGTTCCACGCAGAGAGACAGGTTTCCATTCCTGGCCGCGGGCACGAATTTTTGTTGACTATAATACAATGTTCTGGTAAATTCGAGAACCGTGTTAGCCGATTTGAGGTTAAAAAGTTCTGCAAGCCGAACCTTCTACGCCGATTGGTCCAGAATCCCACGCGTGTGCAAAAGGGGCTCCGCGTGGTAAGCCGGAGTCATTCTCGCCCCAGCGCTCGATCCTGCTGTGTCGCCGACATCGATGCATGTAACGCTAGCCTTTCTCTATTTCGTTTTGGGCACAAGTTCGCCCCATTGAAAGTTTAGTTTCATTAGTTATTTTCCGCCTCATCATTTGTCATTTGTGACAAGATCGTGTTAGAACACTTGACAGCTAAAAATATAATTCTTGTGTTCAATCTTGCTAACAAGTGATTTTCACTCAAGTAATTACCAAAGGAGCCCGTAATGTCATGTCTAGTTTGGAGATCTTAGCTTGGTTGAACGTCGGCAATTATTTCTTTTTTTTTTTTGTAATTAGGTACCGTTATTTTGTCAAACTTATCATTTTATCCCAAGCGCTAGCGTAACATTTTTGCGGAGTTTCAGCTTCCTACGATGCGTAGCTTACTTATGGGGGCCAAAACAAAACACGTTAAAAAAACACCCCGTACCGAGCAAGATCGCAATGAGATATCGTGCAACCTTCATGACTCTTTTTTATAGTTAAAATCAACAAGATGACCAATATGAAAAGCTAAATTTCCTTCAAGAGTGAAAGTTTGAGATCTATATATTTCAGTAAAAATTATGCATGCATATGCAAATCGCAACACAAGCTCTTAGAAAGCATGTGATATCGGTAATTATTTTTCTTTTATTCGAAGGGCTTCGTTAAAACCACTTGTCTAGTGGAAGTGCATCAAATTCAGTGATAGAATAGACCATATGGGAAATTGTTCGAACGGCTGGCAACACTCTGTGTGCTGCCACCTTTGTTGCGTCGAGATTTCTCTGCTGTTTGTCAATTTAGTAGCGTTGTCGGTAACAATCGAGGCCTACTGCTCACCGTCATCGATCCTCCCACAAACCTGCGAACTAAAGGCTAGGATTGTTTCACACTGTTCCTGCGTTTGTGCGTGCTCGTCGACTCGTCGACCGCTGGTTTCTCGCTGAAATTAATAAGGCGGACGTTCACTTCAGCTCGAGAGAGACAGTACAGTGGCTTAAATGGGGTAGTGTAGTTACCGCGTAGCCTCCAACATGCATCAGGAACGGCCTCTCCTTAGAACACGGTGTAGGTGGCGCTTCGATCCGCAGCTCCGTTAGGGTGCCTCAATCGGCCGGCAGATAGAGGCACCGTAACACGCTTCATAATTAATATAAATACCTCAAAACAATTCTTTGTTTGAAGTGAACTTCCAACGACATGATTTGTATTTGAAGGTGAATGAAAATGTGAATCTAGCAGACGACGGTGTAGTCTACAACTGCGAATCGGCCGGAGCTGGCCGGATCCAAGCTGACCCAAGCGGCCAAGCCGGAGCCTTAGCCGCAACGACGGTGCTGTAAGCGCCAGCGCCACCCGCGGCCGTCTTCCAACGCTGTGCCGCTTCTCCGGTTTCGTTCGTTACATTACCCCCTTAAGCCTCTGTAGAGACAAAGAGATGAAACTTTATTAGGCCCAAAGAATATGAGCAGGGGGCCTCAGTCAAAGCCCCCTCTGGTGGCGTACTCCAGAGAGTACGCAGCCAGGTAAATTTGGTCTGATAATCTGGTGGCTGTAGTCAGCCACTCGGGGAGGGGGGGGGGGATGACAGGGGGGTGGAGTTAGGGAGGGGTGAGGGAGGGGTATGTCAGAACCATAAGATATGGTGGGTATTTTGCCGGTCGCCACAGCGGATGCAGGGGGTGGGGGAGGATCCCCAGCGAGTAGACCTCGTAGAAGTTGAATGCGGGCTGGGGTGGGAAGACTTTTACTTTGGGCGTTGCGGAGGATGATGCCTTGGTGGCGTGTGAGGTGAGGGTGAAGGGGGGGAAAGACTTGACGGGCTTGTCTATATGAATGGAAGAAACGTAAGGGCCACGGGAAACGTCTGGGCAGATCTGGGGATGTTGGGTGCCCGGTAAAGCGTTTCGCAGGCGAGCAGTGTGTGCTTTCTCGTTGCCCGGCATGCCCCCATAACCTGGGATCCAGACAACCTTAACGGGTGATAGTAGGTCGCGTTCTATTTGTTCTGCAATGGCAATTGGAAGTGAGTTGTGTATGAGTCGCCGGCAGGCTGCCATAACGTCGGTGAAGATGATGGGAATAGACGAGGTAAAAGAGCCTGCGGAGGTATATGTGATAGCCGCTGCAATGGCGTGTAGTTCCGCCAAGCATGAGTCCATGGGAGGAAGAAAGGCGGTGTGTATTACACTGAAATGATGACCTGTGACCGCTATGGCCATGCCAGTATCAGTCGTACTGGCATCTGTGTAGACGTATGTGCCATGCGGAGTGCGGGCGGTGTAACGTGTGAAAAAGGCATTACGTTGAGCGCGTCGGGCTAAATTCTTCATCGGGTGCATATGTCGAGGGAGTGCATGGTGCTATGACAAGATGTGAACGGGTTCGAAACTTGGCTTTGAGTGTCGGCAGAGGCGCGGGCGCGGGCGCCTGGTTTTCGAAAGCGCTTTTTCTGCGCGAGTGCTTTGGCGAGCGAAGGATTCATCAGAACAACGCTGACGCGCCCAGGACTTTGGCAGCGCCGAAGCCATCTGGTGAGGCGGGGCATGTTCGTCGGCCCCCCATTAGAAGGGCGCTATGAATTTTGCATATGGACTATTTGATGCTCCTTATTGTCCTCCCCGATAAACAATCGAACAATCCCCAGTGATAAAAACAAAATCACACGAGAAATACCCGAAACCCAAGAATTCGGTAGATTGGTGCTGCAGTGTGTCAGCACACCCTCTGGATCTTTGTCGGACAAAGAATTCCCGTTCCTCAACCAAGGAGGACTAGTTCGAGCATATGTGATGATTAAGGTAACAATTTTAGCCTCTTATCAATGTATACTTGTATATCTTTCTTAACTTGTTTTTGTTGACGACGCCGGTATATGTATCGAGTGACAACGAAAATAAAGTTCGGTTGTAAGTAGCATTGTGTCTTTGTCTTCCTTTCTGTCCGTTGTTCTGTCGCGCTTTTTAACCATTGTGAAACACCAACTCGGCCAACTCTCCACCCTCGCCGATGCTGTGTTCGTGCTAGCGGGGCCGCGAAGTGGCTTTAAATACGTTTCCCTCGCATCCAATCAGTAACTCGGTAAGTTGCGACAAGTTTAAGTGATACGTCTAGCGCAGACAAGGCATTCGCGGTATTTTGTTTTGTCTTTCACTAAACGGTTCTCGTAATCCTCACGTCTTGTCGCATTTCTTCCTGTTATTTACGTTTAAATGCGAACCCTTCTTTACATTTCGTTGATTTGTAATGCCGAGTTTCTTCTGAGCCAGAATCGCCTCGGTGTATTTTCTCGAGATTTGCTGGTATTTATTTTCTGGACGGCCTCACTAACTTCCACGCGGAAGGACACTATGGTTCGCTTCACCCGGAAAACCCCCTTGTTTGCACGCCGTCTGTCTTGAAGAAATCTGTCGGGTACATATAAGTGTCTAGTGCCATATTACTGGGGCGCTGACAAGCGTTCTGGCGTCTCAATTAGTCACCACGATATGTGGACTATTGCCGCCGCGCAGCTGGCCAAGTAGGCAGCGCGCGGGTGGCCTAGTGGTTATCGTGCCTGCCTCCCACGCGAAATGCCGGGGTTAGATTCCTGGGAGCGACGCATCTTTTGTTATTCCTGCCATTTTGTTTTCTGGTGAATTCGAGAATCGTCTTGCTTGTTCGAGGTCCGACTGTTCTACGCGTCGAACATTCTACGCCGATTATTCCAGAAGCTCACGCAGGTACATAAGGGGCTCCGCGTGGCGAACCGCAGTCAGTTTCGCCCCAGCGTTCGATTCTGCTGTCACGCCGACTTCGACGCCCGCGACGCTCGGCTTTATTCTTTTCACTTTTTATTTTTGGGCACAAGTTCGCCCCATTAAATGTTTAGTTTCTCCAGTTATTATCGCCTCATCACTTGTCAGTCATGACATTTTGGTGGAGGTGCGGGGTATTTGCATTCTATGCCCGTGGACCGTACCCCTCCAAAACACGCCGGCCAAGTGACGTGCTCAGCCTCGGGAGGCTACCCTTCGCAGAAGACCAGACCAAGGCCCGCTCAAGTCGATGTAAACAAGGCCTACCCCCGGAACTGGGACCCCTGCCGCAGATACCAAAGAACAAGACCGCGACGATGACGACTCCACCCGTTGTTGCCCTACCCGTCGCTGCCCGTACGCCCGCGACCTTCCACGGTGAGCCTTATGAAGACATCGAGGACTGGCTCCACCAGTACGAGCGAGTGGCCCAGCACAACCAATTGACGGACGAACAGCGCCTGCAGAGTCTTTACTTTGCGCTCGAAGGGACGGCCAGGCACTGGTTCGAGAATCGCGAGACTTCATTGATCTCGTGGAACGCCTGCGAGGATGCGCTGAGACGGACATTCGCCAAAAAATATCAACGGGAGAAAGCCGAGGACCTTCTTCGAATAAGGACACAGGGACCAAACGAGGCTATCACCAGTTTCGTCGAGGATGTTTTGCGCCTGGTCGCTCGCTCAGACCCTCAAGCCACCGACGAAAACAAGCTGCGGATCCTAACGCGAGGTGTCAAGGATGACATCGTCGGTGGTCTTGTTCGCAAACCCCCATTCACCGTCGAAGACTTCGTCATGGAGGCCACGAACATGGAACGTACCCTCCTCGCAAGAGCCAGCCACTACCATCGGCACTCGAGCGTCGCTGCTGCTTCTGCATCGGGCTACGATATCAGCCCTAGCATTCCCGGCATTCGCGACATCGTCCGCGACAACGTCCGGGAGGAGCTTAAGAAGCGTCTGCCGACTGCTGAACGCCCGGCCTCAATCTCCATTGCCGAGGTCGTCCGAGACGAGGTTCAACGAGCGTTCCTACCAGATGCCCCTGTCACCGTGGCCGCACCCGAAGAACCGACACTGACCTACGTCGCCATGGCCCGACAACCGCCGCAAGCTCACTGCCAGGTCACGGCACCACCCCAACGTGAATCTTCAGCACTGCAGTTTTCCCGACGCCAGGAAGATCGAGCGCACGCCCACCCAGAACAAGCAGCGCCACGAAAGACCGACGTGTGGAGGACGGCCGATCGACGCCCGTTGTGCTATCACTGCGGTGAAGCCGGCCACATTTACCGTCGATGCCCCTTCAGACAACTGGGGCTGCGCGGGTTCCACCCGAGCGACCCGCGCCCAAGATGCGACCAACGCCCTCACGACATCGAGGAGTACCTCCGACGCTCGATCTCCCCAGTGTCGTCTCTCCGCCCTGAAGACCGCTCCCTATCGCCACGACATTCAGCGTCCCCAGCGCAACGACCCCTCGGAGAGAGCCTATCTCCCCTGCGTCGCCGAGAAAACTAAGTGCGGCAACGCCTGGAGGTGCCGTTGTCGAAAACGACGGAAGCAAACAGCCGCCAAGAACGCCGGAGCGCTCCCCCTCTCCCGACGCCCCGCATCGCACCGACGGCCCTGCAACGGTGTCCAACGACCTAAACTTGGCTATCGACGGCCTCGACGCTCGTGGACACCGGGGCAGACTACTCAGTCTTGAGTGGGAGGCTCTCTCGCCGCCTGCGAAAAGTGACAACGCCGTGGGATGGACCTCAAATACGAACCGCCGGACGGCATCTCATCACACCAGTCGGGAGATGCACCGCTCGCGTGAAGATTGAGGGATTTGCTAGCTACAACTAACACAGGTACCGATAGAGTCACCAAAGGGTTATATCAACAGCGGCGATATCTCAAATCAGACATCAAACCTAGTAGCCCGCGGTCCCCACATCTCCGCGGCAATGTAGACTAACGTTTAGGGCTACATTACCGCGGGTCGGTTCGATGAGTTACCTACGTCGGTGCCAATGATCGTCTACCTTGTCTCACTCTCTCGAATATAGTGGAAGAGAAGACACACGCACCAGAGTAAGGAAAGAGTCCAAGAGCATTTATTGGAACACTCTTAAAATGAACTACTATATTCCCATCCAAAATGCCCCCCGTGCCGGAGAGGTAAGAAAACGTCCTTACCTGGCCAGACGCGGGGTTCCGGAGTGCCAAGACCGGGGAAGCATCGGAGAAGTCGCCGACAAACGTCCCATCTCCTTTGCGGTCAGCCGGACGAGTCCCTTTCCCGAAAGCGGGAAGACAAGAGGCGAAACCTCCTCGCCTCTCAGCAGTGATTCACATCCGAGCGGGGGGACGGAAAAAGGTCCCCCCGGGAGAGAGTGAGAGGAGAGCCTCCGCCTCACGAACAGGTCGGAGCTCACGGTGAAGGCGGCCGAGCGTTCCGACCCGAGGCCGTTATCGCAGCCATCGGGGAAGGGAGACCAGATTAATCCCCACAAGATCCACGGTGAGACGTGCTTTGCGAAATTCGTCATTCTACAAGACTGTGCCAGGGACGTCATTTTCGGCATGGACTTTCTATGTGAATACGGCGCCGTCATCGACCTTGGTGAAAAAAGATTGACGCTGCGGAAACCTGTTCCGCCTTCAGAGAAAGACCAAGCAGCGTCAGCCGCCGTCCGATTCGCCGCCGACCACGTGAACCTGCCGCTGCAATAGACTGTTGTCGTACCCGTCGTGACCGATACAGCTACCTGCGGCAAAGTTGTCCTGGAAGGTAACCTTCAATTGCTCCTGGGGAGAGGAATCGGCGTCGCAAGAGGAGTGACTAAACTTCAGAATAGGCGCGCCGTGGTCCTCCTGACGATCTTCCGACAAGAAACGCAACACCTCACGAAAGGTGCCGCTGTGGGCCACGTCGGGGAACTTCAAAACTGCGCCGAAATCGCCGCGATTTTTCATGAATCATCGCCACCTCAGCAAGACATTTCGCCGCCAGCGCAGCTCGACATCGACCCGAAGCTTCCATGCCCGAAACGACGACAGCTGATTGACCTCCTCCCAGAATACAGCGACTGCTCGGCGACGTCGTCGAAGGTGCGCCGAACCACTTTTGCGAAGCATCGCATCGTCACCGAGGACGACGCACTCCCTGTGCACGGATCGCCGTACGGAGTCTCCATAAAAGAACGGGAGGTCATCCAACAGCAAGTGGAAGAAATGCTGAGCGACGACATAATCCAGCCTTCAAGCAGTCCGTGGGCCTCTCCAGTCATGCTGGTTAGGAAGACGGACGGAACTCTTAGGTGCTGCGTTGACTCTCGGCAGCTGAACGCAGTAACGAGGAAAGACGTGTATCCACTCCCCGAATTGATGACACGCTAGACCGGCTGCGTCACTCTCGATACTTTTCATCGATGGACCTGAAGAGCGGCTACTGGCAGATCGAAGTCGACGAACGGGACCGAGAGAAGACAGCCTTCGTTACGCCGGATGGCTTGGCTTGTACGAGCTCGAAATGACGCCTTTCGGCCTATGCACGGCGCCGGCAACTTTCCAGCGTGTCATGGACACAATACTGGCAGGGTTGAAGTGGCAGAGCTGTCTGGTCTACCTTGACGACGTCGAAGTGTCTTCAAGTGACTTCGGCGAGCACTTGCGACGACTCCGAGCTGTTCTCCCAGCCATTCAGACCGCCGGACTGACACTCAAGCCGTCAAAGTGCCGGTTCGCCTATGACGAACTGAACTTCCTAGGCCACGTGGTTAGTAACAAAGGTGTCCGCCCAGACCCCGAGAAGACTCGCGCTGTCTCGGCATTTTCAGCGCCGACAGACAAGAAGGCCGAGGGAAGATTCCTTAGACTTTGCGCCTACTATCGACGCTTCCTTGGGGATTTCGCTAAAATTTCCGCACCGGTCACAAACCTCACGAAAGACGCCGAGGAGTTCGAATGGGCCGAAGAGCAGCAGCAGGCATTCGACGAGCTGAAACGACGGCTCCAGACTCCTCCTGTGCTTGGACATTTTGATCAGGACGCGGAAACTGAGATTCACACGGACGCAAGTAACGCGGGATTGGGCACAGTACTGGTCCAAGTGCAAGAAGGCATCGAGCGAGTCATCGCCTACGCAAGTCGGACACTGTCCAAGGCGGAGCAAAATTACTCCACGACTGAGAAAGAATGCCTTCCGGTCGTCTGGGCAATCACGAAGTTTCGACCGTACTTGTACGGGAGCCCGTTCCGCGTGGTGACGGACCACCACTCGCTTTGCTGGCTTGCGAACCTCAAAGACAAGTCAGGACGCCTCGCTCGATGGAGTCTCCGACTACAAGAGTTCAACATGACTGTTGTCTACAAGTGAGGCCGCAAGCACAGCGACGCCGACTGTCTGTCCAGAGCACCCGTCGAAACCCCTTCCGGCTGCAGCGACGGCAATGACGACGAGTGCTTCTAGGAGCGGGGAACACCGACGCCATGTCACAACGTCAACGGGACGATCCTGAGCTGCGCGCATTAATCGAGCACCTGGAAGGGGGGCGGGAGTACTGTGCCATAGTGTCTTCTCACGAGTACTGCCGACCTTCGCCATTCGACAAGGGGTCCTCTACAAAGAGAACTTCGGGGACAACAACACACCGTGGTTGTTGGTAATCCCGACCGAGCTTCGGGAGGAGATCTTTCAAGAATGTCACGACGACCCGACTTCCGGACACCTCGGTTACAGCCGAATATTGGCCCGCTTTCGAGAAAAGTATAACTGGCCAAAGCTCCCCAAAGCCGTCCACCTCTACACCTGGTCGGGCCACGACTGGCAGCGACGTAAGAAACCGCCGACGAAGCCGGCAGGTCTCATGCAGCCAATTGCTCCCCCGACCGCACTGTTCCAGCAGATCATAATAGATCTGCTTGGCCCTTTTCCGCCGTCGACGTCATGAAATCGCTGGATCATCGTCGCCACAGATTATCTCACGCGGTACGCCGAAACGAAAGCCCTTCTATCAGGTACGGTTGTTGAAGTCGCCAAGTTTTTCATCGAGTCAATTGTCCTCCGGCACGGCGCCCCCGAAGTCCTTATCTCAGACCGTGGTTCCTCGTTCATGACCCAGCTGACACAAGAGGTGCTCCGTCTCAGCCACACTAGCCATCGTCGCACCAGGGCGTACCACCCGCATACCAACGGGCTGACGGAAAGACTCAACAAGACCATCGCCGACATGATTTCCATGTATGTCGACGTGGAGCATAAGACATGGGACAAGGTGTTGCCGTACGTCACCTTTGCCTACAACACGACCGTGCAAGAGACCACCGGGGTTACACCATTTCAACTGGTTCATGGTCGCAAAGTGTTGACAATGCTGGACGCGATGTTACCCCACGAAACGGCTGTCGACGGAAGCGACGACGCCCAGGTGGTTGCCCAACGGGCAGAAGAAGTCCGTCAGCTCGCCAGACTTCGGATTCAAGCCCAACAACGTATCGACACTGGCCGCTACAAACTTCGTCGTAGACACGTCCACTTCCAGCCCGGAGACAGGGTGTGGGTGTGGACACCGATTCGCCGCCGGGGTCTCAGCGAAAAACTCCTCAAGCGCTACTTTGGACCCTACAAAGTGCTTCGTCGGCTCGGGTATCTGAACTAGGAGGTGATGCCCGACGGAACAAGAACATCATCCCGCCGCCCTCCGCGACCTGAAGTCGCCCATGTCGTGCGCCTGAAGCCGTACTACGCTCGATAGGACTGTGGACCGTATGTATTCCAAATGACTCTTTAGTTTAATGTTCCTTTTGTTTGCTTTGTTTTGTTTTGTGTTTCATCGGCACGATGCATTTTTTAAAGGGGGGAGTAATGCCCCCCCGCGCTGCTGGCCAAGTAGGCAGCGCGCGCGTGGCCCTAGCGTTTATCGCGCCCGCCTCCCACGCGAAAAGCCAGGTTTCGATACCTGGGAGCGAAGCAGTACTTGTTATTCCTGCGATTTAGTTTTCTGGTGAATTCGAGAATCGTGTTGCTTGTTCGAGGTCCGAATGGAGGTTCTACGCGTCGACCATTCTACGCCAAATATTGCAGATGCTCACGCAGGAGCATTAGTGGCTCCGCGTGGCGAACAGCAGTCAGTTTCGCCCCAGCGTTCGATTCTGCTGTCACGCCGACTTCGACGCCTGCGACGCTCTGCTTTATTCTGTTCCCTTTTTATTTTTGGGCGCAAGTTCGCCCAATTAAACGTTTAGTTTCTCCAGTTATTATCGCCTCATCACTTGTCAGTCGTGACACTATTAAAAAGAGAAGAGACCGAAACTGGTCCTGTCACTATTATTCGTCCAATATGTCTCTTCACCTCTACATTCTAATTCGACTTTAGTTAGGAAGTGATCAAACAAATCATCTGAGCGCTTTCATATTGTATTCATTTGCAGTGTGGATATAATTATAAATTCGGCATAAGGATCACAATTTGACTGGAGCCTAACAAAGTATCCTAATGTTTTATTTTATATTGGTGTAAAGTTGAGCTGATTGGATATCCTGATGATGTGGGTGATTTCAATTATGCTTGTCATTAGCGACATTTTTTAAAAACAAATATCGGTAGTTCACGAGGCTTAAGGTCATAGTGGTAGTCACGACTGGCTTTCACACTTCAGCCCAATGGATGCGAAACCAAGGCGATAAATACGCTAAGTTTCGCTGCGTTCACTCTCATTGAGTTGCATGCATTTCTTCTTGTTACATTTTGCTGCACTGTTTATCCCACTCATTTTTACCATTGTGAGCGAACTTTGCCGAATACGAGAAAGCGGCATTTTGATTCAAGATGTAAACAACACAAGCAGACGACGGAAGTGGCCCCAGCAGGAATAAACTTCGCTTGAGCATAAAGGCACTTCATGTTCTTTTCAGTCATTGAGCAATATTGAAGACACTCGACACACACCTGATATACCTGCCTCTATGTCATGTCCAAAACTATGTCTACTCCATCATGCAATTTGGTAGCAGAAAAGCGTCGAGTATACGTCTTTATACTTCTTTTTTTAGTGTCTATTTGCCTTATCAAGGTTCGTTATATAGAGGTGGCTTTGTGTTCAACCTTTGAAAACCAAAGCGATGCGCATTATTCGTCGCAAGTACAACATTCTCGTTTTTGTAGTTACGGCGTGGGACTTCAACTCTCATGACAGCCCTAAATAACGGTATTTTGACATGAACCTGACAAAGTAAACCACAAAACAATTATCCTCCATACTTTATGAAAGCCAATGTTTATTACGAGCTTGATAGATTCAAGCAAACTAAAATGTACGCTCTTTTTTCTTAAATCACATATACAATTTTTCTCCTAGCCCTCTATTTCGTGCTTCTTTCGCGGTTATTTTTTTTTTACAGGAAAGAGCGAATAATTGTAACGGCAATCTGTAAAGTAGTTTGACATTTTAAAAGCCTGGCATTAATTACTCACTCCATTTGAGGTCAATGTTCGGTGACTTTTTGCGTTTTGTCTCTTCTCTTCGTCTAAAGTTATCCTGTGAGTACTCGTATCGCCGTGAATTATCGTTCCCGCTTGCTGTAGAAACAAACAAAAACCGGGGATAAACATTTTTTTCAAGCAAACCGCGTGTTTCTTTGACAAAAAGAAATGAATAAAGTATGTTGAGTCATTAGCGTTGTATAATGCGCACCAAGCTTATTTTCTTATCTTTCTTCCTAAGTTCTCTAAACATTTAGAAAGCGTATTACGCAGCTGAGAGCGCGCTAATTAGTAAGCTGACCAAACATGTGACTTCAAAACTTTCCACGCACGTTTAGTGCAAAGCCTGTTTCGTTGAAAACAAGAAGCCAACTCGTTACAAAATACTCAAATCCACAGCGCGCTATCAACAACCCCAGTCGCCCTCATCCGGCTCGAAATTCGGTTTAGCGCCCTCTATCTACGTTTGTCGCACCGAGCGTTTAAAGCTTAGCAAGGCGTGATAAACCTCATTAAAACTGCGATGAAGCTCACGCCAACGACTCCGAAACTAACCCTCCCTCAGCGCATCAAGGCATGAAGCTTACAGCGCAGAGACCTGCACTATCTTTTTTCGACCGAACTTACGCCATCAGTCTCCAAGCCAAACTAGTGCACGGCAAGAGCAGTCTCCAGGAATGATTAAATAGAGATCTTTTTCTTATTTACTTCGTTCAGCTCTAATCTCCCAGTGTAGTGGAAGCTGTCTTCTCCGTGGGCCAATCAACCGCTAATCTTTCGTTACGTGATCACGCTTGCGCCCACGAGCGAGCGGGGTCAGGTGAGGAAAGAGAGGCGGTTGAATGGTCCGCCAAGCGCACAGCGTCTACCGCACTCTCAGCTTAGGGGTGCCCGGAGTGTAGAAGTAAAGTCAATTCGGCTCTCACTTTGTGTTTGCTTGTTTTTCTCTAAACACTACTGGTTCCCTACTTTGCTCCCGCGCTAGAGTGGAAAGATAGAAACGTGAGCTGGATATCGCAGCGAACGCAACGTCAGTCGTTGCAGATTAACTACAAATAACATACAAGAAACAAGGAAACGAAAACGAGCGAAGGACGAGGCAGTCCCCGCCATAGACGGCGTCGTCTCCTTTGGTGGCAGCTACAACGGCATCGTGACCAGAGCCCCCAGTGTTGACAAGCGGAACACATAATTTACATAGATGGGAAGGGGGAGAGTGCCGAGAAGGGGAGAGTGAAGGATGAGGGGTCACTTATCGCGGGAAGTTGGCGTATGTTCGGCGTCGAGGTCGGTTCCGAAACCCCGATGCGGACTCGGGGCTCGGACCAGATTGCGGGTCAGCCGACCGCGAGGACGAACCATCAGGCTCGCCCCTCGTCTATGTCCTTACGCTCGACGGAGCCGTTGCGTTTTTGCAAAAAATAAAATAAAATAAGAAATGAAGCCGAGTAATGTACGCGCATTGGCGTATTGTGAAGTCCTCTTTTTTGAAAGAGTTGCTCTCAGCCGTTGTGGAACTTTTGCATAAACGGGTTCTCTTTTCTTTCCCATTACTTTCTTCAGTATGCTATGCGCCAAATGTTTTAAACTAAAGATGAGAGTGTTCCCAAGCGTAGAACTTTCATGTGGGGCTTTATTTTATTATTTTTTTCGTATTGAAGAAACAGCACAAAGCTTATTTGGAGTAAGACAGCTCTTTTTTGTTGATCTCTTCATCACACCAAACTTCGATAAAAATGCGTAATAATAAAAATTCAATCACTGTTTGGCGATCATCGCTAATGTGGATTATACCAGATTTTTTTTTGTAGAGCCAACACAAGTTTGAAAATATCTGACATAAAAATCAATTGTTTACACATATTAATAGTCCGTTTTAACGTAAATTCCAGGAGAAACTTGTTATACTAAATAAACCGAAATTGGACCCTTACTGTAGTGTCCTAATATGGGAGACTGCTAAACATCGGCTTTTATAACCACCTACAGTTTCTCAGAAATAAGTACGATTTATTCCTTGAAACTTTCTAATCAACGATGACTACCGCCTGGCACTAAGAATCGGTTGACCAATAGATGGCCACTGGCACACCTAAAATGTTTTATTCTTATGTCATGACCTACCATAGCAAGCCTATGTCATTTGTGCAAGTGCGAGTGAGGCTTTGGTTTTGATTACGTTACCATTCATTTGTAAAAAAAAAAAAAAAAAAAAGCATTTTATTTTGGGTGTACAACGGCAGCACAGGAGGCCTCCCGCGGAGAACATTTCAATTATGACTTGTAATAATACCACACCTCTGAGAAATGGATCAGGAGTCTGTGGAACATATTATCACTGTATCAACTACGCGCAAATACAGATTGGGAAACACGACTGTAGCCGAAGTGTGCTGCTTCTTATAAATACTAGAAACATTGATGTAACTGTTATGAGCTGCAGTATGAATGCGAAAGGCATTATTTTCACGCCTGAAGAAAATCCTAACACAAAAGAAAACTTTGAGCCACCGAGCCCTAACCTTTGTTAACAAAATTGTAGAATTATTCTTGCACCTTTCTAATCTAGGTAATATTCGAAATCTCAGGGAGGAAAAATTTATATTTGATATTTATGGATGAAGAGAAATATTTTGGCAGTCACAGTCTGAATTGCTGGACTTGACGTTTTGTTTGCAGGGGAGAAAATGTGGCTGTGCATAATGATTCAATGAAAACAAACACAATTCTATACAACATACATTCGATTTCAGCCAAATTGTTTTTGGGGAGCGGGGAGGGGGGCAATAATCCTTAATACTTTTTAGTAGTTTTATGGTTCGTTTATAAATGGTCAGCCTTTATATAAAAGTTTTGAAAGTGTAGCCTTGATTAAACAATTTTGTTTTATTTACTGTAATCAAATGCAAATATTGAGTGCATTCTGTGACAAAGTAGGTTGAAATTTTACAAACAATTCTACAGTAATCGTAAAAATGAAATAAGTCAGCAGTATCTGACACCGTAGGTCTAACGTTCTTTAGTGTGTCCCTGTTAATTTATTCTATATTAAAAAAAAATCAAACTTCAGGGGCAGTCGCAAGAAATGCTCGTAGAACGTGTGTCCAAAGTCTTGAAGCGAAGATCCTGTCTTCTCTAAAAACAAATGTTCCTATACAGCGAAGAAAAAATCTCGGTTCGTCACGTTCGCGTACGGTTGACCGAGCATCGGCTGGAGATTGGTCACGGTCTGTTGCTTTGAAGATCACCGAAAAGCTTCGAACTTGAACGGTCCCTCACCTAAAAAAAAAAAAAAATTAAATGTTTTTTTTTTTGTTTGTAGATATGATGTTTTTCAGATACTGATAGCGCTATCCCCTCGAAAACTGCTTTTTGCTTAAAGCTATTTACAATGGCGAAGCAATTGCTTAGGCCTCGCAGAACTACCAAATTGCTGAGAGAGGAATATTTTAAGAAAGCGAGCAACCATAGGTTGTCGTTTCAGATATAAAGGCAGATATAAAGCTTTATTGTTTGTCGTAGATGACGGTTATACCTTTCGGAATCTTAAAAGGCACACTGAGGATGCTTCTGAACCTTCTTTTTAAAATTGTTTTTACTTTTGCGAGAAGAGTGCGAAAGAAGCTAGGTATTTTCCTATATAAAGTTATTCGCGCGATTCATTATCAGCAGATTTTATGAAGTCAGAATTAACAGAAGAAACATGAACGTGCATACTTGTTTTCGTTCTGCATTGAGTGAAGTGGCAAAGAGTGATGGTTGTGGAAGGACGCCTCGCGCTAACAGGAGTATGCGCGTGTAAGTACATTTTCCAAAATTGTTATAAATCATTCTAACATTACCATAAAATGGCTGTCCAGCATGCTATGAAAGCAATCTGCAGGACCTACTCGCTACTTAGGCAAGCAAAAGAAGCACACACCAAAGCCACCGACGTAGAGAATGAGACTAGTTAGTGAATCATTTGTTGAGAGTCGAATACTTGTGACCAAATCGCAATTCTTAACGCTGCAGTATCCTGAGTGATCACTCTACTCTCTTGAGGTTACACCGCACAAGACTAGGACAAAACGAGAAACACAGAAGGATACAAACACAAGTACGGTACTTAAACTCCTTCGTATTCTTGTTCTACTTCCTCTTAACCAAACTAGTTTAAATTACAGATAGTTATAAATGAAAACTAGAAAACATTCAAGTATTTTCACAAGCCATTGCTATCATCGCGCTAAATATTCTAGTTATTATATAGATAACGTTAGAGATGGGCTACAGGCACAATTATCTTCTATGCGCGCGAGCATCTCTGCCTCTATTGGCTCTTCTAGTGGGCGGGTTCTTACTCCTAGCTATGACGGTACTTTTCTCTAGATCACCTGACCAGCCGCAATTCCTGCAGTGGATGTCGAGATGTCCACAAATGGCTGCGTGTGTGCTATTATTGTGTTCCCTTAATCAATCGTTTAAACACCGGCCACTTTGTCCGATATATTTCTTACCAGACGAGAGTGGAATATAATAAATCACTTTTTCAGAGGTATGCACAAAGCACGTTTGGTGTTTTTTTTGTACAGCCAAACTCACGGTGTGCTAAGCTCGCTGGTGCTGAAAGCTTGTTTGGTGCTGAATAGGCGACGTTAAGGTTCATGCGATTTCCTATCTTTCAGAACGCAGCTCTTAGGCGCCCGTTTTCGGGTTGAGCGACGTCGCCGTCGGCGTCGGCGTAACCGCGCGTTGCATTATGGGATGTTTCCCATAAGGGCGTCACACGTAACGCCACGCCACGTGTGAAATCATCAGGGTAAAATTTTCCCGCAAATTTTTTCGCTAAAGTTAACGTAAAAACTACCCCACTAAATTTAGCGGGAAACTTTTTCCCTCGTGACGTCACATGTGACGTAACGTGAATGAATGTGAAGTCACGTGAAATTTAGCGGAAAAACGTTTCGGCTAAAGTTAGCGGAAAAAATTTCCTGCTAAATTTAGCGGGAAGATGGGAGCCACGTGACCTCAACACCAATTCAGTTTAACCGCTAAATTTGGCGGGACAGTGTTGGCAAATTTCTAGCTAAATTTAACGGGAAATTTAGTGAAAATTTTACGTAAAATAGGAGGGGAGCAGGAGAGGAGGAGGGCGTACGGAGGGGGAGCAGGGGCATACCCACCCTCCGTACCCTTCCCTCCTCCTCCTGAAGAGCTGCGCTCTAATTCGGCATTAAAGCGAATTGTAAACATCTAATTGTTTAGACCTCGTGAAACCTTATTCATATAAGAAATAACAGCTGTATTTTTCTTTTTGCCCCATAACTTACATCTTTTAGGCTCAACCTTTTTTTTATTTTCTAATGAAGATCCGGTAATGCTGTTAACGAGTATATAGAGTACCCCGCCTATGGTAACCTAGAGGTTTGTGCGTCAAAGCTTACTTTGAAACAAACTTGTGCTCGTAACTGGAAAAATGTAATGGATTACAATTATAAATTACCGAGCCTCAGATGTAATGGATTACCATTACAAGTTACTTTCGCTGAAAAGTAACGAATTACTTTATTCTTTACGTTACAAATTCCTTTCATGTTACTTTTCCATACACTTATCCGGAAAATAATATAAATAATTTTGATAGTTTTTCAAAAATGTTCTGCAACACTACTTTTCATTTTTCATACGCCCGTATCATTGTAGTCCATGAAAAAATAAAATATTACATCGAGTAGGTAAGTGGTGGAGAGGGTCGGTTGATTTATTCAGCTCCCTCAACGCTCTTTGGCGCCACTTTGTCATCGACGCTCAGTACGAGTTTATTCGGTGAAGTCAACAGAACGTGACCCATGCAATGGGGAGCGACAATGAGCCAGGCGAATGGATATATCTTTGGCTCTCGGTTTTCGGAGAGTTGGCATTACAGCTTAATGTTGTGTGGGCAACATTGCATTTCATCTGCATATAGCGTCTTCATCGCGATGAACGTCGCGCTTTCGGTGTTACTCTTCTTCCCGGTTTCTGCATTCTTTGTTTTATATTGAAGCTCCAGTTTGCGACATTGTTCTTTGGTCACCGAGCTATAAGGCATGCGACAGCCTTGAGCATTCCCATTCAAATTCCTTCAGATGCACATAATAATAGTTGTTGAGTATTACATTATACCTGTAATTTCACTAAAAAAGATGCCTGTTTATTTTATTGTTTTAAAGGAGGGGGGGCCATTTTAACTGGTGTACTTAGTTGATAATCTTCTACCATCTTTGAAGTAAGTTGGGTGTGCATTAAACTAATCTTTATCAAAAGCTTCATTAAATTGTATGCTCAATAAATATTTAATGAAGGTGCTGTGACACATAAAAGGATGAATCATAAATATCATATTAAAATAACTTCTTGGTGTCGGCTCATGACGTTAGTAGAACTTTCTTTTCACCATCTACTAGGGAATGGGCTTAGTTGGTAGGGGCAGTCAAGGCAGTCATCGTAGCATTTACTTTGCACCATCGATTATGCCGATTGGAGTGGGTTCTCACGGATTGAACACAAATCGTTAAGGCACCTGAATAAGGAAGGAAGCGACATCAGCACCCTCCTCCTCTGACGGGCACACTTTCTATTTTTATTTTTTTTTTAACTTTGGCACTTGCGCATGGACTTTCCATGAGCGAGTGCGATCGTTCCAAGATAGCGACACATACGCGAACTAAAGAGCACTGTCACGGTACATCCTCTGCATTCAAGTGGATGAACCGCGAAGAATGTTCTCGAAGAAAGATGATGGAAGCCGTGACGTTAAACTTTCGGCATTACTTGATTGGAGGGCAACTCCCCCTTCCCCGCTCCTTTATCTTAATTTTTTGCTCTTTCGCAGTCTCGCGCGTCGACAGTAGCGCCACCTGGATCGCTCCAAGATAGCAGGCGGCATTCTTCAAAGCATGTCGCTAATTTTACTATAGAAAGTTTTTACAAATCCCCGGTGAACGTTGACGTAGTACAGGTTCGCTTAAAGTAAAACGGAGCATCAGAGCAACGGTCAAACTGCATCACCGCGCTACATATCAGCGTCGGCTGGAACAGAGAGGTGCCGTCTGAGCATGCACGCGTGAAGTTCGCAGTGTCCTTCGTCTTTCTTGTTTAATCCTCGCACTGTTGGCGTCTCGAGCTGTCAAATGCTGTTCTGATAAACACCGCCAGGTGTTCGTCTCGCGCGGGGAGTTAACGTTGAGGGCAAGTGGGCGAGGAGGGCGATTATCTCTCCGTGCGAGCTAAGCACCTGGTGGTGCTTCTTAGGAATAGCGTTGCACCGCTCGAGCCACCGATAACGTGTGGGTTGGAAGAAGAAATCGGAGGACCCAGCAGAAGCCACGTTTGCACGTGCAGATGTAGCCTATGAGTTCCAGCCGGCGCTGCTAGATGGCGCGGCGATGCAGTTCGGGCGCCGCTCCGGCGTTCCGTTTTACTTTGAGCGAACCTGTACTCCTGTACAATTTGTGTCCCTTGCTGTCCTCAGCTGGGCGACGTAAAAAACCTTAACACTTCGAAAATGTTACTCTATGGATCTATTGACTTTCAAATTTGATATAACACCATAGCGATAGTGACACTGTGGCGCAAAGCCTCGTATCGCTGATCTCACGTTAGAGAGGCAAACGATCGCCACACCTCCTCTTTTTAGTCAACACCACTGAGCAGATTATTTCACAATTTGCTTATTCGCTAGAATGTGCCCCTTGAGTACGTCGCTCTCTGCTTCTGATGTCCATCCTACCAGTACCACCTATACTTCGTTTCAGTTTAAGTCCAGGCGTAGCCAACGCTACGAAACAATGCGACCAATCAAGCAGCTTCTAAAGCGAAAGTCACTAGGCCTTTTTTTGTTTATAATTGTTTCAGCGATGATCGAGCACGTACACAGACATGACCAAACAGAATGATGGATGCGCTTCTGACGCTGTACGGTTGGTCCCATCCGCTCGTAGCGTCGGCTGCGACTGAATTTTAGGATACATTTAGTACATCATTAAGTTCAGTATAAAAAAACGTTTATAAAGAATTAAGAAATTATATCTTGCGAACAACCTCCTCATTCCCGCGTAACATCATCGCGACATCATCGTGTATGAATGGCGCCATTCGAAGGGACGTAACGTCACACTCAGATGGCCAGAGTCCTCCGGCACAATGCCTGAACGCGGAGAACAGCCAAACGCTGTTGCACCAGTCGCGTCCCGTCCTATTTTGTGCCCTATCTGACTGTATGCTGACACAGAAATGCTAGGGAACGAGCTTTGATCATTTCAAGTGGTGTTGTCCACGACCAACCTGAACCGCTGTTTGCTTTGACGCTATCGAGCGTCTGAAGCAGAAAACATTGGGTGTGCCTAGAATTGGCGGCAGCATTGTTCAAACGTGAGCTACCACTTTGGTGGCATCGCTTGGCCTAGTGTCTCAACCAAGAAATTATGGATATGTCAGAAAGCTGTGGCGGCATACCATGCCAGTACGGCAGAAGTTACGGCCCATCCGGGACAATCGGAACAACGGAGCCTGGTACGTAACTACGTATCGTCGGAGTGCGCTTTTGCTGCGAAGTGTGAGGCTTTTCGCTCTGTCATGCTACAATGTGCGCGCTGCACTCGTATAGATAGCGCTTATTGCAACTTTCGGAACGCAATGTAGGGTGGAACGTCCACCCTCTGCCAAGTTACAGCGGAACAGAGTATAACCGTGGGTTCTCACTCTGCTGGTGCGGCCGTTGCTGACTGGCTATATACATGGCTGCAGCACCGAGAAATAGTCAATTTCGTTTTTATGGTATTGCGCAGCAAAATACAGGAATTCCTGGGAAAGCCGACATGTGTTTTCTCACCTGTGTTTAGGTGCGGTCCCTGGAACGCGTCTACGACTATTGTGTGTATCGCGTACTAAAAACTGGCTCCTCATGTTCCGCCTGATAATATCCTAGAAGTTCCATGCTGTTACCGGCCGCAATTCGGGTGGTGTCACAGTACCGGTAGTAGATGTGGCGGGTGCCTGGTACGCTGTTGGTTCATCTCTAGCTTGACAGTTCACGAAAGACTCCCTGGTCAGGAGTTGGGACTCCGCGACGACGACAACACTCTCGTTTGTTCATACCTTTTTCCGGGACTTCTAGCACACAACCACCATGATCACCGCACCAGACAGGATGACACGCCGGCACCTGTGATGCCATTTGTCGCCACTTCGGGAGAACTTTCGATGCATGAGCGGGGCAGGGGGCTAAACAATCCTGCCAAAGACGCGTTTCAGGAATCGTGGTTCAGGTAAACAAGATGAAAGCAGCACGCTGAATATTCTTGCACTGTTAAAACTGTTACAAACCACATGTAAGGCTGAGCGTAAGTCGCGAGGGGCGAGGATCACCGCAGCGCACGAATCATTCAGTCGCACTGGGTAATCCGCGCCTTTTCGAAACCAAGAAATGCGCGATGGTGCAAAGAGAATAATCTTGAATTAACCACTTGGCGACAGAAAATACACCCCTGCTCTGTTTTTCTCTTATATGTTGTGACTCGTCGTACAGAAATTAATACCG
Organism: Ixodes scapularis; assembly: GCF_016920785.2. Lineage (NCBI taxonomy): Eukaryota > Metazoa > Arthropoda > Arachnida > Ixodida > Ixodidae > Ixodes > Ixodes scapularis. The sequence continues at coordinate 69,609,217 of NW_024609882.1, read as the reverse complement.
AGTTTTAGCGGCATAGTGCAATGATTGCCCGCTTCAGGCTTTGCAGTGTTTTTTTTAATTTTTAATTTTGTTTGGACTTATAAACGGAATAATAGTAATGTGTGTAATGCGAACGATTTTATGTGATTTATGGCATTTTAAATATTGATTTATCACAATAAATTGACTTATTTGATTCAGTTCAAAATTCTAATAAGGAATTTCTAGGCTTTCCGTATTTCCTTGTTTCCGTCCATTTTCTTGTTAGTTTTTCATTTGCGAGTACGAAATTAATTTTTTACACAATGCAAGTGTATTACACCTGCAAAATATATTTATTTAATTAAATAATCTGACATTGTTTCAAAATATATTGTGGTTCACTTTCATTCAATACACATAGCTTTAAGATCACGCCGCTGTGGTTGCACTGTTATGAACGCACATAATGCGCAGACGCTCATTCTCAAGCGAATATGGTTTCTGAGCGCCTGCTGGAGACAGAAACCCGGTGGCAAACAGCGTGCCGTCAGATTCTTTGAGAGCTTAGTCAGAACTGTCATAGAAAACGTATTTGGCACCGAAAGTATGAACAGACTGTCTTACTGTACTGGTATGATAAATACAGTGCGTGAAGGCCCTTGATGATACAAAGACATACATAGAATGACTGGAGTTATAAAAAGAGTGTTTAGAGAAGCCTTAGGAAGATTCCTAAGTGTTTCTGGGAATATCCGAAGAAATGCACGAATGAACCTCGTCGGCACGTCACTTTAAGATATGAAGGCGGTGATTTCTATTCTCCGAAATATATTGCTCGAAAGGTTACTGGGGCTTTTTGCATTTTCATCGGAAATATTAGATGTTCAAACATTCCGCACTTAGTAGATTGGAGGCGACGGGATGGCTACATGTACGATAGAAAATTCTGAAACAATTGATCCCGTTAAGAAACTCAAGTCGAAGCTATCCGGGGGTTTTGATGGCATAGCTAGTTTTATATTAAAAGTTTGTTGCTGAATATTTGCACCTGTCTTGAAACATGTCTCATTCGTCTGTCGAATCTTATTAATTTCCTTCTGTGCGTAAACTTGCAGTTATTGTACTCGTTTTCAATTCTGGAGACCCTACTAATAAAAACCATTTTAGGCCAAATTCATTATTATCAAATATATTAAGAAGGTCAAGACGACGACAGGGCAGTGGCGCGCACGACCATCTCGCGTCAGGCCCCACGTGTTGGCTCGGTTTCCATGAACTATTTTATGTTTTGTGATCACCTGTTGTGTTTTCTATGCTGCCGAAATCATCGTACTAGCTGTATCGCTGAGGTGCGAAGACATTGTAATCCCCTGCATCGACCATCGCCGCCGCCATCAGCCAGCCATTCCGCCTAGTTGTGTCAGTCATCCGAAGCAGCAGACCGGCCAGCCCATTCTTGGCTCCTTCGCTCAACTCCCGCCCTGATGCTATGACGAGCCGAAGCAGATGAAGCCGACCGACGATTCCCCGCTCCTTTCCCCAGCCGCCGACGTTCTGAGGCTTCTTGACGTGAGTCCCCCAGGCCAGACCGTGCCGTCGTGCAGCTGTGGCTGGTGTAGAGGTCTGCGAGGCTACGGATAACGACAGAACTCCAACGGTTTTCCCATCTTCATCACCAACCCCAATGTTGCCAGCTGTCCTTTGTTCTTCTATGTGTGTGAGCGTGAGCGTGATCTATGTCTTCCTATTCGCCGGGCAGGTTGGCCGTTTTCGTCGAAGGAAGTAGGTAGGAAGTTGAAGAACGACGACGGAGGCAGTGGCGTGCACGACCAAATCGAGACAGGTCCCACGTGTCGGATCGGCCTACATAAATCTGTGATAACTTGTCCTGTCCTCTCTGCTACAGCCGATATCGTTCTAACAATATCCAAGTTTTTAGAGTTTATACATTTCACTAGCTTGCATCGCTTCGCTCAGCAAACAATTAATTCGGCGCAACCTGCACGTATTTGAAGGGTTGATCGGTAAGCTCTAGTCTTTGTCAGTTTATGCAGTTCTCTACACAGATCATTGAGAACCGAGGGCAGGTTGATGTAGTGTACTGATATATACCACACAAGTATTTGACAAGGTCAATTATGATTTAATTTCAGTTTGGATCTCTCAATATGGTGTAACTGATGGGTTCATCAAATAGTTCGGAAGTTATTTGTCGGGGGGCTTAAACATCGTCCGCACCCGCTTGTCGTTCATGTACACTTTGGAATCTGGAGTCCTTCAAGGATCTAATCTTGGTCCCCTTTTGTACAACATATTTGCTAAAGATCTCTTTGATTGTTTTAAGTTTTCTCAATCGTTGCAGCGTACTGAGGATGTAAAAGAATTAGTAGTTCACGAGAATAAAGCCTACTGTGACTGGATCGACACGTCTTTTAATATCGACGCTGTCAATGTGAAAATTTCAAATAATGGTCTAAAGTTGAATACGAAACAATAACAAATGTTATCCTAATTCATCAAAAACATATAGTATATACATATCCTTACACGCCCAGCTTGTACCCAGTCGAGCGTGCATCTGTGATACGGGACCTCGGAGTGTTGTGGGACTGCGGGGTTAAAATGGACTTGCACGTTATTTCTGTTGTGGCTTCACCATGGAGGATAATCGGCATGATGGCAACAATGACGTGACAGTTAACAATTTCTGTCATCTCTGTTTTCGCTGTAGAGTTGCTTTGGCAGCTCAAAATTGGCATTTGCTTCCAACTGTCTGGAATTTACTCAATTCCTCAAACTTTAAACCTTTTGAATAGGTCCAGGCACGCTTTATTCGTTTAAATTATGAACGATACCTCGGGGAAAATATTCGTATAACTACTGCTGACGGCTGAGTAAACTGGGTATGAAAGCGCTTCCCGAAACAATATATCTTCATGATTTGTTATTTTTTACAAAAATTTATATGGCAAAGTGTCATGGTCAAATTTATTATCCACCGTAAGCTTTTGTTTGCCTGCTTGCTCTTTGAAGTCAGTGGAACTGTTTTATATTTGCGGGCGCTCCCAGCTTTGGTCTGTCATCCGTATGGATGTTTTGTTTAGTGATATTTCGTCACCTTCAATTGAGATTTTCATGCATGTATCTTTTATAAGATCTTTGAATGTCAGAACTATAGTAAAATAATTAAATTTGTTTGCTTTTTGTTTGTTTTTGTGTTCTATTTTGTGTGTATAACGTTAGAGTGTTTGACGGGTGTCTGTATGTTCCTTTTTCATTTGTGTTGTGATGCACCACCGCGAAGCATTGTAGCTCTTCGTGTGTAGCAATAAATAAGCATAAACTTATATAAGTATATTGCTGCAAACGCTACTGGTTCGTAGACATCAAGATTATCTAGTAATTAACGTATAATATAAATTTATGCCGTTTTGTGCAGGTGTGTTTGTGTGTGCTGAATTATTTTACACACAAAAAAAAACGCCATGCGAAATGCGCAGCGTTTAAAGACCGGTTTGCTTGTTTCCTAAAAAATGTGCCCCTGAGGATATTTACTCGAGGAGCTTTGATATCAGTCTAACAGTTGTCTGAGATGTGCTTTAGCAGTTATATGAAATAGGCTTAGAGACTTTTTTTCGTACCAGATAGACGGGGTCCTGCACCTTTTGCTGTTCTCGTTCAGCTGCGTTCCTCTGTCTAATCTGCTCAGGGCGGCGAATTTTCCATTCCTGTTTCTCGCACGGAGGGCGAATCTTGCATGACCTGGTCATCCATAAGGGATTAGAGGGAGGGGAGAAGTGAGCAAGCGCAATGCACAGGAGACGGAGAATGTTCCAGAAGCCCGGAGCGGCGGCGGCAGTAGAAAGGTGGGGGGGAGTGACAGAAAGGGAGCAATAGCCGAATAGCGTGTCCTTCTGCAGATCACGTGCTGTGCGAGCGCAACGCATTCGTCCTCCAAATGTTTTTAACGCAAAGGAATGAACGAGGGCAATGCCAGGGGCAACGGCGATGGGAAGAATGCAAGCCTGATGGCACTGTTACTTTCTCGTAGCGATGAGGTAGGTTTTACGTACGAATGTCTCCGAATTTTGCCCAAAAGCGGAACTTTTCTTCATTTTAGCTTATGTCCAGACGCAGCCAACGTTACAAGGCAATTAAACCGATCAAGTAGCGTTTAAAGAGCAAGTCGCTCGGCCCATTGTTATGAGAACATCAAACATAATAAAACATGTAGAGATACATCACAAACACCATGGTGGTGCGCATTTGAAGTTGTCTGACTGGTCCCGTCCACTCGGAGCGCCGGCTGCGTCTGTATTTAAAGTGAAAAGAAGTATACACCCTTGCGATAATCGCCTTCTGCGCGCTTCCACCTTTTAATGCGGAAGCATTAAATGGTCCCATGGAGCGACGCCAGCGTTCTTTATAGCAGCGAAAAACGGCACCTTAATTCCCATTGGCTGAGCGAAATGGCACCTAAAGTTCCATTGGCCAAAAGCACAGCAACTCAGATGCTTCGTCAAGAAAGCCGCTGGGGCGCTGATGGTCAAAGTGGACGTGCCTCAGAAATAAAACACAAAGAAAAGCACGGCAACGCAGCGTCATGGAAGTCGTGGAGCGGACGCGGGCGCCGCGTCTGTGCGGTTGGGGAGCGTGATGTCACCCTCGGAGCGCCATGTGAAAAAAGAGGACGTGGCGCGTCGCTTGTAGGAATGCTTTCGCATTCCTACACGTGAGCAGTCTTAAATGTGTCTACTGGGCTCTGGAATGCATTTCGAGTGCGCAGTAGCTATCTTTATAAACGCCACGCTTGCGTCTACAGCCCAGTTACTCAGCGCTTTTCGTCTGGGTGATAAACGCTGGAAATGTCTCTAACCACTTTTCCTCTAAAATGTTTTTTTTTTATTTACATTAAATATAAAGATATCTGCTAGAGAGAGAGACCTCACATGATGTGTCAGCTACACGTCTTCGTTTTTCAATAGTTCGGAGAAGCTCGTCTCGAAGAGCGTCGACGCTGTACATAAACACAGTACTCCACTTGTAAATCTCAAACTATCAGGTAAATATCTCTGAATAATCTAGGCCCCCCAGGGACAGCAATCATAGTTTTTTTACACGATGTCAAGAGAAGTTTGATACTTAGTTATTAATTTACCTTGACAAGGTTCTCCTGGAAGCATGATTTATGTAAACGGGAGAGCGTCGATATAATTATTTATCGCTCTCGTGATGGCTGCTATCGAACGAGGATGCAATTGAGATTACGCTCCTGTTTAATTTGGATGCTGACATTATAATTGAGTTTATTATTAGTTTCCCTGTATAATTTAATAAAGACCAAAATATAAATAAATTGTTCAATATTTAATCCTAATGCAATTTTACAGAACTCGTGCGAGCTTGTTGAGGTACCTTTCCCGAAACATAAAGAAATATAATATATTTTATGTACAATCTAAAGTAGTATATCGTTTTTTTCAATATAACACATTCTTCTTTGCTGCCCACAGACAGCTATCTGTCTTATGTGTGGTGCATTGAAACTTCACGTTGTCAAGGTAAACAAATATAGGTTAAATGTTAACTGAATTTTACCTAGAATATGAGATATAAATCAAGCTGGAGCGCAAGTTCATATAATATAGTAGAAAAACAGGTGACTGTGTTCAGGCTTTAGTAAGATTAACTGGTGAGCTAGTTGCCTACAAATCATAATAATTGTGATGGACACATCATAGTTAGCTATACATAATCATGTTTATGATGTTCATGCTACGCGATGCTAGATGCGATACTTATACATAATCCGAAAATATCGATATATAGCGGCAGGTCTAAAGACAAAAACAAAAAAGGATTGCTTTGAGGTTGTCAATAATAGTATATTCTTATTTCTGCGCGTCACAAATTCTATATATTTATTTATTCTTTTCTTCGTAGAAAAAAAAAAAAGATTTTTCGAAAATATTTTACGACTGTTTTTTGGCCGCTATTGAGATAAAATCATTGAAAATCACAATGTTGGCTCCAAAATTGACCAATAAACCTGTGCCACACCTACTTTTGTATTACGATAAGCTTTCAGACTGAGAAACGACAATGTTAAATTGAAACGCAGGATGCGACTTGATTGCTTAGTGCACCACTAGTTTGAGACAAATCAGGCAATCGAATTATCGGCTATCATAGGCATTAGCGGCAGCTCAGACTCGAGGAAAAAAATCCAATGTCCTACCTTCTATATCCATAATTTCAAAAACGACAAGCTAGTTTCCTATTTATGGCAAGCCTCCAGACATTTTCTGCCCTAGAAAGGTTCCCCGTCAAATCTAAAGATAATAGTGTCAAAGAACGCCTTCCCATGTTTGGAACATAAGGAATGCTCTCCAATACTAAACGAGTCCTTCTAGAAGAATTATGGTTTTCGTATAGAGCAATCCATTTATAACAATAACAATAAATCCCGAAAATGCAATCGCTATAACCGATTATCATTGTATATGGACCGGCCTCGAAAAGGGCCCAAAATACTACCGCCTTCTGCAGGATGGAGTAAGTTACTCAGCAAGGAAACATCTGATCACATCACTGAAATTAGCTTTAAAATAACAATTTTCTTTTTTTTTATTGGTTTATATAAACAAGTGTTTATTAAATCAAGCATAAAATGCACGAAATCGACGCATCGTAAGCGATTTTGATGCGCTACGTATCCAGTTGCTACGCGTGTGCAACCCGCAGCCGTATGTATGTAAGTACAAACTCGGCCAGTAACTGAATCGCGAGGAAAAGATCTTGAATGTAAATTGGAGACAGATGATCGTTCATGAATGCACAGATGATGACGTTAACATCGCAAATTATCTCATCGACATCGCCGTGGCTCTGGCCGCAGCGGCGATCAAGATCGTCGGGCCGCGACGTTTCCGCGGGGAGGGAAAGGTGGCGCTAGGGAAGCGTTAATAGAATTGAACGAGGGTGCAGGCTTCGTTTAACCTCGACGCGAATTTTGCAGTACGCCTCGTTTCGTCTCCACCAAAACTGAAAGACTTTCGTTTTCACTACGTGCAGTTCGCCGTCGCCATCTTTAAGATATGACGACTACCACCGATGATGATGATATCGCTCGACTTCAGGCCGCGCGCCAGACAACTCGCATTGTTTTATTATACGCGTCCGTATGACATACACGGGTGACAAGTTGGGTGTCGTTCGTTCGGCGGAAATTTATATAGTTTTTTTTTTTTCTGCCTGATTTATTCTTCTATTTTAAAATCAGCGTAGTTATGATTGTTGTACCTGACATGCCTAATATATTCCATCGCTATATGTGATTCATATTTACGTAGACACAACGACAAAACGAATGGCTCTCGAGAAACTGATCATCGTAAGCAGTCCATCGTAAAATGTGTTGTCGTTTTCAGTGAATTGCAGGAAACTGTCCTGTTTTCCAATGTCTAGCGAGTAAACACAATATGTGCCCCTTCCAAAACCAGAACATCCCAGGGTCTGACGTTAATTATCGTATCACATGCGTTTCAATCTTCTGTTTGGGCGGCATCATGCCAAAATAAAGAGCAACGACACTGAAAATAAAAATGGATGGCAAATACATAGTTGTAATTAAGGCCCCTATGTTGAACAACATAATTTCCCGAGGACCTACCAGACACCGCTTTACTTGCATTATTAGGACGGACCCCGCACACAATCTCGTTCAAAAGCTTCCAGAGGCTAGAAAAATGTTATTTTACGTTAACCACTAATGAACACTGAGTTTCCTCATTAGGTCGTGACCCCCATTCTTTGAAGCACCTCTCGCAGCGTCACGGTTAGTTCCGCTCTCCTTTGTTTTGCAGTTTTAGTTGCACCGCGTTTTGTTTTGTACATTGTTTTCGGAAGACACGAAAATTACAATCCCTCGGGCTGATAGTTCTGGATGGCGGAATGGCGGGAAATGAAAGTGGTGAACGTGGCGGAAGGGTGGAGTGTGTTAGAGGAAGTTTTCTATGGTATTTGTTGTTACGTACCTTGTTGTTGTTTTTTCTTCATTTTATTCGCGTTGCAAAACACGTTGTCTTCGAGTCGGCGAGGTGACATTGTTTTCCCATTTGGAAGAGGAAATAATACGCAAACACTTTGGCATAAAACTTAAAAAGAAAAGAAGTCGTGGAGTGTTTTGTCTAGGAAACACTTCTCTCTTCGAGGAAGATCGGATGGCGCAGTTCTTCACTTTTTATTTACAGCATTGAGACTGGCGCGGATTGCACAAAACAAAAATATTAGTCTGAGTTCACAATTGTGCGGAGCACCGAGTCACCTAATTGCGGTGAATAATAGAAGGATCCGCGGGAATCGGGAAGCTTGGAATGCGAATATGTTAAAAAAAATGCGTTGTGCGCAGGGACCCCCAGCACGTGAAAGGTCATGCTCAATGCGCATGCTCACATAGAATCATTCAGGTGTCATTGTACTCTCAGCTTCGTCATGCGCTGGTATCCATGTGCTGTTGAAAGTGTTTCTCTGTCTCCGTGCCCTCCAGGAATGTGAGCTCACGTGCCTTTTTTTAAAAGCATGTACAGAGTGTTTTTTTTTTACATACTTGTTGTTTCGTTTTTATTGTTGAAATAAACTTTAAGCATCACCAACTGCTCATTCTCCGCCCACATGTAGCGCTAGCATCCGAGCCAGATGCCAAATTTTTAGAACCAACCGTTCTCTTATTCTAAAACTAAAAGCGATTTTTCGCAAGTTTCAATGGCAAAATGGCGGCCTTTGGAGCTCTCGAATGCGCAGAGCTGAATGGCGCCAGTTTCTGAAAACGGGCCAAAACAGTTCCCATATTTACATCGAAATCTCAATTCTAACTTTTGATTGAGATGTCGGTTAACTCTGAAACTTCGACATCTAGTTCGGACAGCCAACATTGCATTTGGGTGAATACTGAGCGTTCGGTGACGATGCGCAGCCTATTTTCGAGTTGAAAAAAAGAACAAAAAAACTGCACTATTTTTATTCGTTTTCTTTTTTCTTTTTTTTTGGGGGGGGGGGGGGGTGGTGGGGGGGGACATGCGATGCTTAGAGTTTTTTTTAACGGGCAGGCGGGGGTGGGCGGTGGTTGTAGGAGTGGAAGCGAAATCGATTGCACTCCGCTCTTTGGCTGCGTGAGTGACCATCTTCAATTACCGCGTCAGCGTAGACTCTGTGCTGTTGCCCATCGAAAAGCTGACAATCTACTCTTCGCCGTGCTATTGACACTTCTATACAACAGATCGGTTAGGCTGGAAGGGAAAAGTGCGACGATCGCTCACTTCTCCCAAAGGCAGAGAGCGCCATCACGCTTTATGTATGCAGTGTAAACATCGATTTGGTAACGACTGAAAAGCTGAAAGCAGCGCCACAAGTCCGCGGTATACGTTGCAACCACGATTATGAGCTAACTCTCGCCCTTCAGCCCTCGCCAAACACTCTCGTGCAATCGGCCACCAAGCGACAGGAGCACAAACAACACTTGTCTCGTCTACACTTAAGTGTTACATTATGAGGGACCACAGATGACGCTACTAGCCATCTAAGCCAGAACAATGCCGTGTGTGTATCACGTGACCTACGGAAGAGGTATAACAACGCGCGGAGCGCGTAGTCATGCGATGTCTCCACAGCCATGGAATGACCCGAATGGCTCGTAGCGTCCGTTCACGCTCATTGTGAGGTATAAGAAGTGTAGCAGTGTATTTCTAGACCTACAAAAGTACAATGTGAAGATCCGGCCCGCACATAGCAGATTACGCTCCGCTTTGAAAGCTCAATGCGGAGCAGCGGAAGTTCGTCTGCTTGTTTTGCAGGGGTGTTTTGGTGTCTGAACGCCAACATTTGATTGGCTGTGATTGAAGGACAGTGGGCAGACCTCAACGCAGCTTGCTTTGAGGTCTACCCACTATACTACAATCAGAGCCAGCCAAAGCTCGCCGTTCTGACGTCGTCAAAACGCCTGCAAAAGAAGCAGACGAACTTGCGGTCCGCATACACACCTTTCGAAAAGATGCCCTCTCTGTTGGCAGCTGAAGAGTTCCTGTTCAGTGGTGGACTAAAACCGCAACGCCCCGACACATGCACTTTATGCGTCTGGTTGCATTAGAAGGCAAAAAAATACCCACCCACAGAGAGAGAGAGAGAGTATGAGGGTGGTGACGACGAACGTTTGACGCTGTTTGATTGACTCGTCGGCTCCTAACGTTGGCCTCGCTCTAACGTTCGCTAGCTTGTGGAAATGACTTGCGCCTTACACGATGTCAGTTGTTCCGCCATTGTGCAGTGGTTCCGACCTTCGAATAATCGGCACGTGACTTTGGAAAGAACTATTACTGCAGGACCGTTGTCACCCTTGCGATTGCCGCGCCCGCCCTTCGAGCCTACCCTTAGTCGCTTTCGAAAATCACGTGCCAATTATTCGAAGGTCGGAACCACTGCTCAATGGCGGGACAACTCACATCGTGAAACGTGCAAGTGAGTATATAAGATAGCAAACGTCGGAGCCCGGCCAACGCTAGGAGCCAAAGAGCCAAGCAAACTGCGTCGAAAGTGCAACGTCACTGTGCTCATCACCCTTTTTATGTGGACGTTTTTCTTCTATTTGGAGCGAACGAATAAAGTGTGCCGTGACATTGCTGCTTTGGTCCGCCATTGTGCAGGGATTTCACCGTTGCCAGCGAAGGGCAGTATTTCGAAACGGGTCTATAGACCGGTTTAGTTGTCTGATCCAGGATCCGATTAAACTCTTTGTCACAACCTGGAAGAGCCAATCCACTCAATACTGGACGTTTGTTTAAAATTAGTTTACATCTTAGTTCATTTCTTTTTTTCTTTTTCGTTTCGGTTGGAGGGGATTCAATTACGCGACTTCTAGTCTCGGATAAGAAGAGGAAAAGAAATTGTTCGTCTTCAAGTGGCGTTTCTTTCTTTTTTTTTTTTTCTCTTTTTACGTTATTGTTTTCTCTCTTTATGCTTTTCTTCTTTAATTTTTTTCCTTCTTTATTTGCTACCTTATGCTTGTCTTTCTGCTTAAAATTATACGTTTCCTTCACCCTTTCTTGTCTGGTCTGCTCCCATGATTCTTCTCTTCTTAATTGTACCCCTAGTCCTCATTCTCGAACCTTTTTTCTTGCGTCTTTCTTTCCGTTTTTTCATGGCTTCTGTCTTTCTTTCACTTCTGCGCGGTAAAAGATCTCGTCAATGCTCTCTATAACCTATTTAGGTTTAGGTTAGACCTTAGTTGACGCTACGATTCAGTGCCGCCAATCAGGCAGCGCCAAAAGCGTATCGTCATGGCGCTGGTCGCTTTTGTGCGGTTACAATCACCGTCTTAACTAATCACGCGCAGTGTGTGCCCCACAATTCTGCCATTTTATTTGCCCGTGATTGTCTTAGCCGTTGATAGCCACAAAAAAACGAGCACCATGACAGTCCAGTTTTAAGGCTGATTGATGGGCTTCATTGGGTCGTTACGTGGGCTGCGGTAAGACTTTACGTGACACGCAGTATATCCAGCCGGCATCAGCCAGGCGGCGCCAGCAGAGTGAGAGCCCACGGTTATACTCTGTCTCGTTGAAACTTGGCAGAGGGCGAAGGATAAGCCCCACATTGCGTGCCGACGGCTTCGGTATGTGTTACGTATAAGAGTGAAAATCACGCATATTGGTGCATGAGGCAGCCAAAAACTTTATAGTTTTTCGTAGTAGAAGCGCACTCCGGGAACACGTAGCGACGTTCTGATTGGTCCGACAGTGCCATAGCTTCCGCCGTACTGGCATGTTATGCGACCACGGCTTCCTGGGTACCCATCATTTCTTGCTTCAGGCACTAGACTATGCGGCGGTACCAGAGTAATAGCTCGAACTTGAACAATACAGCCGCACTCCCAGGCGTACCCAGTACTTCTGGCTTCAGTCGCTAGATAGCGCCGAAACAAACAGCATTGCAGGTTGCCTAAAGAGAAGACGGCCGTCTTCAGCGACTGAACTGTTCTTAAGGCTACTCTTTCTATTCATATGTACACAAGCGTGGTTAACAGCCGCTCTTAACATCTAAACCCAATCTAGTATGACTTTAGGTGCATTCACACTGGCATTTGAATCGCAAACGTAATCCGGTTCCGCTCGCTTTCATCATGAAGCACGCGTGACTTTGTATGTTTATGAAGGCGCGTTCGTGTCGGCTTTGCGAACGCGATTCAACTGCGAGTGTAAATACGGCGTTATACGCGTACAAATGGAGTGCATACACACAGATAATGCTCCCATAACGTTTCTGTGCAATTCTAAATGGGGGAATTCGCCAACATTTAAGCGCGATCAGCGCTGGAACACCCTCCAACATGGCTGAACTTCAAAAGCTCAACCCTGCCCCAGAGGGTTCGGCGTAAACATAACGCTAAAAAAAAGTTCGAACAAATTAAATGAAGGTCTACTGGTGAATCCTTAGAGAATGCGTTACCATGGCCCTTGAGAAACGCTACAAACGCCCTCCTTTGGGAAACGCTGGCGCTGACCCCTTTCATTTTCCGTTTTTTATTTACCTTTTGCTTCATTTATTTTTTGCTGCCTCTTTCTGGCTTCGTTACGGCGTCAGTGCTAGCGTTTTCTAAAGGAGAACGTGTGTGGCGTTCCCCAAAGTTCGTGCTAACGCATCCCCTAAGGATCCCCCAAAGGATCTTCCTTTATTTTATTTTTATCGCCTATTTAGACCGGATTCAGTATTTGATCCTCACTCCTTTTTGTAGTAAAAACCAAGGCACACGATCCTCGCACACCTGCAAGTTCAGAGTCACCCCAGAAACCGCGCGCCTATTGGCTTCCGCCCGGTGACGTCGCTTTCCTGTCCGACTTTGTCCCTATCTACTCTCCTTTTCCCTACTTAGCGTGCCTCCCTTTCCACTGTTTTGTCCACAGACGGACACCGTAATCCTTCCCCTGTCATATAAACACTAATGCCAACGCATGAAAAAGAAAAATGGAGACTCTCTTGCCGGGAAAAAGGCGGTCGTTGCGTATTACACTGTTTTTGCACGGGATCTTAAAGCACTTGCTCGCGATCACCCCCACTGGCTGATGGTAGTTACACAAATCCATTCACCAAGGAGCGGGTGGGGGGCTAAGGAGAATCATGTTTTTTCTAGTTTTTAGGCTAGGTGGCGGGAGCTACCGCCCGTTTAAAAGGATACAGACGATCCATCCATCCATCCATCCACAATATCAATACACACAGAAATGCAAATACACATAGTAAGAGCTACACACTCCCGGCGTTGACAGATGAATTTCAGAGCAGCGAACGGGTGCGGCGCTGAAAGCCTCGAATGCACACACTGGCGAGTTCGCGCAGCTCTTCTCGGCCCCGTTGCCATGGTCCCCTCACGTCCACAAGGTACTCTGGGCCGATCCTTTTCATCGCGGAGAGGTCGCCGAAGATGCACGACGCTTGCTGAAACGCACAGCCGCGTCCCCAACTCGTTTGTCAGAAAGCGTGTAATTGTTTTGTTTTTCCCTTCTTTCTCCTTTTTTTGTTTTGTAAATAGCGGCGGACAGTGCGTTTTTGACAATGTTTTGATAGAGATGCTCAGTATGGACCAGAGAAACGTTTCCAAAACACTCATTTGGGAGACTCATTCTTCAAACCTGGGCCGCTCGCGTCCACCGAGACAGAAGTAGATACGATAACAGCGCCACCCTTTAGGGCAAGTGAAAACATGAAAGTTAATTTTTATTGAAATGGCACTGCGAAATGGCGCCGCCGGCCCTTGCGCGACGCTGCCTGAACCGATGCGTTCAGACGTGCAGTTCCCGGAGTGGTCACTGTGGGAGAAATGGCGGCGTTACGATCGCCTTTAGTTCGGTTGTCGAGTACAGATCGAAGCCACTTTTTTAAAGCAGTCTTTGTAGCCGCCTCGGTGGCTCCGAGGCGAAAGCGCCGGCCTACGGATCCCCATGTGGCGGGTTCGAATCCCGGCCGAGGTGCCCGCAATATGACGGAGGCTTATTGCGGAGAAGGCGCCGTGTAACCGAGCTTTCGGTTGCACGTCAAAAGGTCCCTAGGTGGTCCAAATTAATCATCAGTCCTCCGCTGGGGCGTGCCAGATGCTCGTCTTTGGTTTGGCACGTACAATCCCCAAATTTGTCAAAGCAGTCTCTGTAGCAGTTTCCCAACTGAGTTGTGCTAGCAACGTTGGTGCGTCCACAGATCAGTGACTCAGCATTTTTCGCTGGGATGATAAGCGATGCAGATTTCTATACTCCGGTTTACTTTAAGTTAGACCTCAGCCGATGCTGCGATTCAATGGAGCTAATGAAGCAGCGCCAAACGCGTATCGTCTCGGCGCTGGTCGCCTTCTTGCGTTTACTATCACCGACTAAACCAATCACGCAAGGTGATAGTGCCACGATTCTTCTCTTTTATCTGCGCGTGGTTGTCTTAACCGGTAATAGTGTACCCACAAAAAAGAGAGTACCATGACGATGCAGTTTTGGCGCGCTTGATTGTCTCCATCAGGTCGTAGCTGTGGCCGGACTTTAAATGAAACTGATTAGAGCCCTTTCCAGCGATTTTCACCCGATGAAAAACGCCGAGTCACTGAGCGCTGTTTCCTGCCTGCTGCGCGCAGGCCAACGTTACTAAAACACTCAGTTGGGAAACTACCATAGAGACAGATTTAAAAAAAATGGCCCCAATCTGTCTCCGATCACCGAGCTTAATGACGAACAGAACGCCACCATTTCTCCCGCAGCGGCCACTCGAGGAACTGCACGTGACTTCTATTATGGCTCTAAGAACGGATACAGCGGTAGAGGTTACAGGGGTGCCACCCCCGTCTCCCCAGTGGACGCGCCGCGTTCAACTGCCGAAGTTAAAATGCACCTAGGTCTGGACGCGCTACCTGAAAGGCCCGCTGAGGCATGGTTGTATAAAAACAATATTAATTGTACCGCAAAACCTTGCGAACTAAAGATGATAAAAACATCACGCGCCCATCATTTGGTACTAAACTCCAATAAATTTCATGCAAACAAAGTCTTTTCCGTTTTGTTTTTACGCAAGAATAGGCTTTCAAAAAGCTCGAGGTGACCATAGTACAGACAAACGAAAAAGAGTGGCGCTGTTGTCGCATTTAGCTCGGTCTCGGGGGACGCCAGCGGCCCAGATTTCGACGGCGAGTTTCCCAACTGAGTGTTTTAGAAACGTTGGCGCAGGCTTAGAAGACGTTCCACATCCCAGCAGACAAAAATGGCAGCCCATGAAAGGCGATTTTTTTATATCTAAGTCTACAGAAAAGACAAAAGTCCTTCTTGACTAAACTGTTCTTCCGTCTGTTCTTGCTATTGATAGATACACAAGTACTGTTAACTAAGCCAGTCTAGTAACAACTATGCAGGTTGCCCGCAACGTTGCACGCAATACAGAACGAGGGAATTCGTCCCGAACAGCACAAATTCCTAAGAAGTGACACTACAAAAAAAAAAAAAATTAAAAAGACAGTTATTCCTACCCCTTTCCGACGTGAACGGATAAATTGCGGAGCAGACAACAGGTACGGCATGCGCGCAATGTCTTGAAAAAACACACAATACGTCACTCATTCTCTAAGCTGACAGTGCAGTGTTAGCATCGCGTTCCTCGAATCAATCAACCGCTCGCCTTTCATCACCTGACCTCGCTCTCTGCGCTTGGGAATGGACGGAAGCGTGATCACATGGCGAAAGAGAGACGTATAACTGGTATAGCGAGTGCGTTGCTTCCAACGCACTCTCAGCTCAGGGGTGAAGAGAGCAGAGCTGAGTTCTCGCAGCGCTTCTCGGCCCCGTTGTCATGGTCCCCTGACGTCCACGAGGTATTCTACGGGCAATTCCTTTTATCGCGGAGAGGTCTCCGAAGATGTATGACGCTTGTGAAATGCGCAGCTGCGCCCCTCGCTTTTAACAAAAAATTTAACGCTTATATTTTTTTTTGTTGCTTCTTTGAAAGTGGTATGGGGACGGTTATTTTGACAATGTTTTGATAGGAGGGTTTAATAGTATGTTTTCTTTTACCTTGCTTCACCAGAAATATGTCGGATCATCCGCCAGCGTGATCCCTCTTGCTCAAGAATTTCGGGCGTTTTAGAGAACAACTTGTTCTTGGGGGTATCCTTCCATAATATTGGAACAAACCGGAAATCGACCGTCCTCCCACGGATGACAGAAGTCTTATTATAGCCCGCTGGCCTTTGTGTAGGTTAATTTTCTGAAACGACTGCCATGAAGCAGCAGCTTATCAGACAAAATGATTTTGTAATAATTAATTTAGAGGTAAATGCCCATACTTCGTTTTACATTTAGTTTGGACGCTTTGGGCACTACGAGCTGATGGGAACAACCATACAGCTTCAAAGCGCACCAACATGGTGTTCGTCATGTTCATGTACTACGTGTTCTATCATGGATGAACCGATCCTATAGAGAGGAGGCGCACGGTTCTCTTGTGACACTATAAAAGAAACATTAGAACAGCATTTTTCGACCCACGTTTTCGGTTTTGCTAATAAATTAATTATAAAAAATTGATATTAAAATAAGTGATATATTGTAATGCACTTGTGCGCATCTGGCAGGCCTTATGTGGAGTACACATACACATTCTAAACAATAAAGGCGTGAAGTTTTGTTTCAAAATGTAAGTTAGCTTTAGAGGTGAAAATGTTTTATATGGAATTTACTGTTTTTTTGCTCAAAAGCCACGCAATAAAATAAAAGTAACCATTAACCTGTTCTGTTCTTTTTTTTTTGTAAAACAGTACTAACCATTAGGTTATTATATCCTTCAAAATCAAGTGAAGGTGTTTTTTGTACAATTTATTCTCATCTCATTGTATAATATGCTCCAGATGATTAACGGCAACGTAAACTCGCAAATATCACCAATCTACGTAAATAGGTGACATCATTTAATACATTCAAATATTTGGCAGATAATGAGGAACCGTAGAATGTAGGCGTGTTAGTAATTAAGTACTTGCTCTTGGAGGGTCTCAAACTTAATAGCATCATTTTACTTCATGAACGCGTATCTAAATGTTTTTTTTCTTCGTTTACCTCCATGAACCCCCAAAACACATTATTTTGACACTAGTTTTATCGAAGAAGCGAATTATTAGTTATAATGCAAGCTTTTTTTTGCAGGTTTTCGAATAGTTATGAGGGTACATCGATTTCAAACTTTTTTTTTTCTTCTCTTGATATTCACCCGCAACGATTCAACGTGCTAGATTATGCGACACAGAAAAGAAAAACGCAGGTTCGTTTTGTGTTTTTTATCCTCTGCACGTAAGACAACCATTAGTCGGAACTGTTGAAGCAAAATACATCAGCACCACCTTGCGAGTTTCCCCTGAGACCACCAACGGACGGTCGTCCGTGACCAGTAGATTCAGGACGAGATCACCTGAACTGCAGAGTGTACCCAGTTGCTGAATCGGAGTCACGTGATTTGAGGGCCGCCTTTACGATAGGATCAGCGAGGAGGTGACAAAAGCTTTGATTGTAAGCGTCTTCTTCCTCTCCACCCGCTTTAATTTTCGCCACGTGACAACGCAACGCAAACGCACTTGGGACCAATTGACGTCGAAGGCATACGCTATTATATTGCAAAGGACTTTCATGGTTTGAGTTGCTCTCTCTCTTAAATTTATGCTCTCCATTCTGGACACATGGCGTTGCGGGTAGCGGAATCACGTCGCACACCGCAAATGGGTAGGTGTGAGTTGGTTCTGTTACATTAGCGACTGATTGCGCTTGCTGCGCTCAGCACCTGGAGTGCGCTTAATTGAGTATGCCCGAGACCGGAGCAATTAGACCTTCGTTTTGATTTTGCATGCCCTAAGTGTCGACTAGACAGTTTCTGCAGTTGGCTGAAATGATATTCTAGTAGTATTTCAAACCCGACTATGATGACAATGTAGTCACCTTCATAATGACAATGCTGATGCTGGTCTAGAGATCCTCGGAGGATGAACTCTAATCCCATACAAAACATCACCAATCAAGCTAAGGCTTATTGGGATGAGCCTCATAATTGATATTCAGGATGCACAATATAGGAAACTCTGGGTGATGTAAATAATTTTAAGTCAATAGCTCTGGGGTGACAGAAGGGTCTAAGATTATAAATCCTATTATTTAGCACCTGAACAGTCAAGTTCGTTATCTAATATTTTTAAAATGCTGATAATTTCCGTTCGAAGGTTTCTGGATGTTATTTGACCAGAAGGAATGTAATTCATTTTAAGTCATGAATTAGTTTATATGCGCCTTTTACATATCACGTATTTTCCTTTAATGCCATGATTGCTTAAGAGGCTGATAGTAAATTGGGTTACTCAACTAATTAATGTTCTGTTTTCAAGAAAGAGCCAGAAGAGATAGAGGAAGAAGCCCTGAAGGCGAAAGTCGAGGAGTACCAGATTTATTTCTTTTGTGTAAAGTACGGACTCATTCTAAATTTACTCGATTTCAGAGGAAACCATTAGTTACCGATAGTTCAAAAAATGCAGGGAGTGACGAAACCCAGGCATTTTATTAACACTCAGCAGACAACCACTTTGCAGTACACTAATGGCTAGTTAATATGGATTCTGTTAATCCGAATACCCTGCTTTATTGACCGCGTTTTCTTGAGCGAACTGGGTAAATAAACGAATATGTGTCTCGTTATTACATTAAATTCAATTTATCAAGGCTCTTTAAGAAGAAACGGGGGTGTTTCTAATAATAAGATGATAAGAGCGCCGAATAATTTTAATCACGAAGATAAAAGCGTTGAGATATATTAAGCCTCTTTCTCCGTTTGTCCAGCTGTCCTTTACAATTTAATTACGACACAATGTGAAAAAAGAGAGGTCTGAGTTCGCTTCCCTAAAGAACATGAACGCAGCCAATCGCTGCGAAACACAGAGTTTGCGTGACGAGAAGAGCGGTAATATGTTGAAGGTATGTGGGATAAGTGCAAGCATTCATATAACTTGGCGCCTTAAAACACAGAAAAAAAAAATTAAGTGTGACTTTCTTGGAGTTTTGGGAAGAAGATGCAACGGGTGAAGTATCTATACGTTACCACTAACTCGAAATAAGTAACCCAAGTATCCGTAGATTCCTGGGTGCAGCGTTTTATGACGTTATACTCTTTTCTCCTTCTAGTGTTTGATAGCCTTGAAAAGAAAAAAAAAAAAGTACCTCGCCGTTGTGCAAGAGGATATTCGACATGGTACGCAGAATAGAAACGCTCAGAATTTGGTTTCGCCTTTCATTCTTCGAGAAATGCAGAATCTCGACAGGTTCCTCTCATATACTAGTAACCCGGCAGTAGCGTGGAAGGATGTTTATAACAAGGTTTAGTTTAAATTGTAATATCCGTTACAAAAGAAACATGACTCCGGGAGTATAACCTATAAATGTATGGCCTCAAATGCAGCAAGCTTCTCGATTATGTTCTTAATCGGTTGGGTGAAGGTTTGAGCCCTGTTGCGTCATTTCGTCTTGACTTGCGGTTTTTGAGACACGTTCCGTAACTGCGCCAGGAATTTGTTTTAGAAACGGTGCACTTCGTGGCGTGTAAATACTTTCCTTGCATTTATTTCTTCAAGAATGAAATCGCTTCAGGTAAGAATCTATGAGATAAAAGAGTAAAATCAATTCCGTGCTGTTATTTTTATTTGCCATCAGGAACGTTAAGAAACGTTTTGATATATAAATAACGCAGCAAAGTAACGCGACAGCTGCGGGCTTACCAAAAGTTGTTTGTTCACTCTAGATGACAGCTGGCACTCGCCGAAGGATGCGCGGTCCATTCTTAAGTTATAGGCTATGATGCGCACCTATTAAATATATATTGTTTGGTGTTTGTTTTATTTACTATCGTGGACAGCTATGACAGGCGACCGGCGGCCGTTCCATATTTCTAGCGCCTTGCATGTGCGGAGTTGGAAGCACCACAAACATCCGCAGGGCAGTGGTCTTGCTCTTCCAGTTGGCAACCACACCGCCACCTGGTCGTCTGCTCAACGCCAAGCAGACGACGTCGAACCGCTTGGGGATGTCTAAGCCATATGTGTCCAGGATATCATTCTTAGCCTACGTTGAATATAGGACAGCGTTTTATGTTGACGTGGAATGGAGCGTGCACGTTCTTTAACGGGAAAAAAACCTAAAACACGAAGGAACCAGCAGTAACAAAGCACGATTAGTTTTCGATAGAAATCACGTCCGGTAGAAACGTGTTCCACAGCCCGGTTACCCAAATTAACTCCACCGAAAAAAGTCTGAAGGTTTGGGATGCCTTAACAAAATGGAGCAGTTCTCCTTCTTTCGTGGCGAAGGCGAAAAATATCCCTGCGAGCAAAAAGGGCCGAGCGTGCTGCTGGATGTTCGAGTTTGGGAGCTGGATCGATGACAGGCTACGGGCGGTTTGCCGTCACGTCGGCTTTCGGAGCCGCTCAACGTCATCACGGGCACGGCGCCTGTCAGCGAAACGAACGGGGAGCGTGCCTAAAGGGCCGCTCGAATATCGGGGCCAAAAAAATGTAGGCCTTGAGATGGTCGATGCTGCGAAAAGTGCTTCCCGGAATCCACCGGGAAATAGGCTGCAGTAAAATCCAAACTTCTCAAGGAACTCTCCGCCACGTGCGCGATAAAAACGATCAAGCGGCCCGAAACTCACCAGCAGAATGAATGACAGCTTCCAGAAGTTCTTTGTTCGAAACTGTGACATACGCCAACGCGGTGTACCGCGGCATCTGCTCAGGAGAACGTTTACATAGGTTTTGGAAATGGTGATAACAAGGAAGCTGTGGAAGGTACAGTGAGCGAATCGGTACAATTTTTTGTTTTTAAATTTGTGGGCAATTTCGTCATCGGTTTGTTTTAGCTGACACACCATTATAACAGAAAATGAAGTTTTAAAGGTGACATAAATGTTTAGATACCATAAAAAAGATTGTTCTACCGGAATATAAATAAATGGCATCCTAAACTTACCTTAACGAAATTATTAAAGTTTCCACTGGCTGAGTTAAAACAATGTACAATATTTTTTTTTTTTTAACCTGAACATGTCTGTTTAAAAAAATGCGAGAAAGCTACACCAATACGGTTTCCGGAGGTAAGTTGTACGGTCAGTTGGACTTCACTCGTGGGTCATCTGAGGCACAAATATCAATATTAAAAATAGAAAAGAATACGAACCTCATTTTTGTGGCCTGAAAAAAACTGCATATACCTTGATCGAAAGAACAAATGTCGCACAGATCCCAAGAAGTACATGTACACGCCATTCCGAATATGGTGACGTACCGCGGGCATACCGCGCACTCGACGTCTAGATGGCGGCGCACGACGACCAACGTTGCGACGAACGTGGGGCCGCTGCTTCGAAACTGTCGTTAGTTCTACCGCCCAATTGAACTTCAAGTGCAGAACATCGAGCGGAATGAATAGAAGTGCGAAGCAATCGCACGACAAACGATGCACGTACCTTCGTCGTCTACTTCAGACGCCAAAAAAGCGGAGAAAGAAAAACGCGAGCTGATGTAGTCACGTGACTTCAGGCCATGAGCTTCCGTGCGCGTGTTTCGGCTTCAGTATCGAGTAGTTGAGTTTTCTTTTAGCTTAAATAATAAAAAAAACACGCGATTCTGTAGCAAAATATTGATGTGGTAGCCCCCTGACACCGTATCAAACCGCCTGGCAGAAAAAAAAAATTAAAAGAACACATTTGGAGGGGGTGTCGGCATCGCTATAACGTTAATGTTTCATGCTTCATAATTCGTTCCTCGGGATCCTTAATCCCTAGTTCCGCAATCGCAGCGGCTGCTAAGCGATAATAAGCTGCTCTAATATGGCCACGCCCGGTGTCTTTAGGATGTCACTAACTATGCAATAGGGCAACACAAAGCTGGTACTTATTTTCTAAAGATGAAAAAAAGCGGCAGGTTCCAGGGGACGTTGCACTATAAACTGTTTGGTTCGAGTGAAACGCCGCTTCGGCTTAACACGCTGAATGTCTTTTCGTCTTTCATTACATGTTAGCAATTACAGACGCGTGCCCGCATGCATGTATCTAAACGTGGCCTACAACCAAACATCTTAGTCCAGTTTCACGAATAGTTTCTTAGGCTACGAACACTTAGCTAAGAAGTTTGTAAGTTACAGACATCATAAGAAGTGAAGAAATCGGTATTTCCAAAGGCGTTCTCAAATGAGAGGGGGAAAGCGCAATTTTCGTATACGCGAGTTCGGGCTGTTGCTGTGGCGACAGTGGCTTCGGCAACGCGAACAACAAATATAAGAGGTCGGCATATCTCCGAGCACGTGGATTCTGAATAACAGCAAACGCAGGCAGCCTTTCCGCCAACGCCTGTCTCCGGATCCCGTCCTTGCAGTGAAATGTCGGCGCTACCACGATTTGAATGATGCAGAATGCCGAGGCCGGGTAGTCGCCTTTGTCGACTGATACGAACTCGATCCCTACGAAGTGATCACAACTATCATCGTTGCTAAAAGGAGACGGCCCGCGCAGCTCGTTTGAAAAGTGGCACACATGAAAATAAATGGCCGCGAATTTTGTTTGCGGCCTTGGGGATGCAGGCGCGAGCCCACGTACGAGAATATAAGTTTTAACTACGAAAGTGTCAGCAAAAGACACAAAATACCTTTTCCCAGTGGCAGCGGACAAGCGAGTATTTGATCGAAGCACTGGAACTGCGCTGCTGGGCCGCGTCCTGGCAAGCGCTTCGGGACCGATCTTTTTTCGATTGCAACTCGCTGTTCACGTGACACTCGACAATCGAACTTTGGGCCGGCATCGCGTAGCTCCCTCGAGCTGCTCTAGCTTGACAGCGTAGATATACCGTCGCGTCTGAATAAAAACGGCATACTAAAAACAAAGAGTACGTACCATACATTGTGAAGGCGATCAAGACGGCGTTTATTGAACTTGTAGGAATTGTACTGAATAAGAAGAAGCAGTTCCTACAGACATGAGATATGCGAGAGGCACGGCACGAGACATCGTGAGGGTCATTTTCCAGTAGTAGCTCTTATAAATATGTAAATATATTGTATTATTGAATTTACGACCCCTTACTCTCGTAAGCAACCAACAAATTGGTGACCCGTGCGCATCGGATTCGGGTGCCTCATCATCTGACAAGGCAAGTGCCGCTTCTCTCACTTTTCAACGTTCGGTTTATCGGAACCGCATCATTCAACAATGTCTTAATCAGAATTCAGCTCAAAAAGTACCCAACTTGCTTCGACCAATTTCAAGTTACCAGAATTCTGGACGCCGGACTTGGAACTTTGGTTCCTGACTATCGAGTCGTCGTTTCGAAAAAATCATGATAACCTCGCAGCAATTGAAGTTCGACGACTTCGTCGCGTCCCTCCCGCACATAGTGGCTGCCGTCATCCGAGACATAATACGTGTTCTTCCACACGATATGCCGTATGACATGCTGAAAGCCGAACTTATACGACGCACAACGGAGTTCAAGCAACTACGACTCCAACAACTGCTCATATCAGAATAACTTGGAGACAGAAATCCATCACAACTACTTTGTGGTATGGAGCAACTTTTGGGTGACAAAGCCAACACCCTGGATGCAAGCACACTACGAAAATTATTTCTCCAGAGACTGCAAAGTCAAGTCCACAGGATACTCTCCACCTCAACAGCAGACTCTGTCGAGACGCTCGCTCGCATGACGTACCAAAATATGGGCGCGAGCACACCCGACATCTGCCAACTGACTCAGCCCAACTCCTCGCGCCAAGTCTCCCAGTTAGAAGACACTCTCCCTCACTTGCTAGAGCCTAATAGAGAACTCACGTCGACAGTCACGCAACTCTCGCAACAACTCAAGCAACTACAGTCACAAACAAGTCGTCCGCATCGCGTGAGCTTGCCAACAGTCCACCACAACATCGTCGGTCTAGGTTTTCAAGCAACAGCGAAACTTGCTGGTACCACCGAACCTTCGGTAACCGTGCCCTGAGATACGGGTCACCCAGCACGTTCAAGCAAAACAAGCGGGACCGACGCTGACGGCGGCATGCGTCGCGGTCCATAGAACAGGCCGTCTGTGATTTGTGAGGGATTTGCGCTACTAAGATTCACTACCTCTCAAACACTGGCGTTGAGGTCAGCGTCATTCCACCAACAAAAGGAGACCGACGGTGTCCAGACAAAGCACCTCCGTTACGAGCTGTCAACGTCTTTTCTGTCAAGACCCATGGAGAGCAATCGATTATACTTGACTTGTCTCCGGAGAACCTTCTACCGGGTATTCTCTGTGGCAGATGTTCAAAAAGCCATCCTAGGAGACGAGTGGTTACGTCATTTCGGCCTTCTCGTTTCCCTCAGGAGCAACGTCTTCTTGCACAACGGAACGCACCTTTATGATCACGGTATTGTGTCCAAGACGGAGTCCCTCAACCTCACCTTACAAACACAAGTTTCAAAGGCTCCCTAGAAACCTCTCCAAGACGAGTTCCCTGAGATAATTCGACCTTCCAACGCGATAACCGACGAGACCAATTAAACATACTATCACGCACCACGTAGAGCCAAGCGGTCCACTAGTCTTTGGAAGACTTCAACGCCTTACTCATGATCGGTTCAAAATCGCAGGACAGGAGTTCGAGCACATGATCCGACTTGGCATTACGTGTCCCACAACTAGTGCTTGGTCATCAAAACTACACATGGTGCCAAAAACAATCTGACGATTGGCGGCCATTTGGGGACTACAGAGCTCTAAACTACGTCAACGCACCAGACCGGTATTTCATTTCCACATCTCCCAGACTTTGGAGGTGCGTTGCAGGGCGCTAAAGGGTTCGCCAAAATCGATCTTGTCAAAGTATACCACTGAATGCCTGTCGAACCCTGCGACGTATTTAAAACTGCAATCACCACACCTTTCGGAAAGTTAGAATACACCAGAATACCTTTCGGACTACGAAATGCAACAAAAACATTTCAAAAGTTCATAGACTTCGGGGATTTTATTTTTGTCTTGCGTATTTGGACGATCGTCTTGTTTTCAGCACTGGTCAAAAAGAGCATCTTCATCACCTGCGCAAAATTTTCGTTCGTCTCAGCGAGTACCGAATTGTTATCATCCCGACGAAATGCGAGTTCGCCGTCTCTAAACTCGCGTTTTTGGTACACCAAGTCAATAATCTTGGTATTCGTCCATTTCCGCAACGGATGGAAGTGATTGAAAAATGTCCCCACCCTCTCACTGTCACCAAACTCAAAGAGGTTCTAGGGCTCGTAAATTTGTATCGTTATTTTATTCTACATTGCGCAGCCATACTCCAGCCAGTCCATCAACTTCTTGCAGTAATCAAGCGCGAAAAGGAACAACTCACTTGGACAGAACCAGCCATAGCAGCATTTGCGGCTATGAAAATGCTATCTCGACAGAAACGCTGGTAACTCAACCGCAATGTGACGCACCAACTTCTATCAAGGTTGACACATTCGACACCGCAGCACGTGGTTTTACAATAGTTCAAAAACGGCCAATGGCATCCAGCGTCGTTCTCAAAACAGTCTTCGCCAGCAGAAAAAAGTTACAGTACCTTCAGGCGAGTGCTATTCGGACCGCGTCTTGCCATAAAGCACTTCCGCCATACCCTAAAAGGCCTGCGATTTTGTATTTTGACCGATAACAAGCCTTTGACATAAGCGTTTTAATCTAATACTCAGCCATACCTCAAGAGAGATCCGTTACATATCCTTCGTGTGCGCATTTACAACAAACATAAAATACGTGTCAGGTTGAGACCACCCTGTCGTCGATGCCTTATTTTGAATACATATAAACGAGATCACTTCAAGTCGACCAGTAGAAGACCTCGCAGTTCTCGCTAGAGCTCAACAGATGGACAAGTTAAGTCAACTGCGCTCATCTTAAACATCCCTCACCTTTAGAAACGTCAATGTTTCTAACAGCAACACAACGATCGTTTCGCGAAGTCTCTACGGGAACAGCACAACCATACGTCCGTCAGAAATTCTGACGCACTGTGATTAACGCATTGCATACGCTGTTGCACCCTGGTATACGTGCTACCCAGCGTTTATTCAATTAACGCTTTGTGTAGCCGGGCATCAACGCAGATGTGAGCCGTTGTTCACAATCGTGCCTTCGATGCCAACAAGTGAAGGTTCATCGACACACAATCACCCCTCACGGTGTTTTTTATCAGCCTGAAACTCGCTTCAGACATGTATACTTGGACATTACGGGACCATTACCAACATCGCAGGGTTTTCAGTACATAATCACATGCGTAGACCGGTTTACGAGATGGCCTGAAGCGATCACCATTGCCCGCAAGGTCGCCCATCCACTCATCACCACGTGGGCTAACCGTTTCGGTATACCATCTACCATCACTACTGACTGTAGTCGACAATTCGAAACATCTATTTTTTGTCATCTATCTGATGTCTGGGTGTCAACCGCATTCACACCCCGGCATACCATCCGCCAGCCAACGGGATGGTTGAAAGGTTGCATCACCAGCTTAAGGCAGCCCTGACGGCACTATCCACCAATTCACCTTCCTGGACTGAAGTACTACCATTGGTATTGCTCCGCATACGCTCTGCATTTAAGACTGACCTGTGCTGCAGCACCGCAAACCTGATCTACGGCATCACCTTGCGTCTCCCCACCGAATCTATTGAACCACGTGCGGAGCCTGCCACTCCCGACATGCAGGATGTCAGCCGTCTGCGGCTGCACATGACACGACTGCGACCCCCAAATGACACACAAGCGTATTCAATATTCATAAGTCAAGCTTTGGCGGAGTCTACCCACGTCTTCGTACGTAACGATGCGGTAAAGAGGTTCCTTCAACTTCTGTACAACGAACCCTACGAAGTCCTACACAGAGAAGCCAAGCGCATGACTCTCCTCCTCAACGGTCGCACAGACACTGTATCCATTGATCGACTGAAGCCGACCTCTCAGGAATGTCCACAACCCTTCTCACGCTCAAATCTACTAATTTCAAGGTAAGTTTAAAAAAATGCCGCGATCGTTTAGGTAAGGAACTAAAAAAGGCAAGACGCGATTATTTTGCAAATCATTTCATTTCTATGGCAGGGTGCTCTGAGCTAAACCAGAAACGATTAAATGCTGTTTTTTTTTAAATCACAATGCCTCCCCGACAAAGTCATCAAGATAAACACAAATAATGGTGAATTAATTGCGAAAGAACTTGCAGATTCTTCCATCAAATACTACGTGAATATTCGCAGTAAACCCGTAACGAACTGTGCATTGCGAACATGCCGTCTAACCCAATTTAGTAACCCTATAAATGAACGATAAGTTATTACTACAATTATAAAATGTAAATACCGCATGACTAACGACGCTGATGGATTTTAGATAAAACCAATGAAGCACCCTGCCTACCTTTTTGTGCATTACATAACGCAGATATTAAACCTTGGCCTTAGGCTGTTTTTCAACAAAGAATTCAGGTTGCCCCTAGAAATGTGTTTCACAAGAAAGGCGATAAAAATTACATGAAAAACTACCGTCCCGGTTCCATACTTTCAACTTTTTTTCAAAAGAACAAGAAAGAATTATTTTAAAGCAGTTTATTGACTTTGAGCAGAAACGTAACCTCCTAAATGAATACCAATTTGGTTTCCGAAAAAGAACCCTGTACAGAGTTCGTATTGCTCGCGCAGAAAGAACTAACCTGGACTGCAATTGAGGAAGCAAGATTTGTTCTAAGTATCTGTCGATTTAACTAAAGCATTTTATAATGTAAATCATACACTGCTTGTTCACAAACTTCAAACTTATGGTTTCTGTGCGAAGGCTGCATCCCAAATCTCGTCTGATCTACATCATCGTATACAAACAGTCCGTATCAACGAACATTTCTCCGATCCACTTACTGTTTCTTCTGGCGTACCACTAGTATTCTGGGTTATTTTCTTTTCAATATGTATATAAAGTACATAATCTTTGTTGAATCAGACGTTCATATGATTATTTCCGCTGACGACACCAACATATGTATAACCGGAAGCTTATCTATTGAAATAGTTTAAAAAGCAAATTTGACGTTACAAAAAATTGACAAATGGACATGCCAAAATAGCTTAAAAATAAATATAAACAAAGGGAACGCAGTTTTTGTTTCGTAGCAAAAATTAAAAAAAAAAGTCTTGTTAAACCAGCCAATAGTGCTAAATTTGACTTCCATTGCAGTTTTACTTAGTTTTAAGATACTGGGGTTTGTTTTTGAAGAAACTCATGGTATATACTCACATTGATTCAGTAGCCGCAAAGCTGTCCCAAATAGTCGAACTTGCATACAGTAATGGACATATACTGCCACTAAATAGTATGATTTCATTTTGGAATAGCTTGTTTTCATGTAGGCTAACTACTGTTATTTGGTCAGGGCACTGAGCACTCAGGCAAATTTACATAAAATACATTTCTTACAAAAACGGTTTCTAAAAGTTGTCGAAAATATTCCGTCTGATTTATCCACACATGAGTTATTCGTAAAATATATGCATTACCAATCTGAAAAAGTACGATTATTGGCTTTCTAAAGTACTTAAAAAAGACGTGAAATCTAAGCCATTATTTTAAAGAAAATAGTTAATTTACAAAGCAACACCACAGGCTACAAAACTCGCCATAGTGTGGCTTGTAAAGTCGGCACTGATATAACAATCTACGGGCAAGATAGGTTGAAAAGCAAACTACCAAGATTATTAAAAAGATTGACTGCCGAGAATGTCGAGGTTTTAGATATCACGTCTAAAGCATTGAGTTGTTATTTCGGCCCCCAGTCGAAATTTCTTATATAAAAAATTATGTTTAATATTATTAAACCTTGAGAATCGTTGTGCATATACGAGATATATTTTTTGTTAATGCATTCGCTTTTTAATGTCCCTGCATTGTATACCCACCGGCAATATGAAGGTGAACACCTTACCTGGTTTCTTGCCTGTCTTACGGCTCCCCAAAGCTATATTAACTCTCAACGTCGTAAGTGGTACGTGGTTTGGGGTCTAAACTTTGCGTTCTAGCCCGCTTCTGGAACAGAGCTTGTTCCAAAACTTTCAGGAACGTCAAAAAAAAAAAAGAAGAGGGCAATTCACCTTCATATTGCTCACGGGTGTAGCTGACATAGCCACAGATATAATATTTTTGACGATTAGATGGGCAATTTACTCTGACCTTTGAATTTTGTTTACATTAGCCATAAAATGTGTAGAGAAAAAAAGAGAGCGACACTCTCTTGGCTTGATACGTTTCTCGTATTCAGACAACAAAAGCACTTCTTTATGATTCAGACAGAATTCGCTACGCATACGCAACTTCGTTTGCGGTGCCCATAGAAATCAGGAGGGGCAAAATCGCTACATCCTCATTTTGTTAAAGAGGCTTGTCAGAATGCTCAGCTAAACCTAGAAAGCGACGAGCTTTCAAAAATATCTATGGGAAAATACCATAGCCCTCGAGTCGAAAAATTCAAGAGCGTGATTGGCTAACGAAGTGTGTGCTGGAGCCCGAAAATGGCTGAGACTGCAGGTCAGGAGCATCGCCTTGAGAAGCTCCTGCTTTCCGGTCACGTCGAACCTCGGGGCGACGCCAACTTGGAGAAGACTAGAAGGTGCATTGTCATTGGTGGTACGACATAACGTGGTGGTTTGATATTTAGTTTTTGAAATTCGGCTATCTAATAAAGCTGCCGGGCGAAGCACGATTTACTTACTTCCTAGAAGAAACTTGGGAAAGCTTCCAGCTGATTTGTATCTTTGGGTATGCAAAGGGAGCGCGGATTTATTTTAGTTTACTGAAAATGCCCTGACGCTTATCAAAATAATCAAAATGACTAAGGGGAGTCACCATGACTTTGTCATTTCTGGTTGTTTCCGGTAAATATACGTAAAATTAGTGTGACAATTTGATTAAAACATTTTTCTTGCATGTTTGTTTTCTGATTTGTTTCAGGCGCTTTATATTTGTTAGAAAATTCTGTATAATGTTGCTGTATCTTAGTCAGTGTGGCGCTCTGGAAAGCCACGTTTTGAAGCTTTGACTTGGAAAATTTTGGAGTAGATTCTCTTCACTTTTGTGGTCCCCACGTGGTATCTTGCGTCTTATATAATCAGATTATTCCCCTTTTACATATATGCAAACATCAGGTGGTGATATTCCGATCAAACCTCTCGTAAACAGTTTCTTTCAAGTTTTATGTCACAAAGACACCCATAAAAGCTGTCTTCAAAACCACAAATCCACATTGAATGTGAAGTAATTACATAATAACCTTGAATGTTTACCTAAATAAAACAATAACAAGGTTTGCGAGCATGCTCCGTCTTAGGAATCCTTTCTAAGTACGACTGAACGTTGAACCCTTTTATTTACTTAATTCATTTTGGTATACGTGCCTGAATTAAAGGAGCAGACTGTAAATATAAAATTTATATTAACATAAAAAAATAACTAGTGAAAGATTCGGACGTAATAAAACAATAAGCTCGCAGGCGCAGAACCGTTTTGAAACATTTAATGAGAGAATCATGGTCAATAACGACCTATTAAGCTCGTTATCCCGCGGCCTACCTCATTAGCCTTCCCGAAAAATTAAGGTCAATAACCTAACTGAGCGTAAACGGCCGCTCCTTGTAACAACACACACACATGCCCACGCACATACACAAACGCGCACGCACACACGCAAGCGCACAAACAAAAACACACACAGAGGCGCGCACGCGCGCACGCATGCACAAACGCGAATGTGTGCGCACACGCACACGCACAGAGATGAAAATGCAGGCACATGCGTGCACGCACTTCCGGACACAGAAATATCTTAAAACGCTACTCAGTCTAACATAAGTTTATTTGCATGCATAAGTTTATTGCATTTTGAACTAGTAGTACGTGAATTATCCAGGCCCGCAAAAGCACGTGTGTGCTTTTGGGCGATATGCTGTTGCAATGTATCGGATGTTATTACTTTTACACAAGACAAACAAAAAAAAAACGGCATGCTTTCGTCCTAAAAAATAAACCTTTGTTACATGTTACAAAACCCAACAAGTTACAAACTCTAAATCTGAAAGCTTAAAAACCACAAGATACAAACACAAAAAAACGCACACTAGAGGTTGCAAGTTTGGTTCACCAGCAAAGTTACTGCCCGACCCTCTCAGCTCTAGCATAATAATTCTAAGTAACTGAACATTCAAAAGTCCATCTGGCAACATGTTATGATGACATGGAACATAAAAAAAGCCGTATCGTTTTTACCATAGTTTGTGAAAGCCCTTAGCAGAAAGAAACGTTTTATTTTCCTCGGGAGGCTTTGCTTTTTTAGTGTTTGCTTAAACGTGTACTTGTAGTAAGTGTATACTAATGTGTTATATATATATATATACGATTTGACAACTGGCAAGATCCGTAGCGACCGCATCTTTAGGTCAGTTTCGAGTTAAGCAAATTTAATTTGATTCGCAACGTTTCTCGCTATGTTTCGGAGAATAATATCTCATTTTCTTTTCGGAGAATAATATCTCACGACATTCTGTGGTAAATGGCCTTTTAAAAAGTCTATTCGTACTCCAAACAAAGACCTGGACTAGTTCTGAGTTGAAGCTCGGGGTATTGAAGGCCACCATCCTTCGGTCTCTCCGTGAAAAGCTGTAACTCGGGGGTTCCTTCCACCACTACCTTCTGCATAGACTCCGCTAGGAACGTATCTGTAGAGCAAATGGAAATATCAGCGATGTAATTCCTCACCAGCATTTCATTAAGTGACCTGTTAATAAAAGACTCAAGAAGACATAAATCGAGACTCCTTAGATAAGTATCCGAAAGAACTGGGGGTACTGTTAAACCAATATAGACTCCTCGTTGTCGGATGTATTCTCGAAAATCATGCTGCACCACTTTGAAAAATAAAAATTCAGCTGTGCTTGGGTCTTTTGAATGTGTGTGTCTTACCTGCCGTCGCGTTTTTTTAAAAATCATGTTTAATGTCCACCAGTTCCTTTGCGCCCAATAATTTATTTCAGTAACCCACAACTTTGCGTGTATCGTTGTTTGCTTCAACCAAATTCTTTTCATACATATGTTATATGTACTTCCGAATTGTTCGACCATTCATTGATAGGCAGTTCTGTGATTCAGTTGTACCAAAATGGTCTAGTCATATAAATTCATTAACTGATCTATCTTTTTGTTATCAATGATTACAACATAATGATCAACCCGTTCTACGTTTAGGGCACGACCTAACACAATGAGAAATACTAAATAGTGATCTCCTACTTTTTGTTTTATGACTCCTGAGGCAAATTAGAGTTCATTGAATCTAACATCTACGCGGTCAATTCACGTGCTTGTAATTCGAGTTCCCAGACTCTCGCCCCCTGTGAAATTTCCTATGACGTTTTCTAGTCCAAAGTCCGACAAGATATGAAGATATTCTGTCAGAGCATATTTAAATACGTTGATAACATCGATTTTGAGATCTCCAGCTAGAACCAGCTGACTCTTATTGTTACATCGGATCAGAAAATATTCAAACTCGTCATAGAATAAAGAAAGATGTGTACTCGGTGGTCTACATATAGCGCAAATTGCAAATGACACTGCATATTTGAAAGTTTTAACAGCCAAAACCTGAGCATGACTAAGAGAGGTTGCAACATACTCGGAGAGCCAGTTATTTTCCATGAACATAAGTATTCCGCATCCACTTCGATTTTCTCTGCATAAGGAAAAGATGTGAAAACCATCCAGAGAAAACAGGTTAAGGCCGCTATATCAATATTTGTTTTTCTGTATTAAAACATCCCGGTCATCTAGCGGATATGCCAAATAAAACAGTATCTGCTCCCAATGCTTGTTTCAACTTCTTACATTAATGTGCAGTAAGTTTAGGGTCACTTTAGCTTGAATAGAATCTTCCAGCATATCCTTCTGCACTCAGCTCATTGTGAAAACGATTCAAACGCGGTTAACATTACGAGTCTTCCGTGATTTTCGCTTCATTAACATATATTTAACAGACCATCGTCATTTTTAATACGGATAGTAACCCTGTGCTCGTTAGACGGACAAAGACTTTTCCGTTCTTTACCCACACGAACTTGTAACAATTCACTCCAGCATGTTGCTTTGCACTGCAGAGCAGTTGCCTCAGTGTCTTGGTCAAGTTCTCATCAACAAAGATACGCTCGTACCTGAGTGCCGCGCGTTTAGCAGCCAAACGGCCGCGCAAAAGATGATCCCTGAATCGCACGATTATTGGGGGCATTTTTCCTTCGCGCTGACCAAACCTGTGCACTGCCTCGACAGCATCTCTGAGTCCTGCTTTGAAATCACCGACTCCATTTACTGTGTTTTCTTGTATAGATCCATAATTATGTGTTCTTGAGTTTTACGTTGTTTTAGGACTTCATCATAGAGGCAGCTTAGCATCGCTGACGATGCCTCAATGTCCTGGATTCTCGTTTCTTACTGTGTAAGCTTTTCAAATACAAAAAACACTTGACAGACTGCACTGCCATCGACTTCTCCATCAGGTCGATTCGGTTGACCACTTCTGTTCGCTACTCATGCTCATAATGTGAGTACAGTGATGTCTTGTTAATATAGACACCTCCGTTCCCCGAAAAAATCGTCCATAATGTT
Organism: Ixodes scapularis; assembly: GCF_016920785.2. Taxonomy (NCBI): domain Eukaryota; kingdom Metazoa; phylum Arthropoda; class Arachnida; order Ixodida; family Ixodidae; genus Ixodes; species Ixodes scapularis. The sequence continues at coordinate 69,575,451 of NW_024609882.1, read as the reverse complement.
AGTTGTCCATATTAACGTGACAAAATGCATGTGTTGTCTCTGTCTGTAACGGAAAATGGTGTCCATCTATCGGCGTATCCATATAACGCGGTTCATATTAACAAGAGGGGACTTAATTATGTTTGCGAGCTCCAGTTTACCCACGATCTTCCCTGCTTGGGGTGGCTCTTTTGCGCCCTGATCAGAAGATTGCTGCGTGAAACGCAGTCTGCATGCTGCGCACTGCCAAGCGTGTACATCTCTGTCGGAAAATTTCTTGAAGGAAGCCTTATTGACCCCGCAAAACGTTCCCACGTGATACCAGAGATCACAGGAGGACAAGCACTATACAACCGTTCACCGTCAGGTGCCAAAACTTTCGCACACGCGCTGCACTCTCTTTTACCCCGAGAAGTCATAGCAGAGCCGGAAAAACAAAGGGGCCAGTATAAACACGATAGAGCAACACTTCTACAAAAACAGCACCTTACCAGCAAAGCAGAACCCCGCTTGCACGCTTGAACTACCCTCCGCTACGTAACACCACTCACTCAATGTGGGGAGTCCACGTGATTGGTGGTGAGGGACGACGAGACCTACGCGAGCCCATCTAGTGGTGAGAAGCCAATAAGCGAAGAGCACCGTCTGTCAGCAGCCGACCCATGACGGCGATAATGGCCGGAACCAGATGACACGAACCGCACACGCACATGCAGCGCGTCCCGCCCAAGCAGCACACATGTCATATGAACGTCCACAGGACATCCCTGGAACGTTAGGACATTTTAAATATATTCCCAGGGCTTGATCTGCTACCAGGGTGGCCGCGGGTGTGAACAAAGATGAAAGTTCTTGCCGTCCGCTTGACTCGACGGCCTGCTCACCGACCACCTGGGAGGCTGGCTTGGGCTGGCCGTCCCTGAAAGCCCGCGCCCGTCGCCCAAAAGGGGGAGCTGCGCCTATCTATGGATTCTTCTTGTCGTTTGCGAAGCTCAGCGTTGTGACCGCTATTCATCCCTTGAGATTAACCGCATGGTCTGGACGGGCGACCGATTCTGGCACAGTCTGTTGGTGTATTGAGGGGCGGTAGCGACCTCGGCGACGGCAAAGGCGGGCGGCTGCGGTGTCGAGGGCGCCAGAGGCGTCGCCTGCATGAACAGCAGCTGCGGCGGCAGCGGCGAGGGCGGCGGCGGCGGAGATAGGGTTAGAGCGGTGAGAAACATGCTTGGAGGAACATTCACCCAAAGGGGCCGGAACTTGCTTGAGGTGGGCGATCTTGGGGCTGATGGAGCTCCTGTGGCCTCGGCGTGTTCACTCCATGGAGATATTGGCAGTATCAGGTCTATGCGTTCAAAAGTCAGGCGAATTTCGATTGAGCAGTCTGCATGCGCCCTATCCCCATGCGCCCCCTCGCCTGAGGGGTAGCATGCACGTCTGAAGGTGTGGTGTCCGCGTCTGAGTAAACTTCCTGAAACAAAAAGAGGAAGATCACTGCAGTGGAGGCTAATTCCGGTCTAGACCGACAAACCATGTACGTTTATGCCCCGTGACTAAAACTTAACAAAAGTGACTACGCGCAAAGGGCGGGGTCACGTCACAGAGGTTCCAGAGTTGATTGGCGGACGAACCGCGCACCTTCCACCGCAAATTTGTCTTGTGCCGAATCGAACACAGACGCAGACGAGAGCCTCCTAACTCGGACCGACGGAAAATTGTCATCTGTTATTCAGAGCACGGAAGGTCCATCGGGCGTGATCCCAACCGTGCTCGCACAAAAGCCGTCGTCGGCGAAGCTTCTTTTGTTAGAGGACGAAGTAATTCCTTCGGGCACCGCCGGATATGCCGGGGATCTCGCCGATTACAACCGCCGAGGAATTTGGACATTGTCGGAATAGAAGTCGGGGGAAGGGAGGGGGGGGGGGGGGCACATATTGCTGCCACTATTCACCGGAAATAGTATACCAGCCAGCGCGCCTCACTGAACAAAAGAACCCCTGTAATCCTTTGCGGAGATTTTCTGAGGATATCCCCATCTTCTTTGGCATGGGAATTCTCGTGGATCTATGGCCTGGAAGTTTTTCTCAAATATTTAGTCCGGCATGTCAAAATCCTGCGTCTTAAGCCCGATTCTCGTTTCATTGAACTGAAATAAGATATTGGTTGTTGTTATTGCTTGTCTTTTTAAAGAAAGAAGGAATTAGAGGGCTTTCGCAACTAGTAGCAGAACTGAACACTACGACAGCATTATTAGAATAAAATGAAGCTCGTATAGATGCCTAATTCCTATTAGACTAGTCCTCGACGTCAGATATGCATGCCAACTGTCTTGCTTATAGTTAGTTTCCTTAGCTTGGTTAGTTTAATAAAGTAGGATGAATAGTTCAGACGTTTATGCATGCAACTTGCAATTTCGCCTTATTCTCCTCATTGCATTATAGCCGCATTTTTCAAATGTCAATTCGACATAGATTTACGTTAGCATTCGCGTTTTCTTCTGTACTTATTCACTCTAGGGAGTACTGTATTTAATAACGCAATGAAGTTTCACTGCTTCGCTAAAATAAAGTAAAATAGGTGCGTATTTATATTGAGTGCTCACATAATTTGCGTCACGATTGCGATATGACTTTCTATTGCTGGTGTTGTGCTTGTTGTCATTTTCTTGTATCAACACGTCATTTCTTACGATACACGAAGGAACGAGATACTTGTCCAACTTTCACAAAAGTTTCAAAGTGGATTTTGGTATGGAGATTTGTATTCGTCTCTTGCAGAGCGTTGCATAAGTTATAGACATAAGAAAGGCCTTGTAAAGAGTTGACGAACGCCTTATTTGAAGAAGGCTTCACTCACATAAAAACAAATGTGCATGTGTTAAAGGGGCGGTGCACCGATTTTCGGACTTCGGTCAAAGATTTTTGGAAGTTGCCCCCTGACACTTCTGAAGTAAAGAACTGAAAACCGATTTCGCCTGCGTGTCCTAGTTGTTGCGTAAAAAAAAGATAAAGATTGGCATTTCGGGCACCCCTTAACTCACTCCCAGTCTTCAGGGTCACACCTGGTCGCACTCCTAGTGACGTCATTCGGAGTGCCGTGTAGCTTCCCTTGTGCTATCTCGGAGGACGCTTCCCCTCCCTCTCTCTGCGTACATTAGCGGGCGCTATGCAGCAGCTAAGAGCCGAGCGAGGTCACGTAATCTTTCCGCCGCAGTTCCTTCGGCTGCCACTTGGGGCGGCAGGTGGGGGAAAAAGCTGGACTTTTGCTTTGCGATTATGCAGCGGAATCGCGACATTTTTAATGAAGGAAGTGTTTTCTCTATCCTCTGGGACACGACAAACAACGTAGAAATGACGAGATGGAAATTCTTTTAATCATAAAATCGTTGCACCGCCCCTTTAACAAGCAATAGAAAATATATACAAGAGGAAGGGGTTCGCCCAGCCAATCCAATGCATGCCTGGTCTACGGCTCAGAAATGTTTTTTGAAGCATTTCTTATTATAAAATTGAACGAATATTAATTTTATATATCAGTTGTCGTTCCCCCACGAATTGCAAAAGCCGACAATAGAAATGTTCCTATATTTCGGCTGCGTCTGAACTGCCACCGTAAATTGTTTTCGAATATTCGTCTCAAGCTTCGAGAAATCAAGTAATAAAAGCGACGCACCCCGACTACACGTACAGTATAGCTTGCTGAGTTATTAGTTAAGTGCCAATGCTTTACAGCAATCTTGGTTGTATTAAGAGGTATTTTATTGCAAGGCTTGACTTCAGGTAGTGCGTCAAGAGTGAATTTAAATTGGGGACTTCTGCGGTGACGGTGCATGAACTTTTCGATACTACTTTTGTTTTGTTTTTCTTATCCCCTCGTTCAGAAGATGTTTATGATGCGGCGCTTGTCTTCAATGAATAATATAAGCAAGGATAAATAAAAACACGCAAAAGTGCGACTGGCGCCGACACGTTGACAGCCAATTCTAGATTTCGGAACTCTCTTTCTTGCTCCTCTCAGTGTTCAAACTAGACAGCGCTCTCGATTTTCCGTCCAGTCACTCGACGCAAACAGCGGCAACCACTCGGAAATTCAAATGTAAGCTTACATTAAAAATATAGATAAAATGTAAGTCCACTAGTTACATCTTTATGAGAAAAATGTTTGACAGCACGCTTTGTCAGCCGGACTTCGCATTTATTTGTCAACAAGGTGTCGCTGCCCCATGAAGTTTGTAAGGGACTGATCGTTCAGCGTCCTCAAGGCCTGAGGCTAGTACTAGAACATATCAAAAGTAAAAACATAAAAAGGTTTGGCGTGGCAGTTGAAAAGGGCTGAAGTACGGTGTGGCGGTCCATCGGCCTACCAAGCCGCAGATAAAAGATGACAACGTGACTCGTCGATACGAGCCCGGCGGCACGAGAAATTAGAGAACGTTTTCACCTTAGCTCGGAGTCGGTCGCACCATCTATTCCGTCCACAACATCGAACGCGCTACAAATTGGTGACCCGGACGTGATGATCGGCTCCGAGCACCTGCCATCCAGGGGAACGTTCTCCGCGGCAGGGGACACGGCAACGGCTTGGGATTTTGACGATTATGCAAGAACATATCTCCCTCGGCCCCCGCATCCGGATCCTCCGACACTGCCTCTGCCCCGTCGCGTCTGCCGCCGGCATCTCCCAGCAACGGGCTGCGACCACCTCGCTCACCCTGCCGGCTCGGCAAGTCCACATTCTTTGGCTTTTTCCACCACTGCCACAGTCGCTGGTGTCACCCCGGAAGTCGTGCTTATCTGTGTGGTGTGGTGCTGGCCTGGCACGGTCGCGTGCTGCCACACATGTGGGGCGTGCCGCACTGCGCCACGCTGGGGCATGGCAAGTCACGGCGGACGACGCTCTTCTTGACAAGACACTTCGCTAACCGACCAGGGCCTCCTTATCGCTGGTTATGCATTTCCCTCCTCTCGGTGCGTCACCTCCAGGGATGACGCTCAATCGTCCCACAGCTGACCGCCATGTCGCCAGGAGCCCGAGCTGCGATGGAGCACACTCAACATTGGATGCACAGCACGAACGCATCGTTCCGCCCTTTCTCTGCTGCATCATTGCTCCAATAAGCCTGATTTCAGCGTCAAGTCCCTGCATGGTTTCCGCGGGCACTCTTCTGTACCGCTCTCTGCCACGTCGTTCGCTCTTATCAAACGCTAACGGCAACAGCCCAACTCACTTGCTGCTGCCGCAACCACTCAATCGCTCTGTCCCTAACAGGCTGCACACCTGTAGGCGACGGCTCTAGGAGGGAGCTCTGTGGCGGTCCTTCGGCCTACCAAGCCGCAGATAAAAGATGACGACGTTACTCGTCGATACGAGCCCGGCGGCACGAGAAAATAAAGAACGTTTTCACCTTAGCTCGGAGTCGGTCGCACCGTATATTCCGTCCACAACATCGAACGCGCCACATACGGTATTAAGTTGAATCTCTCAAATTTAGATTGAGGCGCCTAAAAAAACAAAACAGTTTTCATGTTGGAAGACTATGTACGGGCGAACCACAAATTTTGTTTTGTTTGTTGCAGATTAAGTATTGATTATGGCATTCTGGTCACGGACACATTGCAATCTTCGCTGAAAGATTAAATTTATAGCTGGTTTATTTACCGAATCCCTTGGATGTCGACCGTCATTGAGGCGGTCGTTTTCAGCTTTCGGAGGTGATGCCGCTGATTAAGCGAGCGTGAGATAAAGCAGATTAAGATAAGGAGTTGTGCTCCACATTCATTCCAGGATATTTATGTGCACCCCAACCTGTGTATTCGAAGAACACAGAGCCTTTCTTTTCAACAAGCAAAAACCCCGCTCCCGAAGTCAGGGCAGTTTTTCACGCTGGTTCGACTTTGGTTTCGGTGTTTCACACGCCACTTACCTTCTTAGCCGTCTTTGTGTCGCTTTCGAACGGCCTGAGCCACTGAAATTCGTCACGTCATTACTGGAAAAATATTTTTCTAAAATCGATCAATTAGCTGGCCTATAGGAACAATGAGCTTTAAATGCCCAATTCAGATATGCGAGGTAAACAAAATAACTGGAAATATAAAGTTTTAGTTTACTCAGCAGATAATTTTTTTTATATACTCGTGCCCTGATATCCGCGGCGCTCGATAACGTTATTCTGCGGGAGTAATTTACTTATTTTTAGTGTTATTTCTGTTTTGAAAATGTTCGGTCACAAAAGTAAACCCCCTATATGTGCGTAAAAAAAAAAACACGTCCATGCATTCTAGAATTGTAAGTTTGAAGGTGCCATTTTCACATGCTTCCCTACGGCATCCAAAGACATACCTGAAAGGGGAGCAATTTTGAGAAGGAAAAACAGTTGCACAATGTATACAGATCACCCGTGTGAATAAATTGACAAATAATAATAAATTAATTATTTTCTTGTTTACTAATTTGTCCAAAAAATATTTCAAAAACTATTCACGTAAAAAAGCAAACAAAAGGAATTCGCGGGGGCTGAGGGGGAGGAAGCAAAATGTGCCGTTTGAGGCCGTCAACAGTGGCCGTATTTCGGCGCGAAGTCAGGCCATTTAAGTTTCGAAGTTTGCCCGAAGTCCGCTGCCCTGGAAACTGCTCGGTGGAGTGGAACGTGCACTTTTCACAAAAGCGGGGACGCACTCGACGTCACTCTCGGTCCCCGCGAATAACGGTGAAAGAGCGGAATTTCGTCTAAAGTTTTCCCTTTACGCTCGAATGGGCGTGCTGTACGGCTCGAGTTTGGAGACAGGAAGCGATGAGCTTTTTGAGTCCTCTCTTTTGCCGGGGCGCTGACTCATAAAAGAGAGCCAGATTTTAATAACACTTAGGCCTTCGTTGAACGGCAACTAATCTTATCTAGAGGCGTTTTTCCCAGGCCTTATTTACAATGTTAAAACATTAACTCCACGCTCTATTTGCCCCCCTCTTTGAAAATAAATTTAGTCATACAAAAATTCTTTGCGGGAAGAGCGCATATGTGCAGGCTTCAACAATACAAAAGTTAGTGAACGTCTAATATGATGATAATACAGGTAATGCAGAGGTGCAAGCGAGCTGGACAAGAATGACGAAAATAATTCCTGAAGTAAGGGAACCTAGTTGTGCTTGGAAATTGTGTGTGGTCCTCCGTCCCCCTTGTTCCCCTTTTCCAGAACTTATTTTCATCTAATAAGAAAAAAATAAAAAAAAAGTTGTTTGTTTGCAAGTTTCTATATAGTTCTGTTCTCAGTAATAACGATTAAATTAAAAAAATTAAAAAAACTACCTGCTGTTTTGCTTGATTTTTTTTCTTTATCTCCAGTTAATGTTTTATTGAATTAGTTTAGCTTATGCTTTGTTGCGCTCTTTTGAGAAAACCTCGTCTCTTCAAGATTTAGTACGAGAAACGATTTTTTAAAGCAAATCTGTTTCTGAGGAGTAACTTATTTTTCATTACGGCGGTGGAAAAATGGTTGCTTTGGTCTGATATTTTATTTGAGAATTTCCAACATATTTCCAGAGAGGCATTCTTGTTTTCTTATGCGTGCCTGGAACAGGAAAAGCCGTTACAGTGAGTGAAAGTTCTGTCATCTTTAGGCAAATCGAATTATGAATTTGAGCTTTGCGCTCGTTTCTGACAGTCTCGATTAATCATTATAAAACAAGGAAATGCGAGGGTGTTTTCCGGGGATCTATTTACTTCAAATTATCTTGCCATTTTGTTTCATACTAATTCTCGATTTTGGGAGACACTAAAAAATAAAATAAAAAAGAATTACAGAAACCTAGGCAAACTCTTTCACGTGAAGCATTCACTGAGTTTCAAGTCTTGTTTCGCAAATATAAGTGAACATACTGGGTATACGGAAAAACAAAATACGCGCAACCCTGAATACAAATATCCCAGCTTACGTAAATCATGTAAACCACTCTTAGCAAAGATGCACTCGTTTCCAAAAAGCCCTAAAAAAATGTAAAATGTATATTTGCGATTTCTTGCGATAACCATATTTTCTGTTGATCGCGCATTGGAGCAAATGTTAAAAGAAAAAGTTAAATGTACAGGCCGGTTAAAGTTAATTTGAGCATTCTAGTCTCCAGGGTGCAGGGTGCATGGTCCAGGGTGCATGGTGCAAGTTTTATTTGACTTTGGCGGCGTGTGCAATTAGCTGAATGCAATATAAAATGTATATCGTGTGTGACGGCAGTCACTGACAGTTATAAAAAAGCGGGTCGTGTTTCATTATGTTTATGCACCTAGCTTCATGATTCGGTACCAGGCGTTTTTAACAGCTAATGTCACAATCACTTTCAATGAGATGTCCGTGTCTCGCGTGCTTCCGGCTGTCCGTTGTCCACCTGTAAGCGTTCTAAAAACCAAGAAGCTTTGATTACCCACCACGCTCTCCTGAGTTTTTCCGGGATAAGGAAAGGCTCCGGAAGCGCCACGCTATGCGCAACATGTGCAATAAGTAACTATAGGTGATTTGTTTTTGATTGTTGTTTATAAATTGCAGAATTGCATCTTGATTTATTCGAGGTTACATAGGTATCTGCGTTGTTCTCGTGGTTTGCCAAAATATTGAGAAGTCATGTGTTAATCCGGAGTCACGGCGATAGCTGCAAAAATTCACAGCAAAGTCGTTGGACATCGGGGTCGCTTTCACGCACCGTTGGCCGGTGTGCTGCGTGAACCAAAACGCAGGGAACAATATAGACGTCTGTTTTGTTACGAACGCTTTCGTTTTATTCCGTTTGGCTTCAGACACTTTTGTTTATTTTTCTCTCTTTTTTTGTTTTTTTTGTCGGAGGGCGTGAAAGCGCGTCTACCGGCACGAGCTCTTGGCAGTGAAAGTGATAAGACAGGATTTTGTTATCGGCGATCTTTTTTTTTTCTTCCAGGGGACTCGTGCACTGGTCATTGGATTCTACGAAAATCCTAAATATAGAGCAGTTATTGACTCTCTTGTGTAGCTCAGGGGTAATACCCACAGAGTTATTCTAATATACGCTAGTGGTTCAAGTGGCGCTACAAAGCCGTTTATAGAGAGAGTTGGGTCAATGGGAGGAGCGGGAACAGCGAGGGCGTGCACCAGGCGCAGAAAGAGGGCTTAACAGGGTTTCTTGCCCAAACAGAAGCCGAAAATTATCCCCTAGCAGTGGTAGCAAAATACACTTTAATCATACATATGTGGTTTTAATAAGCACGCAGCAGTTAAATGTAGCAACTCTTCATGGCTGAAAGTAGGGTGCACGTGATGTTCCGATTATGGTCATGCAGAAAGGCGTAAGAAACGAACGTGCCGCTTCAACTCTGTTTTCTCGCACGGGGTGTGACTGCTCGGACGGCAGATTCCAGTCCCCGGCGCCTGGCGTACGGATTATGTCGATCGTTCCGCTAGTCGCGCTTTTCCGACACGATTTCGAATGACGCTGATTGAAACATCACGTGCACCATATTTTCAGTCACCCAGAGTTACGATGACGCATTTATAAATTTCTTCTCTCGCGACCACCGCCAGGGTATTATTTCCGGCTTCTGGATGGCCATATTCAAATTTGTGAAGACGCCCTGGAACACGCCCAGTACGCTTTCGGCCAATGGCGTCTTCTAATTTAACTCCTATACTTTTCAATGAATGGCCAAACTCTGTATATACGGCTGCGGTGGTGCAATGTGCTGTCTAAAATTGAGGCAAGCAGCAACCAGTCCCAAATTGACATCCTGTTTGCCTTTCTATGGGAAAAAGTGATTACATTTTCTCCTTGCGCTCGAGAATAAGAACTAATATCTCAAACAATTCATATGTACTAGGAAGCTTGGAATATTTCTCAGTCGGGGAAATAAATAATTGGCCAGTTACGGAGTTTTTTTTTTTTTCAAATTTATTGCATTGGAAAGGGTGCTAACATGGCTTCGTACATGTATTTTTGTGCACTGTTAGTACAAACACGACGTCGGCACATTTCAGCATAGGGAACATACGTCCCAAGCGAAAAAAGGACATCTGGAAAACTAAGCAAGACGGCAAAAACTACGCAGTAACACTGGATCAGTAACTCCCTTTGCATGTACAAACAAATTGAATTGAATGCCACGTAATATAGTTCAATTGGCAAAAAGTTATTACTGCTTTATTCTTTGCGATCTGGGTGAAGATCAAATCTAATCAAATCAGTTTATTTTCACCTTGTACAAAGAAGATGAAGGAGCTGTGGAAAAAAAGCTACATCATTGCAGCTTGACGAATCCAAAGACCCTTAATATTGGCAGCTAAGCAGCTTCTTGGTAAAGCATTCACAAACAAAAAGGCGGGAATAGAAGTAATCTTAACAATACATTGCAACAACACACTCACTAAGAAAAAATCATTGTGATGATAAATGTTTAGGGCACACAGATTTAAACAAAATATCATAAAAAATCATACTCTTTCGGTTTCATACATTCTACGGAGTTCACTGTACTTACAGGTAAATAAATTAAAATGCACAAGATGATATCTATTTATTAAAGACGGTAGTATGAAACTTAGGCAATCTTTCCCATAGTTCAAACGAGGTGTACGCACTACCCAATTTTCTCTGTGTCTTGTGGAGTAACTAGTTATGTCCTTTATTTGAAGATGAGCAAGATCACGTAAGTTAGTAATATTTTTTCGTGTTTCTAATTTATACCTCGAACTTAATCGATATCTATACAAATTGAATGTACTAATCACATGGGAGCGGTAGAACAAGTTAGTACTTGGCGCTCCATAAGGCTCACTGTAAATATGCAGAAGACGTTTTTTTTTAGATATATGAAGAAGTTGAATGTTTGAAAATGTTGTTGTTCCCCATACCAATGGACAATGGTTTAGATGAGAGTAAAAGAGCGAATTATAAAGGAGTGACTTAATTTTTGTGAAAAGAAGGTATTTAATACGACCTATAATGCCTGTGATCTGAGCTATCTTAGTTACTATACGGTTTATGTGGCTATCCTACGACATAGTGGAAGAAAATACGATACCAACACACTTAAAATATTCAACAATTCCTATAGAACGTGAATTTAGGATGATATCTTTATGTACTGGAACTGGCTTGTTTTTTTGTCTGAATATGTCTACTTTAGTTTTTACTTCATCTATCTGCATGGAATTATGAACTGACCACTTTTCTATTGCTGCCTGTTCTACGTTCAAAACATCAACCGCACACTCGAAATCTTTGAGATCAAGTGCCTGAGAAAGGATTTCCGGCATAGAAATAAATAAAACTGTATACCTTTCATATCCCACGTCCTTTATTTTCTTAAGATTTGAATGTTTAAACTGGTTGTGAAGATGCAAAACGGGGTACTTTTTATATAGTGACAGAGCTGGCATATTAGCAATATATAAGCGTCACCGAAATGCTGGCGAACGTTGAACAGGCTCGGCCTTTTTTTTTCGAGTGTTATTTTGCTGAGAGTCGTTGATTGTACTTACATACCTGCTGTGGAACACAGGTTTAAACCTGGAATATAACGAAGTTAAACATCGTTCAATAGGGACCAAACATACTTTAACCAAAACAATCAGACCTTTACAATGTTAATAAAGTTACATTATATTCGGTCCGACCCAAATACCAAAAGTCTTTTATGTTATTTTACGGCGAAGAGACAAAATACTCGCCTATTTTGCCTTAGGAATGCACAGGAGCACTGGAAATGTAGACTGGTTGCTGTCTGCTTCAATTTCCGTCACGGAAGTCGCATATGCAGTAGCACCAGCACCAGTTGAACCTCTAGCGTGCATTATTATAACCCTATGGCAATGCCTCACCCTTGCACGCAGCGGACAGAGGTTCGATTTCTGCGGGTGGCGGTTGATTTTTTTTAAAGATTTCGCAAGTTTGATGACGGACGCAATACATGGCCAGCTAGAACATGCACAACTAAAACTACAACTTCGACTACTATAACTACAACCTCAACTACTACAACACCAATAACGACATTATTTCCAGTGGAAGGCAAGTCCCTAACAGTTATCGTTGCATAGAACTAATTGCTACAGACCCAAATCTACACTTCTACAGCACACGTGCAATGTATGTTTTCATTTTGCTCAGAGAGACTTCTGGCTTAGTGTGAATACGAATCAGTAAGCCGCTTGCATTTTTACTCAACTGCATTTAATGTTCGTATACCACATTCATAAAGTTAAAAAAATTTAATCTTCCAGGAAAAAAGAAAAAAGGCGTAGGGTGGTGTTGATGAGTTGTCTAATTGTTTGGTTCGGGTAAGTCTCCCCGTATAAACTAGCATATTGCGCGCTGGCACGAATTTGCGAAAACATTTTTAATAACAAACGTGCCTGGCGAAAATTAATTTTAGCCTAAATATTTATCACCATCATCTCAAAGCAGTTTTTAAGAATTGCAACTCACACAAATATAAAACAACTTCCTTTTTATTATGCCATTTAAGTATGAAACTGAATCGTACAATAACTTCTGTGGGCTCGATGTTTATTTTTTTGGTGTTTAATTTATGCATTTATTTGCAAGGTAAATTTAGATCTACTGAAAAAAAAAACATGTTGCGAGTTTGAGATTGTCTAATTTCATGAATACGTTTTTTTTTTTTTTTTTCAAGCCATTAAGTCTGAGGCTAAGTTTCAATCTTTTCACTGCTCGTATATGGTATAGTGATATTAGTTGGATATTCGGAGAAAAATATGAGTATTAGTTCATTTGATTTTTTTAGAGGAATACAAAACTACAGCACGGCACTATAAACATAGAAAAAATGGTTTAAAGCAATTTATAATTTTTTTACATTTTAATAAACCGTTGGATTACTGATGATAATAATACCAATCTGCCTAAACTTGCATAAGTCAAGAATATATATGTTATTCAAGTTACGCTTAATGCAATAAGGATGTTCTCAACTATTAAACGAAATATGAAAACAAGTTAATATGTTGGACAGACTATTGGTCTCGAACATTAACCACAAATCAAATATAAAATTACATTGCAAAATATATCTCAGTGTGATGATCAATGTATATTACATTTAAAATGAGCACGAACATCACATCACGTTTAAGATTTGTACTTCTACTGTTTTACTCGTTCAATCAAAAATTATACCGATTTAGATCATTTAGTAAACTTGAAAAGGCACGTTTAGTTACCTCAAATTTCAGGTATCACGCAACGCCATTGTTTACTGGCGTGCAACACATTTTATACCCGTATAGATTTATTTGGCTGCATTCATATAGTGTGGTGCGAACGCTCTGCAAACCCTCAGCATCAGCGCATATTTTACCGTAGAAACAACATTTGGCGCAACATATTTTTAATTGTTAGGTTTTTTTTCAATTCAAAAAGAAGATACGTGCTGTGCGTTTTCATATAAGATCTAACAACCATGTCCGGTCGAAATTTTTAAGTATTAATAAAAAAATGTCTTGCTGTTTGTGCATACGTAAAAAACACTCCCAAATTTTTTCTTAACTATAAAATTTATCGTCAGGAAACAAAATCACTATAGTCGCTGTCGGTCACGTGCTCGTTTCGGGACTTCTGCAAATTCGGCATTTTTCAACAGCTATCGAAGAGGAACTGTTGTCGCTGTGGGCTTAATATTTTTTGTGAAGATATTGTATATCAAGCGAAGTTAGTTGATTATGTTTTTTCTAATTTACGAAGCACGTTTTGTTAAAAAAAATATTGCGAAAATGAAATATATTTCAAAGTTGTCCGAATAGAGAGATTTGTAAATTCGCACAAGTAGGTTACGCTAACTAGAACGTTTTTAACGAGATAAAAGCGCATGTATTAAACATTCCTACAAGTTTTATATTCAATATGAACACAAAAATCCTCCCATAACGAGTTTCTAAACATGGGCAGGTTACTTTATACTCTTGGAAAATACTCGCTCTTTGGTACACTGTGTTTAATTTTTGTGTGTAGAACGTTTATCTGTTTTATCAAACCCCTCACTTTAGTGACCCATGAGCGAGGTATGTAGTAAATAAACAAATAAATCATTAAATAAAGTTCACCCTCAATTTTCATGACTAAGCTTTGAGGCTGGAGGCCAAATCATGCAGGCTCGTTTGCATGCGCTTTAAATATATCAAATCAGTGTCAACAAAACAAATAATATATCATGTTAAAACGGACTTCCAAACAGAAAGGCGTTAGTTTTGGGCTAGTTAGTACGTAAAGATAAAATGGTAAAAAAATAGCTAAAAAGACGATGAGCACAATAAAGAGATGTAAAAAAAAATAAAGAAAACACAACAAAATCTTTTCGAGAGAAAATGCCTTGGCGGCCATTTTGGTACATTTTATTTCTGCTTTTATATTTGCGCCTCAGAGCAGTTTTGTTTGAATCAGAGATGTAGCTTTCTTTTCTGTCGTCATCCCACAAATGTTCTTTTGAGGGGGACGGGAGGGGGGGGGGGGGGGCAAATGGGGGCCCGGGAGGTAGGCGTGGCCGGGACGTTTGAAATCGAAATCAATACGAAGAAATCCAGGCCACGACGATCCCATTTGAATCCTGCGCACACAGACGTCTTTCGAAACTTCCCCAACGCCTGAAAATAAACGCACAAGGACGAATACTCAAACGCCTACAGCGAATCGCTCCCTTACGTCTTTTTGAGTCAGAGGGAAAACAAAATGTAATGCAGATGTCTTCGGCTAAAGGCACATCATCCCCTTTCGTGAACAATATGTTTCTTAAAGCGAACTTTGGCTCGTATCTGGATTTCGTAGTTCAAAATTCAGCTTAGTGATCAAGATGGAGTTAATTACTTAGACAAGACTTACCAATATAAGACATTGCTTAACGCAAATTTTAATCAACATTTTTTAAAATGTCTGTTTACTAAAGTTGATCTCGTATAGTTTGGTATCGATACACCAGGCAAGTTTTTGATAATAGTTTAGTTACGAGTTCAAATTTTTTATATTATTATTGCGCGAGGAAATGCCCATCATTATATATCAAAGTACTTTTCTTGAATGTTGGTTACGTCTGCAATTGTTCTCAAAAGTTATTTTTAATACCCCTACGTTTTTATTTTACAACTAAGCATTAGAATGATATATTATAAATTCTACAAATAAATATATTGGCAATTACCAAACTCGAATTCTTTTTTTCTTATATAGCTACCAGTCTCTTCATCGTGTTATAAATAAGTCCTTAATTGTTTGCAGCACGAAATTCGTTTACAGCAATATCATGGATGCAGTGACATTCCTTGGTGTTCTGAAATGGTGATGCTAGGTCGCAAGAGTGACTCTATTCGACTTTCATTCTACGGCGAAGAAAGACATGCAAGGGAGGAGCATAAGGATGGGTGAAAGCGCTGTCGCTTTTTCTGGGGTTAGAAATGGGAGCACGTCCTGTTCACTGTGCGGGTCTTCCCGTTTCAATTCCTCGTCTCTCCAAGTAGAGGGTCGAAGAAGGAAAGGGGAGACCTGTTTGGGCCGAGCTTCTCCGTTGTTGTCGGGTCGCGGCGTAGCCGAACAAACACCGATGGATTCAATCAGAGTCGGCACATTGATCCTGCCGGAGCTCCTTCTATCGTTGATGAGACGGCAGTACGTTTCTTCCGTTGCATCTGCTAGGCTTGGGAACAAGCTCCAGGGTCGACTTTTCCGGGCTTATGAGGCTTTTTCTGGTTTCTGGGAAGAAAGCGGGTCTTAGGAGCTTACATCTGCTTCGCAAGGGAGCTAAAAATAGGCGTCAAATTCATTACTTAACACAGTTCTACAGCAAGAAGCAAATTGAACTAGAAAGCAAAGGCACTATTCTATTGATACCGTCATGTTTCGTTAAATATAACTCTGTTAATGTCGATACAGACAAACTGTGACAGCAAATATACTTATTTATTGTCAATGAAACAAACACTTCTCTGAGTCTATCGTTCCGCAATATATAAACATTGAAATCTAACAATTCACTTTATTCGCCTGACATGTTCTTCAATATTGGGTGAAACTCTGCACTGTCAAGCCTATTCGAGTGCTCATTTATTATGATAGTTAAATTCTCACTAGACAATGATTCATTCAAGGTTTTCAGATGGCCGCCGTTTTCGGCGTTTGGGTGTGTGTGGCTTACTGTTCCTTTGCTTTGTTCTCACGAAACTCGCACGCGCTGAACTGTGTACAGATGTCCAGTGTAGGAGGTGTTCACGTGTTAATCACTTTAAGCTTTAGGAACGCGTGCTGTGCCTTTTTGTGGTCACGCTTCTGTATTTGCGGCTTGTCTTCGGCCCTTGTATCGGCTAATGCCGACATCTCGTGGGCTTCAAAAGCGATAGTTATATACTGGAGAGTTGCCACGGGGGGCCCCGCGTTTTTAAGATGTTATATTTGGTTTCAAATGGGGTCCAAGCGCAGCCAAGGCTGTTTTCTGAAGGTGACAAGTATGTAGCGCCCCCCTCCAGTCCGCCCGTCAGCGGCCGCCTGGCTCGGCGGGCAACATTGGTCACCGCGCCAATAAACGCCGTTGAGCACACGCTGCTCCGGTCAGTCATCGTCCACCCTCACAACCAGGCTGTGTGTCGTCTCTTTTCGGCGGGTGCTTCGGGCCCCTTCGTCCACGTTCCAGAAAGATCGTGACACTGGCGACGAGGAACCGTGGCACTAGAGGCCACCAACGTGCACGGTTCGGCTCACGCCGCCGAGAGAGCCGCAACACCGCCCCCCGCTCCTGTCGCCGTGCCGCTGTACGGGAGGCTCGAGCCGTTCGAGGGAGATGGGTCCGCCTGGCCTGTCTACGAAGAACAAGTACACGTCTTCTTCCGGGCTAACGACACGCCCGAGGCGAAACAACGGGACATCTTCTTGGCCAGCTGCGGGACCCGCGTCTTCAGCCTCCTGCTCGACCTCCTCAAGCCGGCCACGCCGCACGTCAAAACGCTGGGTGAGCTGCTCGCCACGCTGCGCTCGCACTTCAGCCCGGCGCCGTCCACACTTATGGAGCGGTTTCGCTTCAACAACCGGAGCCGCCGGGACGGGGAGATCCTCGGGCAGTTCGTCGCTGCGCTACGAGGGTTAGCGAACACCTGCGCCTTCGGCGACCAGTTGGACTCGCTACTCCGGGACCGGTTCGTCTGCGGCATCAACAACCCCGCCACGCAGACGCGACTCCTAGAGCTCCCCGACCCCTCGCTGGACGACGCGGTGAAGGCAGCACAGGCGATGGAAGCCGCAGCAAAGGACGCCAGCGAGATAGCGCGTGCGGCCGGCTCACCGTCGACGGAAGCGTCGGAAGAGGCGGTGAACAAGATGGCGGCAAGGAGCGGTGCCTGCAGCCGCTGCGGTGCTGCCCACTCCCCCTCACAGTGCCAGTTCGTCCAAGCACAATGCTTCACGTGCGGGAGAACTGGGCACCTCGCGCGTGTCTGCCGATGGGGGAGGACGAGCGGCGGCCAGCAGCAGCAGCGGCAGCCTGGTTCAAGCCCGGGTTCCAGCCAAGCCCGCGGCCAGGGTGGTCGTCGCAAGAGGACGCGGCGGGGACGAGCGGCACCAGGTCCGGGTCCGTCTTCAGCCGGGGTCCACGTCGTGGCCGAGGAACCGCAAATTTTCGACGTGTGGCACACCAGAAGAATTTCGTCGTCTCTGCCACCTTACTCGGTGTCTGTCGAAATCTGCGGCCACCCCATCACCATGGAGCTGGACACAGGGGCCAGCGTGTCGGTCATGCCCGGGAAGCTGTTCAAGCGCACCTTCCCTGGCGTGTCCATTGAGTCGTCGGCCGTCATGCTGCGCAGCTACTCCGGGCAGCTTTCCCAGGTCCAGGGTCGGGCCCAAGTCAGCGTTCGCCTTGGCGACAGGGAGGCAATCCTTCCGCTTTATTTAACCAAGGGGTCGTCGCCGATGCTCCTGGGCCGGAACTGGATTCCCTCGCTGGGTGTTCGGCTGCCGGAGTACCAAGAAGCTGCGCTGCACGTGGTGAAAGACGTCCCGAGCCTGCTGACCGACTTCCAGTCCCTGTTCCAGCCGTGGGTGGGCACCTTCGTCGGCACGACGGTCGGCATCCACGTTCCCGAGGGAGCCCGGCCTCGGTTCTTCAAGCCGCGTCCGCTGCCGTTCGCCCTGAAGGACGGGGTCAACCAGGAGCTGCAACGGCTGCAGCGAGAGGGTATCCTGGTGCCCGTCAAGACTTCCGAATGGGCCGCACCGATTGTGCCAGTCCTCAAGCAAGACGGCCGCGTCAGGATCTGCGGGGACTTCAAAATCACCATAAACCCCGTCGCTACCGTCGAAAAGTACCCACTGCCTCGGGTAGAAGGTCTCTGGTCGGCTCTGTCCGGGGGAGAGAAGTTCTCCAAGCTCGACCTTCGAGATGCCTACCAGCAGCTGGTGCTCCAGGATGCCGCCCGGAAGTATGTCACCATTTGAACAACCATGGAACTCTTCCAGTACACGCGCCTACCGTTCGGCGTGGCCTCAGCCCCAGCCATCTTCCAGAAAGAGATGGACAACCTCTTCAGGGGCATGAGGCACGTGGCGGTGTACTTGGACGACATCCTGGTTACCGGTACCGACGATGGGGACCACCTGCAGAACCTGCGCAAAGTCCTGACAGGACTACAGGACGCCGGTCTCAAGCTGAGGCTGGACAAGTGCGTGTTCCTGACCCCCAGCGTGGAGTACCTGGGACAGACCATCTTCCAGGCTGGCCTGGCCCCGGCTCCCCGCAAGATTGAGGCCGTGCTCAAGGCGCCGAAGCCCAAGAGCAAGAAGGAGCTTCAGAGCTACCTCGGCCTCATCAACTTCTACAGGAGGTCCCTGTCCAACCTGTCGACGCATCTGGAGCCGCTGCATCGCCTGCTTCGTGACGGTCAGCAGTGGGCCTGGAAGAAGGAGCAGGACTTGGCCTTCCAGCACAGCAAGGAGCTGGTCGTTAAGGCTCCAGTGCTGGTGCACTTCGACGCGGCCAAGCCTGTAGTCCTCACCGTAGATGCGTCACCGTACGGCGTAGGAGCCGTCCTGTCGCACCGGGGTCAGGATGGTCAGGAACGCCCTGCGGCGTTTGCTTCTCGTCGACCACATGCGGCAGAGCAACGCTACAGCCAGCTCGACAAGGAAGGCCTGGCGCTCATCTTCGGGGTCCAGCGCTTCCATCAGTACCTGTGGCGCCGGCAATTCGAGGCGGTCACGGACCACAAGCCGCTGCTGGGACTGCTGGGGCCTGACAAGGCAGTTCCAGTGCAGGCCTCGCCTTGTGTGGTACGCTGGGCCTTGACGCTGGCGGTCTACAGTTACAAGCTGGTCTACCGCCTTGGGAAGGACCTCGGACCTGCCGACGCCCTGAGCCGCCTGCCCCTGCCGGAGGTGCCTGCTGCCGTTCCAGAGCCAGCTGACGTTTTCCTGCTGGAGCGGGCCTACCCGGGGGTACTTACCAGGACTGCGGTGGCGCAGGCGACCAGCCGGGACCCGGTCCTGTCTCAGGTGGTCAAGGCGGTTGCCCGAGGGGAGGAGCTGCGTCACCAGGCGTGCAGCCACAAGACCGCCGAGCTGAACTTGGAGCAGGGCTGCCTGCTGTGGGGTTCCAGGGTGGTGATTCCACAGAGTCTCCGGGCTAAGGTCCTGCAGTTGCTGCATGCGGGGCATCCTGGCATTGAAAAGACCAAATGGTGGCACGGTCGCACGTTTGGTGGCCTGGCTTGGACCAGGACATCGTGCACCAGGTGCAAGGCTGCCAGGTCTGCCAGGAGAACCAGCGAGCCTCGCGCCACGTCGAGATCACCCCCTGGCCGTTCCCACAGAGGCCCTGGTCCCGCCTGCACGTGGATTATGCGGGACCCTTCAAGGGCTACTACTTCCTGGTGGTAGTGGATGCCTTCTCGAAGTGGGTGGAGGCACTGCCAGTAACCAGTCTATCGGAAAGCGCGACCATTGCGGCGCTGCGGCAGATCTTCGCGGCGCAGGGATTGCCGGACATTATTGTGTCCGACAATGGTCCCGCTTTCGCTAGCGCCCAGTACCTGGACTGGCTGCAGAGGAATGGGATCCGCCGGATGCTGGTTCCGCCGTACCACCCCGCGTCCAATGGTGCAGCAGAGCGGGTGGTCCAGACCATCAAGGACAAGCTCAAGAAGAGCCAGCCCGGGGATTTCCGGACGCAGGTGGCCCGGGTACTGTTCCAGTACCGGACCACACCCCATGATGTCACTGGCCGTGCCCTCTGCGAGCTTCTGCTGGGCCGAATGGCCAAATCCCCTCGGACGTCTTGCATCCAGACCTCCGGTGCACGGCACTCCTGAAGCAACTGAAGCAGAAGCTGGCTGCTGACCGAGGGTGCCGTCCCGGGCCTTTGCCGGAGCCGGGAGCGTCGGTCTACGCCAGGAACTTCCGTCCTGGCCCACCCTGGTCTGCCGGACATGTGGTTTCACCAGCTAGTGCCTCGTCGCTGCTCTCCGCATGCCCGACGGGACCACCTGGCACCGCCACGCCGACCATGTCAGGCCTCGCTCCGAGACCTGGCTTGCACCCTCGGCCGTCGCTTCAGAGGACCAGCCCGTAGGGGGACCAACGACAGCACCAGTTGCGGCCAGTGGAGCGCCACCCACCACGGAGGCAACAAGAGACTCCAGTCCTGCGGCACTAGTTGGAACGGTGCCACTCCCCAATCCGGTCCCTGCAGCTCCACCGGGTGGAGCGCGACCGGTTCAGGCAGCGCCCGGCGTTGCCGCACCCGGCTCGTCGACTCCAGTGCCCAGGCGGAGTACGCGGCAGCGAAGGCCACCTGACCGCTACTCGCCGGGGCGATCTTCATCGTCGACCGGCCAGGACTTGTCACGACCAGACAGAGTCAGTGTCGGCCGTGTGCATTGTAATTTATTTGGTTTGTAGAGAAACAAACTGGGGGGGGGAGGAATGTGACAAGTATGTAGCGCCCCCCTCCAGTCTGCCCGTCAGCGGCCGCCTGGCTCGGCGCGCAACATTGGTCACCGCGCGAATAAACGCCGTTGAGCACACGCTGCTCCGGTCAGTCATCGTTCACCCTCACAACCAGGCTGCGTGTCGTCTCTTCTCGGCGGGTGCTTCGGCCCCCTTCGTCCACGTTCCAGAAAGATCGTGACAGTTGCTCCGCAAGGTCTGTCTTTCTCTAGGAATAACATGCGGAAATTCGTTGTTGAAGAAAAAAGGAAAAAAAAAATATTAAAAGAAATCGGTCATATACAAAATGGCGTCTGAAGCGTGGTTTTTCTTACCGTTACCATGGGGTCAAGTCTTCTTAATTTAGTTAATGGACAGTTTGAAAAAAAAATGTTAGAAGTACGTTTTCCCAAAGTCGCGGAAACTTGAGTATGCATAGCCGTAAACAAAACACGAAACATACCAAATTCAAAGTCGGCGTTGAGCAATGCAAAATGAAAGTTCATTGGCTTCTTTTGCAGCGGTTATGGTGACGTCGGAAAAACGCTAAGCTCTGATTGGCTCTGATTGAGGGATAGTGAGTAGACCTCAAAGCATGCTCCACTGAGGTCTGCCCACTAGCGTTCAATCAGGGCCGATCGGAGCTCGTCGTTTTGACGTCGCCAGAACCCCTGCAAAGGAAGCAGACGAGTTTGCGCTCCATACAATCTCTTTTTAGATTAACTCCCACCGCAGCCAAAAATGAAATTTGATAGATTCAATCCAGAGGCGCCAAAGTGCATCGTCATGGCGCTTGTCGGCTTTAGGCGCGTGATGCCACCAGGGAAACTATCCCAAGCAGCACAGAGTTGGCCAGTCATCGGCCATTGGCTGGCAATGGTCCTCGGCCACGTGGCCACAGTGGCCAGAGACTGGCCAGTGACTGGCCTTTATCTGGCCATTGGCCAATGGCCACTGGCCATCAGCCATCGGCCAAGCATTGGCCGATGAATGGCCACTCTCCGGCCACTGGCCAAAAGACCATCGCCAGACATTGGCCATTTCTTATTCAAAATCCGTGCTGCTTGGGTAATCACGCAATGTGAATGCGGCAATTTAGTTTTGTCCCTGATTTTGTTTTTTGGTTGGTCATAGCAAACACACAAAGACGACGAGCACCATGATGATACATTTTGACACTGTTTGAATGGACTCATTCGCTCACAGCATGGGCAGCAATTGAACGTACTGTGAAAGGGAGCACAGAACCAGTCAATAACGGATATGTCATTTTTTTTTAAATTTAAAACGCTGAAAAACGAGATGTCAACACAATGTTTATACTTCCTCCCAAGGCAAAACCCAACATTTTAGTAACATATTAGGATATTAGTTTGCATACCCTCGACCCTCAAAAACAGCCTATATTGGGGAAACAAACAAGCACCAAGAGCCGGGTGAATTCGGCTGCGGAATAGAAAGCCACGAAATACGCGGCCTGTTTTCAGTCGTTCTTCTATTTTCCCAGCAGTGTCTGGCTTTCATCTAATGCGTATTACGTTTTTTTTCTTCTTCTCGTATATACAAATTGAACGCACAGAATGCAAGTGGCAGTCATGAATAATTCAATGCCTCGCAATGGAAAGGAGTCGGAATGGAAAAGGGAAAAGATGCGAACGTGATTGGTCTTTCCGTCGTACACGGCCTGTCGTTCTATAATAGAGACGTTTTTTTTTAAGGGCGGGAACTCTCTAAGCACGTAAGGCGTACGCGAACCACAAGAGATAGCAAAATGTCATTGATTTGTTTAGAAAATTTAGAAAAGCTGTATCATGTTTTCAAGACTCTCGTGACTATGGTTTTAAGATTTTTGCTTTATTTGAACTTAAACAATAAAAATAATTCGTATATTATCTTTAGAATGGAGTAGAAAAGTAATCTACATTTACCATAATCGATTTTGATTTAAATGTTGGTTTTTCAATACACTGTGGAAATCATTATTTTCTTTATCAGCGTGGGTTATAAGTGCTAAGAACTGCAATAGTGACCGAATGGTAAAACCTTTAGCAGAGGTATTTTTAAACGCACTAACCCAACCGTTTCGGTAACCGGCGTATGAAATAGCTAACATTTTCGGCCTAGGTCGCTAAGTGCTATGAAAGAAAAACTCCTCCCTATTGTTTCTATTTTCTATTTTTTTTTTCCTAAGCGGGTATATACACGTTACTTAACTAAGAGCCCAAAACTAAGAGCTCTTACTCAATAGCAGCAACTAACTACGTTGATGGTCGCAAAATCTCAAAAGCAACGTGCTAGGTCACCTTGATATACACTTGCCATTTTAGTATTATTACCTAAATTAGAAAACCCTCATGTACCGGGCATTATTGAGCAATTTTCTATATCCCCCAAGCGACCCGACCCGCGCTCAACGAACCATGGGAACGTCGTTCCTTCAGTTTCTTGGTGATTGGCACTTTCGAACAATTTGATGCTGACAAACTTTTGAATGTAATCTGAGGTCACACTGAACAAGCGTCGTGTGCAGTCAAACGGCTGCTCATATAATTTTTAAAAGTCTTCGTCAATGTCAGCGTTTATGATATGTGCATGCCATTCACTCTTCAAAATGGCCTGAGCGGGAGAAATCTCTTACAATATTTTTATTATCGTACAGCTTGAAAGATGTTGATATTACCTTATGAACGCTAAAATGCTACAAACGGCCCCGCTGACTCCGAGGTAAATCCTGCTTTTGGTCATTGTAAATATATAAACTCTTTAAGCGATTTTTGCGAAAACAATAATCACGAGAATGATAATAGTGTAAGACATTTTTGCAGCTCAGTCATGATTGAATTGGGGATTGCACACACAATATCAAAAACGTTAACATGTGCGAGAAATATTTAAAGTGATTTGACAGATCTTTAGATTCTACATGGCGCTTTTTGAGGATGACACCTGATTAGAGCAAAAGTGTGTAAGCATCAAAAATGGCAATAGTATAGATCACTAGAGAATACATGTCCCATGATTCCTCGTTCGCGGGCAAATGGATTTAGGAATGGTTTTGGATTTAGCAAATAATCTACTAAAAAAAAAAGTTTTCTATGACCAGCTTAAATAAACTTTGATTAAACAAACTTTGCCTCGTCGAAAGCTGAACCTTCGTGAGCATCTGACGTTAGCACGTGGGATGGAACGCGAAAGTTTTAAAACATAACATTACTTTATTAAAATATTTAAAAAAAATCAGCGAAACGAAATGTTTTTATAAACCGACAACCACCTAAGCCTAATATCATAAAAAAAATGGCAGCGTGGGTTCTCTCAAGAATGTTTTCAGAGGAACATGCTTGTCAGCAAGAAAGACACCAATATTTCCTTTCTTGCTCGCAGATGCTTTAATTTATATAAATACCACATGCCTCCATGATCTCAGTTAATATTTTGATAATATCAGGCTTCGGTAGACGTGGGCTCATGAGGAAATTTTGTTTTCCTTGATTGATCTTTTTTTTATGTAAGTACCATCGCGTTGTCAGACTTTCGCGTCTTATCCCAACCGCTAAGGTTGCATTACCACGCAGTTCCAGCTTTCTACTTATTTACGGGGGCCCAATAACACGGTTGGTTTTCCTCATCCCTCTCCAATAGTTTGTTACCTTAATCAAGAGAAATATGGAAAAAAAAACAATTATACAGAAAACTGCTGCTATACGGCCGAAGCAAACTTGATGGCTGTTACGTGTTCCCACGCTTTCTATATCTGAAATCTTAGGAACTGCGGTATGGTAGAAGTGCCTTCTGTAATGCGATCCATTATATACAGTCCACTATTGCTAGGGCCTCTCCTGCTTTGTCCTCTACGAGCTTTTGTAACTTAATTTCGTTTTATTTTTTCTGTAAACTACTACCAAATTTTTTTTAGGAATCTTAACAGCTGCAGCTTTTAGAGTGGCCATACGGTGTCACTGATGCTTAGTTTTCACTGGTCTGTCTTTTTCTCACTCCAACTTCGAATGCTGGATGTTTAATAAATAAATACCGCGGAATTGCTCAAGTTCCCGGCCAATCTATATTTGTTGGAGAGAATGTAACGAGTTTTTCTATAGCTCGGGAATGTGTCAGGCACGAAGACTCAGATATTCGCTGTTGAATTCAAGACAGCAACCAAATCGACAGAAAAAGAAAAAAAAAACTACATTTCGTGTTACGTTACGTCCCACTGCAGCCATCGGTACGTTTGAATGGAGGCAATCAATCCGCGCCCAAAGCCTATCGTCATGGAGCTCGGTCTCCTTGCAATTTTGCTATCCCCAAATAAAACAATGCGCACAGAAAAAAAAAAAAGAACTTTGGTTTCCGGCGCGTTCACTGCTCGTGATTGGTTTACTCGGTGTTAGCAAACTCACAAAACAACGAGCGCCGTCACAATGCACTTTTGGAGCTGATCGATTAACTCCATTGGATTGCTGCGTTAATACGGTCGGACTTTAATGATTTAATGAAACAAAGCAGAGGAACTCAGAGAATCTTGATTCGAGTACTATACACCAACACAATGTTTCCAAAGAAGCCCGCTTTCTGCGATTGAGAAGAAACCAAATTCGGGACGAGTTAACCTTATGCGCACGCGAAGTATCGACGCCAGTGCCACCGCTGTGGCGTGATGTCAGAGGGTTGAGTTGGTCTATACATCGTTTTAGTTTAAGACCTGACGCAGCCGACAATACGAGCTAATGGTACCAATCAAGCAGCGTCAAAAGTGCAAGTCACTGGGAGTTTTTTTTGTTGTTTATGATTGGTTCAACGACGATAGAACACGTACGGAAACGTCACGCCAATCGGGATGGTGTGCTCTTGAAGATGTCTGATTGGTTCCATTAGCTCGTGTCGTCGGCTGCTTTTTAACGACGATATTTGGTTTACGAGAGTGTCGGTTCGTAAAGAAATTTGACTTTTTTATTTTTATTTTTTTTATTTATGTAACGCCGCGTTCTCAAACTTTCGCGTTCTATCCTACCCGATAGAGTTCCATTCTCACCGAGTGAGAGCTTTCTGCGATCCATAGTTTATTTGCCTGGGCTGAAAAACACGGTTCTCTTTTCTCGCGAACATCCCGTACACCGGCGTTCGCTGAGCCTGTCGCGTGCGTTTGCTCTTTCCGACACCGTTTATCAGCCATCCAAGCAAACATGAAAAACAAAAATTGGGCCCAAAAACCACTAAAAAACAGCAACAAAAAAAGAAGAGGCGCATCGCGTCGCCAACGCCTCCCCGAGGAGAAGACGGATTTCAATCGCAGTCGAGGGACAAGTTAAAACAGACACCACGCGAAGCTACCTCGTCACTTTGAATAATGTAAATGAGGAGCGGCGTTCGGGGCTCGGGGATTTTTCTTCTTTGGGCAATAGGACGCCAGAGATTCCTAATGGGGACGCGGGGGAAGGTGGGGAGGGGACGAATCAGGACTGACGCGGAAGGGAGAGATGGGACGGCTGATTTTCATCATTATACCGCTGTCGTCTGTATGTCGCTCTTGTTTGGCGAGGCTGCTGAATGTCGTTATTTAAGCTTTTTTCCCGTGAGCCAATCAATGGCCACTCAAATATAGGCGGTTGTCTGTAGTATAGCATTGGCACGTAATGAAGAGCCGTATACCAATAGAGAATGTTTTAGCGAATGGCGGTATTTGCAGATTTTCCTGTGGTAATCGTGCTGGAAAACTATTCTTTGATTAAGAGGGATATTTTCTATGGGCAAGGAGAAGAACAGAATATGGACTGTCAAGGACGAGGTTTCATAAAAAGAATGTCGAGATATATTTGTGGTTCATTTCGCTTTTGCTGATTAAAACGATATTTGCAAACGTTCTTCTATGTAATGATACGCTTGTATTCATAATTCAATATACTAATGTAGGGCTTCGATATACAGAAGAATTATTGCTACGTTGTTTATTCGAATTAAGTTTTAAATTATTTGAATTAATTAATACTGTTTTGTTAGGAGCCGTTTTACGGTTTAACAAAAATAAACATGATTCAGGTAAAACGGTTCTAATTTCAAAATTTAAGCTTCTTTTAATACTGTTCTTTTTCTTGTTTGAGAAATGGTTATATATTCGTCTATGTCTTGATCTTTAAGTGTGAGTTCCTGATGAAACGTTTGCCAACACCCCTTTTTTGCGGAATCACTGTGTTTTATATATGAAAAATAATGTGATGGCATAAAATACTCTCACTCTACTTGTAATGAGGATAAGTTACATGTACCCTAAGTTTGCCGGCTGCTCTTCACTTCCAACAATGGTTAGAAACGAATATCCGCTCGTAGCAGATGTCATTTTTTTTTGTCCGAGTGCATGTCTGTATTAGTGCACGACGCTTGAAAATAAATATCCATTTTCTTGCCCAGTCCCGTACATGGACCACGGCGACAACATAGGTGGCGGACTGTTTGCTGCACAGAAACTGCAAATATACACATCCCACGCACGCGTTCTGGATCAACATTAACAATTCGTTATCGTACAACACACATTTTGTGGTCTACGAGCAATAAACTGTGCCACCATATCAACACAGTCAATTCTATTAGAATATCCGCCAAAAGCCAAGTCCAACGCAGCGTGTTGAACTTTGCGTTTCAAAACGTCTTTTAGCCACGCATTCTGGCCATGTTGCGCGTTCAAAATTTCTTGCCACTAAAAGCGGAGTGCCAATGACAGAATTACGCCAAGTGACGTCATTGTGTCAAGTTTCGTGACATCAGGATGTCACGTGACGTCAGAATGTCGAGTGAACACCGTTTGCTAAATCTAGCTGGACGCAATCATCTAAGATGGCGGCTATACACTACGCGTTTTGGTCACATGGTCACGTGGGCATTATTTTCTTCTGCTAAATTTAGCGGAAAACTTGTCAAGCTAGGTTCGTCTTTCGGCCACGCGGCCCTACACGTAGCGCACCCGGAGATTCACTGCGAAACTTAAACCAGTACAACTTTCGCCGTAAAAAAGAAACAGCAAAAAAGACATTAAAATATAATTAGTAACACCCTAAGAAACATGGGGCGTGGCTTTTAGTGTTCAATCTTTTTCCTTCGAGATTGATTCTTCTGGGTTTGTATCGAAAATACCTCAATAGTTTTGGTTGTTTAGGGTGATAACACCTTTCGGACTTGCCGTACCCTGCGTTTCTGAAGCTGCGACAGTAGAGCAACTAAGCACAGACAAACACCCGCGAACGTGCACACAAGAAAACGTATAACTCCTTTATTACAACGCTGCTCGCATAACCAGATGCTTCATGCAATCTTCACGAGCCGGAAAGTGGGATTACCTTGGTATCGGTCGCGATCTCAATACGTACCTGCCGTCGCTTCTGCTTTCAGGGCAATATGTGCGTCCTGGACCCCGTTACAGCGTCGAGGATATAGATAAGGAGCCGCGCCATTCCCTGAACACGTTGGGTACTTATTCACGCTTGCAGATCGGAACGCAGCAACACATTCGCACACTCATATTTACCCGAGCTCACGCGCGAAGGCAGAGACGGCATGCGATAGCTCCCGCCAGGTAATTAGGTCGCCGGAGGGGGATCGCCGAGATTCTCAGCTCATTACGCAAATGGCGACAGTTACCGATGTCTCGTGACTAAGTGTTTATGACGACCACTTCCGCTTCGGTCCCAGGGACAACCACATATTTGTTTTCTATCATAGAACCATTTCTCCCCTCCCCCCCCCCCCCAAAAAAAAAGATATATATATATATATATATATATTATATCACACGGAGGTACGACCGATAAACGCCAGCCTTTCCCGCGAGATGTCGACATCGTAGCTGCTTGTATTATGAGCACTGAGGTTGCTGCGGTTTCTGGCCGAAAGTTTGTTTTAGGAAAGGTATTCATTACGGGTATCTCGTGTTACAGTACTGAAACACATCCCTCGATGATAAATTTAGCATTCTGGAGCCCATGCAATAGTGTGTCCCCTGAAACGGCGAGAAACGACGTCAACCCTACAAATTGCTGTTGCCATGATTATTGTTCGAAAAAGGACTCAGGCAGCACGCCAGAGAAATGTCTCACTTGTCTCGACGCTGGCAATTCTAGTGGCCTATCTTGGGCGTATTATTGTTTTGCTAGGAAACGTCAGTTACAGTGGCCAAAGTACTTTTCTTCGGTTTTTCTTCTTCGTTTCTTTGGTTTGCCACATCATTGCCAAAGCGCAGTACGTAAGCAAACAAAACACAAACAGCACGAAAACATGTTGCAACCAAAACAACTATCAGTGAAGCCCGACTTTCGGAGTTGGGTAATCGACGACTAAAGTTACCTGGCGATAACCGAACAACCAGGGTATGAAACCAACTTTGGCCCTTCTTTGGTAATTTAGAGTTCAATTGAACAGACTTTGATCAAAGAATAACAAGTTACTTTATGCCATTTAATTTTCCGGGTTTCAGGAACCTAAATCCCCAGTCACCAATTATACCTTGCCCCAACCAGAACTGTGCTAGAACCCTGCACAATACACTAAGGGATTGGGGAGGGAGCTAAAATGTTAACTCAGCACAATTCTGAGCACGTGGAGCGGAAGCTAGAGCTAGAGGATCCAGGGACCATGGGTTCAATATCCACCCCCACCCGTTAACATCTGGATGAGCATCGTAACGGCGTGCGTTGGAGCGGGTAGAGCAGAAGTTGCCTGATCGTCGGAGGCCACAATGGTTCCTGAATATCTACATGACCTGGAATGACATCATGTCTGCGATCAGTTTTGTAGCCTTACTAAATAGCGCGTATACCGTCAGCAGCAGACATTTTACACCTTCAATTTTTTTCTCAAAGAACAAGTAAGAATGATTGCCAGCTCGGTCCGATGAAGTCACGAGCAAGTGGAATACACCAGAACCATGAAAAGGAGAGAGGAACACCCAAACTAAGCATGACAGCTGTTGGACCACGCTTCGCGACTTACAAAACTTGACAACTGTAACATCGGTGCTAACAAAGAATTACAGGATAATAAATAGGGACAATATCGGAAATAGGTCCGACAGCGTTCCCGCTTCCGGAATTCCGCCGTTCAGGTTCGTCTAGTGGTTTTCCACCGAATGCACGCGAGCGTTTAACATTGAAGCCCAGTCTTGGTCCGCAAATTTGGAAAGCTGTCAGAAACAGAACAGTTGCAATGAACGGTCAACCGGTAAAGAATTCTTCAGTAGAAAGTTGGAGATCCCACCAAAACCTAGATTAAAACATGGTATTAAAAATAAATAAAAGCATCGGAACGAGAAGATTGAAAAATCCAATTTAGAGTCTTGCGAAAATCGATAACGTGTTTGGAGATACCCGGCAATGGTAGATAAATTGAAAAAGCCCTTTGGCGATCGAAACATTTTTTTCCAGTCTATTTGTTTTCTTTTGTTGTCGTACTCCGATTGGTTTTTACGTTCTACACTTCGCATATGACAAGCCAGTTTTTGGGTGCTTGGGTGCTTTCTCATTACCGGATGCTTCTGTGTTTTCTCTTTATAGCGATAGATGACATTATTAAAGGAACTGCCGAAATACTGAGGGTTTTATTGTATTATTTGAGTAAAGAACAACTGCACCTCAAGCACATACGATACTGTCAAAGTCGTTGCGACATTTATTAGAATCACATCCTACCACACTTCGTTTCAACGTAACTTGACAAAAAGCGTACACTGTGGCCCCTTTGAGCCAATCAGAGTGACAGA
Source organism: Ixodes scapularis (assembly GCF_016920785.2). Taxonomy (NCBI): domain Eukaryota; kingdom Metazoa; phylum Arthropoda; class Arachnida; order Ixodida; family Ixodidae; genus Ixodes; species Ixodes scapularis. Next base: position 69,544,811 of record NW_024609882.1, on the reverse strand, counting down.
TGTGAGGTACGGCACCGCCCACTCCAAAGGTACATGGGCTAGAGCCTAGCTCAAGCTGCAGGGAATCGAAACAAAGAGTTTTCTCTCACCCTGCCCTTGTTTTGTTTTTCTCATACGTCGCATTTGATCCACCCGAAAATTAGCCCGTCAAACAAAGCTCGCACAAAAGCGGTTTTTCTCTTTCTCCCGCCCCCGGCTTTGACAGCACTGCGGGCAACTAATGCGCTGAAGTGTGGTCACGTGAATTTCTTGGACATGCTGATTGGATCAATGGGACCGTAGCCTTCGTCGTTCGCCAAGTTCTGGTGAAACGTCTTATAGACCTTATTACTTCGGGGGTATACAGTATCTTTGTGTTACACCTCCGGCAATAAAACCTAGCCGATAATCTGGGCTCAAGGAATATCTTTTTCTCAATCTCTTTAAGGAAGACGGGCAGCTACAATGGAGAAAAAACATTTGGTAGGTGAACTACAACAATAAATATAATTCTCGTAAATGTACATTTTCGCAAAAATCAGCGGGTGCTTAAGAAAATATATGCATTTTTCTTATGTATGTGAGTGAATTAAAAGCAGTAAAGAAGTTTTTGAGAACGTGTCTGTTTTCTAAGGCTCAGCCCAGCACGTGCCGTAGCATTTAATAAAACTCAAAATTAGTACCATGCGTGGCACTTCCCTCACTAAAAACTCCAACATACATCGCTGCGCAACCTTTTTCCTAAAATATATACTTTCGTGAAGTTTGTTCGTGTTTATTCTAGACAAAAAATCACGCACAATTGTAATTTTGGTTTTCTTATGACCCCTAGAGCGCGGAAATAGAGTTAGAGCCATAAAAATACGTATTCAAATTGCACCTTAGCCATCACACAATCACCATCATTCACGTCATAAATTTATTAATAAAGTTTCAGGCTTGAACGCATACCGGGATGATCTTCCCTTCCACGTCTTTTCTGCTTCTATTTTATTTTTCGAGGGTTGAAGATGGTACCGCAAACGGTCTCGATTTGACATGTCATCTGCTTTCTATGAATAGTGCACGCCCGCCTGGAAGCTAAAGTTTGGTGTCTTTCATGCTGTCATTAAAAACACGAAATTTGACAACTTGGTCGTGGCTCAAAAAGCTTAAAAATGTTTCTAAAATATTAAATTCGACCACAAAAAAAAAACGTAGGCTAAGCGGATCGTTGGTTTGTTAGCTTGGATTTTAGCATGTTCGCTTGGATTTTAGGCATGTTAGTCTGGATTTTGGCAGGTTTAGAATATATTTATATTGAATTTAGCTCATATTTAGCTTGAATTTAGGTTTCTTAGCTTGGATATTGGCCGATGTGAAAATATGATGTAATATATTTGCCTTCAAAAAGTCTTCCTATCTACATTTTCTCGGGACACATGAGAAGCGAAGACATAGTAACCCTGGAGCAAGGGGAAGAAAGAGGGACGGACAGACGGGGAACTTCGGAGTTTCGTGTCTGTCCATCCCTTTTTTGTCCCCTCGCCCCAGGGTTACTATCCTCTCCTTAGCCAGCTCGCCTGCCTACTTGCTTTAACTTCGAGAAGCCAGTCTGTGTTAAGCTTTTAAACTTTGTCACTTCATTGCATGACAAAGATATTGGCGGCGTGTGACAACTACAGGGGGTGCTTCTTTCGCTATCATCATCATCGTTTGGGACGTCATGGGTAGGACAGACTGGGTCAGACCGTGCAGATCTTGGATCCCTCTGCTTATCAACGCGCTTCATGCGCCGTTAGGGTAACGCGCGGTAAAGCGCTTAACGCGTTGCGTTTATTTGGTGAAGTGATATTGGTAGTAAGACATTTCACCAAAGTTTGAAATTGCATGGGGCACACGTAGTCTTGCCAACAAACACTTTTGGCGCTAAGGTTTCAAAGCGCTTGGATGGCGGTGTGCTGTTCTCTATCCCAGTATACGGAAAGCTGGATGATGAAAATAAGATATTCATCGCTTTAGAACATCTATCACGGCGAACAAATGTGCTTTTTTTATTATAATAAGGACAAAATAAAACTAAGAAAAGAATGTCTCATCTAATTGGAGATAGGAAAGTGAAATTCGAGAACATCTCGCGCGTGTAGTTAACACTTTACTTAAAACGACTCCGTGTATCCAGTTGGTTCCAATGTGTTCTCTAAGCGCTAATCTCTTATTAGTACCAAGCTGATTACTTTTTTTAATTTTATAGACCTGTGATTAAACATTCTTTTTTTCAAAATAACACGCAGGAAGAAGCGGTGGCTGGCTTTCGGAGTCGTTCACAACTATATTCCGGCTTATTCAAGCGGTCGATGTGAAACGTGCGCGACTTCCTCGCATTCGAAGTCCCAAATCTACTTAGTTGGTGACACTTCAACGTCCCATAAAATTAGGAATGCACGTGCCATGGGTTACTACCGTTTGTATATTTAATGTTTATGGACCCAAATGTGCATAATGCGTGATGCACTTCACAGTGAGCGATTTTAATTGTCTAAAAAATTCATAGTAAAAATTAGATTGAACAGATTATTCAATCGCCTGAATTTGCCGGGCCATGGCCGACACTTTGATAATTTATGGAAATTTCTGCTTCCTAATCGAGCAGAAGTCGCGATGTGACAAACTTCTTTGCCGCGTATTCGATTCGGGAGGACCTAATTGTCAGTTGCTGACAAGCATTTTCTCGTCAGCAACTGTCAAGTCATACTTGGATCGAAGCGCCGGTATCGGCAAGCTAAATGTAGCTGAAACAAGTGTGTGGTGTATTGCAACAGAACTGTGCACTGCTAAGACAGCACATCATTTCCTCTTGTGAATGCGAAACTTTTTTTCTACAACAACCTCCAAAGAAGAAAAAAGAAAGAAACAGAGAGTTTGTGAAGAGCTCTGACTCACACCGTTCAAGCTGTAATGTGAAGCTCCAGGCTTGTTTTTGAACCTTTTAAAGTTTTTCTTTTACAAAAAAAAAAAACAACTTCGAGGCACTGCTATTCATTAGAAAGATCGCTCACAAAAACGTTACACGTGTTTCTTTAGTAAATAGACAATTTTAATTCGGCACAGATGTCAACTAACATAACCACTCCGTGCCTTGACATTGCACGTCGTCTGCACGCATCCTACCAGCTGCGTCACAGGAGGGCATCCGCGAGGTGGCGCCACCAAAAGATCTCAACAGATCTCAACGCCAATAGTCACTGGCAACGAAAGAAACTTTAGGCGTGGCACGTTTAGCCCATGGTATTGTATCCTTGCAAGCAATGTGACTACGGCAGGAGCGCATGAGCACACCTAAGCGCGAATTTCGAAGCAAGAAGCGCGAACCCTCAGATTAAGCCACGCCTGCGACTCTCGAGCTGTCAGGGACTATATCCAGTAATTTGACATGGAAGATGCAACAGCTAGGGAAAACGAGTATAACGTTTCTCTTGTTTGTCTTTCCAGCTCACTTCGAATGTTTCAGTTCTAATGGTTAGGTCAAAGCAGTTTCAGATTCGTCCTCACGCTGGGACTGTACTGATCACTCTACCTGGCTATCTGCGTGTTATGCAGTGTTGATAACGCCCGGGACCTTTTTCGTTTTTTTTAGGTGGCTCAACTCATTACGCGCCCGCTGGTATCTCATATCACAGTGATCCTGGATAAAGTAAAGTCCCTTGACACCTCTTTTTTCAAGTAACGACAACCGAAACAAATGAAAAAGCATATTCCGCTGGAACAAAATGGCGCCATTCAGTTCAAACCATTGCTGTGCGCCGCCATTCGCTTCCTAAAACCTGCACCGTCACGCAGTCGGCGCGTCATAGAATATCGCTACTTGTAGGAAGCCTTTATCTAGGGAATTTAGTTTCAAGGGGTTATTCGTGCATCTTGCGCGTCTCGTTTTTCTTCAGAGCGCGGACTTCGTGACGAAGCAGGTTTTAGGAAGCGAATGGCGGCGCGCAGTGGCATAATAGCTGGAAAAGCACCAAACTGTTCTCTCAAAGAGTGTTTCGATACAAATTTTAGTTGTCGTTACTTGGATGTTGGCCAACAATTAAAATAAATGCAAATAATGACTTTGTATATAAGTTTTTTGCTTCTTGATTTGTTCACCAGCCTTCTCGCCGGGTAATGCCCCAATTAAATTGCGAAAATTACGGGAGGTATTCAGTGGATCTTAGTGCTGTTGATCGAGCAAGAAAAATTGCCGCCTTCACATTCAAAGATACATACATTTCCGAATGTACATAGAGGTGGCGAATTTTACCCGGTAAAAGATTAAAGCGCAACAAGCTCCAACCATTGCTAACTCGCTTGTCTTCAAACACGTCCAGCGTAAAGCGCAGCCAGTTTGTTGCCCTCACGTTTTACAGAGAGCTCCGCCTCAAATTTTTCCCAGGCACATTGCACGACCAAGATGCACGTTTGCTGACAGCCTCAATTATCTTTGTGTCGGCACATACTGTTTGCCGAATTGATTTACAGCACTAAGATCCATTGAAGACATTCAACATCCTGCAAAATATAGAGCGTCTGCATTAAACTGAAGCACTTGGAAATGGCAATCACAGTAATGAACTGAGGCAACCCGGCAAAGGTAAAATCTGAAACTGCTTTGACCTAAACAAAAAAAAAAAAAAAAAAGCGGCGCTGGGTTACCGAGTTAGATGTTTCACCCTGCTGTTTCACAGCGCAGACTTGATTTTAGTCCTAAACTTTTATTCAGCCTTTTCATCGGCCGACCTCCCCCGTAGATTTTATCGATTGTCCCTTTAAAGTGCTACACCAGTAAGTAGACAATACAGATGTCTTAAAGCGTATACCACACTTTTCGGACCACATTCCGCGGACTATTGATGTCTCAAAGATAAAATTGAACACGGCGCGGCCTATGTACAGGTGTGGACTATACAAGGATTTTCCTTTTAAGGTCGTTGATTACAATGAAATATCACGCCTTTTTTTAACCAGAAATTATGTCACTTATGATTTGTTTTATGATACAAGTTTCTTTTTGCAAAAGCAGTCATATTTCGAGGTGTGTCATGTATAAACATTTTAGGTTCGAACTATGCACGAGGTGCGGACTGTTCACCTAATGCGGAAGTCTGGAAAATAGTGTATATGCTCGGAACTGGCCATACCTTGCATTTTTTACATTGCCAGTGGCAAGGAAGCAAAGCATGAAGGGAATTCAAAGTAACACAAAATATAATGTTTGTCGCCTTTGTTTCCTATCTTCCCTATCTTACAGCCCTGGGGGTTCCCACATTGGCCGATGTCTCGGCAGGCGTCCGTCGAGGGCCCTTCTTCACGCTGGAACCTCCTCACTGGGTCGAGTTCTCGAACACGAGCGGCGGCGAAGTTCGCTGCGAGGCCGACGGCGACCCTCCGCCCCAGCTGCTCTGGATCACCGTGGACGGCAGCCCCGTGACCTCTGTGGCCGGACTCCGGGCACTTTCAGAGGACGGGGCACTCACGTTCCCAGCCTTCGCCGCCGACGCCTACAGACAGGACATCCACGCGGCCGTTTACCGGTGCCTGGCCAGCAACGAAGTCGGAGCCGTAGCCAGCAGAGACGTGCACGTCAGTGCGGGTGAGTCCCTCTTTCTTTCTTCTCTACACTCTTTAAAGGAATGTCTGCGCGCCTGCTTTCCCATGAAGCACGCAGTGGGCCAATCCCTGTACGACATGCGAGCCCATCTGTATCTTTGCGCAAGACGCGCGTTTGTTACCCGCCAAATACGCAAACGTAAGTACTTTTGTTTCGTCCCGACCTTGACTACCGCCACAGTACATGGCAGCTTTGGCTGACAGAGTGGTAGCGCGCTTTTCCCGTGCAGCCCCTGGCCGCGATTGGTCTAGCGCTGTACCATAACAACTTTCTATAGCACCCGAAGGAGCCGGAATCGGCCATTGCCGATGTAGCTTTCCAAAAGGTTTCCGATCCCCATTCGGGTTCCATATGCGGGAAGAAACTGAGAGAGAGCAGAAGGGAAAAGCAGGCCGGGACGTCAGAACACCGAGCTCTCGTTGGAATGGTTGGTGAGTGAACTGAAAGCTAGCAGCCTCTGTCTTTACTGCACTCGTCTAAAGCGTTTGAATACAAACGCCAAACGCCGGACGCCGGCGTGCGGCGTTCTAACTCGTTCGACGAGTGTAGTGTCGATTCTACCCACTAATCATTCCGACCGGAGCTCGGCGTTATGATGCTACGGCTTTTTGTCGTCTCGTCCTCTCCGCCAGTTTCTCACCGTATTGTCTGCTCCTTTCGTTTTTTTTTCGAGAAGCGCGAAGTTTAAAGTGTCAGTACGCGTCTCTACTTTCGTTGAACAAACGGTGAGTGAGGCTTTCAGAACATCCGATATGCCAGTGCCGGTATGCCAATCACGCTTTCATGTGGCTTTTATTATCTTTTGCCGACATTTAGCGCGTTTTAATATTCGAATAGAGAGATAAAGTGAACCATACTAATAGAGTGACAGACAGGCGCCGATAGGAGCTCGGTTAACATAAAGTCCCTTGATACATATTTCACTAGTAAAGACAACCAATAGAAATGACAAAGAACATTCCTCTGGAACGAAATGGCGGCATTCAGTTCAAACCTCTGCTGTGCGGCACCATCCGCTTTTTAAAACCTGCACGGTCATGCAGTCGGTGCTTTAAGGAATGTCGTTACTTGTAGGAAGCTCTTAGCAAGGGACTTTAGGTTAACACGGTAACCTCCAGGCCCAATATGGAGCTAACTATGGGGCTTATTACGTTGTACATACAGGTCTTTTTTGCCACGTGTGGCTACTCTGGCAGTTAAAGCTGCGTAAACAGTGTGTGGGGTCCACTTCCGGCCGCCATGAAAGGGAGACACAAATACTTCAGGATCTACGATGTTTTCCTTGTGTTAGGGTGTGTGTGCGACATCTCTCGCTTCACTAGTCAACGAAACCTATAAAGCTACACTCTGTAAATGTCTCAGTGTCGTGTTTTTAATTTGACGATGCGTACCGACACGGAGAAAATGTTACGAGTGAAGTTGCTTTGATTATTTCGAGACGGGGGACGCCACCGACGCCGGCGGGCCTAGGTGATCGCAGGATGACGGCATTGGCAGACTGTGCCAGCTTTATTCAATGTGCTGCCGACATATGGCGCAACGCGAGAAGCGTGAAAATGAGGCTCCGGTGCCGTGCCACCTCGATTGGCCCATCTCCGTACAGTGATGAGCAATTACGACACGTACAAATGCAATGTGCACGGTGCCTTGGGAAAGAAACCTTGAATACCAAAGCAAGCAAGTCAAGACACTAGAAAAGTGTGTGTTACAGAGACTCGCGTCGTGTCGTACGCTTACGGAAGCGTAATAAACAAACTTTCAACTTTTCCACTCTGGTGAAGGAGGAAGACACGCAGAGCTGTACAATGGAAAGTAATGGCCGGCCTCAAGTCGGCAAGCCAGAGTGGAAAGGCTGCCGCCATCTATGAGCGACGACGGCAACCAGATACGTGGCTTGCCGCCGTCGCTCATAGATGGCGGTAGGTGTCCAGAGTTCGGTGTCTTCATTTCTTTGCGGGGGACACGATCCTGGGGAAACTAGCCCTTAACAGCTCCGCTGTAAAAAAAAATATTCGCAAGATTGTTTGTTAAAACCAAGACCCGGCTCGGCCACCCCTGCAGGGAAGCTCCAAGCGTATCTTGGGCGGCTGGGGGAGGTTGGTGCCCATTGCCGATGCCTTACCGTTCACGAAGTAATTGAACGTGTTTAGAGATTTGTAGGTTTTAAGTCATTCTCAGATATATGGACCAGGCTAGTCTAACTGGTAGTCCTAAAGATGCGCTTTTCAATACCTTCGGAAGATTGTCATTTCTTTTGAGAAACATGTGCCCTTTCGTTTTCCGTAAGGGATCAGAAAGGCATTTCCATCCTATTTACTGTAAACAACTTATTTTTCGCGGACTCAATATTTAGCGATTTAGGCAAAAGCGAAAGGTTTTCTTTATAATTCGCTTGTTTTGATTGTCGCGACGCAGTGGGATCTCAATATAGATTCCAATTTGTTTTCATCTTACAGGAATTGTTGGCGGGACCATTTTTTGGGAATTGTAGGCGATTCGCGAAATTGTCGAAAATTAGGTCCTTGCGAAAATTGCGTCGTTTACAGCATCTGAATTTTAGGAGGTACCGTAGTTATTACTCCACGGTGAGACTTTATATAGTATACTCGCTGCTCACTGCGTGTCCTCAAAAACGAGCAACAATAAATAGCCAGCCGGAAGTAACATACTGTCCAGGGAATTCCCGCCATTATTTAGCTTTGTTTACCTCCACACACCATATACACAGTGACTCTAACCTCTACCAATGGCGACGCGCGCTTGAATGCTTCATCATCGTGCATTCTCTCCGCGTTTTCTCTTTTGCCATTTGAGTGGCGTGCCCGTTTTTACCTCCTGATGCGCCAAGCACCTATTTTGGATCACTTTCTATGAGTAGACTCCGTTTTACACTACGTACACCCACAGCGCCGACTCTACTGCCTGATAAACCCAACCAAGGAGCGCCAAAATTGCATCGTCCCTGTGCAGCCTTAGAAAACAGCCTGTAAAAACTAATACTGCAACAGTTACTAGTTTTTTTTCCAGACCGTTACTACCTTTTACAAACAAATTACTACCTCAAACGCGCGATAGGTAGTAAACAAGTTAGTAAATGTAGCACTTGGAACCTTTTTTCTTCTGACCGTTACTATTTATTATTGGCTAAAATACAACCTCAAATGCGCAACAGGTAGTAACTGCAGCTGCTATGCGAGGAAACGAAAATATGGCTGCTGGAAACCCATGGGGACGTTGTTTTAAAGATTCGCAAATAACTACTCTGTGTACCGCTACTTTTTTGTAAGAGATACATTCCTCGGAATGTCTAGCAACAATATTCGAGAACCATATCTGTGCTAAGGCAGCACCAAATTTCTGATATCGTTCACGGACGAAATGGGCACTGACCAACTAACTTCTTTCAAATGATCAGTACAAAATGCTTATGGGTAGCCACTGAGTGCAGCGATTGGGTTAGCGTGTCGTCGCGTGTGTATTGTGCGTGTGTCTATCTATCCCACCAATAATAACTTTTTTACTATTTCATATGTGACATTGACTAGCGCCACCTGGGTCTTGTGAGAGAAGGTCATTTACTAGCTAAATGTATTAAAAAATACTAGGTTGGTTAGTAATCGTTACTAGCTTTTCGACCAAGTAACCGCTTGACTGGCACTACCTACGGTTGCTGGGTACCTAGTAACACTTGTTGCAAGCCGTTTCTAGCTATTAACGAGTAAATACTACTAGCTTTCTTTTTAAAGAGTGTGCTCTTTCTTTTTGAGCGCTTGCTATACCCGGCTAGACCAATCACGCACAGTTAATGCGCCGCGATCCTACGCCTTCCTTTGTGCTTGATATCTAGCCGCTAATAGCTAACACCATAGACAGCAAGCGCCATGACGATTCGATTTTGACCCAGCTTAAAATGGCTCCATCGGATTACAGCATCGGCTGCGGTTGGACTACATGTGAAACAGAGCATAGCAGAAGTATCTAAAAGGTCCGCCTATGGAGCAGGATTGGGGACCTGCTGCAGTCTCGACAGCCGGATAAGTTAGAACATTTAAACTAAGAAATACTAAATAAATAAGCCCAAGTGAGCATTGTAATACAGTAAATTCAGGTAGAGCAAAATGGAAACAAAATAAATGTTAAGGTGGTAAAAAAACCTGTACTTCATTTTTAAGGGAAATATTTTACTGTTTATCACATTACATAGTAAGTGTGGCAGCGAAAACTCACCAGACATAAAGTGAAAGCATGTAGGATTTTTTGGGATAATCACTCCGGGTAGAAGAGCAATACAAATGGCAGATCCGATCAGATAACTACTCGCTATATACACGAGAACACGAAGGATTTTTTTTTTTCATGTTTACTCAGAATTGAAGCGGGGAACTATGAATAATAATTATGGTGACGAAAAACTACAATAAATATACGAGGACAGAACAGGCGTTTGATGCAGATTTTTAATCAATTTTTCTGATATCTTCGTATGCGCTTTTAAATGCGTGTCCTACGAGAGTCAAACTACCCAGAACACAGTTTGCGGCGCGCAATTCGTATTGTTTCCGCCCGAAAAACAGCCGACCCAGAATTGTCCGGTTTCAGGTGCGCTCACTGTCTTTTCCACGGTCACGTGCCGTTCAAACTGATGCATACCGAATATATTCAAAGTCGTGGGTCATCTAACGCACACGATCAATATTAAGAATAGAAAAAGAATATGAATCCCACTTTTTCGGCTTTGAAGTAGTTGTAAATACGTTGATAAAAAAATGGGGCCGTATGAACTACGTACTTGTACACGCCATTCTCAATATGGCAACGCACCACGCGCTGGACGACTCAATGACAGCGCACGACGGGCCAACGATGCGACGGACGTGGGACTGCTACTTCGGAACTTTCGGTTCGTGGTACCGGCCAATCGATCTTGAAGCGCCGAACAGCGAGGGGAAGGAATGTAAGTGCGAAACGATCGAACGACAAACGGTTCAAGCAACTCCTTGTTATCCTCGTCTGCTTCACACGCCCAAAAACCAGAACAACTAAAAAAAAGGGTAGGGAGAGATAGCGGCGTGACTTCCGACAACTGTCTCTCCCAAGCCTGTCTCAGGTTCAGTATCAAGCAGTTGCGCTTTTTTTTTTTTTTTTCTTTACTAAAAATATACGTGACTCCGCTGCAAAATATTGATTGGTATAGTTTTCTGACACCATACTAAATCGCAAGACACACAGAAAATTGTTGCCAGAGGTGGGGGGGGGGGGGGCGTCCCATTAAATGCATACATATAACAACAGCGAACGTTTATAAAGGAATGCAAGGTGGACCAACACAAAACATTATATTTAAGTAATACATTTTACCATTTATGATATTACAAAATAATTGTGACCCTTAGAACTTACGAGACATACATCGAAGCGCGTAGAGACTTCGGCATATTCACACGAAGGAGAATAATAATAAAAAGGGTAGATTACATCAGATCAAAATACACGTTGAACAAGAAAACGCAAATACGTTCTTAATAGTTATGCAGATATGAACCAGGGAACTAAAAACAGTAATTCTGTTGATGATAATGTGCAATAAATAATATGTCAAGAGAGCCGGCCTTTTGATGCAGTTGTTTTGGCATGTGCAAATAGTGCATTTTGAGTTCGAAGCGAATTCGAAGTGAATAGTGGTGTTGGCCGAATTTTTTTCGAATCGAATATTGAATTGAATTTAACTTTATTTCTATCAATATTATGCAGAGGACACAGGACAAAACATTACCAAGAGCTAGCTTGAATGTGCCCGGTGCCCTTGCACGTGCATGGCTTGCATGATCTAAACCACATCCTAGTTAAACATTCCTTAAAATTATACAAAACATCTCAACAAATTTCATAGGAATTTCTATAAAAACACTTGAAAACATTCCAATCAAATTCACGCAAAACAATTCTATTTCTTTAAAGAAAAGGAAAAAGGTGTGGCTGTTTATTTATTTATACAATGAATATCTATGCGGTTTATGCAAATATTGTTAAGCACTGTAGGTAGGTTATGAGCAAGATACTGCAGTACATAGTTTGTGCTGAAATGTGGAACGTTCCAGAAATTTCTGTGACGAACATTGATGAATGAATGACGTTTAGTCAAGTTTATTGTATCCGCCTAAAAAGTAATAAATTACAAGTTTGAAAAGGCCAAAGCCCTTTCAAATAACTAACAATGGTCAAAAACAATGAAAATGTTCATGACATTGTAGTTCGAAAATGGTGGTAGGTTATGTGTGTCGTATAGAACGTTTGAAATAAAACGAATCATTTTTTTCTGAATTATTAGTTTGTTTAAAGTATTTTTTGGCTTTGTGCCCCATGCTAAATGGCAGTAGTTAATCTGTGAGCCAAACCGAGCATGCTTAATTTCAATCTTACGTTTTGTAGGCAGAAGAGATCAACAGTGACGGATAATGCCTCCTACTTTCGCTAGTTTTTATTTAGGAATTCTGCATGGTGATCTCACTGTATATACTCTGAAAAAATGACCCGTAGCGTTTTATGATGGCTTACTATTTCAATCTGGCTGCTATAGATTTTAAATGCAGAAGTGGGTCAGATATACTTGGCTATGGAACACCAGATTTCACTAGTTACAACGAAGAAATATACACATTTACAAAGACGCACTGCTGGCGATGTTCTAGAATATTGAAATCGAATATGAAATAGTGTCCTCAAGCTTTTTATGACTGCACCATGCCTAAACGAATCCCATCTAAACTCGTAAAGTATCTTCCCAATCTTCCACTTGTCCATGTATTCATTAGGTCGAATTTAATCTAGCCATATTCATGGACTGGGACCTCAAAAAGGCACTTGACATAAAATTGAACCTGTAGAAATGCCCTGCTGTATCCAATTGAGGGGATTTATAAATATTCTTGGGCATAAAAATCTTTTTTATGAAATCTGTAATTTCATAAAAGAAAAAAAAAAGACAATCATGAATGATGAACTCAGGTTGTCAGGACCTATATGCCTAACATACTTTTGCATAGTAGCCACAGTTTAATTTTCTCTTTAATTTACTGTTGTGAAGATTTAGATATTCACCAAGTTTCTGTCTCTTTTCTCACAAACCACACGCGCGCGTGCACCATCCCACTTTGGAAGTGTTTTTTTTTTCTTAAGAACGTGACTGCAATATTTTAACTTTTCGAAGTGTTGACAGCGGAGGCTTGCTCCCGATGAGCGCGCTTCTGACCGAGCACCGGTGCACTGCGGAGAAACAACACCCTCGGAAGCGAGCTTCTTGGATGTTGCTTCTCCACAGGGCACCGGTGCTCAGTAAGAAGCGCGCTTAGCTGTGTCGAACAAATCAACATTTCGAAAAATACGAATATCGGAGTTCCTCACGAAGTGAATATAGAATAGCGTAATACTCGAAACCACTGTTTGAAAATTCGAATATTCGCACAAGACTAGAGTTTTTTTCTCGTTATTTATACCTTCGGTCGCGCTGTTGGAGCGTTTTGCGCTGCCAAATATATGACGGGCGCTTTTTTTTTTCTCTTTTTTTTCTGGGGGGGGGGGGGGGGGGGGTAGCAGCAGGCAGCGGGCACAGCGTCGTTCGAAAGACCGCGGACATCTGCAGTCCGGCCGAAACGCCTTCGCGGGCGGGATCCGGTCCGCGGGTTGGTTTTTGGAGGCCCCTGGTTTAGTCAGTAAAAATACGAGGGGTATGGCGCCCAGTTATATCAACAATGCATCCATCATTTTGGCCATTATTACATGCACATGACAGCGTTTTACACGTTACAGTTTTTTTCTTCTTTTACCTTCATTCATATCTGGGCAGCTCTTTATAAATATAAACCTCCTGCAATATTATTGGAAAGGGCGAAGAGGATAATACACTAGCTGTTACAATACTTGATTGTCTTTTTTTTAATCAGTTAATTCAACTGGAAAGTTTGCGCTGTGTCTAAAATTTCCAGCTAAAAGATGCGCCCGTCTTATAACGAACGCACGTTTGTTATGCTTTTATTAAGAGTTTTTTTTAACCAGCCGAAAAACTTCGATGTAATAAAAGAAACGCAAATAAGACTTCATTAAGAAGTATAAACACTCTAATTAAAATTTTACTCAAGAGGGTTTTGCTTTTATTTTCTGAACGTCGTTGAGTTTAAATAATAGAACTCCCTGCATCGTAACCCGGACGCGTGCGTATCAGATCTTATTTCGTTGCAGTCCAGTAGTAAATCCGTTGTTTTTTCAATTGTCTCAAATATTTCTTTCAGTTGATGCTTACTCGTTAAATCAGAGTACAAGAACTATACCATGAATGCAATCCTTTGATGGGAAGCATTCTTTCCTAAATCTACGCTGGGCGTGCCTCTCTTCCGGTGGATGTAAGACATTTACTTTTGGCTCGATGCCGACTTCAAAAGCCTTCAAAGAAGACATGCAATCCGGACATCTTAGCTCGGTATTTCAGCCGATGGGCTCTCGATAGAATGTACGCATTTTAAGATGCCCGAACACGAAACAGTATAAAAATGAACACCACACATTGAGTTACCAACATGTAAAATCTTAAAACTTGGTAGAATAATTCCAAGCAAACAGATAAATGACATTTCCCCACATTCTCCCTAGTCATTTCACTAAATCGGTGATTTGGACTTCCTCGCTCGTCCATTCCGCTGTCGTACTTCCTTTTGAGAAGACTAGAGGAACCCGCTAAACACGATGCGTATTTGGTCTTAAGAACGCAATGAAGACGTTTGAAAAATATATGAAAAGGGTTTTACTATTCTCTTCTCTCTGGTTCCCCCTCCCCCTTTCCTCCCCCTTCATTCTCCGAGCCGCAATTCAAGAAATTGGGACTTGGAAGGGAAGTATTGTCCCACGTTTTAGTTTTGGCGCTGTTTGGGCATACATGGCGCAAACATATATGCACGTTGGCGAGATTACACGAGTGTTCGCTGACCGTAAACTACAACACACACGAACACACACACAGGTGAGAGGCGCTCAAAAGAAAAACAAAAATGGCAACTTAACAATCTGCTAAGTCACAGAAATGGGCAAAAAGAAAAGTGGAGACGCAAATTTAAGAAAATACTGCCCTCGGTAAAAAAAAATAATAAAAATAAGCCATTTTATTGCAAAAAATTATGCCCGTTTTCTCGTTTACTGATCGCACAGGAACCCACATTTTGGTGTTTACAATAAAATAGAGGGACTCGTGAATAAAAACCTTGAGATCATCCGGAATCAGGTTACGATTTCACAATGCAATTTGTACTGCGCCTCGGAATATAATATTGCTATCTTGAGTAATGTTGCGAAAATTCCATGAATTGCAGTGGTTGCAGTACCCGAGAATTCGCACCGGAGTATCCACTTTCATCATGATCGAAGTTCAAAGCTCAGAGCCAAATCGCAGGATTCTATTTGAACTCTAAGCGCGATCAGACTGACACACTGTATGACTGCTCGGAGGAAAAGCAAGCGGGCGGGCACTATTAAAGTTTCTAAACCGTAAATACTGAACATAAGATAATCTCCGGAAAACTACGATTCAATTATTCATTAATTGCAACACTGATTAAAACAGCATTAAAATAATAATAAAAATATATATGTTTCGATAGCCTTTGTAGTTTGTTAAAAATTCTGCAACCATCATAAACAGCCTTCAGCATAGATACGTGTCAGCAAGAGTTTCGTAAAAAGAAAAGAAAGGTATTTGAGTAGAATGAAAATCGGCCCTCTCATCTTTGCTGTTCAGAGGTGTCGGCTAGCCGACGCTTCAAATGTATAGCGCGCTGTACAGACGCAGGAATCACTTTAGACAATAACCTCAAAATAATAAACTGAAAGCAAACAAGAAAACCGCTAGAAAGCAAGTTGGTTGGTTCATTGAATCTAGGAAATAAAATCACCGTTCCATGTCCTCAGCTCTATTATCACCTCTTCTACGGGCAAGTGATCTATGTCTTTCCTTAATTTCGGCTCTCCGCTACGTCTGTGCGTGTCACCTTGTTCCTTTGATCTCTATTTGGCGGAACCTAGAGACCACCGCGCACAAAAACAAAGACCTCCCTTTTCTCTACCTTAGCGTGATTGGACATCGTTACCCGGAGGAAGGGGGCGGACGCCGAAATTGATCGAAAAGCATTACCTATCGATTCTTGTTCTGTCTCTTCTTTCTATGTGTGTTCGCGTTCCTTGGGCACTTGGTTTGCGAGTTCTTAAACCCTAAGAATCCAGCAAAAGACGAAGACGATAGAAAAAAAAACTTTTTTTCCCTTCGTCTTTAGTCGGGGCAGATGTCTTGGCTAGATTCATTTTTATTTAACGGAGGTGCTTCTCCTCTATCTGAACTCTCGTCCTATCCGCCGAACGGCTTGTACCTGCAATTTTAGTTTCGGAATAGGGTATTTTTTGTGCAACTTCTTTTTGGCTTCTATGTTCGACTCTGGATGACATCGTAACAGCCTGGAATAAGCCGCAATTTTGTCGCGCTGGTTCCTTCACTTATGTGTCTTCGGAAGAAGCAACATGGCGGCCCCTATAGCGATACAAAGCATTAGCATACGTCTGCAATATGTGGTTGCTCTCGCCAATATTTCGATCCGCCCTTTGAAGCCGATTGCGTTTTTTTTTTAGCGTTATTTTTTGTCGATATTCCGAATGAAACTAAATACATAACGAAGAGTCGGTACACAGCAGCAAGAAGCGACCTCCAACGCTAGATCCCGCCCCTTCAGAAAAGGAAAGAGAAAAGCGCAGTGAACCACCGTCGAGAATATTGCCGGTTGCCGAGAGGAAGGTGCGACTTGGAGGAAAGTGCAGACGGATAAGTGGATTGAGAACGAGCACTTGTCACGTCATTTCATAGTGAAAATCGTCGGGTACACAGACGACGTAAAAGATTTGCGATGTTATGAATCAGGTCTCTTTAGCAAATTTAGACCCATTACCAAGAAGTCAGTCATTAATTACGATTACGGTTACTCGCGGCTAAAAGGCAGTCGGCTATATTACGTAATTATTGAGCTCTCATTATAATTTTAGACTGCTCAAACAAGCTCGAGTATAATGTAGTTTTGTACATGTTGCCAAAGGAGGAACTGATTGCAATTATATTTTCCTATTGAGAAATCTTTGCCACTGATGAGATGTGTCTACTCTTTACTAGATCATTCATCAAGCTGGTCGGTAGATTGTTTGAGTAAGATAAAATATCAAAAAGTAGGTATTTGCGTTTGCTCAAGATTCTACCAATACAACCCTGCAGAATAATTGATGGAAGTGTTTTCTAAACAGCGCGGTTACTAAACTTCAAATGGACGCACAAATTGTGCGGAGAGATGATTGTTAGAGACGCTGAAAACTAACACTTTACGAAACTTGGAGAGTACTTCCTCCCAAAGCACCCGGGAAAGGCAATCGCTGCAATCTACTTCTTTGGTCAAAGGGATCGATGGCCGTTTGTAAGGACGCCACAAATTGCGTACTAAACTTACCGCGCTATGATTTACTACAGAGGTGCTTGCAGGTGGTGGAAACTTTCTCTAAAATTGTGGAAAGATATTGGCGTACCTAATTAAATCAAGAAACAACAAAAGCTATGTTTTCCCTATACTTTGCATGTGCACTAAAAATATTATGTGTTACTGTGGCGGTTTTTTCAGCCAAATAAAGTGAATAATAAGCAAGCCAATTCTATTTCCTTGTCATTTCACAAATCGTTCAATCTTAGTAAACGCCAGAATAGCCCTCAACGATTTTCTGATGACTTTCAGATAAAAGGCTTCGCGATAACTTGTTTCATAAAGAAAACTAGTTTTTTTTTTTATTTTGACTCTGAAGGTTTTATGTATTCATACTGTCAATTAAAGAATGCACAAGAGTCGAGCACCTCCGAAGTAAATCCCAGTGCGATAAGTTAAGAAATCGATATATGCGGTTCCTTCAAAGCATTGAGCATAGTTGTAAACCCGAGACTGTGGATACGGACAAGGGACAAAACACAGAACGACACGGACGAAGTGCTTGAGATTTCGTCCGTGTCGTTCTGTGTTTTATCCCTTGTCCGTATCCCCAGTCTCGGGTTTACAACTATGCTCAATTTACACCAGCTAGCCTGCACCCTCACTATTGCTTCCTTCAAAGCGTCGCCGATCCATTTGACCCACGCGGTACTCACGGGGCCGTTTGATATTCAAGGCCGAAAAGTTGTTTAGACCAAGGAAGAACGACAATATGGTCTTTTACTCTATGGTGCGTAAAACGCATCTCCGACTGGTGTGCTCACCTCGTTAAAAAAAAGTGGTCCCTTGATTTCCACCTGATGACGTCATTGAAGTATCATGCTGTCGCCTGTTGCGATCCTGGTGGTCTTCCAGCAGCGGTGGTTTATGTTGCAGACGCCTTGCCTATCCGGCTGCAGGTCACTCTCCAGTGTGTCAGTCTACGAACGCTTCGGCAGCCAGAAGTTGGAACGCCGCGGCGACAGCGACACTCGCGGTCGCTCCTGCTTTTCGCCAGCATTTCTACGACCAACCGCCAGGATTGCGACGTCCGACACCTGGACATTCCGGCTTTTGTGACGTCATTTAATGACACTTTGGGACCTAATGACACTTCGGGACCATTTGATGACACTTCGGGCGCTAAACACAAGTCGTAGACGCGCTCCAGGCGCCAAAGTGCCGCAGGGTGTGTTTATAAGTACAGGGAGTTCCCGAGGCAAGAGCTCAGTGTTTTCGGCCGAGGGAAATAAACTATGCATTGCACAAAGCTCAAACATCGTGAGAAGGTGATGCTAGCGCTTGGGATATAGAACGCAAAAGTTTTGAGAACATGACATTACCTGGATATAAAGATAATTCAGAAAAGCGAAATTTCTCTATGAGCCGACGTCTACCCAAGCCTAATATTATAAAAACAAGAAATGTCATTGCGGGCACTTAAAGCACCTATTTCAGTGAGAAATACACTTGTCAGCAAGAAAGTAAACAATATACTCTTTCTTGCTGACAAGTGTTTTCAGCCGATATAAATCCCACAAGTGTCCTGTTTCGACGATATTAGGCTTAAGGGGCAAATAGGCGCGTGGAGAAATTTCTCATTTCTCAATAATATTTTTATCCAGGTAACGTCATGTTCTCAAAACTTTCACGTTCTATTCCAACCGATGGCTTCACATTCTCATAGAGCTTGAGCTTTCCGCGATGTATAGTTTAATTACTCGGACAAAAAACAAACAAAAAAACACGTTCCTCGTTTCTTGGAAACTCCCAGTATATTTAGTGCCACAGGCAGGCGTTTTTTTATTTAATTGTATGCATCTTTGAGACCCGTAATTCGCCGAGCTCCCTCTGTAGACGTCAGCCATTGGCTCTCCAAGCTGATTTACGGGGCAGTTATTTTAGATTTTTGAGGGGGCTTGATTTCAGGATTCTTCAACTGTGATGAGTCGTCTGGTGTTATTATCGGCCAAGGCCGCAGCCTTGGTGGCTCGGGAGCGTTAACGAGAGCTTGGCACTCACCACACCCTGCCTTTCTTAAGTTGTCGATAACTCTGGACCAACACGCTGTTGACGAACAAGTCGGCCTTTGTCAACACCAGGTGTAGGCTATGCACGCGTGCAGGAACAGCAGCGCCACCGGAGTAGCTTGATGTCAGGGCATCGTGATGGTACATATGGTCTCGCATGAATATGTAAAGCTTAACACGCAGCGACGTCAGAGAATCTCATTGTTACTAATCTGAAAATTATTTATACTTGTGATGTGGCAGAAGGGTTCTTTATGGGCTTTGATGTAGATTATGTAATGTATTACAGCCGTGTCGGCTTTGTGAAGGTGTAATATGTTAACTGAGCCAAAACGTACGAATCGTTTGGCTAGCATTGACACACGGTATGGTTTGGTTTGCTGCCTCTACGCCGAGAGCAGTTTGAAGTAACTTAACCACAATCGAGTAATGTATATGAAAGTTTCATTTGAAGTGTAAATAAGCTGATATCACTGAGTGTTCGGCGCATGCGTGACGCCGCCATACTTAAGTTAACCGGAAGCAGGCGGCAGCGCACGAGATGGCTCGTGTACTCTTAAAAAAGAGTATCAGTTACACCCTTCTGTCCCAGATAATGCACCCCGAAATTTCAATTCCACGTGCAGCGCACCAGTGTCGAACAGAAGGCCCCAAATTTCACGAGGGGCGTGATAGCGGTCTAATATAACTTATTAAATAGCTAAAGTACGTATTAAAGACCACTGAAAGAAGCCACTGAGATGTTGCAGTAAGGCCAAAAAAACCTCGATTATTTTTTTTTCTAGTCAGTAACACGTACATTATAACTAGTTTAATATCTTGTACCACACGGCTATTAAGCCCCTTGAGAAAGTTAGTACCGTCATATCGACGTCAGTGCGCTGTACGTCAAACAAAAACTTTTGGGTGTCTTATGTGGGACAAAACAAATATTAATACACCTTCGTTTTTGTTTTGAGTGTGCTGTCTCCTGGTCCTACACGCAAAGAGCTTCGGCCAGGTCGTTGCGCGTGCATAAAGACTAAAGCTCCATTGATCCATGGCGAAAGCTGTGGCGTAGCCAAACTGGCTGGTGAGATCGGTCTGCTTTGAACACCGTCGTTTCGTATACCTTTTTTTTATTTTCCTAAAGCACGCTTTTCGCTTTTCTTCAAAATTACATGGAAAAAATATTAAAATTGTCGTATCTTAGAAATGTGTCCTACCAATTAGCACCCAACTGAACTGAATAAAGCGGTATCTTTACGCTAGTAACGTTTCGAAATATATAAATGTATTATTACGGTTCCTGTCTTTTATATTCATGTTTCGACAAATGATTCTCTTAACTCAAATCAACAACTTTGTTTTCAGTTTCCCTTTTTTAATAGTAAAAAAAAAACTATTATTTTGGGGTTGCGGTACAACGTTCCCGTTACCGTAACCTTCAGTTTTCAGCAGCCAAGTTCTGTGTTGTCCTCATGCCCTTCGGTGCTACTCGTTCGTTAAAGTATGACCCTTTAACCAATATACGGTAATCTTTCAGCAGTATCGTTCGAAGTACTCCGATGTAACTGCGAAGCCGTTTTAATACTACGCTTCACTTCCCACCTCGTCCAACACTACTGTCCGATAGAGCCATCCAAGTCGCGCCAAAGGGAATCGTCTCCGCGCTTGTGGTTTCCGTGGGTTGGCTTTCACCGTCTATACTTTGTTTCAGCTTCGGTCCGAGCGCGGCCGATGTTATGAACCGAAGGGCCAATCAAACAGCGAAAGAGGCACAACGTCATGGCGTGCTCTCTGCAGTTGATAGGACCAGCCGGTATTCGCCGCTTCTCTGTGCGTGCTCCTCTGCCGGCTATAGTTCTATAAAGCGCAGAGAGCACGCCATGACGCTGCGCGTTTTACGCTGTATGATTGGCCCTTCGGCTCATAGCATAGGCCGCGTTCGGACTTAAGCTGGAACGAAGTATAGACCCATCAGGCACAGTGGATGCGTTGTGATCTTGAGCTTTTTTTTTTCTGTTCATGGCGGCCTTTTGTCCAGGGTCATACGAACTTGTTGGCTAAGGGACCGGATTAGGTATCTATCACAGTCTCAAGGGCCGGGAAAAATTGAATATTAAAAAAAAACACGAAGTAAATAAATTTAGATGCGCATTTAAATAAAAATAAAGAAGAACAGACATCGATTATGATTTTATAAAAGAACACGATAAGCTACATGCATACATGCAGTTTAATTTAGAACATGTTAATAAGAAAAATGTGGAATTACACAAATATTGTGACAAAGGAAACTGACAAGATATATCAAAGCGCTTGGGAACTCTGGCGTATTCGCGCAATGCAAAAACAGTAATGATGATGATACAACTAAGGCTGATAATAGGCAACACTAGCGAGACAGGACGCTAAGCACAATGAGCGTGAGAACGCGAAATAAGTTTTACACAGTTGCGAGGACACGAAGCAGTGGACTAAGAATGGCGACGCTGGTGATGACAGTGTTCAATAAATACTAGTAAGGACAGAGGACCCGCGTTTTGATGCTGTTTCTCTCGTTCCCTCCGGCCTCTTCGGCTTTCACATTGTGGGGAGCATCGCGGCGCCGTCTTTTTCACGCGTACTTCTTTGTTTTTTTGTTTGTGTGTGCGCTGGTAGCAGCAGGTCTGCTAGAAGCGGGCCGCGAAACGGGCTTCGTTGGCAGGCCCGCGGCCAGCCCCAGGCCGGTCGATAGATTTTCGCAGGACGGACCTGGCCCCTGGTTTCGTCAATGATAACGAACGCCCCAAAGGCGACAAGTGCCGTGACGGTGCATTTTTCACTTGATTGGCTCAATCAGATTGGAGCGCCGGCTGCGGCCAGGCTTTTGAGACGGAGTTTACACCAACAGAGTGTTTCCAAACGAGCCCGCTTTGCCCCCCCCCTCCCCCTCTCACCCCAGGTGTGGGCACTGAGCGTGCGCACAAACCAAATTCAATAGTGAGGCGTCTGCGCATGCGCAGTACCGACAGTAGCGCCACAGCTGTGGTGTGATTTGAGTGAGTTGAGTTGGTTTATAGGTATAATTGAACAGGCACTAACGGAGTTCCTCGATGTTTCTCTCTCGTTGCAGTGGTGGACTATAAATATGAGCCTCGCGTGTACGACGGCTTTGTGATTCGTGGTAACACTGCCGTCCTCAAGTGTCACGTGCCCTCATACATCCGTCAGTACACGTTGGTGGATGCCTGGATCCGGGACGACGGATTCACGATCAACGCATCTGGCAACAAGGGTGAGTTCGCAAGCCCTCAGTGGCGAACAACGCTCCATCATTGACAGGTTGACTATGTTGTCAAACTTCTAAAAAGAAACGAACTCCCCTTCCTCTCTCCATTCGATGATCGCCGCTAATTAATTAAAGCTCGACCTTTAATCCATTCCGCGGGAAAACTTGGCGTAAATAGTGAGAAAAAAATTTTCATCCTGGAAAAGGAGAGCCACTTAATATAAAGGTGACCAAGAGGGGAGGAAACTAGGTGTGTAAGTTTCTGCCAGCAAATGTTTGTGACAGTTGGCCAACGTTCGTTTGCCAACTGACGCTCACAACTCAGATGTAAAGTTTTTTTTCGATTTTGTCTTTTTTAGCACGCAAAAGTTTTGACAAACGTGAAATCGGTATTTTGGTGCTGGCGACAATTTTACGGGTTTATTCGTCAGATGTACAAATGCTTCAGTCTTAATGCAATGGATTATTCTCAAAAACGTTTCCCAGAACACTTTAAGAAGTATGGAAGTATAAATTGGAGAACGTTTAATAACGAAACAAAAAGACTGAAAAAGTGCTCTCGCTCCTTCACGCGTTTTTGTTTTCATTTGTTTTCCCCACTGGGTAGCTAGGTTAGAGGCCAGAGTATGTGCAAACGTTTCACACAAAGCCTCGGCATCTTTATCGCTGCCTCCTCGCTACGGCGTGCCATTTTATTGCGAGACACAGAGCAACTGTGTTACGATTGAGCGTTCTGACTTCATCCCTTAAGCCGTGGGTTTTAGCGAACCAGACTCACATGGCAGTAAGTGGTGTCAACGACTTTAACGTGAAGTCAAGGCATGAACGAAAGGTTTTGCTGACTTTTTCAAACTGAAATCGCAAAGCCGAAATCACCGTGACACTAATATTTCGCAGCAAAACTTATTCACAAACTGTTATTTGGTTTTTGCAATAACATATTTTTACTATAATCGTACGAATTAATATTTACGAAACAAATTATCCCGATTTTGCACGATTGTTAGATGCTAATTTTTTTTTCTAAACAAAACTTATGACATTAAAGAAGTGTTTCGTTTTTTATTCGAGCCTTGTGGAAGTGAGCAGTTATTGCACTTCCATGTATGACTAGAAAGGATAGCCGGCTCGTGTGTGGAGCAGAATTTCAGAGCGTCATTCTCGCGATTTTTGTATTGTGAAAGCTCTCCTGCGTTTCTGCAGCGACAAAGCACTCCGGCTCGTTCACGGCTTCACTTTCCAGGCTTCAGTTTTCCTCTCCGTCTGATACACTGACAGATGCCAAAGCACGCACTGGCATAGAGCACCAATCTGCGCTGGCGGCTCCCGCTATTAAGAAAAATAAAAATGAAATAAGGCTCTTTATGTTTTGGGTTGCTCTCTCTCTCTTATAAATCTAGGCGCTCTGGTTAAGACCTTTTAACTCTCCGCCGCATAGGAGCTTCCATCTTGGAATCACCTGATGCGGCCGCCATTAGTTTGCTTCAAGTCGTCGCTCCGCTCTCCCCTCCGCCATACTCCGCGCTATGGCGGATGCGTTACATTCGTGTCTTTCGTCGCGTTTCACAGCGTTTCTTAACTTACTCCGTAAAGTGTCACCCGATTCTTATATTTACCACGTAATTGCATTACATCTTTGTGTGCAGAACTTCTTAAGTTCATTTTGTAACACATTTTGAATATTTTTACCATCGGCCTGCCGCCTATGTGTGAATAGGCTGATGGGCATATGAATCCTCGTTAACACTCACGCATATTGAGTACATATATGACTCTAAGACAGTACGAGAGGTTCAAAGGTCAAACACTTACGAGAACTCAGCTTTTCTCACTTATAATGGTGGAGCATTCGCAATAGGAGGCACAGTAGTAAGTATATAATAATCGCGCATTCGGGATTGTAAGGAATGTGACAAAATAGGCAGTGTAAATAACCACGTGTGTTTCCTGAAGGCATCGTGCTTTGAATTGAAAACAGGTCAAAAACAGTGAAACAGTGACTTTTGATTATGTGGGTGAACTCGTGAACAAGAGAACAAACGTTTAATTTAATTTTTTTTTCTGGTGCTAGAAATAACGGTACGTCAACATTAGGACAGGTTATTTGTTTAGAATATTATACCTACATCTCCTTGACGTTTTTAACCTGTTTTGCGATATAAACATTCGGATGATCAGTTTATTTATGAATTCCAAAAAACTGCATACCGTGCTTAGCTAGCCCCATGACTACAGTCTTTTAATTGCTTAAATTACTTTCTGCAGATAACCAGCCCAATTCAATTAATTCATTTAAACACAAAGATTCTGACTCCCGGCGTCAGAAACTGCAACAGACGGCTTGAGAATGCCTAGGGTTCACAATACGTGACGCCGAAAAGAAACCGTCTGCACGAAAATCGCCCGAGTGCAGCGTTGTGTACGACGAATAGAGATTTACTTTTAGTATCTGGTGGCGCCGAAATTGACAAAGCGCGAAGGTCCATACCAGTAAGGAGCTTTCTACACAGGTTCATTGTGTGGTGCCTGGCGCTCGACTTCAGCCAAACTAAAGGGAGATCACTTCAGTTACTCCTTTTAATTTCCTCTGGGACATTTCAAGGAAGCTGAATGTCAGGCTTCTTTTAAGGGGCCTGTCACTCATCTCTTACCTCGAGAACGTCGTAAGCAAATGTCCATATAACATATAGTTTATTTCATAAGGCCGAAATCGTGAAATCCTGTTTCCGCTCGATGGAAATTTCACGCCAGCTCGTTGTTTTTGCTGGTACCTTCAGTGATTCCCAGTGATGCGGAGCGTTAAAAAAAACAAAAAAACACGTAGGATGGCATCTCTCGTACACTCATTACTTCTATTACACCGAGCCGCCTCGAATCCTTTTGTTTTTCTTTCATGGTACTAATTTCTTTCTGGGCATAACAACTGTTACGACGCTAAGTCTGTCTGCACTCTCGAATTTGAACTTAGGCTCAGATCAGGGACGGACCAGTTTAAATCAGGAAAATATAAATAACACTGTAGCAATGCAAATCGATCATATCGATCGGAAATACGATTCGGCACATTCCATCTGAACACATACTGTGCACAGCGAATGCCATAGCGAGTCAGCCTGCAAAACGTCGCCACACAACGCTACCATAACATCTAAGTCATTTTTGCATAGCACAGGGTACGAAAAAGAGAAAAAATGTTAATAATTCACATAAACGATGCAAGGTTATTTAAAGCCCGGGCACTCCGTACGTTCAGTCTGCCTAAGGTTATCAATAGACTCTACCATGTCATTTGTCAAAACAGATAAAAGACGCTGGCAAAAGGATTATACTGAATAAGTGAATCTAACACACGTATTATACCAACCGACGGTCGCGCGCCTTCAATACCATTTCCAATTGTCACTGCACACGTTGGACACATTCTAGGGAGCAACACATATTTGCATCGCCGCCCGAGGTCTTCATTGAACCTGTAATGCTGACCAAAATAATATGCTAACCTGACTCTCAATCGCTCGCCGCAAAGTACGATTTCAAAAGGCTGTACTGTACGTCACTTTAGATAAAAAACCCAAGCTATAGAAACGAGTGTCGTAAAAGACGGGACCGACATTTTTATTCCTACCTCCGAACGGAAACGAGCGCCACCTACTGCGTCGCACAGCGCAGAGGCCGGACTCGGCCACCGCGCGTATTATCCCTGACGTCCAATGCAATGCACACTGAGCTGACTGACCACAACACATACCAAGCGCTCGTGAGGGAGAGAAAAACTTCGTCCGCCGGGAGAACACGACACCGTTTCGGGATCTATTTCACGCAGCGGATAACGCGGGCCTTTTCACACTTTGATACTGGCGCCATCTAGAAGTCGCGCGTTCAAACCAGGTAACAAGCCGCGCGCCATCTGGTGTCTGAAACGGACGAATAAATAGAGGTACCGCTCCCTCTTAATCATACTAAACAAATCTAAGCTGGTGAGTTTTTGCCTTCCAAGAAAGACCTTTATTATCGTGCTAAAGTTGAGGCTTGGGCGAGTTGGTACATACTTCGGAATTAAAAACAGCGCCAAAAAACGAGGACCAGACAAAAAAGTGACACGGACGTAGCGCTACGTCCGTGTTACTTCTTTGTCTTTTCCTTGTCTTTTCGCGCTGTTTTAAACTTTATTATCATTTCTCGGTATCAATCGGATAGCTGAAAAAAGCATAGGGCGTAAAGAAACGATATTATACGGGTCTACGACGAAACCGCACTCAAACTGTACAGCACTATTGTAAAACAAGAAGGTTATTTTTGTAAAAACAAGTATCTCTAATTGTTTCTTTTCCTTTTTTTCATTGGTCTCGGGCGCGGGAGGGCACCTCGATTAAATAAATTAATTAAGAACTTACTCTCTTACAGCACTATCTGGACGCACCACCACATTCCAATAACGTGTTCGGGCAAAAATCATATGCATCTAAAGCGTGAGCGTAAAACATAGGCACGCAGCCAAAAACAGGTGCGCAAGCATAGCCTCCTTCATACTGACAAAGCCTTGCAGTTCGACGACGGAGCCATAGATTGACCGGTCGCAGATCTGTAGCGCGAGGATCTGGTAGCACAAAGCCGCAAGGAGCCATTCCTCGGGGAGCCTGGACGTCAGCGCACATATTTTGCAGCGGCGAGGATCCGAAGCACACCTGTTCGCTCGGGAGAAGTGTGTTTCCGCGCCTCACCGAAACGGGGCGCCAGTCACGTGGCTCTCCTCTCATCCGTTGTCTGCCGCTCCATTGTTTGAATTTCCGCGGACGCTTCTCGTGGCGGTCTGCCAGGCTTTGTCAGTTTATAGGAGGCAATAGCGTAAGGCACCGAGCGCGTGCTGAGGGACCGGGCGTTTGAAAGAGCCGCCCTGTTGTTCTCACTTTCTAGGCATCCCGACTGATGCCCCACGCGTTCAAGCACGCGCAGCATGCGTGTGGAGGTGGCTTTGGCAGGCTTGGAATATCAGGTCATAACCTCCTCTATACTCACAAAGCCTGGCAGTTTGACGACAGAGCCATAGAGTGCCCGGTCGCAGATTTGGAGCGCGAGGATCTGGTAGCACAGAGCATTTCTCGGGGAACCTGGACGTCAGCGCACAGCTTTTGCAGTGGCGAGGACCCGAAACATGGTTTTCAAACCCGACGAGAAAAGAAGCGGTAGCGTGAGGAACGCCAAGAGCACGGGCGGACATTACATCGCTCGGGAGAAGTGTGTTTCGGCGTCTCGCCGTAGCGGGGCGCCCGTCACGTGGCTCTTCTGCCATCCGTTGTCTGCCGCTCTACCTTTTCGATTTCGGCGGTCGCTTCTCGTGGCGATCGGCCAAGATTGTGAGTATAGATGAGGCTACGGTCAGGTGCTTCCTCACACGAGCAGGGAGATGGCGGCGTCCAGATGCCATGTTTGCAACCGTCTATAGCTGATGAAATTATAGTTTCCGAAACCTGCTCCATGAGAAGCTATAGACAGTTTGCACGGCAGCAGAGACCGCGAACGGTTGCAACCACTGAGATCTTACGAGGCGCCGCAGAACCTTAAGACACTTGACAATCACCGGTAAGAGCGCCGAAGAACAAATTCCGGATAAAAATGCGTGAACATAATAGACCACACACTGCGTATTTTATGCTATCGGTGAGCACCTAAAAACTAGCGATTCTTTTTAATAATTAAAACGTAGCAGTTAAACTTTCTTGTTTAGTGGATACTAGATAATGATAATTCATGACGGAAGACTCAATGGCTTACGAGCACATGACCATCGATAGCCTATCCCGAATAAAAGGCGAAGAAGCGCCGATGATGTGTTGGCGCTTTTTCGCGCAGTGTATCCCTCGATTTAAAGCCGCCCGTGTGTATTCGTGTAGACGCCTGCACTGTATTACGCCCCGCTAGCTAATGGCCAGTATTTGCTGAAAAACAATCTGTGGAAATTTGTAAGGAGGTGACGATTTAACGGAAAAATTGGAATATATTAAGCGCTGACCTAACTAAAAAAGAATTTTTCAACAAATTATTCACTTTAGCCCATTTTTGTTTACTTTTTGTTTTTAACTACGTCAATGTATGCACTCATCGAATAAATAATGGCGTAATCCCAGCCGAAATATAATTGCTTTTACCGGCTTATGTGAGAGCAAAATACCGAAGAAAGAAGCGTAGAGAAGGGAATTTTAGATCATAGGTATCATATACAAACCCTTATGATTCCATCGGGAAGTCAAAAAGACCATGCTTGTTTGAATAAAAACATCGATCCAAACTTGTTTTTTGTGCTTTATTTACGAGTAAACCCAGGATTTTAAGTCTAGTGCTCAACGGAACTAAATGGACCAGAAGAGTGCGTGGACTCGCGCATATACAGTGGTTTTACCGATTACCCGATCAACCAAATGGCGGAGCCAAATGGCGGAGAGTATGTTACTCCAGGCTAGAGTAGCTGCATATGCTGGCTCCACACGTCAGAGTAGCTGTATAAGCTTCTGAAGAGAGTTATACACGGTTACCCATTCGAGGCCATGCGCTGGGCTAGTTCATTTTGTTTCGTTGAGCACTGTACATAAAAAAGCCTCGAGAATTAGCGTGCATTATTTAAGATGAAACTATAAAACCATTATGTGTGTTTTGCTACCGATCGACCTGAAGAGCACTTTATAAGAAACGACTACTTCGATATTGAGGAACGCTCCGCTCGCTAAATAAACCTCAAAACAGCAACATAAAAAATGGTAGTGATGCAAGAAACCTCTGGTTTATTCCTCTTCATTTATAATCCTCCGCGCTCATTTAAGGCCGCTTGGGCAGAAACGCAGGCGAAGCCGGAGACCTGGATCTCGTTTGCCAGAAATGGTAGTCTTCCCGTGCTCGACTCACTCATTTGTTGTTTTCGAGGCCCGGCAAACTCGCTCGTCTATATCCGTTGCGCAAACATGCCGGTAGGCAGCAGCCTTTTATGAAGCGGAGTCTCAGTGTTGTTAGACTTCCGGGTTGGAGATGCTCTTCATGCGCGAGCAGACTCGTAAACAGAGGCTGCCGTGTAAACGGAGACCTGTACAAGCTGCTCAAGCGGAGGAAGTAAACGAAGCGGGCGAACACACTTAGAGCGGCTCGTATGTTCGGCTATGTTCACCGGGCAGTACGTGGAAGGGTGGGGCGTAGCGTGTTCATTCCGAACAATAAGGATCTTGTCTCTAACAGGCATGGAGTTTTATAGAAGCGTTGCGAGTTTAGCTGAAGCGGAACTTTTGAGGAGGTCTACATCTATGAGCGTTTCTTCGGAGATAAGATTGTCTCGTCTTCCTAAGGTTTAAAATGAAGGATCCTTGTTTATTTTGTTTTGGGCATCAAGCAATGTCAAAGTAAACTTCTACTTAATTGAATGGTGTGGTATCCTTCCACTGAATTCAGGTTATATTACTGCGTTTTACGTGTACTGAGAGAATTCTCAGTACACGTAAAACGTGTACTGAGAATTCCCTTGTATAAAAAACTATGAAGCAGCTAGATGGCTCATGTAGGTGACAGTTTTTCGCACTAAATAACTAGGTGATCCTTATATTTATTATTAAATGTCCTGGAGTAACGGCAAGACAAGAGGTTGTAAACCCCCTTTATGATTTTGTTCTAAACTTTTAAGGGATATTTGTGGACATAAATAATAAATAAATATAATATAAGGATGGCTTGCGTAGAAAGCACTAAAACGCGGATGTTGTGGAGTTCTCACTCATCCCTTGTCCGGAGATTCAGGTCATGAACGCAGCGTTTAAAGAGCCGGTGTTCCGGTGATCGGCAGCTTCCGCCGCCGCCGTGACTGAAGTATCGCGTTCCCCTGCCACGCGTTCCTGTCCAGTGGCCCCTCGCTCGCTCTCGGCCTGCCTGCCGCATTGTCGGCCAAGTTCCCTATGGCTGCATTTACATGGATGCGACCATAGCGCATCGAGTTGAGATATGACTATTTTGATTGATAGTAACTGAGTAGAAGGGGAAGAGGAAAAGAGACAGGGTTCGAGTGATTGCAAAGCTAGCCCATTGTGTCCGAAACCTTTCAATATATACACAATTTTGTTCGTCACACCCCGATAGACAGGAAATCTATATGTAAAATGAACGCGCGCGCACAGTGAACTTTTGACTACTGCTTGCCAGGACTTATAATTTATCAGTTGCGAAGCGTTATTTTATATTTTTAATTTCGAACTCACATTAAGAACGACATTTTTAAATCTGAAGCGTTCATATAAATTTCAGGAATCGAAATCAAAATACGAATTATTGTGATGACCGCCGCGTCTCAAAGCCAGATTGATTCGGGCCATTTACCTATTTCGCACTAATATCTCTCTTCTCATTCACAGTTAATAGAGAGTTCTAGGGATTTATGAGAGTGAAATTAAAGTCTGTGATTGATAGATTTAAAGCGAATTAACTACATATGATGTTCGCATTATGGTTAGTAAAGCTGTAATGTCAATAAATGGCAAAAAATGCAGTTCAACATAAACCGGAGTTCTCATGTTCTCGTCATACTCTCCATGAACATGAACTAAAGCAAGACGTTTCATGTATTCAGTGCTTAATATCGTATATCGGTTTTCGCGCTAAGAACACATGCATAAATAGGTTGAAATTGATTTTTTATTGTTTTATTTCGAGCAAAACTAAGTGTAAATCCCAAATTTTCATAAATATTTTTTTTTTAAATCGCGTCCTAAATAACCAGGTATGATAAGTCGAGGAAAAACGTTGTTCATTTATCTCGACGCCATGTATATTGGCGGAAATGGAAACACACAATAAATGTAAATTGGGAACATCAAGAATTATAAAAATAATAGATTGACATCTCCGTGGCCTTTGCAGTGGACACGCCATCCTCTTAAGTTACACCTTAAAAGTCTTAATTCCACACGATCATAACAACATGTAGCATGGACAGATAATTTTAGGATAAACTTTATTCATCGTGAACATATATGTAAACTCAGAGACATAACATAAACAAAAAAAAAACATTTTAATTAATAATAATTCTACCAGAATAACAAAAAGGTTAAACAGTCATTTTGCACTTGCCGTAGTTTTGTATAAAAATAAAAAAAGAAATACGTGAATAACTTAAGTGAGCGGTACCTACGGCCTTATACAAAAGTACTCCTTGAAAAACCTGCTTTAGTCCGGCGGAAAAAAAAAGGAAATTGAATGATGTTTTTTTTTTTTGGTTGCACTTTTATTGTGGGCTTGTTTTTCTCGCAAAGTGCTTTGGGCCTGAAGAAGACAGATAGCCATAGGCATCTGGCTTTAACGCTCTTCTATCAGACAGCTACTCCCGGAACAGCTGGAGCATTTACAACGGGCAACAGGAACAGCACCAACAAAGCTAACCAAGAAAAATAAGTACAGTAAGTGAAAGGGAACAAACAATGCGGAGGAACGAAGTGGGCCAAACGGCAAGCATCTCAACAATTCATTATGTTGTCTTTCGATAGGAATGGCTACATACAGAAAAAATGAAAATAGTGTTTCAGTCGAAATAAACGATCGGAAAAACAAACTTAAAAGATCTACAACCCATGTGTTTCGCACTTTCGGAATGAGAACTGTAAAATAAACAATGATATCACCCTCTCACGTAAACAACACCTCAAAGGGTTGTACAATGGCTATCTAAGAACAAATATAAATCTCGTAACTCTTCCGGTTAATTAAAATGAACATTACGCTCAACACGTTCTATCCCGTATTAAACAGCAATAGTAGCCATGATCAGATCATTGGCAAACGTAAGATATGGGGAACTTCATGGTTGAGTTTTGGGTGATAAAAATATAGTATAAGTTCTCGAATCTAAATTTACGCAACTTTTTTTTTTTTTTCTGTGTGACGTTTTGTTCGGCCTTAATTACGCAGACATGCCCAGGCCTTTAGGGAATCAGGAAAGCTACAAAACGAAGAGCGACGAGGTCTGTCAGAAAATTAAGCGTGAATGATGTCTGCTTTCGAAATATCTGGGAGCTTAGCAACAGTGCACGCGATTCAATTTGTGTTACCTAAAGCTGCTCACCTATTTGCGCGTTCTTGGAAATACATATTTTGTACCGCATCTCTCGTGTAGTTTTATTCAATGTTAATTTCAGAGATGGACTGTCTTACAGAGCCTGTGGAATGAATTACTACGGAGAATGGTCAAGAGAACGTAGGATACAAATTCTGTAATTTCTTAGTACTAGTAAAGTTAACTCAATGTAAGTCATCACAAAACAAAACAAAAAAAAATAATATTGTAAGCATCTTCACGTTGCAGTTTCCGATCGTGATGAGCATAATAAAACATGTGGGCATTAACAGGACACGCACCGAGGTAGCAGAGATTGTTTTGAAACAACTAATTTACCCACACAGAGCGAAGCATGTATCAACGAGAGTGCACTCCTTACAGCAATATCGATGCTCCCTTACTCAAAGAAAGAAGCCTTTGAGGTCATTATGATAGCTAATATTGTAGGGAACTGAATTCTACACATTTGACGAAGCGGGGCGCCTCTGGTGCCACCCCGCAGAGCTTAATTGCCGCCTCGTTTTCTTTAAGTGTTCAAAGTTTTAGAAACGCAGAGTTAAGAATCCTGTACATCTTGTAAAATCTTATAAACTAAACTAATTACGGACAGCAAAACGCGCAGGATCGTGGCGCATAGAATGTGCACGATTGATTTATTAGGTGATAGGAAACGCAGAAAGCCGATGCATTTTGCCACGGCTTGATTGGAGACATCGGACCCTTACGCCGGCGTCGGTCAAACTTAAATCAAAAACTATAGTGTCCTTTTGAAAATGAAAACCGCGTTTGAGGTGGTGCTTTGAGGAATGGTCAAATGGAGGCGTACTTTCCGAGGGGAATTATGGAATGTCACATTAGAAATTTAGATTCAGATTCTTGAGTTTGAATTCTCGGGTGATGCAGGTGTAGTCATCTGCCTTTTGTGTAAATTGTCGCCCCTAAATCGAGACGAGGACAGCAAAGTGACATCTCAAAGGTAGAGGCGTAGCTTGTTGACTTTATTTTCGGACTTCTACAGTTCTAAATATTCGGCAAAATGATCGATCTTCGCTCTTGATTGTGTTAAGGCGAAACCTATTGCGGTAGTTGGCCTTGCCGACGCGTTAAGTTATCCTCGACCGTCTCAGGCAGCGCCATTCCCAACCGCAATGAATAGGAACTTTCTGAAAGCAAGGCAAGAACCCCTGAAACGCACGTTGTCTCCTTCGTTTATTGCGTAGCTGGTCATTGTACCAGACTTCATAGCCAATCACCCGCCGACCCAATGATTGTGAGAATATTCAATCGAGTTCAAAACTAAGAGGCTACTTAAATATAGCAACCACCGTTAATTGACCCAGCCTCTAGTAGATTTTTCGCTTTATCTTTAGTTATCGTAATGAAAAGTTGCTTTACAACAATATCTCCACTCCGAAACTCCACTTCTGAGTATATATCTCTAAGCTCGGCCGCCTGTTTAGTTATTCTCTTTTTACTAATTTTCATTTTGGTGTTTTGTATTATTTAATTATTAGTGCGTCTTGAGTGTAATTTGTATTGTTAGGTGTAGTGTTCTTGAGGGGTACACCAATAAACACACTGTGGTTGTTTTTCGGTCACTTGAAATAAACCTTACTGAATTTTCGGGTGTTTAAGTTTATGTATATACATTACTTCTTTTTTTTTTTGCGTGGTCTTTTTTTAACATTATTGCGACTTATATGTGCTTGAAAAATGAATAGGTTCATTAACTGCGAACTTTGCCGCCAGATTATATTTCTCATTCGAATGTTGGCGACACTATTGAAAATGGCTGCAGCTTGCGCATATAGCGATATCACAAATTTCCAATGCGAGCTTAGCAATGCGGTTTTGCCGCAACGACCCTGCAAATATACAAAATGTTTAATTTTAACTCCGTATATATATATATATATATATATAAATTTCTTCTTAGGGGTATATAAACATTCGCAAGCTGTACACTCGCTACCTTATGAAGAGCGGTCTCCGCTCCAAACGTCGTAATTAAACTTCGAATTAGTAACTCCGACAGTACGCACCTTTGACTTATTACCTTTCCCGGTTCATTGTTTTTATATTTACCTTACTTCACCTATATATATATATATATATATATATATATATATATATATATATATATATATATATATATACATATATATAGATATCATCATCATCATCATTTATTAAACCTTGAAGGCCATTGCTGGCATTACACAAGGTGGGAGTAACTGCTGAAGAAACGTTATATAAAGGAACAAACAAAAAAGTGGGTTACATGGTGGAAAACATTGTGATATAAAGCAGCAAAAACAGAAAAAAAAAACACTTAAAGCATTTTTAGGGAAAAACTGCTGATGAAACAGAACAATACCCAAATAAAACATTTCTATAAACGCGAGTTGACATTGCTATTAGTGCAATGCAGATGGATGGTCAGTTTTGATATGAATGTATTATAATCTGTCTCGGTCACGGTACTGTTAGGCAGACTATTCCAGTCCGTTATTGTGAATGGCAAGGTGGAGTTCAGAAACGAAACTGATGAGGCGAAAATTGGACGAACTTTACAGACGTTATCAATGCGAGGAAATATACGAGTGGCTGGGGATAATAGTGAAGTTCTGATGTCATGATTATGATAGTAAATCTTGTGAAAAAGAGACATGCGTGATTATTTCCTTCTGGATAAGAGCAGATCAAGGTTAGCGTTCATTCGTAAAGAAGTGATGCTTGTGTCTCGTGAGTAATCTGAAAAAATGAATCTGATTGGCGCGATTTTGAAGTGCCTCTATGTTTGTTATCAATGAATATTGCCAAGAGGACCAGATGGATGACGCGTATTCAAGTTGCGATCTTACGAGTGTAGTGTAGGCTAGTTGTTTAACTGGTGAAGGTGCTAGTTTCAGATTCCGTCGAAGATAGCCAAGAGAGCGGTTCGCATTAGACAGGACGTGTGTTATATGCGTGTTGCATGAGAGATCGTCAGATAAGTGAACACCCAGATGTTTGTAAGATGGACACTTGGTAATTACCTCTCTGCACATGGTGTAAGTGAAAGAGAGAGGACAATGGGGGGGGGGGGGGGGGGGGGCACGCGTGAAGGAAACGAGATTTGTTTTAGAAAAGTTAATTGTCATTTTCCACTGTTTACACCTGTCGGCTATTAGGTTAAGGTCAGCTTGTAGGGTTATGTTATCCCTACAAGGCTAGATATAGATATATATACATATATATACATAATTTTAACGGGGCTTATAGTTCTACGAGCGCCGTCCTCACCATGTACTTTCGGGCCTCGACGGAAAATGGATGAATGAGTAATCGACACAGTAAGTGAACTCATTGTGGTTAATTAACTTTTTAATTATTGATTTTAGCTGTCACCTTAAATTTGCAGTATAGGCGGCAATTACTATTAGAAATGAGACCCATAGAAATCATTCGCGAAAAGGTAATTGCCTTTTACATGTAAATCGATCAATTTTCGCATTTTTACGCCTCATTTAAGGAGTGCGCTGGAAAATAGCGTTGAAAGCCAAGCCCACCACAAAACTTGGAAGAGGAACTCAGTTGTTTCAATCCCGTCGTCATTTCTGTCGTGGGTGCGCCTCACAAGGACACGCTTCCGGAATAGTGAAGTCATGATTGAAATGTCTAAGTCACTCTTTGAAGCATCACCGAGCGCAGGGTATGCGATAATCTTCTAAAGTGCAATTTTTAAATCGGGAAAAAATTAATCATTAAAATCTTGACACCCTCTAACTTTTCGCAATTTTGTTTTTAGCAGGTTTGGTTTGTATCCGTTGTTTCCGACAATACAGCAATTTCAAAATTACCTCTAGAGGCAATCATTAAAAAAACTAATCAACAAATTCAAGTTAATTACACAACTTACCGGCACGTTTAACCCCTCTTCTAATGTCCAGCTAGCCTTTTGAATACATCGTAAAGACAAAACACGTCAAACCATCATCCCCTCAATTTAAAAAAAAGAAGATATATGTTCGTATTAAAATAAACACCCTCCATAAGTGCAACATTGCAAATATGCCAGGAGTGTGAAACCGTTTTCGTACAAACGGCCGTATTTAGCGCGTTGCGACATATGCAACGGCGCGACACACAAGCTGAAAAATCAGGTATTACGATTAAAAACATTATTCCTCAAGCTCTGTTTTCTCACTCAGTGAAACTCTTCTTGCGAAAATAAATAGCACTAAACGCTGTCTCGGCCTTTCTCTTTTTCAGAAGACCGTTATTCGCTGCTGGAGACGGGCGAACTTCTTGTTCACAAGACCACGTCTGAAGATGCGGACCGCAGCTACCGGTGTCGCACGCGTCATCGACTCACCGGACACCTGACGGCAAGCTCTGTTGCGGGGAGGGTAACGGTCACTGGTGAGCATTTATAGAGTGCAACTCTTAGGCGCCCGGTCCCAAAGGTGACATATTGAGCTTCCGGCTCAGCAACACTTCCTTTGATTTTCTTCTCCCAAGACTCTGACTGACTGACAGCGCCCGGTCCCTCATGTAGCGGCGTCGGCGCAGCAGCGCGCGATGCATTATGTAACGTCACAGAAATACACACCAATTTAATTCTCCGCTAAAGTTAGAGGAAAAACTAAACTGGAGGATAGGTCTGGAACATCCCATAATGCTACACTACGCGCGTTGCATTATGGAACGTCACAGACCTACGCACCAATGGAACTTGCCCCTTTAATTGAGCGGAAAAATTGAATTTTTGTGTAAGTCTGTGACGCCCCATAATGCAAGACCGCGCGCGTTGTATTATGCGGCTCCCAGCGTACCCTCTTAGCCCTCTTTGACTTACCCTAAAACAAAACCAAAAAGAAGATCAATATATATATATATATATATATATATATATATATATATATATATATATATATACTTCTGTCATAAATTCTTTACCACGGTATATCGCGACAAGGAAATGAGGTGCTGCGTTTTAATTTCGCATTGCTGAGAAGTGTAAACGTCAGCATTTTTTTAAGGTGAAGGCCTTACTTCTCCCTTTACGCGACAAAAAGCCGTCGGCGTTGTCCCCGAGAGATGGTCATAAAACTACGTCATCGAGCACGCGCCTTAGAAATAAAGCATAACGAAAAGCACAGCTCGCAGATGCTTCGTCATGGCAGCCGGTGTGGGCGCTCAAGGTTAAAGCGGACGAGCTTCAGAAATAAAAACAAAAACAAAGAAAAGCTGAGCAACGCTGAGCAACGCTGAAGCTTCGGCAAGGAAGCCGTCGTGAGGCCGGTGGGGTTCGCCGCGCCTGCGCAGTGGGGCAGCGTGATGTCACCGCCGTAGCGCCCTGTGAAAAAGGAAGACTTCGGCGCGCTGCTCGTAAGGATACGCTGCCCGTGTTGGAATGCTTTCGCCTTCCTACACGTAAGCAGTCTTAAGTGTCTTCGGCGTGTTTTCTTTTTTCTTTTCTTTGGTGTTAAGCGTGGGTGCCCAAAGAAGCAAAAGTCATTGACCGCGCTCACAAATACAGCGCCACGTCACGTGGCCTATAGGGTTCTGTCCAACATTTTATTCGTGCTGAAATGCCTCAAAATTGTGTAAAACACTAATACACGCGCTTGAGCGAGTGACCCAAATAAAAACACCAAAATCTTTTTCTTTTCTTTTTTACGTCGTATTATTTTGTTTTCTTCGCCCCTTCATATTTGTTATGAATATTTTGAGCCGATTGTTGTTACTTTTCTATCGAGGCGCTCGGGTTTCAATTCTGACTTAAGCGTTCGAAATATGACGGTTGTTTATTACAGGAAATGTTCTGTGTAACTGAGATTTCTGTAAGACTGCAAAAGATACCGAGTAACAGAAAGTAATCGCGATTATTTCGCTGGGGCATGCCAGATGCCAGCCTCAACTTTGATAGCTGAAAAAAGTGGCGCCCATGAGAGACGCAGGTACTATCGGGGAAAAATGAAATGCGAACAGAGGAGCGCGTGGCTCGCGGCACAGGCTGCGCCGCCTGGAAGTGAGCCTAGGAGCGAGGGTGCGTGGCCTACTCCGACATGTTCACGCCCCTCCCTCTGCGCTCCCCAAACTTCAGCAGTGCGCCTCTTAGTGCGCTGAAAGCTATCACCGCTATCTTTGCTGGCTCAGCGCGTGCGGTGCAAAGAAGCTCGCCGCACTCGCCGAGCAGGCAGAGATAGCGGTGACAGCTTTCAGCGCACTGAGAGGCGCATTGCCGAAGCTGCGGGAGCGCCAATAGAGGGGCGTGAACACATCGAAGTAGGCCACGCACCCTCGCCCCTAGGTTCATTTCCAGGCGGCGCAGCCTGTACCGCGAGCCACGCGCTCCTCTGTTCGCATTTCATTTTTCCCCGATAGTACAGTCGAGGACAAAACGTTTCCGGACCACGGAAGCGGTGTCCGGTGCAGAGCCGTGAATTGGGAGAGTTTGGCCAATAGGCGGTGCAAAGGCCGCCGCCAGCGCCGAATATTCCCCCACGCTTAGAGCGTAAACTAAATTTGTGACACAGCGTCGACCAATCAGGAGACCGCGACGTCACAATATTGCAAACGCCATTTAAAGCGTGAAACAGAAGCGTTCAATCTCGGCCTCTCTACTCCATCTCACAAATGTCTGCAGTGAAGACAAAGGTACAGGAGCGTGAGCCTAGCTCAGCAAAACGCTTTTGTTTTACGAGAACTCGCGCATAGGAGGCACTTTCCAAAGCCACGCGCTCGTGCCCCTTCCCTGCCTTTGTCTGCACTGCTGACGTTTTTGCCGGCTTGCTAGTTGCTAGAACAGCGTCCTGAAACTGGCTGAAAGAAAACAGTGCAAAGGGTGAAGCACGCGAGCATCTTGAGACGCAGAGTCCCGCTCGGCTCGTGCGCTGGCTTCGGCAGCTCTTGCTTTCCCCGTCTCAGCTGAGACGCCGTTTATAGCAAGTCGGCCCTGGTTTGGAGCGCACGTTCGTTCATCCTACACTTCAATATTGGCGTGACTAAAACCTCACATGCACAAAGTATTTTGTCACCGAGAGATAAACCTTTTCACTCTAGCGACGCTAAAACCATAGAGTTATTATAATGTACGCTAGAGGTTCAAGTGGCGCTAGTGTGCTGCTGCAAATTGAAGCAGACAGCAACCAGTCCGAAATTGACTTACGGTAATGCATTTCTATGGGAAAAAGCGAGTGCACTTTCTCTCAGCGCTCGATTATAAGAGCAAATATCACGAATAGTTCGTGCGTATTAGGCACATTGCAACATTTCTCAGTCAGGCGAACGAAATAATTGGTCAGTTACGGCGTTTTTATTTTAAATTCGTAGTATGAGAAGCGGTGCTAAAACGACTTCGTACATGTATTTATGTGCACTGTCGGACACTGTTAGCGCGAACACGGCGTCGGCGCTTTCCAGCATGGAGGATATACGTGCCAAACGAACGAAAGACATCTGGAAAACTAAGAGATACGGCGAGAATTACGCAGTAACACTGGATAAGTGACTCCTTGTGCATGCAGACGATCAAAATAAACTGAAAGCCACGTAATATAGTCCAATTTCCAATAAATAAGTACTGCTTTATTTTTTCGGCTCATCAATCTGTGCGAAGATGCTAGTTCTGGGTTCAAATCATCACCCGGAGGCTCTAAATCTTTGCAAATAGAGAGAAGCCAGAAAACGGGTGCCCGATAAAAACTGCCAGACATAGGAAATAATAAAAATACACACCTTGTGTAGCCCATATACTTTATTTTTTTACATTCGAATGTGTTTTTTTTTTAACCTATCGTAAAGATGCGCATGACGGAGTCATTTTCATATAATGACAGGACGGGCATATTAACAATATATAAGCGCCACCGGAATGTTAACTAACCATGAACACACTCTACATTCCTTTCGATCGTTACTTTGCATAGAATCGTCGCTCGTTTTCACATGCCTTCCTTGAAACAGAGGTTTGGGCCTGAAATACAGCGAAGTTTGACATCGTTCAGTGGAAAAAAAAATGCTGTAACTAAAGCAATTACACTTTCACAATATTAATAAAGGTACATACTACACGGTACAACCGAAATCACAAAAGTTATTCATGTTATCTTCCGGCGAAGAGACAAAATGTGTGCGCGTTTTCCCATAGGAATGCACAGGAGCACCGCAAAAGTAGACTGGTTGCTGTCTGCTTCAATTTGCCTCCCGGAAGTCGCATAGACACTAGCGCCAGTTGAACCTCTAGCGTACATTATAATAGCTCTATGGCTAAAACGACTTAAATTAGCCGTGTCACACATTTAGAGCACACGACCACCGCTAGGAGCTGTTTCGCGGCCTGTGGTTGGCCCCGAGATGCTCGCCTATTCAAACCAATGTATGGCCCAACTCTCTCAATAAACGGCTCTGGTCCGGTATGCCTTGCTGCGCGCTCTGACGGTGCGGCGCCTGCTGTCGTGACCGGCGCTTGGCGTCTGCGCGTCGTTCCTTACTCGCAGCGATGTAAATTCTATCATTTCTGGCAGCCGTCCTTGCCGCGTGGCGGCACTTCGGAAGCACCCGCTCAAAGCCGCCAAATTGCGGCAGAGATCCGTTCTAAGAAGGCGCGCTGGCCGGCTGACCTGGCTGGCCGCGCCTGTCAATCAGTGATAGAGAAGGATTCGCCTACGTGGCAAGCTAACGCGGCGCCGCGTGCCGCTTTTGCGGCCACTATATTTGCCAGACTCCGACCCCTAATCTGTACTTTCCTTACTCACATGAAAACATAGTATAGGGAGCATATGCTGCCGCTATCTGACTTCTGCAAGTGAACTGTCGAATGACCGGTAAAAATACCGTTCACATGCAATGACTTGCTGCATGCGTCACTGCAGGCACTCACACAGGAACGCCGGTAGCTCAGGTCGTGCACGGAGAGGCTCCCACTCTTCTGCTACGCTGCTATCACACTGAAGTTTGAATCGTAACCGCGAAGCGG
Organism: Ixodes scapularis; assembly: GCF_016920785.2. Classification (NCBI taxonomy): domain Eukaryota; kingdom Metazoa; phylum Arthropoda; class Arachnida; order Ixodida; family Ixodidae; genus Ixodes; species Ixodes scapularis. The sequence goes on along the minus strand of NW_024609882.1, from coordinate 69,503,352 downwards.
GTTCACTCGTTTTCGTCATCAAATGCGCGTGAACCGCCTCACGGTTGCCTTCAACCACCAATGTGAATTAGGTATTATTGCCATCCCGGGAGTACCGGACGTGCTACGGGCCTTTGGTGCTCAAGAATGGCTCTCAACAACCAAAACACCACTTTGTCTTTCATGAGTATAATTTCCAACTCTAGCTCTTTCACGAAACTCAAAGGAAACGATTATTTCGCGCCCGAAAGCCTAAGCGACTCGGCTCTTGTCATTTTTAATCATTCCGCAATATGATCGGCGCCAGGTGAATTTCAATGAGCATGCGTGTTCTATTTTTGAGCGCATTTCATGTTAACATTCTCGTTGAAACCGTTGCGCGGTAATCGGTCATCATGTCCCTCGTTATCGAGCAAAGTAAATAACCTCGAGGTGTATGCTTGCGAAATCGGCGAATCCGCCTCGCCCACTACAGGCGCGGCCAGTCAGGCCAGCCGGCAAGCTTGGCTTTTTATTTTAGCTCTCATCTCGTGCGCAGCTTGGCGCGGATTCTTTCGAAGCGGCGCCAAAAGGCAACTTATCGATAATCGCAGCGCGGGTGCCGGAAACGAAAGATTCGGCATCCCTGCGAGTATGAAAGGACCCGCATGTGCCAAACGCCGGTCTCGACAGCAAGTGCCGCACCACTAGAGGGCGCAGCAATGCGTATCAGTCACCGCCCCCGTGGTCCGGAAACTTTTGCCCACGACGTCCACTCTTCGAGCAAGAAAACTTGTCTCTAACAAAAATTTTGATTGTATGAAATAGACAAAGAGGAAGCTCACTCTCGCACTATTTCAGGAGTATGAAAATTGTGACATACTCCGTGTTTTTAGACTGTCTTCTCGACTCGCAAATCTTTCTGCTATAAACGTCCGCGGCCATTAGAAACGCAAAAACAAAAATATATATGGGTGATTTCATGTCAACTCAGGCACGGATTTAGGGTCGAATTTTTAATTTTGACGAAAAAAATATATGTCTTGGGTCAATTCCCATAATAAAAGAAGACGCAAACGGTTATTTCGTCGAATTTTTCGTTCTCAAGTTATGGACCGTTGAAGCGGTCAAGGTGGAAATTGAGGTTTTTCCAGCCTATCGGAGGTGCCATATTTCACTCCATCCCTTTTCCGTACTTTTTACGCTACATCAATATAACTTTTTGGGAACACTCTAGACATAGGCTTTGTCATGCTAATTAAGCGTCTAGGTCATAACATTCTTAATGATTTTTTTTTTCTTTGTCAAACCGCCTCTCTGTGACGATATTTGACGAAGTTCAGCAAGCTGTGCTGTCACCTAATCAATATATTTTTATGATCTTTATATCACCGTAAAGCACCAATTATGCTCTTTCTTTTGAGTATGATTTCAATATTTTGACACAAGCATATAATGCGCTACATGTGCCCGAAAAACGAATATTTCGAAAAACTAGCAAGTTTGGAGTCGATTTTCTAAAAAAACCCACTTTTTTATTTTTTTCATTTTTTATTCACAGTTAGTTAATATAGTAGTCTATCAGGAACTACCAACAAAAATTGTAATATATTGTTTGTATGGCCTCTATTAAGACTCGAATCTCGTGCTATGAGCGTTTTGAATGGGACTTCGCACAGGCGCTTTGCTGAGCAGAATTTTGGCCAATGTAAAGTTTTCTATTTAATGTTAGTATTTACCACAATATCTGAGCGTAAAAGCAAGTGAAGTAACAATATTTATCCTTACAATATTTATTTACTTGGCACTGGGGTGATTTGAAAGGTGTGTGAGCTTCGCCTTATGTATTGACGGAGAAGTACGTAACATCTCAACTCACGGACAAACTTAAGTCACGAGGGAAAAGTCTAAGTAACCTGGCATGAATCACTGCAAATAGAAATGAAACCTAAACACATTACTAACGCATTTGAAGCCTTACACGCCACGAAATGCTCGTCCTTACACGCCACGAAATGCTCATTATTTTACGAATAAGCCCGTATGGCACAAAATAGACCGTACTTCCTAAGCGTCAGATACTAAATCACACATATGTATATGCACTGCATATCTGTTTGACATAAGAGAATATGAAAATTACATATAAAGTTCGGAATTTTAAGCTCAAGATGCGACACGTAACCAGAGATGGGAAGTAATATTTCATGTTGTAGGCTAAACATGTTCATTTCATAAAATATATCAAAATGTGTTAACCAAATGTCTCATATACTCCTAATTAACATAAAATACACTCAAAGTTAATACAAATATAAAATTTTAAACGAATTGAACACCGCCAAATTCCGTCTGGTTTACGGATAGACGACGCAGTACCTTTTCAATACTACACGGCGCTGCTCACACAAAAGCAGTGATAGGCACCTGGGATAGGGAGTCATCTTTCGACGTAGCACATTTCGAGACAATAGGTTGATGCGATTCTGAGCCAGTTTTCGCTTTGTCCGAATTGGAGTCAGTTCAGTGTCAAAGTCTATGGCGCGTCGTCTGATTACACAGCGCGCACTCACAGGGGGACAAGGATGAACGCACTGTTGAAACGGTCCGGCCTTTTCACGGTCCCACCATTTAGCTCTGTATATTCTGGGGTTTGGTAAACTCTTTCTAGGACCACACTTCCCCCATTGCTTTGCTCCACACATGAGAAGATTGGATGCCTTTCGATGGAGTTACCTTCTCTTACCCCTTCCTTTTAAGCTCCCGATAACGGGACAGCTCCTCTTGGTCGATGAAGAGAAGCGTTATCCCGTTGATTTTCTGGCCGAGAGCTTCAACGAACGTACGCGCGTTAGTTATGGAGCTCAGCTCAGTTGTTTTCAAGTTATGCAATGACGCATGATGCTTCAGCACACTACCCACTCCATCGCACGCGATTTTGCCGTGCCCTGACGCCGAGTATATCCACCTGCTGACAACTTCTGAAATTCGTGTAATTGGTGCCGATTTTTTAAATGGCTTGAAGCGCCGTCCGAAACATAGATTAGCTCCAAAAAAACGGGCAAGAGTTCCTCGAGTCTGTCTTCAATCATTGTGAGCGCAAAGAGCGCGTGTGCAGAATCATGACAGGTATCGTCACTCACGACGTCAAAACTTAGTGTTCCCTTCGTGGTCGTCGCAACGCAGGTGAAGATTGTCACCATCTTGGTTTTCCAGTGGTATCCCTGCACTGCACGTTGGAGCACAATACTCCAGTTTTCTGCGAAATCAAAGTGGAGGACTACGACACGTGGCTTCACATTTGCTTTTTCAAGCCATATTGCTCTCTGTTGTGCGCTCCGAATATAAAAGCGGGGTATGTATTTCTTCGTCCACTTGTTGAGTTCGTTAAGAAAAGCAGTGGCCTCCAAATGTTTTTTCACCAACTCGCCACCAGATTCCCACAGTGCCAACTCCAGTTCATCTTCAGCGCTCATCCCTAGCATCTCGAGGGATATCTCCTTCCGGTTCGAACAGGCTTCACACCTCAGCAAGAAGCAGTTTTGGGAAGGATTTTCACAAAGAAAAATTTTCTGGACGTCTTCAAAGGTCATGGTCTTCCCCGCCGCATTTGACAGAGATGTCAGACAGAGTATGAAGTTGGCGCAGCATACACACACACACGTTTCATGTACAGGGTGTTTCTTAACCCACTTGGGCCGAAGAGAATAAAATTTTGTTAGGCCCATTTTTGACTCGGGATTGGCCGCCTTGAATTCCTTGTAGGTTTCCCTAATAGATCTCGTCATAAATCGCTTCGTGACGAAGACTTCTTGACCATCAATAAAAAGCTTTACGACATCCTTCTTGTTCGGGCTTTGTCTTGAGCAGTCTTTCGCATCTGATGTGTAGTAAGTCAACGCAAGAGCGACATCGTTTTCGTTGAGAGTATGTCCTTGGTATGGGTCAGGTGACGCCCAGACCCCCATTTTTTTTTCCAGCTTTCTTGATTGGTCCAAAGCATGCTTCGTCACTTCAGGAATTGCTTTCAGGATATCTTTCTTTTTGAGGTTAAATGGAAAGAGAGTTAAGAGGCGGTAGCGTTCTATAGCTGCGACGCGCTCTTGGCGTAGGCTGCTCGTAAATTGCTGACCCAGTCGGAGCACGAGGAGCATGTATCTTTTTTGTCTGTGCCCGTAGGTTCTCCGTACACGTCACTTAGTTTACGACCAACTTTCTTTTTGAAGTCCGCGGTTATCTCGGATTTTTTTCGCTTAACATAGCCGGTGCGACTTCGTGGGGTCACGCTAGAAGGGAGTTTAAGTGGTGTCACACTTACTTCGGCAGCATCAATTGCTTCAGACACTCCTTGGACCAGGGCTTCCTCGTCAACGAATGATCTGTCCGCTGGTTTCAGGGATGATGACGATGAGCTTGATGACAACATTTCCTGTCCTTGCTTATGTTCTTCAATCTGACCCAAGAACATTGTGTAGCAGTTATTGCACAGAACATCTCCAGGGCTCACGCGCTGGGCGTCCTCAGCCGGTAGAACTTGTTTAAGAAAACTTAGGTTTAGCTCCGAGACTTGACGAAAATGGCGTCCGTAAAACACTATTATCTTGTGTCTCATTGAATAGTCGGTGCACACTTTCCGGTCTGAACTAAATAATGTATTAGCCATGGCAGTAACGAACACTTCTGGCTTTCTGAAAGCAGGAGCAGTTTTAAGTTCATCTAGCTCAGACAGCACGGAGGTAGAATGAGTACCAGCTTTCCGCCGTGGCTTAGGAATTCAAGTAAAGAGCCAGAAAGGGACCGAGAAGGCTATTATCAGTTAGACGACGTGCGAAGATTCGGCTTCCTTTGGGTCCCCAATCTTCCCGTCGATCCATACTTAAACATTCGCTGTCCGCCTCGCGCGTAATCTGAATGCCACGCAGCAGCGGCGTCTCTTTTAGTGCCCGCGGATTAGTGGCATGGTTGTGTTAGAAGGACGAGGAGGGAGCTTGGAGAGACAGAGGGGGGCTTGCGACGTAAACTCTAACCTCGAAACGCCTGTTCTCCCGACATTCAGGGTTTCCGTGTCGGTCGCATCCAAAGGCATAATCCTTAGAGGCTCCAGGACCCCGACGAAGATAGAGGCGTTAGCCCCGTGATGTTCAAGATAAAGTATTCTAGACACGCCGCCTGACTGAGGTGGCATCTGTAAAATTTCGGAGCCGAAATCAAAAGGCCTCAGAGGACTTCTCTAACGATCTGCATTCCCCCGTATTGGGAGAAAAAGATGCGCTCGCACTTGTGAATACGGACTTCTAAGTAACTTTTTTTAAGAGCGCTACTCAAAAATTTTTAAATGTTTGTGGTTGGATATTAGGTGACTGCTAACGATAAATAAAAAACCTTATATAGGCCAAAATTCTGCTCAGCAGAGCGTCTGTGCGAAGTCCCGTTCAAAACGCTCATAGCACGAGGTTCGAGTCTTAATAGCGGCCATACAAACAATATATTACAATTTCTGTTGGTAGTTCCTGATAGACTACTATATTAACTAACTGTGAATAAAAAATGAAAAAAATAAAAAGTGGGTTTTTTTAGAAAATCGACTCCAAACTTGCTAGTTTTCGAAATATTCGTTTTTCAGGCACATGTAGCGCATTATATACTTGTGGCAAAATATTGAAATTATACTCAAAAGAAAGAGCATAATTGGTGCTTTACGGTGATATAAAGATCATAGAAATATGTTGATTAGGTCACACAGCACAGCTTGCCGAACTTCGTCAAATATCGTCACAGAGAGGCGGTTTGACAAATAAAAACAAAACCATTAAGAATGTTATGACCTAGACGCTTAATTAGCATGAAGAAGCCTATGTCTAGAGTGTTCCCGAAAAGTTATATTGATGTAGCGTAAAAAGTACGGAAAAGGGATGGAGTGAAATATGGCACCTCCGATAGGCTGGAAAAACCTCAATTTCCACCTTGACCGCTTCAACGGTCCATAACTTGAGAACAAAAAATCCGACGAAATAACCGTTTGCGTCTTCTTTTATTATAGGAATTGCCCCAAAACATATATTTTTTTCGTCAAAATTAAAAATTCGACCCTAAATCCGTGCCTGAGTTGAGATGAAATCACCCATATATATTTTGATGTCGTGATTTTTTTTTTTTATAATATAAATATTTTTAGTTTAGAGAAAGTAAGAGCATGCTAAAAAACAAAGCCCGATTGTTAAAATGCGTTAGCCTCTTTGGGTACCTCATGAAAATTTAGTCATAACACCACCGTGCCCTGCCTTCCAGCCACCTGGATATATTCGTTCGCTTTGAAGAACGGATAAACAAATTACACAATAGTTACAATTTTAGAACATTGTCTTTGCAGCCTAGATACAGCTATTCTAGGAGGCTTCCAAGCATGCTTGAAACTGCCAACGAGAGCACCCGATACCGATATATTTATTCGAAAAGGCGATTCACTATACACCCTATAATCCTGCAAACGAAACTCCAAACATAATATTGGGTAAAGAAACTAGTATGTCGGAAATAAAAGTACGAGCTATGGGTGAATTCTTCCTGCGTTTAACAAACGCGGACTTGGGAAACACAGGTTGCAAATTTGTTTAGTACGAAAATTTAATTAATCAATTTTGGCTCGATTCATATCTTTGTGTTTGACGAACCAGTCATTGCCGCATACAAACATAAAACGCTAATTCTTTACCATTATTTGGCCGAATCGGGTCTGCCACGCCGATCTACGACGCCCCCAGTTTTGATGTACCGAGTTTGATCGAGAAATTGAAAACCACATTTCCGGCATCCATAAAGGAAACTACACATTTCAGCCAGAAGCTTTCTTTCGTATACGTATCGCTAGCGCCACATTCCTTCAGAATGTGGTGCTACCAATAGGGACACAAAAGAAAAGTTTTAGAATAGGGCGTTACCTAAATAAAAACAGAAATAAAAATAAATATTTTTATCATCCAAAGCGTCCAGTTTAGCATGAATTTGTCCAAACAAAAAGCGATTGTGTTAACACCTGTGGCATTTACTGCAAATAAGCAAGAAGGAAAAAAATATTGTTTTTATCATTGGGAGTTTTTTTTTTTTTACCGAAGGAATTGTTAAAAACGTCTACCCATTAAGAAATCTTGCCTTTCACTTTGATTTCTTTGATTCAGGCAAGGCCATGTTCGTGAAACTTTCAGATTCCATCCCCACCCCTTGTGTAACATTTCGTCAAAGTTTTACCATTCCGCATTTCGTTTTAGTTATTTGGCCCGAAAAACTGGTCCCTATTTTGTTCACTCAAACTCGGTACAATCATCATTATCTGAACCCTCTTATGACTCTAAGGTCGTACGTGGTCACACTACTCATGCATCATGCAAGAGACACGGTGTTTGCTGCTGACATGATGACTAAATTGTTGGCGAACGCGCTTGAAGCACGCTCGCAGAATGTTTGGCTCATATATAGGTGAGTTTAGTACATGGCAAGGGAAGTTCTCACATTACCAACGATGCAGGACTGTCATACAAGGAAGTGCCGTGCTTCAGCCAACGTCTAAAGACTCTTCGGTACGATGTGTTAGCAGTATGATCTCGGGTTAAGAGGTCAAGGGCCTAAGTATGACTGTCTCAAACTGTGTGGCTGCGCGCCTATTTGGTAGAATGTCTGAAGAAATTTCCTTAAAAATATTTGTTTCTTTGCAGATGCCCACGCCATGACGCATGTAAAAATGGCCCTCAATTTCCCCGAACTCAAGACTACGGTCGGGAGCCACGTTGATCTGCCTTGCGTTGCCCAGGGATATCCACCCCCGCATTACACGTAAGCATTGATATTTTAACAGCATCCCGGACTTTAAGAGTGGCAATCGCCGCCTTGAACATCTCCACTGAGCTAAAGAAGACGTGATGCCTTAGCTGAAATGGATGTCCGACTAGAGTGCTTAGTTTTTTTTAACGCGGTAGTATTAGAACGCTCGTCTTGACAAAAAGACGGCGGTGTCGACCGTTTGCAAGCGGCAGGGAGAGAGGAAGAGGGAGAGGGTGACGCGTGCGGCGCTTCCATTGGTCCGAAGCGCTGACTTCAGCACGCGTCAACCTCTCCCTATCTCCCGTGCGCTGACAAACTGACAGGCACAACCGGGTTTTCGTCAAAACGAACCCTTTCGTTTTCGTCAAAGTCACGCGCACAGCAGGGCGCGGAGCCAGGGACGGGGACGCGCCGCGGCGCAGTGGAATGCGGCCGTGTTCAGTTGCCGCTCTGCCGTCGCAGGTCGTTCTTCGCTCTGGGTTTCCGTAGTAGCAGTGCGTGGGTTGTAAAGTGTGGGAGTAGTTAAAAGAATGGATGCGGTTCCCTCCACGACTGATACGGATGTGCTTCCTTCCACGACTGGTATGGATGTAGTTCTTTCCACGAGTGATTTGGATGACCGTACCCAAGGGCACTGACCTACTCTGACAGGCAGAGTACAAAAAAGTAGTGAAACGTAGTACGCGAAGATCCATTGGTGGATTCCTAGGGGAACCCGTTAGCATGACCGTTGAGAAACGCCACACACATCCTCCATTGTGAAACGCTAACATTGACCCCGTAACTACTCCAAAAAAGAGGCAGCTAGATATAAAGGAAGCAATCGAGAACGCCAAAAGAGAAAACCAAAACAGAAAAGTCAAGGAGTCAGCGTTAGTTATTCCCAAAGGGGCGCGTGTGCGGCGTTTATTAAGGGTCATTCTAACCGATTTCCTAAGAATTCACTGATGGATTTTGCTTTTATTGTTGCATGTTTTGCGATAGAGGTAGTGGTGATGTGTTCCGGGGAAGGTTTCCAAAACAAAAATAATATCGTCCTCTCATTTCTTATTCAACATACAGAGAATGATCTGCACACAATATCTAAGGCCTGTGTCTCCCTCGTATCACGGCACTTTCACATTGGTCGTATAAAAACTGTCTGCAGACTTGTTAGATACTTACGTATGTACGCAGAAAAACGTGCTTCGAGCATCTTTGAGGCGTGACCGCAGTCACGCCTCAAAGAATATGACTGAATTAACATCGCATTTTTTTACGTTGCAGGAGGATTGTGGCTGTAGCTTAGCGCGGAAGGTAGAGACAGTAGACATCGGTTCAGCCATTCAGTCACTCTGTGTACTGATCCTACAGTTGCCGCGGGTTTCAACGCCGTGACGCTAAACTGAGTTTCACTTTACGTCCGAACGCAAGCGATGCTATGATTCGATAGAGCTAATCATACAGCGCTAATAATGTGTCGACTCGGCGCTCGTTCTCGTTTTTTGGTTTTCGATCACCGGTTCAATCAATCACACACAGAAGAAAGCCAAGAAAGGCGCAGCATGCAGTGGGCGTGATTGGTTTAATCGACGATAACAGACACCCAAAGGCGATGAATGCCACTAATCTCTATGACAATTGCTGGATCGCGCATCCCCGCTCCGCGAGTGCGGCCACCGGACGGCCATCTTGCATGTCCGAAAATCGCGTTGGTGGAGCGTTGCGGAGGCTGGTTGCAGCGTGCTGAAGACACGATTTCTACTCGCTCGTCGTCATTCGCCGAACAAATTCTTTACAACGCTGTGTAAGCCGTGAGACTTGCCGTTGAGAACACGTGGAACATTTTACGGACGCGCAGTGCAATGGGAATAAGTCACAACTCGTCGAAAGCAAAATTCGCCGGTCTCGCGGTCTGATCAAAGCTTCCTTGGCACGCCGAAGTGCTGCGTCTCTGTCCCATCGCACGCTTGGATACCGAACAAGAATCAGTGCCGCAGCAAAGTTTTGAAGGTCTTTCGCGCGCAGATGTCCTTGCATCATATCTCGGCCACGGAGTTACGAATGATCCAGTTGTTCCATCGAGTTGCCATCAATAAAGGGGCAAAACGATCTGTACGGTTGCTCTTATGCGCTATTAGCCATGGCTATGTTCCAGATCTACTCTAATGGATCACATAACAGCACAAATAGAGCAACGCTGTGGAGCAAGGAGGACTTTCGAAGGCAAAACTGCAAGACGGCAATAATGAAAATTTTTGAAGCGCGGGCCATACGGTCGTGTACAATCTGTTGACCAAACACAATTCGGCGAGCCGCGCTCAGACGTGAAGCGCAATAGAGTAGGTTGATAATAAGCCAACACTGATCAGTGATGAGGAGCTGTTGTGCGCGGCATTTTGTAAACCGTCTAGCGACGAAGAAAGACGCACCTTCCCGCCTCTTCCGGCGCCACTAAACTCTGAATGGAGCTAGTTTCTGGACCGCGAGTGCTGCAAGTTACAATTACAGTCGCCAGAGTAAAGTAAAACGCTGCTTCAGAGGCACATACGGCTTCACGCACATTGCACTCGCATAGCACATCCATTCGGTGTTGATTCTTGATCGGTGTTCAAGCGTGCGAAAGCACAGAGACGCGGCGCTTTCGTGTACCAGGGAAGCTTTGATCGAGCCGGACGCGCTAGGCCAGACGCGAATTAACACCGGAAACCTTTGTCGATCCTCTGCAGCTGGTACAAAGAGGACAGGGGTCGGCGGCTGTCCGTCGTCGAGTCCGACAGGATGCAGTCTTCGAACGGCGTGCTCAGCATCCGCGCTGTCAACGTGCACGACGGCGGGCGCTACGTCTGCATAGCCAGGAATACGGTGGGCGAGCAGAAGATAGAGACGCTGCTTTCCGTGGCTGGTGAGTATGACACCGAGTGAACTTCCTGAAGACTACGCGATCTGCTTTTGTGGCGCCCCCCCCCCCCCCCCCCCCCGCCTTCTGCCCTCCCCGCATTCCCAAATGTAAGGTTTGTGTTTTAACCTTTCCGAGGAGGGAGTAGTTGTTTCTACGATAACCAATATCTCCAGAAATATTCATATAACACATCGTTTTCTTTCTCTTACGGCGTGACCCCCCCCCCCCCCCCCCCCACAAAAAAAAAAAAATCTTTGAATTTTTTGACGTAATTTTTAGCTACGCATTGATGAACGTAAAAAATACGTTCACATAAAATATAGCGCCATAGGTCCCGATCAGAACTCACCGTCATCTTATCCAAAATGTATAAGTTATGTGTTAACATTCATTAGAGAAAAAAAAGCCTACCAGTATCTGACGTTTGTCATCTCTATAACTTCGTAGGCGTCATTGGCCGCCAATTTTCTATAAAAAAATGTCCGAACATCGCTGATTATTTTTTGAAACAGATAACGGCATGTTCAGAAATCTTGACATCTGGTTTGAATCTCTAGCGCTACATTCGGCCACCGACTGAGCGTTTGGCGATGTGGAGTTTTTTTTTTTTTTTTTACGGTTAAAACGAAAATAAAAAAAAAAGCTTTGTTGATTGTTTCTGGAGCCACCCCGTACATTTCTTCACTAATAAAGCCTCTTGTTAAGGGCTCTAGAGATATCTTGGGTATAACATAAACACAATAAAAGTTTTTCATAAAGTTGAGGGTGGTTTTGGATTGGCATGGGTCAGCAACTTTTCTTGCCATTGTCTTAACTTCTCTTTAGCAGCCAGTCAAATGTTACAGACAGTATTTTATGTATTTATGCTTGCTGCATACAAAGGTTCATTGAAAATCACAAAAACATGTTGAAGTTATTATCTTTCTTATTTTAGTGAAGAAATATTTCAGGCGTTGCAGACCTAACTATAGTAATGACTCAGTATTCAGTTGTTCACCGCAGTGTGGGCTTTCTTCTGAGCCAAAATAATAACTGTTCTTAGCCGTTTTTCAAAATAAATGTTCAAATAGTAGTGGTCCAATTTTTGCGCTTCCCACCAAAATAAATTGATAATTAAAAAAATAATTTATCAAGAAAATAAAATTTATTGACTTGAGAAAATGCAAGTGGCATGTAGTAACAACTGAAAAGCAAATCTCAGGGAAATGTCGATTGATCGGCGAGAAAATGTTCCTTATATTTTGAAAAAAAAAACATTCCTGAAATCGCGATTGAATGTTTAGTTGCTCAACCACAATAATAACACCCGTCTGGTCCATATTGTTCTGGGTTATACTATTTACATTGCCATCTGAAGGCTTTCCTGTCACTTTCCTTCCTGTCCCCTCTTTACTTTTGGCAGAGGCCAGAAGGTCCACTGTTCGTATCCGGATGTTGTACATCCGGTTCAGGGTAGTCACAAGGCACACCTGGCGTGAAACGTAGGGCCGGAACCTACGGCCTCGCACCTTTTTTTTAGTTCGTTGTTTGTGCGAGCCTCTCGTTTCCACTTGATGTTCACTTCATGAACACTATTCACGATACCTTACGTGCAGAGAACGTTAATTGTTCTCTCCAAAAAAGTCGCAGGTTATAGAGATAACTGACTCAAGACTACCGCGCCTGTCCTAGTTGAGGGCTGCTCTTTCAGCACACCTTGTTTACCACATCTTGCATGAGGAACTCATTGAGAATGACAGCGTAAATAGTATCGGGTTTCGAGAAAATCTAGAACATGCAACGTCAAAGGAGACATTACGCGTAACACCTTACATTTTCTGGGAGCTTGCGCTCGTTATCAAGGGCTCACCACGATAGTGGTGCGCTTTGGCATATCGATTCTCACGGAACGTACTTTTATATCGTGGGTTAGAAGAGAAACGAGGCATCGCAGTCTTCATAATGCATTTAGAACACCGTCAGCTTTCCGAGACTTCGAAGCTAGATTGCACCAGAAGCGAAACGTCTGATGGCGGTTACCACCACTGACATATATCCTGGCTTTCCCCTTTTATTCACCCCTAAATAAACAAACGACGAGCAAGTCATGTGTTCCCTTTATCGTATGTAAAGACTATCTATATATGTTTATCTGGTTTGAGACCTAAAATAGCAATTTAATGGATCAAGCAGTACCTGCTGAAAGTCATGTCAACTTGAAATAGCAAAAAAGCGCAATTGGATCAATTTCTCAACGTATTCTTGTAGTCCTCCGAGCGCGCCACTTCGAGGATAGTTTGTCCAAGAGCTCTAATATATGTAGACAGGGAAATAAAAACATTTTGGTCGATTTTATCAGCCATTCCTTTTCAATGATATACGGTAGAAAATTGTTTCTTGGAAAAGTATAGACGATTATGGTGTCACGGCCTTTATGATAACATGCTGTTTTATATGAACATCCGTATGTGTCATGTGTTTTCCCCTTATTCAATCTAAGATGTAAAGCTTTCCCAAAGCCTGTTTTGATATAATTAAACAAAAAAAATGTTCTTCAATGCTATTACACTGGAACAAAGGTGATATGTGTGGACAGTCTACAACGAAGGTCTGACGGGGGTAACAAGAAGTGCGTTCTTGTGAGCCGTCGCTCAATACCATATAAAGTTAGTTTGCTGATATGGCGTTCTGAGCAAGGTCAATTCGCTCCGTCTCAACCAAAGGAAGTTCTAAAATTATCAGCTTATCACGACGTGTTTACAATTGAGTTTTTCATTCATCCGTAGAGTATCTGCTTGTTAAATATTGTTCTTTGGTTTCTAATTTTTACTATAGCAATTTATAGGCCTTGCGTGACTATAGTAATATATGTTAACTTAAGTGTCATTGCTTAAGATGCGCAGGCTGTAAATGTCGTGATGAATCCCGGATATCCTATTTTCTCTCCGCAGCCCGAAAAAAATTGTAAAATTAGCCGACAAAAAGAGACGAAGAAGCGAAACGTGTCAACACAAGGAGCCACGTCCCGCGTTGTTTAACCTCTTAGTGACCGTAGACTGAGTGGAGCACCAGCAAATTTTAACCTTCACGGTGTTAAACCAGTCTAAAAATTTCAAAAGTGAACCAAACTTTCGCAATAAGACAAACATCACAACGTTCAAAGTATGTTTTGTTTCACCATATGGCGCTGTTTTGTTCTAATTTAGAGAATGGACAACCTTGGTGCTGATGGTCGCTAATGATCTCCTAACTGCGAGCCAAAACAAATACCTAACTTTAAACAAAAACGATATTTGTCTTGAACCACGCAATAGATTACATTTTTGAATGGAGCGCCGTGAACAACCGCGTTTGCAATCTGAAGGTTCGTGCTATGCTCTGTGCTGTATCCAATGGTGGGGCGATTAGGCACTCCATTATTCGAGCCATTCGAACTTTATCGCTTATTCTTTCTAAACGTTACACGGTAGAGATACTCAGCTTGGAACAATGACAATTGTCGTTTGCTCACTCTTAGGGCCTCGAATCCTATCATTACCGAAAAATTGTGCGCGCCGTTTGGTACGGTGTAATCTCAGAAGAAGAATAGCACGATCATTTGAGTAGTGATTACCAGAACGACCGACGCGTTGTTTTGATATCTTCACAGTTCATAAAATTTGAAGCTCCCGTAGACAATGGATTATAAGTGCAATAGCAGGGGCCTTTGTGCTGGTTTTGTTTTGTTTCTGAATTCACGTTTAAAGATTTTCTCCGAGTTGTATTATATCGAAACTTTGTCGCGCTGTTAAAATCGAACGCTTTCGAGCGCTTGAAACCTCAATAACATGCCTCAAATATATAGCAAGCCAGGCTGGCTGGGTAGAAAACCGATTTATCGAAAGCAGGAGACTTCGGTCAAAAAACAAGGTAGTGTTTTTCTGGTGGAGAATTAATTTTTTTAACCTGTTGCCCTATAGGCGGTTCAGTATATCGTCTAGGCTTCTATAATAATAAAACTGGAATGATGCTCGCCTTGGAAATTTGAACCAGTTTAAAATTACACAAAACATCGATGGTCACAACTGAAATGATGGCTTTTAAATTGATTTGCTAACATGCATGTCGAGAACCAGAAGGCCCCCAGCAAAGTTCTCAATATTCGGACACTTTAGTAAAGCAATGTTTATTCACTCTGCTTTAATTTATGTTTTTGTTACGTGTGTGCTTCGATAGAGTCAACCCTGCGGCTTTAATATAAATATCTGCTAATCAAGGGAGAGTCTGTACGTTACACAATTATATACATGTGTCTCCCCAAAACGCTTAACCCTCAGAAATCTATTAAGATGCGTCAGTCTTCAATGAAGCTTACGGACAGTGGCGTCAGCAGATACTTTCTCTAGTTAATGGGGAAAATGGCATAAAGTTTACGTTTTTTTTTTGCAATCTTAGTGCAATTACTCTGGCATGAGATACCAGAAATATATGGAATAAGGAACATATGCAGGTTTTAAGTGCCAAACTGACGATGGTCATTTGGAACGCCCCAGCGGAAGACTGAAGATTAATTTCGACCGCCTGGGAATCTTTTGACGTCCAATGGAAATCTCGGCGACACGGCGTCTTCTCCGCAAAAAGCCTCCTTCAGATTGTGGTCACCTCGGCCGGAATTCAAACCCACCACCTGGGGATCCGTACGCCGGCGCTTTGCCTCAAAGCCAGCAAGGCGGCTATAAAAAAAAAAAAAAAAAAGAAAACGACCAACAAAAATTTTTCTTGCTTAGCAGTGCCGAGCTCTTCGGCGCTGTTAAGCAAGTAATCATTCTCGTCTCAAGTTGAATCTCCGAACCCTTGAATTCAAAGTTATTGTTCAGCTTGAGCAGTAATGGGATTCAATACTGTATGTTATATTTAGTTATGACTGCCAAAGGGCTTTTATGTAGCTAGCGTGAGCTCCACCTTATTTCATTCTTCAAGCATGTGTTGCTTGACTAGAATATTCTGTTTAGTTTGATAGGGAAAACTATGTGCCAGCCATCGATTTTGTATTACTTTTAATCAACCTATTATATTCGTGGCATTCTCGCTTACCACGTGTCCGGTGAATGAGGTGGAGCAATTGTGGACATTTCCAGTCTCTAACATGGCGTTCGGCGTCTTAAGCCGCCATGGTTGAACTGTCCATTCCTCTCCCAAGCACATCGTGCACCGCTTGTTTTGATGTTAACTGTAATAAATATTTTGCGGTTAAATTTATTGATGAATTGTTTAATTAATAAATTATGTATAGGCGTAAATATATTCTAAGGGTTCTGCAAATCCCGGTAAGCGAGCATACATAATCCGCTCGACCATATAAATAGTTTCGTCAAAACGCAAGTCCCCTTAATACGACTTAGTATATAAAGATACTACTGTTGAGTAAATCATCGGCTCCAAAAAACTGAATAGTGAAAATATCAACTGCCAAATTAGCATGTTTTAGAAATATGTAGTAATGCTGCCACATGCAATATTACATAGCCCGACACAACATAAAAAATTGACTTCCAGCTTTAACTTCCTTCAGAGGTTGTCGTCACAGTTTACTAGTATAGTACAAGATAGTTTTATGGTTTGCTAGTTTCGGAAATGAAATAAGGTGTTGCCCATGCTGCACAATTATATGAATAAGTTTGTTTTGTCGGGGAATTTAGGGCGTTTCGAAGTCCGAAGAAGCCAAGGTAGACCCAAGCTTTACCTTTTTTAGAGCGCAGCTCTTAGGCGCCGGTTTCCGCCTTCAGCGGCGTTGGTGTCGCCGTCGCCGTCTGTGTAACCGCGTGGTGCATTATGGGAAACGACCCATAATGCACCGAGGTGACGCGCGCGTTGCGTTATGAGACGTGACGTTTTCTATATTGCACCGTGCGGGAGGGAGAAGGAGGGGGAGGAGGAGGAAGGAGGGAGCAGAATGGGGAGGAGGGAGGAGGAAACAGGATGTGGAGGAGGGAGAAGGTGTAGGAGGAAGAGGGGAGGAGGCGAGGAGCACGGGAGGAGTAGATGAGGAGCGTGGAGGAGAGGGTACGAATGAGGTGTAGGGCATACCGTCCCCTCCGTACCCCCGCCTTTTCCTCCTCAAGAGCTGCGCTCTAATTCGGCATTACAGGGAGTTGTTACATCTTTCGTTTTTGGCCAGAGTCCGGGTTCCATGGCCCAATTAAACAAAAAAAGAGTAACAGTTCAGCTTAGCTGCTTGTACTTCGGCGGTCATCTGGAACATTTTGGCCTAAATCAACAAACAAGTTCGGAATTAGGCATCACTTCCGAATCTTCGGTTTTCAAATGGCAAGTTCGGGCCTTAGTTGCCTAACACTTGCTAGATTTAGTCTTCAGTGCTAGTTATTCGTCTCATATGTGGCATGTTCGGCTCAAGTCAGACACTATGGAAGTTATATGGCGAGTCTAACAAAGCTAATTGAAACGCCAATGGACATTACTATGATACTAATTAACGTCTTGGAGCAAAACCATATTAAACCCGAGCCAGGCCCCTAGGATCTCAAAGCTTGAACTAAGTTGGGCCTTTGTGTGGCGTGCCACGTGGGTCACCACTGACCTGTTTTGATAAAATGACGAAACGCCCCAATGTTGTTTTCACGCTGACTTTGTAGGGTAGCAGTTGTGGGCATTCTCTAACACCAAATACACAAATGTCTAAAGCAGTGGTTCTCAACCACTGATGTTTCGCGGACCCCTTGTGGATCGTCCAAGATAATGGAGAACCCCATTTTGTGGTCAACGAAAGGGAAAGGTATATGAAAATGATTTAATCAGTGATTATAACTAAGGGCTAGTGTTAAGTAACTTCTTTCATGGACATACACAAAAAAACTCACCAAAACGTTAGAACGTTTCTTTTCAATCTGGAAAATGATAACTTTAATTGCCGGACTGATGAGGCAGGGCTTCTGGACCCCTAGAATGCCTTCGAGGACCCCAAAAGGTCCGCGCACCTCCACTTGAAAATCACTCGTCTAATGCATGTACAGATGGATGCCTAATATTCAATCTCGTTCAATATGTTTTTCGTCATTTCTACTGGGACGGGTGCCTCTCGGCTCTATTTTTAAAAAGAGGCAAAACCAAGTGATGCATTCATCCCCGGTTACTACCTCTATCGAATACTTGAAAATCTTGACCACCCATTTTACTACCCAAACTACGACGCCTGAAACACGACTCTAACTTTTGAGTTTACCGCGCCCTCATAAGCGTTCCCTCCGTTTCCCCCTTTTGACGTCAGAGAAGTGTCGTGCTCTCACCGGCCGTGATCTTAGCCAACACCTCCTAGAAAAGAAAGCCTAAGTTCTGAATTTTTCTGCGTCACTAACGAAAGCCACCGTAGGCAACAGATCAGAGACGAGTGCTGCGTCAGCTTTCGAATGGAACTCGTGTCTAATCAGTGAGAACATGACTCCTGGCCGAGCTCTGACGCCGTAGTCGTAGCAGATCTCTGGCCTACGTTGGTCTTCGTTCGGAACGCAGAAACGTTCAGCACTTATGCTTCATTTTCCTGGAGGTGTCGTCTTCGCGGTAGCACAGCAGCGGCCATGAATGTGACAGCGGTGGTTGGTTGGGGATAAAGTTTTGCTCTCTTGCTTGAGAGCCAATAGAAGCTTCGGCAGCCAGGAGTGGGGCCGCCACAACGGCAGCGACACTCGAGTTCGCGCCTGTGTTTTGCTGTAACCTGTGGCCTCAACTGTCATAATCGCGACATTCGGCAGCTTTACGTGCACACTTCTGTGAGGTCATTTGTTGACATTTAACAACTTCTGACGTCATTTGCTGACACTTCGAGACCACTTGATGCAAGAGCGGGACAGTACGCAGATCACACTTGTCGACGACGCGTTCAAGACATCGTACCACTTTATTGGAAATCCGGCTTGTGTGCTTGGTTGCAAGCCGATCAGCCAAGTATGAATGTTACGAACCCTGACAAAGTCAATTATCACCCCACCGAAGTTTCTTTGATAAGAACGGTGCAACCATTTTTTTTTTCGCAGTGCTGCTGAGTGCTGAAGTCTCCCCGGCATTCCAGACAGTTGCCATGGGGCTCCCTGCGCTCTTCAACTGCTCCGTGGAGGGTCAACCTGTGCACAGTATCACCTGGCGTAAGGTACGTGGCCGGGTTGGTTCAGCGTCCGCCCTGTTTGGAACGTCAGACTTTGCCACAGAGCCTAGCTAATTCGTCGGAATAGATAGCAATCTACAACTTTCACAGACTACTAGAGCCGCCTTCTGCAAAACACAAAGTGAGCGTCGGACTAGTGTGATCACAAAACGCTGATTTCCAAAATATCAACTCCGCCATGTCCAGAAGGTTGTTCTGAGCTTAAGAGTCCTCATCGTGTACGTACGTGAGTATGTTCTTAAAAATAGATTTATCTCTACGGGAACAAAACAGACACTGTTGTGAAAACAGGGAGAAATCTAATGTAAACGCTCTGGTAAAGAAAAAAAAATACTGCAATATTTTTAAAGCGTGGTTATCACTATGTTTCTTCCACTCTTAGATAAAATTGTCGCTGTGCGAGTATTAACCGAAACAATATTGTCATGTTAATCTTTTTTTCCCTTCTTCCATGGGTTGAGCAAAGCCACCTGAAAGACTATTGGTTTCTCAAGCGTCTGCGATGGAGTGTAAAAATTATTTGTTAAAACTGCGCAAGGGCGTGAACAATGCAAGACAAAGTAAAATATAATCGAGCGGTTACGTGGCACAACATTTTTTACGTGATATCCCGTGCCTGAAGGTAATCTATCAGATAGCGTTGTGCGCAAATAATTTGTCATACTACCTCGCGGCACATACAATGCTGCATTCATTTGCGAAGACATGTGGGATAACCCGGATTATGAACAAGCCGGACGACTTGTAAGCTTAATCTTTCTACTGCGAACTTAAAAGTTAGAACTGTAGTTGCAAAGACTAATAAAAATGGATTTGATATGTAATCTGCTTTGTTATTAGCTCTTGTTTCATAGCACTTTCTGATTTGCGTTTTGTGTGTTTGTACCGCTCCAGCTACAGCCTCGACGACGAAGCCGCTTGACGACGACGGCTACGGCTTGGCCGAGGCTGTATAAATAATACATGAAAAATAAATACTGAGTCCCTTAATACTATGGCGAAAAATCGGAAGTTATTCTGCTGCTTTCAGCAAGTAAAGGTTTAAGCTTTTATGAAGAAATGCCGTAAATCAGTAATTGCCTTTCCCCGGTATCTACATGGAAGTATAGTTTCAGTGATATTTAAGTTCATCATGGTTCAAGGTTTTACATAAAACTTATAACAGTAGCTAGCTACGCTGGGCTAAGTTTTGTGAGGTTAGATTTGGCTTGGTTAAGTTAGATTATCTTAGGTGAGGTAAGCTTTGATTAGGATGGGCTAGGCTTGTTTAGGTTAGGTTGATTTAGTTTAGATTACGTTAGGTTGGCTTAGGTTATTTTAGGTTTGTGGGTTAGTTTAGGGTAGGTTAGTTTAGGCTAGGTTAGTTTAGGCTAAGACAGCTTAAGTACGGTTAGGTTAGTCTTATAAAGCAGGTTGTGTTAGGTTGGGTTAGTTGGGCTGGTTGAGGCTACGTTAGGTTAGGCTAAACTAGCTTAAGTATGGTTAAGTTAGTTAAGGTTAGGTTGATTTAGATTACATTGGGTTAGGTTAGGTTAGGTTAATTTAGCTTACCTTGACTTACGTCATTTTTGTGGGTTGGGTTAGGATTCGTTGAATTAGGCTAGGTTAGTTTAGGCTAGATAGCTTTAGTAAGTTAGCTTAGGTTAGTCTTGTTATTAGGTTGGGTTAGGTTGGGTTAGTCGAGCTGGTTTAGGCTAGGTTGGGCTAAGCTAAACTAGCTTAAGTATGGTTAGGTTAGATAAGGTTAGGTTGGTCTAAATGAGCTTAGGCCTGGTTCGCTTGGATTAGTTTAGTTTCGTTGGGGTAGGTTGGATTAGGTTAAATAAGCTTTGGTTTGGTCAGGCCAGGCCTTAATTTTTGTTATTTGTATTTTTAAGGACGGGTCGCCATTGGTTCCGGATGGACGCATCCAGATGGTGTCCCAAAGCCAGCTGAAGATTCAGACGGTTCGCCGTGACGATGCCGGCATGTACCAGTGCGTCGCCCAGAACGACAGAGATTCCTGCCAGGCGGCAGCTCAACTAAGGCTCGATGGTGAGTCTTCCCTCGGAGTCACTTTTGTGTAGTCGCTGTTTAAAGTGACCTAGCTGTTTCAACAAACAAATAATTTATTTCAAACATATTTCGAAACTTAACACCTATATTCGTCCAGCGATGAGCCCGTGATACCAATTAATATATAGTTATAACGCAAAAATAGGACGTATATCGGTAGTTGCGGAAGCTCCAAGTTAGATTGCTCTAGCCATATTAGACCGGTAAAAGAAAGAAACATCTGCTTACCCTGAAGACATCAGGGCGCATTCATATATGATAACAAAGCCCTTTCATTTGATTCCATGCAAAAATATTTTTTTCCAATAATATTATTTTACCAAGTTTTTAGTATATCTTTTTTTTTTTTTTTGCATCCGCTCCAAGCTATGTAAAGGTTTTCAATTGTTGAGGCTAGAGCTCACAATTAGCGTTCTCGTTAAAAAGTTAAATATATTATTCCGCCGTTCTAACGCCTCAATACGACATTGCATGCGGATTAAAAGTTCCGAAAATTTGCGTGTTTGGTTTTCATAAAACGTGTTGTGTGATTTCGGTGAGAAGCCTTTCCCACATCATTTTGATTATTTCAAGTTCCTCTAAACGGTTAACTATAATTGTATTTAATAATTCATTACACCAACATGCAGCAGAAACACAACAACAGATCTCATGTTCTAAGTACTGCGTATAATTTTCAGTATGGCATATCGAATACTCTATATAAATCACAAAGCCGTGAAGACTCAACATACAGTAGTCGTCTTACATCAGTTTTTAATTCAAATCGCAAAAAAGAAAAGGAATAATTTAAGATAGGCTTACTACTAAAGCTGGTAAGGTAAACGTATACGCGGTTACCACAACTGATGGAGCACGGCTGACTGGACAATTCAACTATACGGCGAGCAAGTGTTCCAAAATATGTCGCATCGGAACGCAAGGAGGAGCACGCCAATCAAAGAGCAACATAGAGAAAGCGCAGAAAACGCGCGATGACAAAGCAGCCAAGCTCACGCCGTCATTTGTTGAGGTCGCTTGAAAGCAAAAGCACATGGGCGCGTTTGGGGAGAGGGGGGGTGGGCTTAATTAAGCGCACAAAATACGCAAGGTACAGACGAACTTACACGCCGTATAGTCGCTGACAGCCTAAATATAAATGTAGGGTGTGTCGAGGCCTGCGTATTTCATTGTCCTTCCGCAGCCAGTCAGATTGCGGAATTGGCCGATAAGAACGTCGAAGCACCAATCAGAAGGAAAGAAGCGTGAACACGATGAGCCGCGCCCTGCGATTTGTAAGGTGTTAGTGGCTGTGGAAATTTTTGACGAACGTTCTTTTGACTCCTATTTCCGTTGGAACAGTCAACCTCTCTTGTAACTGTAAGCTTGGTGAAATGAAAATGACGAGACGAGCCGCAGGCCAACGCTTGATGTGAACACATGCAAGTTGAAGACTAAGAATGCTGGCCCGAGCATGTTGTTCATACACGTCCGAACGCAATGTGCTGGAACGTATAGAGTGCTAGTTTTTGTTTTTTCCTTTTTTTTTTTACTTTTTTGTTGGTGATTTGGACCGCGTACAGGATAAGGTCTTCTGAAAGAATGCGTGACTCCCTAAGAGTGAAAAAAAAAAAACACGTATGAAACACACACACACAACAAAAAGGCCCATGCACATAAGTGCCTAGAAACGAATCTCGCCCCTGAAGTACAGCATTGAAAATCAATATTTTGCGCACGCCGGAGAAGGGTCCAGAATAATTGGTTACGTTCCTTGTGTTTTGGGGCTTCATCGAAGTAGAAGTGCAAGTTTTTGTTGTGACAACCTACACAGTTTGTGTGTTTTTTTTTTAAGTGGCACAAAACTAAGTGTTTTCTTTTCATTGGGTTTATGCACTGATTGTGATGCCTACACCTGATCTAAAGATATAGATATATTAATTTTTAGCATTCTTGCGCGTTCGCTGTAGGCTACGTTTCTTGAGTGACTAGCTCAAGGTGCAAAGCAACTAGGTGTTTGAACCTGTTGAAAACCTTTCGACTTCACTGGAGTTTGGTTGGAATGCAGCATAAATACGTTGCAGGATCATGTTACACGCAAACTTAATCATTGTTGGAATTAGGGAAACGACAGCGAAAATGCGACTAGCTACACGTAAGATTTTGTGCATTGTCTTCTTGACTACACGCAAGTAAAATGTTATTTCGAGTTTGCAGTACAAATGCAGAGGGTTTTATAATTAACCAGCGTGATTTTTATAAAAAAAAAAAAATTGTCTCGGGCTTGGAGGTAAGACTTAAACAAGTTCAAGAGCGCTTAGACAATTCCTCAGTAATAGCGCTTCTTCGCCGAAAAAGCGTACGAAAACGAATAAGCAGTTGACTGAGCGCGTTCGTGCAAAAGCTTGTAGGCAGTAAAACAAACATTTTTGTATTTTAAGGAAAACATTGCTGATTGCCTGCTCCCACATAGGCACATGTTTGTTTATCTTTATGAAGTAGAAAATACTTTTCCGGACACTGCGCTTTTTTGTTCTTTTTTCTTGTTGAAAAGTGAGATAAATTATTATGTAATCTCGTTTATGAGGATATCATTAACCAGTTATATACCGCTATTTTTACGTTTACGGAGCTAGGCTTGGCAAGCCATACTCTATAATAAACCAAGTGCGACATCCATAAAATTTGAAACAAGAACAGTATCCTGAAAAAAAAAAAACTATCAAGAAGAAGTCAAATAGTGAAATATGCCCACAATGTGCGAGTAAACTATGCCAGCGGTGCCAATATTGGTTTCCTAGTAATATTTTAAGAGCATTTTTGAGCAGATAGTGGCTTAGCTGGCTACTGCATTCGTGGCACGGGTTGATTCAAAATGCTGTCACTCTAATCACGAGAAAATAAATCTAACATGGTAAAGCTAACAAGGAACCAATTTAAAGTCATTAAAGAGGAGTGGTATAGAAGCCAAACACTGACCAATATAGGAAACCGAAACACCATTTGCAAGGTTTATTGACCACATAAGAGGATGGCATATTGTATTCGAAACCTAAAATCATTAAAAAAACGTTTCGTAACAAATATTTCTAAGCTAATATGAATGGTGAGTGGTATATTGTTTTGTAACTAATTGGTAATCTATTCTAACGACGCGTCCTGAAACATTTAATACACTCTTGGAGGGTTTACCTTTCCTTCTAAAGAAAACATGATGTAGAAATAGCAATACGGAGCTAGAATCAGGAGGCTCGTTTTTTAATGCAATAGCATGAACTGGTCCCATGGAGCGAGCCGACGTCATCAGCTGCCTTGCGAAATGGCAGACAAATTCCCCTATCCCAATGGAGCGAATTAAAGCCGCAACCTGAGGCACCCAGTGTTGAAGCCGCGCAAAAAAGCCGAGCCAGACGGCAAATGAATTCCCCTCTCCAAATGAAGCCGAAATCTTATGGATAGGGCTTCCATTGGCTGGGGCGTGCATAGTTACAAGGAACGAGGCTCCCTTTTGCGGAGGCGCGTGAGTTTAAACTGGCGCTACGTGCCCGCGCGAGGTAAGGCCGCGCCAGAGCGCGCCGGGAAGAAGCTTTTGGCTGGCGGGGCCTCCCAGAGAGAGCCCACTACAGCGTACTTCGGAGCGCTGCGCGGCCACTTCACTACAGGGTGATTCAAGGAGAGGTCAGGCTCTTTAAATCGACCGCAAAATTCGGTTTCTTAAATTATCGCGCTACGACTTTGTGCAGCGTTGACCAGAGATTGTGCATTTTTTTTTTGTAAAATTTGCAAAGAGCGATTTTATCTGAGGAAAAAGTAAAGAAAAAAAAAAAGGCTTGGCTTCTATGGAAACACAGCGACGCCACCGGTCTTCAAACAATACGGCGCCGTTTCGCACGGGCCACAAGAGATGGCGCAACGAACGCCACCAACGAACGAGCATGTGGCGCCGAGAGCCGGCGTCTTTAGCAGAAAATCTGTTCGACTCAAAAGCGGTGCGCGTTCCGCAGGCGGCGACAGTCGCAGAAACAAAAACAGGCGCGGTAACAACAAGGAACTGCAGTTGCTTGTCTGCTAAAGACGCCGGCTCTCGGCGTCGTATACTCGTTCGTTGGCGGTTGTTGGCGTTGCGACCGCTTGCGCCATCTCTTGTTTCCCGTGCGAAACGGCGCCGTGTTGTTTGAAGACCGGTGGCTTTGCTGCGTTTCCATAGGAGCTAAGCCTTTTTTTTTTCTTTACTTTTTCCTCAGGTAAGTTCGCTCTTTGCAAATTTTACAAAAACAAATGCACCATCTGTGGGCAACGCTGCACAAAGTCGTGGCGTGGTAAGTTAAGAAACCGAATTTCGCGATCGATTTAAAAAGCCTGGCCTCTCCTCAAATCACCCTGTAGAAGGCTCGCATGAACCATATTCACGCTCTCGCATTCACAACTTATAAGAAGTGCCTAGGTGTACCTCGAGCCTTTTGTTTATTCGTTGGGAGCAATTGCTCAGAGGTGATATTAATCGTTACTGCACGGATCGCTGGTGTAAATAAAATTATCTGCAGCCTAAAGAGGACTGAAAACGCGAACCATTCTTTCTGCCATTCAACTGAACACTAGACTAAACAGCGCCACAAGTACCACATCAATCAAATAATATTTCACCTTTAGTATTTTTGATGCTACGCTCAAGGAGGACATTTTCTTTAGATGTACTTCAACTTCTCAAAGACTTTGGTCAGGTGATTAATTGAAAATATGTTTACTTTAAAAGATTACAATGACAGGCTTGCTAATCCGCGTTGCAAGCATCGCTGAGTTCACACCTCTGGTTGGGTATTGTAGTTCTCAGGGAATACTGCAAATCGCAAATTCTTTTTTAGAAAAGAATCAGAAGTCGGCAGGAGAGTCAAGAAGCCAGAGAACACTTCACTCAATATTGTGTTGAGCCGCGATTTTTTTGAAGGTTAGTAAAATCTGGAACCCACGGCAGACCTGTTTGTGAAGCCGGTCACTCGAACAATTGCTTTCAATTGTGCGATATCCACGCCAAGAAATGAGCTCAAGTTTCTATAGAAGAGACACTAAAACGTCACCGCGTTTTCTTAAAGACGCACACCTTATACACCTTATTTCCTAAGAAGTGTACGTTGGCGCACGCCAGGTGTTGCCACTACGCGTGCGCAGAGAGCAGACTTTTATAAAGTAAAACGTCTGCGCATGACCTGCGACATCGGCAGTGCCACCGCTGCGGCAAGACATCATAGCCAAGCGGTGGTGTTTATAGAATGTGACAAACTATCGAAGGGAGAAAATCTACACATCGGCAATCTTTAATCATTTTTGTTTTGTCACTTTCTGGGCTTCGAAGTGATTTCTTTTAAAGGATCTAGAGCGCCATTCTTTCTTAGTCTAGTTTCCTTTCTGATTTTTCAAAGACGGTGTTTTTTTCTCCGTATTTCTGAATACGTGTTTAAGCGATGAAAATAAGAAGACTATGAGAACGCCGTAGATACTGGATAGGCCTCGCAAACCTAGGTTTTGCTTGTGGCAACTTGAGGCGAGTCGTAATCGTAAAACTCGCAAAGTCGACAAAAAAATTACGAGGACACCTACGTATTTTTTTGAGTTGTGAATGTTAAAGCATAAATATCGTCCTTGCGCTCCCTGATGGCGCATTTATACTGGCGGTTGAGCTGCAGAAAACGGCGGCTTGGGCGAGTTGGGCGTTTGCGAAGCACTTTCAGATACGGTTCGCGAGCGACCCCGTTCGAACACACCGAGACGCGGTAGGCGGTTTCGCGGCGATCACGCGTGTTCTTTTGAGGCTTGCGTTTGGCAACCCTGTCTTACAATCGAAGATCCAATTTAATCAACAATTCAAAGCCAGAATACAGCTATTTTGGCACTCTGAAGATTTTTATTTAGGCTCTTTGCACGCATCATGAGTTCGGACAGCGAAAAAATAGACATGGACCCTCAAAACCCGCCTGCGATTCCCTCGACTTCGCCCACAAGCAAGTCCCAGCTAGGCGCGCCTTGCTAACTCAGAAGAGGATGCGCCTGACCCTTTCGTCGAAGTAGACCCTTACCGCATGAATAGCTGACCTGGATTTTAGGGATAGAAGGCCAATTTCTTCCTCCCGCCCCCCCCCCCCCCCCCCCCCTCGTCGTTCGCTTTTATTATTTTCAGAGCAGTGTGTAGCACTAGTGGACCGTGGTGCGCGGAATGTGTTCCGTGCTATCCGGTCGTAGCTTTGTTTGCAGTGAATCCTTTTGTCGTCACTCGCATGTCGATCGAGTCTACTGTTTGTTTTTCACTCAGCTTAAATACACGCCTAAAGGGCTACCTCTTCATCGCCAGGTACGTACACTTTATTTCTTGAATAGGTTTCCTTAAGTCCTTTTGGTAGTAGTAAACGTTACAGGTCGAGCTAGCGCAGGTACCCTGCCAGCTCCGCGAAAGTGTGTTGGCTATGCAGTCAGGCTCACGGCGTCTCCCTCGGCCTTCGTGGAAAACATTCATGGTATTGAAAACTTTCAGCAGTTCACGTGACTGTCTTAGTAGGTAGAAAAACTGACATTTTGGCCAATCAGGGGCGGGTTCAGACGTTCTGCGGGCAAAGACTAACGAGGCATCGAGCGACGGGCTTTGACAACACGAATAATAAACGAACACTTACCCGAACCAAATCACCAGAGCGAAACCCGTTGAGATTACGAGTCATCTCTTCTCGTGTCGGATTCAAGTGGCGAACGTGAACATCACGCTTCTTTGCTGATTTGTCTGCTGCAACGCTAAGACTGCAGCGCTTTGGACGCCTCACCAGCGACAGATCCCAACTTGCTTTGAAAGTCACCGACGCTACATTCCTGTCACGTTGCCATTGATTAGCGGTTAGCGGAGGTGGTTGGGGCGAATCGGTCCAGCAGCAGTTGGCATAAACGCGCTCCAACCATTCGATTCTAGCCCTTTTGCGGCTGAGAACGCGCGGATCCGCTTCGCGCTTGCGGATCCGCTTCCAGCGCGAACGCGCCATTAGTTCGCTTGCGGTGTACAGGTGTGGGCGACCACATTTCACTACTGCCGAGGTTGCGGCCGCCGACGATATAGATGCCTAAGGCGCCGCCATGTTCCTCAGCCGGCGCCGAGAGGAGCAGAAGCGGCCGCAGCCCCCTCCCCCCCCCCCCCCCCCCTACATCCAGCAACGCCTGACACGAAAGCGGCGGCCGAACACGCTCTCCTGAAGCTCCCCCATTCTTCCCCCCTCCGGCAACACCAGACATGAGAGCGGCGGCCGAGCGCGCGCTCTCGTAAAGCGGCCGCCAATGGCTATCTAGGAGCCGTTTTGCTCAGCCAATGGGAAAATAAACATTTCTTTCGCGTTTCTTTTTTTTTTTTTTTTTCTTGTGTTTACAGACGTTGTTTGCTCCGCTCCATGGGATAGTTAATGGTTTCGCATTACAAGTTTTGAAAACCTTCCCTGGCCTTTTGCTGCTTTCTATTAAAGTTTTGATGGGTACATTGGCGTGGATGTGTCGATATCTCTCGAAGTCCAACTTCAACACAGCGAACATAGAAATGTAAAAACAAACCTTTTAAAGGCTTGCTAATTTGTTTGAGGATACATGCCAAAAGCCGACTAAACAAAACTGGGACCGGTAAGTGGGGGACGGAGTGAGGTACAGAATATGCAAGTCAACAATATGTATCTGAGATCTCAATTTGATCGACGGATACACCGAAAGAAGTATTAATTAAATGAGACGATGACGGGTTTGAATATCTAAAATTCATGTTTGACATTATCATTTCACATCTGAAGGATAAATCGGTTCAATCACGTAGAAGCATTTTTTTGGTTAATCAATCTGCGCAAATAAGAAAATTAATAACAACTAGAACTTGCCACGGCAATGCATTCTACATCGAGTTTATGTAACCAGATTGTGCAATGTGGAGTTTAGGTGAGAGCCACACTGTGTACTCTGTCGACGGACTCGCGCATATTGGTGCTTGATTTGAACTATTTGTCGTTGCCTGGTTCATTCGGAGTAAGCATTTATGTAACGTTGCACCTTAAAGCTAAAGCTTATGCGGCGAGATACTGAGGAAGAGCAGGAGGTGAGAGCACGCCGGGACCTCAGAATGCTGACCTCTGGTTAGAATTATTAGTGGGTACACCTAAAGCTAGCTGGGGGGGGGGGGGGGGGGGGGGGGGCTTTCTTTCCACTGCACCTGTCGAGCACGTTAGGATGCGGAACGCCGGCGACGGCCGTCTGGCTCTCGCATTCAAAATCTTTTCAGGAGTGCAGGGGAGACAAAGCCAGCTAGTTTTTGGTCTACCCACTATTCATTCTAACTAGAGCTCGGCGTTTCGAGGTCCCCGCGCGCTTTGGTCTTCTTCTCTCCCTCAGTTTCTCGGCGCATTAATATTGGCAGAAACTAATCTTCACAAGTCTCTCGTTCTAAGAAGGAAAGAATTGCAGTGCATTGAATACTTGGATTTTTGAGTTGTGACTGCCGATTTGCTTTCAACTAAACTATTTGTGCAATCCATTAACACCGTGGATTTATATTTTGTATTTCAATCTAGAGAAAGGGAAAAGAAAAAAAAAAGCTATGAGTATTTTATAACATTAACATCAGCAGTAAACTACATTTAGTTTACGGGGTAAAAATGAGTTTACAGTTCAGTTCGCAGCAATTATTGCTCCCAATAATTTTATTTGATTTTCAAAAACACTAGGCACAATTTATTGCCGTACTTTGCTGAGTTTTGAAAACAAAATGGGAAGTGCATTTTAAGGCACGGTGATATTTGTTGAGTCAAATTTTCTGTACCTGCCGTCCTCTTCGACGATGGTCTGTGCCACTTTTGGACATTGAAAATGCCATCCCATTTTTTCTTCTATTTGTGTTTTGGTGGTATTCAGTTTTGCTTCGGATTCATGGTCGCCAGTTATCTACATCATGTTACAACTGGTGTAGCAGTAGCAAAATAATAAATATCGGACAACTGGCTTGGTTTATTTTTTATATATTATTCCAGACAATGTTCTCTGAATAAATGTAACAAATTCAAAGCACATTTTGTAACAATATTGAAAGCTTAAATAATCAAATTTCTATGTTAAATATGACACAACCAGCGTAGCTTTATCTGTAAAAACACTGCACTATTGTGGTCATTTTGACCGCGTAGCTGAAGCACTAGAAATTCCATAGATATTTTTCTAAAAATATATAAAAACAATAGGACAAACTAACAAAGGAAATGTATTGACTGTAGAATGAAACACTGTTTTTTTTTTTTCTCTTTCATTGCAATCTGACATGACGTGCTTGGTTTCCATTTGTTTACGGAAGTGTTGCCCTCGAGCTTTTTGCATACCGCCAATCAATGCGTTTTGCTTCGACGAATTCAACCATGCCGCCCGTGAGTACATCATTGGTTCATTGATTTACTCGAGATAAAAATACTCGAAAGCAAGAATAGCGGCTCTGCCAATAGAGAGACCCATATTTTTTGTTTGCATATTTCGATTCTGTACGGGCTGACGGAAACGAAAGAAGAGAGCGGGAAACTTTGTAAGTTGGTTTTGGCATAGCCTTCATTTGTTGTTTTCCCAATGCCTATCTTGAATTTAGAAGTAATCAGTTGTGGGCCGGGTAATGTTAATTCTCGAGATTCCGAAAATGTGTATAATTTGAATAACTGACAAGATAAAATAAAAATAATTAGAATTTTTTTTTTGACCATATATTTTGACGGTATAATCATATTTCAGCACTCGGCGTCAAAGGTGAAGTACCTATACCTATTTTGCGAGAAATATTTCGGAGTTGTCACATTAGGTATAACTTTCTATTTGCTCCGCCTTTAAACTACAACCAAGTCTGTACTTGTATTACTGTGATGCTGAACTTCTTAGATAAAACAGAGGTGCGTTAATCAAATGGAGGATTACACATAACAATCTATGCCTCGTTTGTAATAGATGTATGTTTTCTAGTTTAGTTAAAGTTGATAGCAAACTGCGTAAACAATGTGCAAGAGGAAGTATAATAAATGAATATATGTTATTCTTTCCACCCTCGTCGATGTAAAATAATTTTAATGATCTAACGTTTCCGAAATTCGCGATGTGTTTGAAATAATGTAATTACCATACATTTACAATTACATGCCGATTAAATATTGTTTTAAACTGCCAAATTAAACATTCAGGACTGCTGTATAGACGTTTTACACAAGCGCCAGATTAGAACCGCAATTACTCACTCTCTTTTCTTTCCGAGATACCGAACCAGTGAAACGGGTGTCGATGAGCCCCCACAAAGCCCGAGACTGCGGAGACGGGCACAATATAACCTGAGATGGCAGTAATCTGTCCACTTATGGTTAACTGAGGTGAAGTAAACGGGAGGAAACAAAAACTGAAGGTGGGTCATGGCGGCGCCCATGCACGGCTGCTGCGAGGCCTCTATAACTCTATGAAGCGCACGACGCGTGAGCAGCGACGGGAGAGCGCAAGGGCACGCTGTGGAATGTTTCGAGGATCGTGGCTGTTTCCTAAGTGATCGCTATACTCGATGAAAAATGCTGCATCCATTAGGCTCAACGGAACTGTTCGGACAATTCTGTGGGTGTTTTTTTCCGCGATATCTTGCTATGGGTTTTTCGCACCACTCGAAGTGACATGTTTGTCTAAGTTGTAGTTGTCGATGCTGTAGTTTTGCGATGTAGCATGTTCGTCGTCATTGTTACCATATTCTTGAAAAAAAGTGGCCGCCTCCCGCAGGAATCGAATTTGTGTAAGCTGAGTTGTGAAGTGGAGGCGTTACCACAAAACGACACCACAGTTTTTTTTAAATATTATTATTTTTTCTTAGAGCTACGTTACAGCGTCAACACGACGCTTTAAACTTTGCGGTTTTGTAGAGCCTGTAAGCACTGCACCCGCAGTCTCGAAAAATAAAATAGCGGACAACAAAATGCCGTCGAAGCACTGTCAATAACAAGGAGCTCGTGGCAGGACCATGCACTTT
Organism: Ixodes scapularis; assembly: GCF_016920785.2. Lineage (NCBI taxonomy): Eukaryota > Metazoa > Arthropoda > Arachnida > Ixodida > Ixodidae > Ixodes > Ixodes scapularis. The sequence goes on along the minus strand of NW_024609882.1, from coordinate 69,471,498 downwards.
CACGCACTCCGGAAACAAGAAAGGCGTTTGAAACGAAATTGAAACGGAACAAAAGCGTTGGGAACATAATTGATGTTCATTTTGTTCAGAATGCTTTTGTTCACGCATATCACAGTGCGGGAAAACGACGTCGACGCCACCGACTTTGCCGTGATTTCGTGCTATCGCTGTGACTGTTATGTCGGTTGACACAGGACTGGTCTTTTTTTTATTTTAGAAACGTTTGGGTATGACGCTATTTTGTATATTTAAACACCATCTCGTCTTACATTTATGTTACTCAAAATTGATTTTAGGGGGTATTCGCTGCCGATTCCAAGCAACACTTCGAGATAACACAAATGTAAGCCCATGGGAATTTCGAACACCACCAGACTTCGACGGCGAAAGCAAAATAGCCCAATTTGTCTAATAAGAGCTCAATCGACTAACCCTGTCACAAAACGCCCGAGGGGAGGAAAAAAAAAATTCCGGCCAAAATGATTTTGCGCAAAATTACTCTTTTAGACAAAACTGCTCGTCAGGATGAATCATACAGGCCAGGGTCTGATTCGGCCATCTATCTAGCGCATCTGGCAATATCGTCGTGCACGTGACTCCTATTGCCAGTGAAAGAAAAATTCGCAAATCTACATTTTGCTTATTGGTCCTATCACCGCTCTCGTTTCGCGCGCTTGTCGGTTGGCGCTCTACTATCATCCTCTCTCGAGGCGCACTCCCATTTAAGCGACCATTCACCGTTATTTTTTTGCCTTGGTCAGCTGGTAATACATGTACGTCTACTTCTTTTGCAGGGGCTGTTGTGACGTCAGAACGCCGAGCTCTGATTGGCTTTGATTGGGAGGATAGTGGGTAGACCTCAAAGCAAGCTGCCTTGGGGTCTACCCACTATCCCTCAATCAGAGCCAATCAGAAGTCTGCGTCGTTCTCACGTCACCGCAACCCCTGCAAAAGAAGCAGACGGCATGCTCTCCGCATAACAATGAACTCTTCACCGTTATAAAGCAGCAAGCATATTTTTTTTTTGCCTACTCTAGTTTTTGTGTTGTTTTTTTTTTTTTAAATCAAAAAGCTCGTTATAAATATATGATAACTCACGAGCAGCACGCATTAACATAAGATAGTTTTTATTGAAAGTAGTGTAAATGCCAAGTAAAGTTAATCGCATCGGGTATACTCTATGCCTCATAGCAGAACATATTCTTGGAAACCGAATCATTTATTCCTGGCCGGTGCAATAAGGCACTTTAAGATATAAAATTAAATGTTCTATCTGATCCAGCTTCCTTTAAAGACTGAACGTTGCAACGCCTAAAGTGCGCTCATGGATACGGTAGTTAAAGCCCGTATTCAATCAATTGAGCAAGTCATAGAGGAGTTTGTATATCTGAATGTTTTTTACACCACCACTAGCGGTAAACTGGAGGCGTTTGATCAGTCTTTAAGCCGCATAAAATGTCAAACGGGGAATTTCCCCACACTATTTTGTATTTAATGGTTTGTATATGATGAAATTTTGTTAGGGACACGGGGCTGTTTTTAACAACACATTAAGAGACTAGGTCATTGGAGGCCGATTTAGTTCTGGTATCTTGCGAAGATCTAACTTTAGCTACGTCACGCATGTTGGTTAAGGGAACCACTATGTAACTATACATTCTTGAGACACGGCACTCAATGGAGAAGTATGCTCCCGCGGAGACCAGTCATCTTTAAAAAGGGGTCTTGAAAACCCATTAGTATTTTTTTTTTATTCTTCACACCTTTTGACATTACGTTTTGGCGCACTCCGCAGCAAAGAGAGACACAAACTTAAACACGCGGAATAGACGCACTAGCGGCGGCGGTTTTTCACGGCATGGTCAAGTTACCGAGCAAAGACATTTTCCCAAAAATAAAATTGGCGCTGTGCGCCAATTTATTTTTGGGAAAATGTCTTTGCTCGGTAACTTGACCATGCCGTGAAAAACCGCCGCCGCTAGTGCGTCTATTCCGCGTGTTTAAGTTTGTGTCTCTCTTTGCTGCGGAGTGCGCCAAAACGTAATGTCAAAAGGTGTGAAGAATAAAAAAAAAAATACTAATTGCGTTCATTTCATAATTTTTGGTTACTGTTTGTCGTAGTCGAATATCCTCAAGTCTCACCAAAACTCGTAGATTTGAAAACATGTTAAGGTGATTTGTTGTAAAGGAATGCAATCTCGGAAACACCAGTAGGTTGTGCTATTACTGTTAGTACGAAACACTTCTGAATATCTGTATCCTGTGAATGCGACCACAGCATATTAATGCGTTTTTCCTACCGGACGGATATATGCGTTCGCAAAATCGAAATAATCGTTTAAGTCGCAGTCTTTTTTTCTTAAATGCAGACACGCATTGATAGTTATCTAAAACTATACGTCCTGATACGCAGCAATTTGAAGAGGAATCGTTCTACGCTCCTGTTACACGTTCCAAAGAAAAAACGAAAAAAGATAAACGCTCTGCTCTGTCTTTAAACTCACTAAACCGAGATTTATTTTCGGCTGTAGCTCATTACAAAAAACTTGGAATGACTAAAAATTATGTCGACTTCATGAAACTTTTAAAAGAAAGGGGAGAGCATAATTCCGAAGCTCAAGGTTTCAGGTCTAATTGTGCGTCGAGCCGAGAGTGTTAGGTCGATATTCCTTGGTCCTCAAGACGTCTCAATGGGGTCAGGAAAACTGTACATATCATATAAAAAAAAAAAAAACGTTTACTCTAACATTCTCTCAGCCAGCATCGAAACCGCAAGATAAAAGTACCCTGACGACGACTGTCGAGGCGCTAAGATTGATCGTTTCGTTCGACGTAATGGAAAGAAAAAGCATTAAGCCAAATCTTAAATAAGGAAACTTCACTGGGATATTTGAACGCAATTCAGTCAGTCCTGAGTTACTATTTTGAGACGGGTCAAACACCACTTGATATATATTTTCTCAACCTTCCACTTGTTTATGTTCTTCCTTTGAATATAAACTGCATAAATGTATCGTGTTTTATTTTCTCTATTTATATTTGTTAGAGGAAAGCTGATGACGGCGAAATAATTTGCTGTTTTAGATGCAGTGTAAGAACAACTGCAGACTAGGTTTCTGCAGGATATTTCAGGAATAAAACGTTGCCTGATGTGCTCCAATCAGCTCATAACCACAATTTCTCTAACCTAACGAAAATGTAAGGATCAACTGTAAGAACGTCTTGTCAAGGTGATGTGCGCAGACAAAAAACTTTATTTATTGTACCTTGGTACAGTGTGCGTTCGGAGAAGAGTTGATTAGTAAACAAAGCTTATCCTACTGCTCACTCGAGTATAGTTTCGTTATTTGCCTGTTATTTTTCCTAGTTCCCCACACTCTCAGAAAATAAGGGTATATCTTTACACCACTTATTTCATATTAGACCCCCCAAATCAGTTCGACATACAGCGCACTGATTCCGAACCGCCTGTACCAACTTTCAGGAGCTGCTTCATAGCCGAGTGGTAGAACTTATTAAATAAGCTAATGTTGTGTTACTACCTAAAAAAAAAAAGAAATAATCGGACTTTCCCTGGCCCAACTGCCAATGCTCATTGTTTTCTTTTTGTGGTTTTTGATGTGTACTTTAGCTGTTTAATCAGTATTATCGCAAGGTCATAAAGTACCCCATATAAGTTGGGGCCGTCAGTTCGGCGTCATTGCGTTGTACGGCGAACTTCAGTGTTGGGGTGCATTATATTACAAAAAAGGGTGCAATACAACACCTTTTCTTAGAGTACAGATAACCGCAGAGCGCTAAAAACGCAGCACGGTCTCTAGACCAATCAGCAGCGCTTCTTTTGTTCGCGCCTTCCCTATGTCCTTGTCCGTATTTTCGCACGCTGTTTATTTCCAATCAGCAGTCGTAATTCACTTGACTGAATGTTTCATGCATCTGCATGGGCTAAACTACGAGTTGAATCATACATATTTAAATATCTATTAGAAGAAAAATAATGCAAACATAAAAACGCTAAAAGCTAAAAACAACAAAAAAAAAACTCAAAATATTGGTTTTCAATATTATTATTTTTTAGCGACGTTTCAATCAAAACAATAACTCCAGCCATACGTGTGCTCAGACACGTGCCACAAGTCGCATAGCTGATTGGTCTAGAAGGCACTGGCTTTCTGAACCCATGGGGACGACTCCTGTATGATTATTATATCGGGTGTCCTCCGTGAAGCCACTCCGCGATTGTATCAGGGCGCGGCAACTCTGTGATGAAGGATAAATGATGCCCCGCTCTTTCAATGTGGGCTTTGCTCAATAGTCGACTGTCTCCGGCTCGGTGATGGAACGCGCCGCGGCGACGAGAGGTTCCGGTGTTGCGGGGCCTCCGCTTGCCAAGGAGACTCGAGTAGGAAGTTTGGAGAAGGATTGCGGGTCGATGTCCCTTTCATTCGTGTCGCTGACCTCGTCAAGCGGCTTCCAGACTGCGGCTCCCCTGCAAATGTCAGTGTAGGCTGTCAGACTGCGTTGCAACGGTTCAGAAAGCGAGATACTCCCCTTGCCTTCTCCTTGCCTTTCCTCGCTACTGACAAGACGAGCTGGACATTATGCTTGTCAGCAGAAACTGGCAGATGCTTTCAGAGCTTCCGTGTCTGTTCTGTTTCTTTAAAGGGGACAATATCAATGAGGTACTCGAACCATGAATAATGGTAATTAGCATTGGGAAGGAGCCTCAGGAAAGACTAGGAGCGGTCGCAGCCGTTTTAATACGAGACGAACATTGAATGCCGTTAGGATTTAAGGGGTATTATGGAGGTACAACTTGGCTAGAAGAGGAAGACACCTACACCCGTTCCATAGAGTTATCAAATAAGCCGAGTTTTGTCCCTCCCTTTCCTTCCTTTTTTCCTTGGTCATCCAAAACATATACCTATTCATGCAAATTATTTTTCAGTTTATCATATATAGGTTAACAAAAGTTACGTTATAATTCCCCATATCCCACAAAACTTTCCAGAATATTTCTCTAGTATTTACCTCTTTTCTGTAAAGCTGAACCAATAAATTGATGCCCACATATTTTCGATAGCGGGCTTTCTTTCTTGGTACTCCAAGATGCTTAACATGACATTCGAAAAAAGAAGCGATGCAAATTGAAAGTATTTTTAACATTAAATTTACTTATTTGCGCTGGGGACTAAACTCCTGAACTAGTTGCTAATGACATCAAAAATATAAATTAGACTGCCCTGTAAGCTTAACAAACACCCAAGTGCCAAATGATTCGCTTTACAATGCAGTCCCTGGAGCTTGTGAAAGCTAAAATACAAGTTTAATAAATTACAAAAAGTGTGAGTAAGCAAAATTAAGAAAATCGTATTCGAATGAGCATGCATCACGACTCTATCTGCATAAATATAAAAAAAGTGTCCAGTCTGGGGTCATGTATTAAGCTTTAACAAAGCCATCAAACCATTAGCGGTAAATTTTCCAAATAGATAGCTGCAACGTAGAGTTCTCAAACATAGAGCTGCATCGATGTGTCTGACGTTCTAACGCTGAACGCAGTGCATAGGCTTCAGAGACCGAGCGGCTGTCATACCCTGAGAGAGAAACAGACGACGTACTTGTTCGCTCTGACTGGAGAGACACTGGGTAGATTCAAAGGTAGTAAGACCTCGCTTTTAATCAATACCCTTCCTATCAGAGCTCGGCGCTTTGACGTCGCCGCGCGTTTTCATATCGCACTATCGCTCGATTTCTTTTCGTATGGGCTACTAGCAAATTACGCCAAAAAGCCATTTATAATCACCATAGACGCTCTGCTTTTTCCATGCTGCATTCATTTTAGATTACCTGGAAGCTAACTATTTACACCTCCCTTAAAACATCCTATGTGCAAAAATAGTCGAAAAGCCGGGAGATGTCATGATTAAAATAAGAACACCGACCTCACATAACAAGAAAAACAACTTCATTAAACGTTTCGCCTCCCATGCGGGAGGCATCATCAGTACATACACAGGAATGAGAGAGCTTCGGTCAACGCAGTCCTATTTATCGGGGAGGTCCATATAAGCTTCCGGGAGGGGGCCACGGTTCTTGTCGCACGCCGTCTTATCTCCGCGGATGTACCATGACTCAAGTAGTTTGCGTGGGCCCCACCTATCCTCCTTCGCCAAGGTCGTCGCGGCTGTGAAGTCGAAGGTGTGTCCTGTGGTCCACGCGTGGTCGACCAGCTCCGTCTTGAGACGGGTGGCGTTCGTGGAATACTTCACGTCACGTTGGTGTTCTTTCATCCTGGTTATCTTCTTGCGTCCGGTCTCTCCAATGTACGAAGAGCCGCAGTCCTGGCAGTCGTACAAGATCCCCTGCCAGGACTGCGGCTCTTCGTACAAGATCCCCTGCCAGGACTGCGGCTCTTCGTACATTGGAGAGACCGGACGCAAGAAGATAACCAGGATGAAAGAACACCAACGTGACGTCAAGTATTCCACGAACGCCACCCGTCTCAAGAAGGAGCTGGTCGACCACGCGTGGACCACAGGACACACCTTCGACTTCACAGCCGCGGCGACCTTGGCGAAGGAGGATAGGTGGGGCCCACGCAAACTACTTGAGTCATGGTAAATCCGCGGAAATAAGACGGCGTGCAACAAGAACCGTGGCCCCCTCCCGGAAGCTTCTATGGACCTTCCCGATAAATAGGACTGCGTTGACCGAAGCTCTCTCATTCCTGTGTATGTACTGAAGATGCCACCCGCATGGGAGGCGAAACGTTTAATGAAGTTGTTTTTCGTGTTATGTGAAGTCGGTGTTCTCATTTTAATCATAGCATCCTATGTAGGGCTCACGCCTGTATGTTACGCATATGCTAAATTTTGTTTGCATGATGTAACCCTCACTTGTCTACAAACAACAAAGTTACCTCTCAATATTGAAAAAAGCGCTCAAACCTTGTTCTCTCTTAGCCGTCACACCTCTAAAAAACTTTCTTCTTTTTTTTTCTCCGCATATTTTCTACAGACATCTCTCCGACCTTGGTGGAAACGTTCGCACCGCAAGTGGTCAAGCGCGGCGATCCAGTGTCCCTGCTTTGTCGCGCCCGCGGCAGTCCGGCACCTGAACTCACGTGGGCCATCGACGGGGACTTTCTGTATCCGTCACATCGTCTCAAAATTACCGCCGACCGCGGCTCCCTCGAAGTCAGGTCCCTGCTCAACATTTCCGAGGCGAGGCACGAAGACAGCGGCGAGTACAGCTGCATGGCGAGGAACGACATCGCCACCGAAGCTCATTCGGCGAGGCTAGAGGTCTACGGCCCTCCCTTCGTGAGGCCCCTGAGGAACGTCACTGTGGTCTCTGGTACGGAGCTTGCCTTGCGATGTCCCTACGGAGGCTTTCCGGTGGACTCCTTGACGTGGCAGAAAGGTGGGTGCCATATTGTGCCAATGGACTAAACTCTGAGATCCGGAGTGCCCACTTTTCCGCAAAGAACTTGGGAGAACCAATCGCTGGAACCAACGGAGAAAGCTCCGCCAATCACCACGCTGAAAATACGTTTACATAGAAACAAAAAAAAAAACTTCATTGTTGCACTGGCCGTGGTGAAACCTCGTACTTAATGCCACAGTGCAGACAGTTCTTCAAAGTGATTGGTTTTCTTACGATATTAAGGCTACTTTGAGTTACGTTTGTGACCGTTTATTTTCCCCGCTAAATTTAGCGAGGAAATTTACGCCATATGACTCTATGTCACGCGACCTATACACAAATTCGGCCCCCCCCCCCACCTAGATTTAGTGGGAAAAGACGTCACATAATGCCACCTGACCTACTCAATACGGGTTCCTCGCTAGATTTAGCGAGAATGTTGACATGATTTCAACACCAATTTAGTTTCTCCTCTAGAATTAGCGGGAGAAATTAAGTCCCATGATTTGAAGCCATGTGACCTCAACTGCATTTTACTTCCCCCGCTAAGTTTAGCTGGCAAAATGACGTATCGTGGCTTGATGTCACGTGACCTACACACAAATTTAGTTTACCCGCTGAAATATTGACACGTGACCTGTCGCGGCTCTTTCAATCATGGCCGAACTAATCACTTGATTAGACAGCAACACAGTTGTTTTAGAACAAAACACACTTTCAGCTTCATGATTCACCAAGCACCTGTATCAAATTGTGCAATTCGCTCTGTCAAATGTTTTGGTGGGAGGTATACGTTCAAGATTTTTTAGAGTGTATACCGTTTTTGCTTGAGTAATAGACACACCGCTCATGAACAACGCCTGTGTTCTGTGTTTCCCCTTTTCAGGGGAGCAAGCCAATATCCAATCACCTCGTTCAACAGAAAGATGACAGACATTTACGGGACAGGTATAACGTCTTCGGGCGAAAATTTCACCCCGTTATATTTCATTTTTACGGAGAATCGTGCTATGAACCTCGTTATTCACTTCATTTTATGATTTCGATTATTTTTATGCAGACGGCGATGATGGTTGTATGTGTGTTCAGCAAGCACGTAGACGCAAGCTCCTAGCTTGCGTCTACGTGCATTACCACGTACTATTAAAGGCATAAGATCTCCCTGCAGACCAACCAAAAGCGCCAGTAACAGTAACGAGTTATTTGACGTCTGCGCGATGTTCACTTTGGTAGCAGACTATTTCCGTCGCCAGGCACATTCTTACCTTTCATTTCACTATAGTTAGCTGGGAACCTTTAAACACAAACCTTATTTTAATATTGTATTGCAACATCCATTAATATTTAGCATTCGTGCCGTCAAACCCTTTGACTTCTCTATGGTGTTAGCCTATAACCACTAACGCATTAAGAATTGCAGGGCGTGGAACATTCCTTGCATGTCATTATCGCTACTCAACCAATCAGATTACGCCATTAGCCGATAAGGAAGCCGAACAACGAATCATGAAGCAAGAATCCTACAGAAAAAAACAGCGTACCTTTTCGCTATCTGGATTATGAAACAGGAAATCTAACTGCATTCATTGATGGAAACCTGAAATCCAGTTTGCAGACAATTGTCTGCAAAGTGGATTTCAGCTTTCTAGCTAGAAATCTACTTAGATTCCCTGTTCCATTATCCCGTTAGCGGAAAGTTAAACCGGCTTTTTTGTTGTTCCTGAGTTCCACTGCAGCAACAAACAGAAACAAACGACAGCGACAAGCCTCAAACCAGTCTTTTGCGATTTGACAGGGTTTCATGGTAATAAAATCCGAGACTCAGGAACACAAAAGGGGACGAACGTCCCCTTTTGTGTTCCTGAGTCTCGGGTTTTATTACAATGAATCATCAACAGCTCGCTTGTTTTTTAAGTATTATTGACAGGGTTTGTAGAATGAACGAGGCTATGCTCAAACACGAGCACCATGCACGCGAGAGTATCTTTGGCAGGCTTGCAATCACTCGTGCTTATTTCACGAGCACCGAACGACTAAACTCCTGCCAAAGCTGCCATCGCGAGGATGCTGCATAAGTTGGAGGCTTGTCCACGTCGTTTGTTTCCGTTTGTCGTTCTAGTGGGACTCGGGCATTAGAGAAGTGTATACATATTAAACTACGGCCTGCGTTTCTTAAATAGGCGGTAATCAGAGTTGTGTTTTAAATGCGGGGAGCATTTCTGTTGACCTACAGGGTGAGACGATAAAGTGGTAGACCCTTAGTGCACCCTTAAGCCATATATATGGTTATCTCGTGGCCTGTTTTTCGATACGTAGTGATAGATAGTAACATTAACAAATTTGTTTGAAATCAAGTATTCCATTTTTCTAAAGTTATGTAAACTATATTGCCACCAGGCTCGAATTTGTCGCGGTATTTCTGATGTTAAAAAATAACACTAAACCCTCGGTACTTTAGAAGACATTCACTCTCCACTGTAAATAAAATTGGAAAACGATGTATTCAAATTTAAGTACAACAGTATTAAGAAGAATATCCGAGTCCGGTATTGTTCGGCGAGCACAAACGTATCTGTCGTCGTAGGACTTAGTGGATACAATTCCTGCCGAACTTGACATATGAATGGGAGAGATCTGGTCTATCTCTCGGCGCAACGTGACGTAGTGGATTCAAGTTAGACGTCTCGGCTGCAGACTTGGCGGTGCCGGGGACGAATCGGTAAGTATCATTGTCAAAAAAAAAAAGCATTTCGAGTCGACAGCGAGAAGATGGTCCAGCTGACCGGTGTTGTAGCAACCCGCTGGGGCAAAACGGAGATTATATCTCCCGGTGCCGCTGATGTGCTACGTTTACCCCTGGACAGACGGCTCGGTGCTGTGACGACAGAAAACCCAATGACACCAGTGATATTCCTACCCACACCCTAATGGGTGGGAGGGGGGTGCACCCCACCCACTCCTAGTTTGTCTGAGGGAACCTCCTTAAAAATCTTCCGCTGATTGGGAAAAAATTATCTATCTTGAGCAAAATTATTATTTTATCGAGCGCTCTGGCTCAAGCTATAGACGTCTCCTCTACTCTCCTCCGCGCTGCTTAGCTTCTTGGTTCCCCCGCCCATTGACGTGAATGAGAACAGAGGATGTTTGGACGCGCAAAGGAAAAGTAGAAAGAACTGATTCTTTCATTACTCATTTTAGAGTAAAGTTGTGCTTGTTTGGACAGCGGGAGTTGAGCAGCCTCAACAGGATGAAGCACAAAAGCAGTATGACTGCTAGCATCGTAACGGCGCTCGTTTTCTTTGTGCAATCACGAACCAAAACCAAACATGCAGAGGGAACGTCTCCTGATTCTGCGCTTTTTTGTTTGCGTGATTGGTTTAACCCGTAAAAGCAACCGCACAAGAAATACGAGCTCTGTGGAGATACACTTTTGCCATTCGTTGATTGGCTCAACCGAATTGTAGCACCGGCTCCTCTCGGATATAGTTTGAAACAGAGCCTAATCCCGAAGCGAGCGTCTCGGTTCGCCCGGTCGCCCGGGTTTAATCGCAAAGTGGGATACGCATCCTCAGCGCGTCTCAACAATGTTGAGCGTACATGGTTGGGTTTCCTGGTGCATGTTTAATTATTGTGTGTTGAGATCAGCTGCCTATGGGCCTGTGTTTCACAACTTTTGTTCAAGTGAGCGCTAGTCTACCGGAGCGGCAGGGTATGACTTTTTTTTTTTTTTTGTCTAGGTTCGCTTCATTCCCGGTATTTTGGTGCATATATTCTCGTTACTGCTTTACGTTTTCTCCCGTATCACGTTCGTCGTTCCTAAGTATAAATATTTTCTGAAATATAACCTTAAAAAAGTTCGCTTTAAAGCTAGAATAATATATTGTTTCTAAACATATAAACTCTTATACTATAAGCATAAGCTATTGTTTTAATTAGTAACAAATACCTACACATTTTGTTTACAACATTTGGTAAATGTGGTAACAAAGATTGTATTTAGAGTTGTCGTCTTCTTTGTTACGTCAAAAGACGGGGTGCGACTACAATTTAATTATATGAATGGCCCATTTTTTCATAGAGTGAAATAACCTGCTTTGATGCATGTACGCATCGCAAAGAGAAAGTTTTTACTTTCCCTGATGATTTTTTTTGAAACAGTAGAAACGTTACCGTAGTGGCAGATTTTTTAATTTTTTTATTATTTATTTACTCTAAAGTATTTTGCGGGCATTACATAGGAGGGGGGGGGGGGGGTTCATACACACAAACACAAAATGCACGCATAAAACCAGTTAACAATAAAACACTACTATATCCGTTGTTATACATTAGATATTGAAGTGGTGAACATTTAGGCAGAGGTGTTGGACACAAGATCGCTGGGTAGGCTGTTCCATTCGGAGATGGCGAGAAGAAGTGAGGAGTTTTTGAATAGGTTGGTGCGGGCAAAGATGGGGACGTACTTTGAAGGGATGGTCGACGCGGGATGAAGCACGGCGAGGCGGACTGATTTACGCGTGACTGAAAGGTGACGAGCAGTGATAGAGCTTGTAAAAGAAGGACACGCGTGCAATGAGTCTTCGAGAATAATAGGACGAAAGGTTGAGAGAACGTGTCATATTACTCGCGCTTAAGGCAAGAGAATAAATCTTAGCGATGATTCTGACAGCTCTGTTTTGTAGTGCCTCGATACTCTCGGTTAAATACATCTGATAATGTTTCCAAAAAATTGATGCGTACTCCAACTGCGACCTTACGAAGCTAGAAGCTTGGTTTCTTTATTAGCCTGATATAATGAGCTTTTGAGGAATGCTAGATGTTTAGACGCTATGCTGATGACCTGCTCAGTATGAAAGTTCCAAAATAGATTAGGAGAAAGATTTACGCCAAGATATTTTATGGATGATACATTCTCGATCTTATCTCCTCCAATTGTATACGTATAGTGGCCTACATTTAATTTGGTGGTGAAAATTGCAGCCTTAGTTTTAGTAGTATCAATTTGCATCAATCGAGTGCTCCACCAGTTATTTACGGTCTTCAGTCGAATATATATTCCTAAAATATACCACAAGGACGACGGAAGAAAGAACGAGAAGACAGGAAAGAGCGCACACTGACAACTGCCGTTTTCTTTCCCAAAGAAAAGAATACAAAAAGAAGGGAGGTATTTCAACGACAAAAAAAGGAAGATGGAATAAGAAGAAGGAAGAAAAAAGGCATCAGACAGAAAAAGGATGATGTTTTTGGTAATATATATGCGAGATATGAAGCAAAAAAATTAAAATATAAAGAAAGAAAAAGAAAAGAAAAGGAGAAGAACAATAAGGTGAAGAAAACAAGAAAAGGGAAGAAGAAGAAAGACTAATTCAGTGAAAAAATTAATGTGTTGGAAGGATCTTCAGGAATAAAGGCTGAGGTGAAACTGTTTATTTTCCCAATAAGGCTGCTGACAGAGCCCTGATGCAGGCGTCATTCTTGGATAGTATGACGTGTGCTTCGAAGAGCTATCTACTCCTCTGACCCGAAAGCCGTTTGAGTACTTTCGTGTGCTCGAAGAATGGGGTACACAGACAGTCCCTTACATGCAGCGCAAGATGTCCCGCGGGAGATGACCTTAGCACTAAGGCATGTTCTCTTAGCCTGGCACTTAGACAACGTCCGGATTGTCCCACATATACCTTTCCACACAAAAATGGTATTTCATACACTACACCACTGATGAAGGTGACATATCGGTGTTGATGTTTCACAGTACATTCTGTCGTTTGTTCCTGCTGGTTGTTGATCTTTGGGCATAGCCTTCTTAGTTTATTAGGAGTTGACATTACAACCTAACATCAAACTTCGAGGCCACCCGCTTTATGTTATGGGAAATGCGATGTATGTATGAAACAACAGTCGGTCGGCGTCCCGTGAAGTTATGTCTTGTTGGTCTTCCACTCGATGTAATCATGGATTCAGCGACATGAAACAGAGTTCAATTAGGGTATCCAGATGCCCTGAGTCGTTGAATTTGAGAATTAAAACTCTCACCGGTTGTAGCCTTATCGAAAATTGAACAGTTTTACTTTAGCCCTCATCCCTGAAGATCCTTCCAACACATTAGTCTTTTCACTGAATTATTTTTGTTCTTCTCCTATTTTCTTCGTTTCTTCCCCATCTTTTTTCTTCTTCTTTTATTTTATTTTCTTTCTCCCTCTTTTTTCAATTTTTTGCTTCATGATATTTCGTATATAGATGCTACAAAAAGCATCCTTCTTTTTGCTGACCGATGCCTTTTAACTTCCTTCTTCTTCTATCTTCTTTTTTTTTTGGCGTTGAAGTACTTCACTCCTTTTCGTATACTTTTCTTTTGTAAATAAAACGCCAGTTGTCAGTTAGCGCTCTTTCCTGTCTTCTTCTTTCTTCCTTCCGTTGTCCAAGCGCTATTTTTAGTGATGTTTACCTAACTAGCCCACCAGATGATTTAATGTACTTTAATGAATATATATTCATCATTAAAATTCCTTGCGGTATCACAGTATTAATACCCTTGAGTTATATTTTCTGAAGTTTGTTTTTGCCGTACTTTATGCTTTCTTAAGAAAATTACACACTCTTCATTAGATGTTTAAACAGTCATGTTGAATGCGGACTTCAATAAACATTGTCTTGGCACCACACATGCATCCTTGCCCCGCGCAAAAAAAAATATAAATAATAAGAGAGGTAAGTAATTTATGAAAAAAATTGCCTTCTTCTGTCTCCCCCTTCCCCCGGCTCTCTCAGACCCCTGAAATTTTAAATACACCTCTTAATTTAAATTCCTGAGGAAATCTGGATGACACAGTGACGTCTGACAATCATCCAAACATCTTCACTGGCTGAGAGATTTTGCGTCGAATTCCCGTTATCTCGACAATCTTTAAGGTGCTACACACGTTTGGCCGTTCTCGGCAGAGCGTCTAACATCTCAACCTAGCTCCACCAGAACGTACTCGTTCAGAATTGCTTTTACCTTCATTCGCACAACCTTACATTGTTTCCCCCCGACCACAAACAAATCAACGTACGTTAGAATTAGGCTCGACAACAAAGTTGGGCACTTCTGCGGCCCTTCAAACGTTTCTGCCATTTTAACAACAGCACTGTTTAGTGCTTTAACCTCATGGACGATATGAACTTCAGAAACTTGGCCCTTTGTCGATATGGGGTCCTCACCGATGATCCCGTAGGCTAGACATAGGTAAGATCTTCGGACTTGGCGGATACAACTTACTGCCGAACTTGCCATATGAATGGAAGAGATCCGACATATTCTTCGACACAGAGTGACACAGAGGACTTGGCTGCAGGCTTGACGGTACAGGTGACGATTGAGGAAGTGTCAGGGCCAGACGAAATTCAGGAGTCAGCCGAGCGGCCGGATGGTCCGGCCGCCGGGTGTTCAAGCAAACGAACACTGAACGGGTGGACCGTCATCTGAGACCAAAAGAAGACGCCATAGTACCCGGTGCCTCGACTGTGTCACGTCGAGACATCGACGGGTCGGCGCCGTGACGACAGAAGCCTCGATGACACGATGACGTACGGCTAGTTCAGGCCCGGCCAGTCGCTACTGCGAACATCTCTTCGCGCCGACCTTGAACATGCACTTCTGCCCTGCACCTCTCTGCTTTCTTTCTTCTATTTTTTTTTTTTTTCACAATAACGGTTGATCATAATAATACGTGTGTTCCCTACTCATGCTTCGGAGTATACATTTTTTATGCAGCCGGCCTGGAGAATGCAAATTTCGGCAGTAGTAGCCGTCATATGCAGTGTGGGTAGTTAAAAATGTATAAGACTGAGCATAATTATTATTGATCGGGCGTATGTATTCTGCCACTGAATATGCCGCAGTAAGCTCTCTTTCTTATTCCTCATAAGCGATCGGGTTTTTCAGTTTCGACATCGAATCTCCGTTCATTAGGTCTACACTGGGGTGTCGTACGCATGCAAAACATATTTTTCCTGAAACGTTTGACTAACGACAATCGTGTCAAGCGCCTCCAATTTTTTATAACTTTACCTGCTAGGTCAGATTCACTTTGTGTTGCTGTATGAGCAGAGACTGAGTCTACACTTGACAGATAAACAATTTCAGAAGAACGTTTTTCGGCTACAAGAATGCTAATAGTCGACTATTTTCAAGATATCAAAATTAAATCAGTGCTAACCACCACTTGTTTGTACAGAAGACTACGAAACCTGAATGTATCGGATGTATCTTTGTTTTGAATACACCTACTTGCTGCGTAAATAAACCTAAAAATAAAAGCGCAACCTGTTATTCCCCGCGGAAAAATTATTTTTCTGATCTAAAGTAGAAATAGAGGTGCCTAATAATGACAAGATTCACACAGGCCTCCGCAAGATTCTGGGGAGTCTTACCTAAACTGCTCGCACTCCTTTCCCAAGATTGTTTCTCATTTCCCATTTCGTAAGTGATACTTCTACACAAACGGTATTCAGTCAAGAAGAAGTTTACAACTAGAGGGATACTAATACGTTGAGCTATGACGCCTTTAATGCGTATGTAACTAGTGCGTTTATAGACCGTCAAATGTGGCCCCCGATTTTAGCCCGATGACGTCATAAAAGTGTCGTGTTGTCATCAGCCTCAATCCTGGGGTTCTCACAGCAGCAGCGGTGAATAAGGCAGATGCCTCTTTAGCTGCGGGGTGCTCTACAGCCAACGTTACTAAAACACTCAGTTGGGAAACTCGCCGTCGAAACCTGGGCCGCTGGCGACCACCGAGACCGAGCTAAATGCGACAACAGCGCCACTCTTTTTCGTTTGTCTGTACTATGGTCACCTCGAGCTTTTTTAAAGCCTGTTTTTGCGTAAAAACAAACGGAAAAGACTCTTTGTGTATGAAATTTATTGGAGTTCAGTACCAAATGATGGGCGCGTGATGTTTTTATCATCTTTAGTTCGCAAGGTTTTGCGGAACAATTAATATTGTTTTTATACAACGATGCCTCAGCGCAGACTTGTACGCGTTACTGAAAAATAGTAAGGAATTACATTTACAATTACTCGACGCTAAATTGTAATTTATTACAATTACAATTACCTTCCCATAAAAGTAACTGACCGTTACCCCAAAAAGTAATCCGTTACTTTCGTGGCGTTACTGTTCACATTATCGTCCCCAAATACGAAATAAAAGGAAGAGGGTTATTCAAGTTCTTATAATTGCAACCTGTTCCATTTGATGACCTTGAGAATTTCGAGCCACAGCTGGCTCTCGAAAGTCTCGTCAGAAATTTTGCGTTATTTCTTACTTAATATGTCGACTGCTACGCTGAACACCAATTTGAACTGAGGCAGTGGATGGGAGTGCAATGTTGTTCCTCACAAATGCTTCATGCTCTGCATTGAGCTTTTTCAGCGAAGCAATGGAAGTACTATTTACTTCGAATGTAGAGCAAATCTTTGTCGTTGCAGCCGCTGCCTGCTCTTCAAGAGATTCGGTAGATCGTTCCGATACCTCCGATACCCGATAACGATATAATGCATGCGCAAAGACGGCGGCGAAGTATCGGATATCGTTATAAGAGTCATCGAACCGATCTACTAAAATTCTCCATCGTCTAAATCGCGAAGCTGTGGAAGTCATCATAGATCTAGCCAAGAGTGAGAATTGATTTATGTCCATCTTACTATACCAACATATATTGCCAGATAATAGCAAATAGTGGTAACAGCAAGGTGATAATTAAATAATAAATAAGGTTTGGCTCGATATTCTTCCTTTAGTACTGAACAGTTCGACGTTGGTGAATAAAAAAAAAGTTTCCAGTATATAAATATAAGTCATAAAAGAAAAAAGAAGGACACTCATAACAACAATTAATTAGAACGTCGGTTAAAACAAGGAAATGTAAACGCACGTTTGCCGTGTGTACCTTTCTTGGTGCCGTTCAAGAACGCACGGAGCACGAACCGACTCCAGTTTACTCCGGTGCTGTCGAGATAGACGTCCGCTGATGCCATGGGCAGCGAAGGGTAGAGTACTAAGTAAGCCGAGAGAGTGAAACTCTCGAGTTTCACTCTCTCCTCAAGCCCAGAATATCAAGTCATCATTATGTTTTATTTGTAAAAATATCTGCTTAAAATAGGATGCGTCCTGCTGGGGCAAAACAGGAAGGAGAAGAAAGGAAGACTATTACCATTTTCCAAGTGCTCGCAAAAAGCTGACTCACAAAAAGGGTGACTGAGATGCAGATAACCTGGCTGGAATTCACAAATAAAATGGTCCAACCATAGAAGTTGGACTACAAAAAAGTAAGTAGCTTTTAAAACAGGGTCAAATAATGTGAAAGATGCAGAAAAAAAAACATCCCGTTTTCTAAGAGAAGATTATAAGTTTGCAGCAAGGAACAAAGATGCTTGTGGCAATAACACAATCACATATTATCACATCGCGTTTAGTGGATTTTAGGGTAGACGGAGCGTTGTCGCGTGTTGTGACATTATGAAAATGGTCGTAGTCACATAACCGAGAAGGACATTGTTAATTATTTTCAGTGCACTTACCGCCTCGAGCTTCTCGAAGAGGCGCACAATCACTTGGTGTCCTCCTCTCCCCGTCTTCGATCGCAAAGGAAAAACAAAGGGACTAAAAAAAAGCGAATATAACTTGCCCGCCCCTCCCCCCTTTTTTTTTTTTGTAGAAATGTTCATTTGGATTTTTTGACATTGATGCTAGAGTCTAAAAAAAAAAATTCAGGGGCTTGGTGTTGCAAAAAAAAAAATGCTTTGCGGAACTAAAGAGCGCCAAGCCTCCCTTTGCGCTGGTCCATTCGCGTGACAGTGTCACTGCGCTCAACTTTGCAACAACAAAAAAAAACATCTGAGAAAAAATGTAACGGATTACAAGGAATCCGTTACGTCAAAAATGTAAGGGAATTACTTTAAAAATACTCTAGAAAATATGTAATTATTCCGTTACAAAATTACTGATAAATGTAAAGGATTACAGGTAATTTCGTTACTTCTAACGGATTACGTACAAGTCTGCCTCAGCAGGCCTTTCAGGTAGCGCGTTCTGACCTAGGTGCATTTTAACGTCGATAGCTGAACGCGGCGAGTACGCCGGGGAGACGGGGGTGGCACCCCTGTAACCTGTACCGCTGTATCTGTTCTTAAAGCCAAAATAGAAGTCACGTGCAGTTCCTCGAGAGGCCGCTGCGGGAGAAATGGTGGCGTTGTGTTCGTCATTAGCTCGGTGCTCGGAGACAGTTTGGGGCCACTTTTTGGAAGCTGTCTCTATGGGAGTTTCCCAACTGAGTGTTTTAGTAACGTTGTCTACAGCTTCAAAGTCCACGGAAGCGTCAGCAGCCAGGAGTTAGGACGCCGCGATGACAGCGACACTTGCGTTCCCCCGTGCATTCTTCCAGAACTTCTGCGCCCAACTGCCGGGATCGGAACGTCCAACAGCATGATAGTACTCTGTTTTGGTTATGCGTTTTTTTGTAACCACTTTGGAACCCCTTTCAATGCACGAGGAGAAATGAACGCTAAACGCAGCAGTCGGAAAGATATTCCAGGATCCGTAGTTGGTCTACGGCTGTGTCGTACAACCCATGGGTGACAGATGGGTCAGGCCCAATTCACGGCCTGTCAGAGATGGAGGAGCTGGTTTCGGAAAGTAATGTAATCTTCAATAAAATGCGGAACCATTTAATTTCATATTTTGGGGCAAGCTAAGCAATGCAACAAAATATATCGATAGCTGCTAAACAGTCCTAACGGCGTTCACAAGACAGACAAAGGAGACAACTCAAATTTCTAGAGCATCCCACTTTATAATGTTTGTCCTTTTTTCTCGCGTTTCGTTTTTAGCGTTCTTACGAATATTTCGCCGAAGAAAATAAGCTAAAACATAGTATTGTTTTAAATTAAACAGAAAATGGCGAAGTTTATTTTTTTTATAAATTGAGTTTTCTTGATTTCTTCGGGTTGCTTTTGTATATGAGACGATAAACCTTACGATATTTGCAAAATTTATTTAGCTCAAGTTATAAATACCCTATACAGCTCAACGGAAGTTTTAGTTTCTTGATATATGTTTATCTTCAATTCTGAAAACAAGTGTCTGGCAGACGTAAGCTGACTACTTATGGGTTTGACAGAAAAGAGAAAAAGAGGAAAGACAGTATTAGCGGATTATGTCGAATTGGAGGAGCCTAATAATTTAAAAGCATTTCGACAACATGATTTTTTTTTTAACGATCGGTCGCAGTCTCTTAGATTTCTTTTGCCCAACATCGTAACCATAACTAATATTTTACAAAAAAAAAAAAAAAAAAGTTTCCAAATAAAACACACATATTGCTGTTGAGAGTTCCCGGCTCTTATATCGCCCTCGTTGCAGAATCTCGACGCTGCTCTTCCTTCAGAAAAAGGGAAGCTCGGTTC
Source organism: Ixodes scapularis (assembly GCF_016920785.2). Classification (NCBI taxonomy): domain Eukaryota; kingdom Metazoa; phylum Arthropoda; class Arachnida; order Ixodida; family Ixodidae; genus Ixodes; species Ixodes scapularis. Next base: position 69,451,619 of record NW_024609882.1, on the reverse strand, counting down.
CTCAGCAGTATCGAATATCACGGTGTACCCTAATGGCATCCAATGCATAAGAAGTCGCGGGCTCCAGAAAGAGTAGCGCCAAGAAGGATATCCGATCCACCGCTTCCTGTTTTATGTATGAAGTCTCTTGATGCTTGTCAACTCGACTCGTACTTCTTTTCTTTTTATTAGATCATCAGGCTTATTCAGCTTCACTTTTCGGTTATGATTTTGGTTGATAGGACGGAAATGCGACGCCTGCAAGATACTCTCGGGTTCCATGCGGAAGGATTCCTCGTGTTGTTTACGCAGTAGTTCGTGTACGATTTTTTTTCCTTCCCTGGGAAACATCGGTACTCCTGCAACGCAGCATTCTACGGTTTACACCTATTAAATTTAATAGCACGTTAATATTGGTGGTCGGTCTTGCAGAAAGGTTTACTTCTAACCCTGACCACTAATCTGGCTGAATGAAACGTAAACCATGACCTGCTGAATTTAGTTGAAAAAAAGTATATTCTAAATTTGGCGGGAGCATTTACCTGCTAAGTTTCGTGTGGTTTTGTGTGGAACTAGAGGGTCATTACATTGTGACTCCGCAGTGTCCCTTGGCAGAAGGTAAGATGACGTCATTATTTTGCCGCTACTGTTGGCGGGAACTTTTTTTCTTAATTTGGCGGGAACATTTGCTTGAATCTAGTGCCGCGTAATGCAATTGTAATGCTGCCACGTGACGTCACATGTCACGTCATGAAGTGGCTTCACTTAACGTCAAAGTGTCATCTAACCCTCCGAGCCCGCGGGGAGCCGCGGAGGATCTGCAAACAGCCTCCAGAATATCCGTCGTCCATTCGCAGTGATCGCTCAACTTCTTTTGAGGGAGGGATCACGTCCAGCAGCATTGAGCTGTGCGGTGCCTTTTTTTTTTCTGCTTTCCCTGCCCTTTCTTTGATGAGCCACCAAGGGTGTTACACACGCTCACTAAGAGAAAGACACCGTCGACTCAAATGCATCCGACTCCGTCGTGCAAATACTTGCTCGGATCTTCAGCAGCCCCTCCTTCTCCTTGAAGCCTTTCCTTCTAGCATATCTGTGACGTACTAGTCTTCTCTGCAGATAAATATCTGTCTTGTAAATACATTATTATCAACGCAGAAGTGTTTTGGTGGCGCTCCCTTTTGCTTTCCTTGCGTGACGACACGACAAGGATTTGCCTCACCGCGATCGGCAGAATTTGCATCTTACTCGCCATGATTGGCAGGATTTGCCTATGATTCGCCGTGATTGGCAGGACTTGCCTCGCCTTAAACCGGCGATAGGGTAGGCATTATTATAATATAGGAAGCTATGGTTTAGCCAATCAGGAGCGTCGACCTCAGCGACGCTTTTGGCCGCACACGCTGCTCATAAACGATGGTGTAGCTGTCTGCATCCATTTTCAGCATTGGGACTATTGCCGTAATTGCGGTTATTGCCGGAATGTCACGAATGGCAGTTCGTGACATTATAGAATGTCCCGAATGACAATTGATGAGGCGACGGGAATTGAAGCAAACTAAACGTTTAATGGGGCGGACTTGTCGCCAAAACAAAATAGAAAAAGGCTAGCGTCGCATTCGTCGACAGCGGCCAAACAGCAGGATCGAACGCTTTGGCGAAACTGACTACCGCTCGCCACGCGATACCCCTTATATACCCGCGTTAGCTTCTGGAACAATCGGCGTAGAAAGTTCGGTGCGTAGAATATTCAGACCTCGAACAAGCAATAGGTTTCTCGAATTTACCGGAAGATTTGAAACTGAAAGAATAAATAAAGAACGGGGAACTCCCAGGAGTCGAATCCTGGGCTTCCGCACGAAAGTCAAGCCCGGTAACCACTTGTCCACGCACGCTCGCGCTTGCCGACGCGCGCGGCATTAGGGAGTTTTCGTAGATCGTTTCCGCTGTCCCGAAACGCTCTCCGCAACCAGCTACGCCAGCCAGAACTCTACAGTCAAGGCCATCGGCGCGCCGGCGCAGTAGCGGTTGCTTCGTCGCGGAGGGCTTAGCGGTGGGGGAAACGCGGTCTACGAAAACTGCCTATTATGAAGGGCACGACAAGAAGCGAGGAATTAATTTTTGTCCTTTAAATTATAGCCTTGTGTGACACGTCGAACTCTGAATACGAAGAACATTTTTTCATTAAGTTTTTGTTTTTTTAATTTTGTTTTTGTGAAGTTGGGCTGCGTCGTTTTGCATTGTTTGTCGGAACTTTACCCGACTATCCTGGCGACTTTTTCTTACGCGTGACCCAAGAAGGTTTTTTGCACCGTCTGGAAATCTCAACCGTACCCGTTGATTGCATCGTTAAAGAGCTACCCCAATCGCCACACTGTATTGAGCAAGCAGATAATCTGATCAAATCTTTCTTTTTCGTGCACCAAGCGCTGCTGGATATCATACCCAACCGTTTACGCGAAAATGGCGACGCCGGAGTGATCATCAGAAAAAGCTCTCACAATACACGATGTCAACTCTTTAGAGATATTCTAGACGTCTCCAGAATACTTCAGCTCAAAATCATTTACGCGAGCAAATATTACCGTCCCAGCATCCAGCCTCTTCAACCCCATTTCTTAAACGGTTATGCGATGTTCGTTGTGCTTTGCTCTTTGTTACTTCTGCAAGTTTTTTTCCCTAAGTTGGTTTCTCGCGCAAGGCTGATGCTAGAACAGCCAGACGAGCCTCGAAACGTTTCACCGATGTTCCAAAGTGAACATTTTCAAAGTTAGAAAAAAAAATAGATATCGCAAGCTGTGTCCCAGATTCCATCGAATAAACTAAATAGGTTTGTGTTTTGTTGATACAGTCCAATATCCTTTATACATAGTTCATACGTATATATATATACGTATATATATATATATATATATATATATATATATATATATATATATATAAAGTTCAGTGTTCAGTATATTGGTTTTATTATGATGTTCGGAGTCGCGTGTTTATGGGCTGTCTTCTCTTGAAGATACCCACTCGCCTTGCAATACCCTAAGAGCTGGAAAGTAAGACAAACAAAACGCATAACGCTAGGCGCAGCTTTTTCCGGAGTTCGGCGGTGCAGACACAGTGGGACGCAGTAGGCTGCGGCGCTTGATTCATATTCCGTCCTCGGTCGTCACTCGAAGTGGTTTGGGAAACCGCCTCCCCACAGACGAATACATATAAATAAATATAAATGCATGATCTTTGTTGGAGTGAAACGTCGTGGGTACGTCGGCGTCGCCAGCTGGCTTACAAATGGCTGCGAATGCGGTGTGCGTTTGTTTTAGGTTCGGGAGGGGGATGTATTAGGGTCTCGTGCGTGGATTTTTGTGATTTGTATTGTGGTAGCGAAAAATATATCTGGGTGACTGAGAGGTCGCGCAGCTGTAAATAGTTCGCTGCATGCTCGAACTCGCGAACTCTCGCGAATAGGTCGTGCATATCGAAAAGATGGGGCTTTGGGTCTGTCGGGGTTAAACAGGTTAAAAAGAAGAGCCGTGACTTTTTTTTCAAGGCAGTGCACAAGATATTTGACGTGGTGTGTGCGGGAAAATCACGGGTAAAATCGAAATATAAAAAATACAAAAAATCGTATTGAAGGAGATCGAATTTGTACATCCAGCTTTTATTCCTTTTACTCTTTTGTTTTGTTTTGCATTTTCCTGGTGCGGTGCTCTCGCAAATGCTATCTTACTTCTAAAAAGGTGCGATCCTATGGAGAAATCTAAAAAAAAAAGGACAAAAGAAAAGCCATGGGAATCTAGGTATGATGCAAGACATTGAAAGCATAGCGCAAAGAAAGCTGGAAGCTTTGAGAGTAGAGGAAGACGAATTCTATTTTTTCATAGTTCTTCTTTACGACTTACAAAAGTTTCGTGCTCATTCCGGCAACAACCTAAAAGAAAACTCCCACAAAAGTTCTTAGAAACAAAAACGAAAATAAAGGTTATTCATGTTTACGTATATCAATATTGGATTGAATCCTATTTTCTTTTAGCATCGCGCCTGATTTTAGGCTTCTGAGTTTTGCTGCCTTGACTTCCTCCGAACAGGACAAAGCTTTTAACATGAAATTTGCCTATTTTTGATGTGCTTACGTAAGGAATATGCCATAGAACCATCTTAATAGTAACATATATAGGTCATAAATGCGGGAAAAGACATTATACCCAAATTACCAGTTAACAGCAATCGGAGGTAGGTTGCGGTCTCGCAAAGCGAAACCTCACGCCACTTATATATATATATATATATATATATATATAAGAAAGGGGCTTGACGGACGTCAGGCCCCTTTCTTATTTTTATCCATTTTTTATTTTTAATTCTTTATTATATTTTTCATTTAACAATTTATTTTTGTAAGTTCTTGTGTGTTAACTTTGACTTTTACTCCGTCCTGTTTAGAAGTTTCTTTCCCGCGTAATTAGCGTTCTTGTGCCTAGTCTTCATTATTCCCGTAAACTAAAACTTTTTTTCGGCACTTCACCCCTTTTTTTTGCGTGACTTTTTTTCGCCATTAAATTAGAATTTTACTCTTTTCATCCTACGGCTGCTGTGTCTGCGCACATCACTTTTGCCCATATATCAACGGAAGCATTTGTCAACATTCGTCACTCTTTATATATATATATATATATATATATATATATATATATATATATATATATATATATTTATAATGGGGGTAGATTTTGTTTTTACTATGTCGCAAATTATTCTAATGCAGCATATTATTGCTAGGCTAAATATTATCTGCATCTTCTTATGTCATCCCGACGAGTTTGAGTTCCAGTTACTAATTTTGAGACAATGTCGGTTGAACCCTCAGAGATTGTTATGGAGACCAAGCTTTTCCTCAACGGCAACAAATAAATAGTTTCTTCAAAGTCGCCATATACTCGAACCCTTTTCTTACCCTCGGTCAAAAAATCTTGAAAAGTATATATACTTTGAATTGCTCATGTCTGATAAATAGAGCAGCACCACAATTTCAAGAAGGTTGTTGGATGCTAACCCCATAGTACCTAACTTTTTTCGTTATTACCACACCAAGAAACCTGCATTTATTTTGGTTGTCTCTAATATAAGAGCTGGAAAAGACATTCCAATTTCGAGTGTATCTCTTAGGTTTTAATTGGAATATACATTCCTGGGGATAACCTAGGTCGCAGCATGTTCTCGAGAAATTGGTCAGGCTAGCAATTCCAGCTGTGATCTCCTTTTATTTCCTTTTCAGGAAACCTGGTTCTTGCTGTTTATTTATTTATTCTTTTATTTCTGGGGTCTTCTTTGCTCTTCTAAGTTATTGCATCCCGGATTCCATTTTCACGGGGCTGCGTGGTACTTCGCCACCCTCTCGCATCTTTCTCCGACTCAATTTATCGGGGCCGGCGGCCGTTTGTTTCTAGCCTAACAAACGACAATGTATAGGCGTCATAAGCGATTTCTCTTGCGGCGAAGCAGCGGCTTTTGACTGCTCTGGCCGCGCTTCCCGGGCGCTACTGACTTGGCTCGGCTTCGGCACGAACCAAAAGAAGCCATTTGCACTACGAGTTTCACTTCCGGTGACTGCTGTTATTACTCGGGGTCTCGACGGCGGTTCTAACCGGAAGAGTAAGTTTCCGGCGCCCTCCAGAACGTTCACATGGCTGTCGGCTTCTAAAATGTAGCCACGTCAAAAGTTAGTACACTTGGACGCCGCCGAAAGTAGCAAGCTTGAAACGAAAACGCAGTGCAGAAATGGTATTCGCATCAACGTCGGTCTTTTTCTTTTTTATATTAGTGCCGCTAGTGTATTTGCGGGGGTGGATTCAAACGAAGTTCTGAGTGAAAACATTGAAGACGCGAACTGCTTTCACGGCTGAAGGCCCGAGGCAGCGAGACAAGAAGAGCAGACGAACTGCAGGATTTTCACTCGGGAAAATGTGGCTGCACCGCGTGTTGAAGCTCTTCGTTCTAAATTTCCCGTCTACTCGCAGCATTTTTTTTTTTAATTGTTGCCTTCCCTTGAAGCTATGATGGCACGCGTGCTGCCGGTCTCCTTTCGTACTTACTCCTCTTTCAGTGCACCAGTCGTTTAGTATAATTATCGCATTTTATCTTTATTTCGTTCCAACAACGTACCACAATGTGTTAGTGGGCAGGTGTCTTTTCAAGCCTTTTATTTATGTTGTTCCCGGTTATTATTTGCTTTCAATAGATAAAGGTTTAGGGTGTAAACCTATTGGTTTAATGACTGAATGTTACTATAAATAATGACCCTAGTATACAATTTTAGCTGTCGTGACGTTACCAGCAGTAAATGCTGTGCGGAACTTGCACCCTGATCTGTCTGATGCTCCCAAGATTGATTGAGAACAATATTACGATATGAATAGTGGCTTATTAAAATATGACTATTCTATAATTTGAAAGTTTACATGGCACCTAACCAAGACTGAACTGAGCGCGAAGCCGTTTGCGTGAAGATGAGATTGCCTGTTTGCTAGGTCTTTATAGCATGTTCGGATTAAAAATATAAGAACTCTTGTGTACTAGTGCTAGTACTGGCCACCAACGTAAGTTTAAATTTCTCTCTTCCTCAGTGCTTTGTAAGTTTGAAAATGTGTCGATACAGGATTTGCGTTAACTGCATCCCGCTGTGTGGTGTTTCAAGCTGCTCGGTATTTCTAGCTGCCTGATTTAGCTCCTGTCAAAGATCCCACTTGGGTGTCTTTTTCTTGTGTAGAGACAGAATATATATATATATAAATATATATATATATATATATATATATATATATATATATATATATATATATATATATATATATATATATATATATATATAATATGTAATGATGGGAGCAGACATTTAACGTCCAAATTTCAAATTCACACGTCGTGCTCGGTGTCCCACCTCAACCCTAAATAATTATTTATTAAACACGTTTTCTTTTTAAAATTTATTTACGGAATGTTATTTCCTCGTGTTCGACTCTTTAACCACAACGCCCAAAAATAAAAACACAAGTGTTTATTTTATATTATTTTTTAGGTGGGCACGATGCGTTTTATAATTTTGATAGAGGACGCAAGAAAGATCAGGGGTTTAAAACGTACGACAAAAAAATAAAAGCTCGTAGTATTTTTGTTTGCTGTTGTGTATCAGACACCTTTGACGTTTAAATGGTTTTGCGTACAGTTCCTAGCGATGCGAGCTACACTGCGTAAACTAGTACCAGGCAGCTCAAACCACGCCGTCTGGCGGGCAGCGAGTAGAGGTTCAGAAGGGCATTGGAGGTATTTAAATGTATGTACTCTCCCGCGGCGCGCGATACCGATTTCCACCCCCGGCGCACCCACGGTAGCCTTCATCCGCGTGGTTCGTGTACTGCCTCCTCGCAGTTTGCGCATTCTGGGTGATATCGCTAGCCACTGTATATATTGGATAAACTGGAAGGGCTCGAATCAGTGACTCATGGAACATGCCTCGCTCTGATAAGTCATTGCCCGCGGGGACTAGGGCAATTAACGGCGATATAGATGTGTCTGCGCTGAAATATTGAAGGAAAAAAATTATAGCATATTTCTTTTCACAAAAGGTCAAACATCAGCCAAAAAAAAAATTGCGCACAGGCATGCGCCGCTATCTTAAATTTGTGTTTAGTGCGCAACAAACCCTGAAATATGATGAGCGCCGGGATGATACCTTTTTTCTTTCGCTCATTGATTGTCTTCATATGATTGTTACGTTGGTTGCGGCCGTTATTAAAGGGTAATGCAAGTATAGGTGGGCCTAAAACCAGACATGACTGGAAAACTATAAGGGCGGAATTTATTCCGCAGCGTGCAGAGGGCGATTGTATCAGTCTGGCGTCAGTAGCTTTACTTTCGCGAAGAACTGTCGTTCCTTAGTGAATTAAGCGAGTGTTCAATATAGTACAACTTGGTAGAAATGTCTCTGTCTCGATGGTCACGGCATTTATATGTGTGTGTACTTCTAATTAAAAAAAAAAAACAGTTGCCCGTCACCGCTCTCGCTATGTACTTCCGCTGGTGCTTCGTCCCTGTTCGTGCTGTTTTTGGACTTGTTTCATTATATCACCGACCGCAGTCGACACCACAATCCGCCCGACCCATTTGAGCAGCACCAAAAGTGCACTCTCTCGGCGCGTTTTTTATATGTGACTTTTCTATTACTTGCTAAACCAAATATGTGCGAAATTAAAAGCGCAGGATGACAGCGCATTTATTGTGGGCGATTCGTTTAGTTGTTCCAAAACGAACAAGGCTTTGAGCGCCACGACGTGGCACGTTTGGCGTGGCTGAATGGGTTTCATCAGATCGGAGCGCTGAGTCAACGCCACCTAGATTAATCAAGGCCTTTGCACGACCTCCTCTCCCTTCATGAAACGTCATCGGAGTCGGGCGGTGCTAAATCGGCTACAGGGCCTGAGCCCGACCTTAGGCGCGCTGATTGAATGCGAACCCCAGCCGAACACTGACGCAGCACACGTGCTCAATCGCAGGCCACGATCGATCTGACTCCGATGACGGTGCGGAGGTGGTGCGGAGGCCTTCTGCTTGTCTAGGCGGTATCAGAGCCGTATATTGGGAGAGTCTGGCCAATCGGCGGAGCAAATTAAGGCCGCCACCAGCGCCTAATATTCCCCCCCCCCCCCCCCCCCCCCGCGCTTAGAGAGTAAACTAAAAGTGCGACACAGTGTCGACCAATCAGCAGATCGAGACGTCACAATATTGGAGACGATATTTAAAGCGTGAAATACGCCTCGCAAGTGGGCTCATTTTCGTCTTCTGCGCATGAGAAAGGAAGTAGTGGTGACGTCAGAACGCCGAACCCTGATTGGCTGATCGCGACCCCCTATCTGAGCGTCGTCTGCTCGCAACGTCTTCTGCTCGCAACGTCTTCTGCGTCTGTCTTACCTTTCCTGCGACTTTCGGAAGTGCAGGTCTTTACGAGCGAGCTCGTCTTCGCCTTTCAGAGAGGGCAGACGAAATAACTCGAGCGGTACGTGGTTTTTGTCTAACAACGAGCAGACGCGCATCAAGGAGGGAAGTCAAAGGACTCACTGGCGAGGTGTCCCGAGGTGCCGAGGTTTGTTTGCTAAGAACCGAGAGGTGAGGGTGGTTAGTGTCCGCAAGTTCCCTCCCAAATACTTTTTCCCTCCTTTCGTGTGCGGCGAGACCCCTCACTCTCTAACGGCGTCGACGGGTTGGCGCAGTTAACGTCGTCTGCTTTACGTGTGGTAGTCAAAGTGATGGCTGCTCTACCTTTCCTGCGTCTGTCGGAGATTCACCGCTTTTTTACCGGCGAGAGTCACCGTTGCCTCGGGAAAAACGGAGATAACAAGAGGAAGAAATTGGCCTCTTAATCTAAAATTGAGATCAGCGATCAAAGTATAATACGGGAAGGGTTCACAAAGGTCGCACGGGCATATTCCATTCAGCACGCCAGCCGGTCGTGGGCAGACGGTCGCCGAGTCGCGGAGTGCCTGCTAGGCCTAACTGCCGTGCTCGCTTGGTCGCGTTCGGTGGAATCGTGGCCGTCGGAGCTTTTCCCGGGTGTTTGTGGATCCAGCGTTCTTGTTCGTCGTGGTCTGTTTCAAGTACTTTTTGCTTTTTTCTTGCTGCTTAAAGTCGGGACGCGTGAGAAGCGCACGTAGAAAAATAAACGTCCGTGGGTCGTCGCGACCGCGACGCTGTCGGCCATGCTCATTTGATCGTGAGAAGTGCGCGAGACAGCTTCGGAGCTGTCGTAGGATCTCGTCATAACCTGCGCAAAACTTACGAAAATTTCGTTTCGTGAACACAAATTTGTTCTTAAGTTTTGTCTTACGCACATTTTTGGCGTAAGATCGTTTCGTGAATCTGGCCTCTGCACTTCCGAAAGTCTCAGGAAAGGTAAGACAGACGCAGGCGACGTTGCGAGCAGACGACGTTGCAAAGGAGCAGACGACTCTCAGATAGGGGGTCGCCATCAGCCAATCAGGGCTCGGCGTTCTGACGTCACCGCTACCCCCCTGCGCAAGAAGCAGACGAACTTGCCCTCCGCATAGAAGCGTTCAATCTCGGCGTTTCGGTGAGAGTTTGCTCTGCTTTGGAGGGCACGTTCGTTTATTTTACAGTTGAATATGGACATGACGGAAACCTCATGTGCATGCGCCAAGTTTTTAGTCACCAAGTTTTAAAACTTCTGACTCTAGCGCCGCTGAAGCGACTTAAATTAGTCAAGTAGAATTTTCAGAGATCAGAACCACCACTAGGGGCTGTTTCGCGGCCTGTGGCTGGCCACGAGATTCTCGCCTATTCAAACCAATGAATGGCGAAACTCTCCCAATACTCGGTTCTGGATGGTGTTTTTGGATGCGGTTGGACTACGTGTGATACAAAGTATATTTTATTGCAGACGCACTGCAGGCATCAAAAAACAAGGCACTCGGAAAATTCGCCACATTTTAATTAAAATATCGCGTCATAAAATTGTCTTCGCTGTCAGGCGCCGCTCTCTTTGTCTATTTTTGTTCGTCTTTCGCTCGTCTTCGTGCCGTCGTTTGGTGACTTTTTTGTTGTGTTTTTTTATGCAAAATTAATTCGCCCAAACTTTTCGTAGTGCTACAAAGTTGGCTTTGTTTCCTCGCAGGAGGAATGGTGCTACCGGTGAACTTCCGGCAGACCGTGGACTCCCGGGGTCGACTCCTGGTGCGGCAGGCTCAGAAGTCCGCAGACGAAGGCGAATACTCCTGCATCGTCACCGGGACCTCGGGCCTCACAGCCAGCGGGTCCACGTACGTCTCGGTGGTCGGTGAGTGCTCCGGTCTCTTTGCGACCCCGGCTAACTAGCATCTTGCTATTGATGCACACCCAATGATATAGCATCATTTGTTGCTGGGACCGCCGAAGATGGAATAACGGAGCAAGAATCAACACAAGAAGCAACGCTTCGCGTTCCTTAAGCTGTCAGGTCATCGTAGTTCACCGCACTGATTATATTCTATCTGTAAATTGAATGCAGAAAAAACCAGGATTCTAAGAGCGTGGTTTTTTCACGAAAGGTCATGTAAAGTAAGGGCCTTCGATCTTAAAAGGAAGAACGTTGTTATTGGTGGAATTTAATAATGAGTCAAGTAAAAAATCATTGCATAATTTCAACTCGCACAATTGCAACCACATTTGAGATATTACGACGGCGATTCCCACTTATAAAAGCAAAGCTTAATAGTAAAATGAATAACTATTATCGGTCACAGGTTAAGAGATCGGTGGAAGCTTCAGCCAACTTGTACACTTTAGCAGAGGGGATGCTGAAAAGCAGGCATTTCTAGCGTCCACTCTGCAAATGTGGAAAAAGAGGGGAGAAGCTTCCCGTGAAGACTTAACCTGTCCCTGACTATAGTAATCCCAGACAATCGTACGAACGTTCCAGTTTGGAATTCTCGCTAGCAGCATGACTTGGCTATACTTTTGCGTTCTTTAAATTAAGAGTTTGTCACACGAGTCCGCAGGGACATAAGGCTGTCGTCCTCCTCCTTGTAAAGGAGTAAGTGAAGACATATTTGTCCACTAATACGCATATAATATATCATTCCTACATGTGGTGGTGCAGACAATCACTCAATGTAAAAAATAACATAATATCAAACCGCCGGTGCAAAATTTCTGCAATCTTGGCCCCAGTTTTCAGAGCCCTGATTTAGGAAGCCTTTGACACATTTTCACCATGTTCAGAATCCTAGTCCTAAATTTTCTACTGCATTTTTCTTGCTTACCTCGTACAAACGTTTAGTTGTTTCTTTGGCCAACCCGCTCATGCCTTATTCAAGATTATAGATCACGAGTAGTTGCAAAGGAAGGGACGAGTCTTTTCTTGTTTTTTTTTAAAACTTATTAGCCTTTTTTTTTTTGAGTGTCCGGTGCAATGTGATAATAAATTACGAACTTTAATATCAACTATTCAAGTCGCCTTTAAACATATTTAACAAGGTGCAATAGGACATTCGTTGCTTTTCGCCACTGAAACCTTTGATAATTGCTATCACCGAAGCTTACTAATAATCTAAAACACGTATTTCTACCGTTAGAACAAAAATCTCCGCGGTTTCTCCGTTCCTCCGCGCTACATCCGAGCGCCAAGCATTAGTTTCATTGCTCTGACGCCGTTGTGAGAATAATTTATACCTTAATTAGGCTGCCTTTCTGCACTTCTGCGTCCGTAGCTTTGCTTCACTACGCCGATATGGCAGCCGATAGCCTTCCTTGTGAACCTGGTAATTGCCCTAATCACTCAGTTGTAAGGCACCCGAAGATGTTTTCCTTCTTTAATCTAGAATTAGATTATTATAACCTGAACACCAACCACCAACACTAAAGATACAAGGTTCTCTGGCCGTGAAACAAAGCCAGACGCAGTGCGAGAGGCCTAAGTCACGGGAACCGTGAGGACTTATTTGTTTGATACTCGGATGTTGAAGTATTGAGTTTTAGACTCTGGGGAATCTTAAATATGGGGCTAACGACAGGGAGCTTTTCATACAGGGAAAGAAGTTTATACGACAGGGAGTAATTTTAGCTGCATCTGTACCATGCAACTCACGCTTACATTGTGGCCCCCATTTCACGCAGTGGCCCCTGTGATCGACGACCATTTCTTTCCGGATGTGATAAAAGTGGAAGAAGGCACTCGCTCGCGCCTCATGTGTTCAGTGTCCAAGGGTGACCCTCCGCTGAGGTTCCGCTGGCTCAAGAACGGGCTGACAATCGGCTCCCACGGCGATCGCAGCATCGAGGCCACCGACGACTCGTCCATCATCAAGTTCGCCCGGGTGCGATTCGTGGACCGGGGCAGCTACGTGTGTTTTGTGTCCAACGACGCGGCCTCCGTGAACCGCACTGTACAACTCGTCGTTCACGGTGAGCCGTCGACCCTTCGACCGTCACCGAGTGCATTCCGTAACGACTCACTCTATCCTCCAGTTACCCGGCCTCCCTTAACTGCTGTCAAATCAAACCTTTGTCACATTTTACCTGATCTAAGGGTGCCCTCGTAATTAAAGTATTAATGGATCGCTCCGATAACTCCGATAACGAGACGATTCATACGCCAGGGCGTCGGTGGAGTATCGGGCATTGCTATCGGTGCTAACACAACGGTATCCTAAAACCATCTGTTGTCTCAGGCATTGCCATGCATACTGCCCTGCAATGTGCTTCTCACACCAATTATTTACTCTTTTTCTTTGAATAGTCTAACCAACGACAACGGATTCCGGTATCGCATTCCCAATGGTCAATATGTCTGCGGATCGCAAGTTCGTCTGCTTCTTGCACAGGGGTTGTGGTGACGTCAGAAGGCTCAGTTCTGATTGGCTCTGGTTGGAAGGATAGTGGGTAGACTTCAAGGCAGCTCAATCAGAGCTTGGTGTCGTGACGTCACCGCAAGCCCTGAAAAAGACACAGACGAAATTGCGCTCGGCACAGTCACTGTTAACTTGAGAAACGCAGGGCTTGGCGAGTACCTCGCGTTCTATTTTAACTACGTAGCCAATAAAATAGCGGCATTAGGCGATAACAGAACATCGAATCACGAAGAAGCGTCAACGTTATAGGCCACGAATTTTTCAAACGTTTGGTGGCCATAGGAATGTGATGATATTTTGTTAAACCTTAGTTTTTATCCGGGAGGTATGATCCTGCTCACTGAATTTTGCAACTTTGCAAAATCAAACAGTAAAACTTTGTATTATTGCCAATTTGTGCGCCGAAATTTCAAGTTTTTTTATAAATAAAAGAATATTTTATCTGTAGTTCATTTCATTTAGTTAATTTACGCAATATAAGCATAATTTCAATTACTTTCTAAGATTTAGGGAGTATCTACTTTTCCACAGCGCACATTGGAAATAAAATCACTGCGATCCGGAAATGGAGTGCAGGGAACGGCGAGGCTCAAAATATGTTTAGACATAAAGTAAGAACCGTTGGCGCTGCGACAATGTGCAAGACGTTTCACGTTCTTACGCCACATTCAATGTCACAACGCAGTGCAATTTTTATACTTTTTTAATCTGCGCTGCAGTTATTAATGGTTGTAGTGTTATGCGGAAAAGTAAACGAATGCGAATTTTGGAGTGTTTGCTAACAGATAATGGATCTCTGGGCATCCAAACTGTGCGTTCGTTAAATCAAATATCGCGACTCCAACTAACTATAGGTGGCGCCACTCATTTTCCAAGATGGCGAGTTTAGTGAGGGTCAGAGATGCGTGCCGCTGTTGAGCCTGTCTAGTGTGCTGGATTCACTGAGCGACACAAATTATTTCTGGCAATACGTGGAAGCTAGGGTGTTATGAGCGAAGGTCACCTCTTTATCTTGAAAACAAAAATGGTGTTTAGCGTAATACTTACTCCAGGAGGCACGTTTTAATTCTGGAGCGAAACCGAAACTAACCACTATTTTGGATTCAATTTTTCGATATAGGTCTTAACTTCGGCTTCTTTCATAACTCAAGATGTGTGTCACGTCGTAATTATTTAGTTAGACAAGTTGTTCGCGGAAACTTTATTTTGTGACATCCATGTTCGATCCAGGCTGATATTTGTGGTTGTTGTAGTTGTTGAAAAAATCAGTGCTGATATTTGTGCGTTCTCGCTGCCTTTTCTCGCTCAAATACTTATCATGGGAAATAATGAACTTCGGGCCTTTTAAGGGGTTTTGGGGTGTTTAGATGATCAATTGGCTTAACATTATTCCCAGCACAAGAATAAGAGAATAATTCCAATTTTCACAATATGTCCACAAAACGTATAAATTGATAAACGCTGTTCTCACTGCAACAACCCAGACGGAATCCGAGTCAGACAGCTGAAGTGTGCATGTGTTTTTATAGCAATGCGTGACGCATAGGACTTTATATTACATACAGTGTTTGACTGTTTGTCTATCTTGATAACGATGCCAGAGTTTTTCATATGCTAAAAAGAACAAAAATATACCTTTCTGGAAAGACTATTATGCTTAAATTACGTAATTTCGTGATATTGGTGTTAATTGGGGCATGCATTGCCGCGATTTGTATCAATAATAATAATATTAAGAGTCAGATATTTTAATACCTAATTTTTTAAGCTCTAATGTAATTTGTTGCTTATGATCTAATTTCAAACGTGCGAACAAATATGACAATCAAAAGTGTGGTAATTATCATCACTGGTGCGAATTGCAGCATTTTTAATTACCAAGTAATAAAATAAAAATTGTCTAAAATCAATTAAAGCATTCTAGCTAATGTGAGAAATCCATGTAAAAATACACTAATTGTGGGTAAAGTATATTTTGCTATCAAAGTCGCGACTGTTGACAATCGGCAAAACATCGAAAATCGCCCAAATGTACCAAATGTAAAAAAAAAAAGAAAAAAAATATTTAAAAAAACAAAAAAAACTTTTGTTTTCATTATTAATCTTTTTGTGACATTTAGTTAGTTTCATTTTTACGCTCCGTCGTTTTGCCAATCTCGGCCTTTCCAGTTGGAAGGAACGCCTACCTGCTTGCACGTCTGCTCACTGCAGCACTTTTCGTTGGCGTTGGAAGCCGGTGAAACAGTCGTGAGTTTTAGTATTGCGTATACTAGCGAACGCAAGCGGTGTGTGTTTGCGTTAGCTTTGCGTATTCCACCTGCGCTTGCGCGAAGCCCGAAATTGCGGTCTTGGATGGCACATGGCGATGAGGCGCACGCACAACGTGGGGCACGCAACTCTCACGCAAACACACACCGCTTGCGTTTGCTTCTATGCGCAATACTAAAACTCTCCAGTAAGGTACAATCCCATACCGGCTGCAGCACTACGTTGGGACAGTGAAGAGCGTTGTTTGCATTCGGAAATGACATTTGGCGAGCCACGATCGCGAGCGGTTCCGCCGTGCCCGCTGAGCAGGAGAATCGGGGGAACCTCACTAGAGCGCTTCCCGTTTGCGCCGCGGGAGGGCGAGCGTCGAGCTGGAGACGCGAATAGCAACAAGTTCTGAACCAAGTCTCCCGAAATTCGCTGATGGAGCACTAGGGTGAATAGGGCAATTGAGAGAGTCTTTTTATCACCATTAATAAATTATACGCGTTGTTTGTGAACAAGACAACCAATGTGTTTGAATAACTAAATAAACGAAAACGTTTATTAGGAGACCGAAAATGAATAATTGAAGCCACGATTATGTGCATCTCAGGAGCAGAGAGTATTTAGGCAGATTAAAAGTAATTGGTATTGCATGAAAATTTGTACAGAGAAGAACAGTACACATGGGGGGGTTTGTCCTTGATGTACGGGCTACCGTTTTTACGTTCTAGACACGCACTTTAACCAAACTGTGCAGCCTTGCTTGCCTTGTATTGTTATTATTATTACGGTTCTGATCATGTAGGCCGTTTTAGGAACGCATTATCTCTCAAGGAACCAGAAAAATAATAAAAAATAACTTCACTTAACTGTAACTTTATTCGCAGCACTCAGTCGAAACCAGACATCTAATCAAAGTGGATAAGCTTGGTTTACCACAATTGCATATGTGTAAAACGGCCTAATGTTCATTGCTCTTTTGGGTCGAGGTCCTCGAGATGTAAATCGTGGTATTTAACTCAAGCGGCCCATAGTTTGTCTGTTAATGTATAAATGCAATAAAATCGTTTTCTACTAAGTTAAGCCACTCATAAAAGTGAAACACCGAATAATAAAAATAAAATGCAGCGTGTTTCGTATTCACCATCAAGACTAATTTAGTCAGGTATAATTAATAACGTAGGTAAATCTAGAATTCCGGATAAAGAGCGCCGAAGTTCAAGCACGAAGTAAAGAAAGTAGTGTTAAAAAAATGTCCTTTCCTTCTTCACTTTGTCCGTTTTTCGGCGCTTCTTTCCGGTCATAAACACACTAGCCAAACAACAACTTCTTGCAAGTTTAGAAGAATTACTTTTTCTGAACATTAATTCTAATCTCGGTATTAAAATAAATCATAATAAATGTGTCATTTTTAATATCACTTAGAACGTTTATATCACACGAATTTGATCTCACAGTTCTTAAACAAAAGCAATGTATATTTTTTTTTACTTTGCCAGCAGTCCTGTAATGACCTCTTCACCCTCCCCCCCCCCCCTCCCCCCTCCACCATTTTTGCCTCGATCAAAGTCTCCGCTTCGTTCCTACCCTGTCTTAAAAGGGTAACAATTCGTTCTGATACAGTGAGTCCAAGGTGGAAGACGGAACCTCAGAATGCGTCGGCGGTGCTCGGCGCTTCAGTGTTTCTTCACTGCGCTTCGGATGGATTCCCCTCTCCCGCCATCACGTGGAAGAAAGGCGAGGGTAAGTCAACGTAAATGTCTCCGACAGCTTCAAGTTATTTACAATTGTCCTTTTAGGTTTGCATAATGTTTGTGCCTATCTTAGGTATGTTGCCGTAGTAAATGTCAGGGTGAGATCTGCAGGCATGACCTTCGCGTGTCACGCTTTCAACGCGAGCTTCGTATCTTTGAGCATGTGTCTGCGTCTCGTGCTCCTCAAGCGCGCATTCGCACCAAAGGCGAGCAGGAGCATAGCCTCCGCTACACTCACAGAGCCTGGCAGTTCGACGACGGAGCTATAGGGTGTTCGGTCGCAGACTTGGAGCACGATCATCTGGTAGCACAGAGTATCAGAGAGCCATATTTTGTGGAACCTGGACGTCAACGCACAGCTTTTACGGCATCGATGACCCGAAACACGCTTGTTCGCTCAGTAGAAGTGTGTTTCGGCGTCTCGCCGCAGCTGGGCGCCAGTCACGTGGTTCTTCTCTGATCGGTTGTTTGCCGCTCCACTTTTTTTCATTTCGGCGGCCGCTTCTTGTTGCGATCTGCCAGGCTTTGTTAGTATAGAACAGGCTATGGCAGAAAGCACGTATTGCGTGCTGAAAGCCGGGCGTTCAAAAGACACGCCGTGCCATTTTCATTTCATCAGTGACTGCAGGCGGTATTAATGTTACGAACAGGCTGGGCTTTTGTTTAACATTTTTTGCCCCTACTTTTTTGTTTTGGCAGGAAGCGCCCCGCGCAACTTCTCGTACATTCACTACAACTTCCGCAAGCACCACTTCATCAACGGCAGCCTGCTGGTACGGGAGGTGGAGGAGTCCGACCAGGGGTTCTACCTGTGCGAGGCCCAGAACGGCATCGGACCGGGCATCAGCAAGCTGGTATTTCTCAAAGTGCACGGTGAGCGGGCTCTCGCAAACCCTTTACTTTCGGTTACAGACAAGCGCACCGTATATCTTGCAGCGGGTTCAAGGTTAGAGGTGTGAAATCGCGGATGATGATTCAATCGTCCGCGTATTCCCGCCCCCAGTCTTGCGCCGGTGGCACGAATGGTAAACTTAGCGCACCCTCGCACTTTCCACGTGCTCAAAGTCCGGTGTTCAATAAGATCAGCAAGGTGTTACTCAAAACCCTTTGTTTATTTTCACTAGCTAAAAATGAATAGTCATATTTTAGTTAATTATTTGACTTATCGTGACAATTGAAACGCTGTATTATGTCACCCTGGCGGTTAAACTCGCCTGTACAGACCGCGTTAGTGTACCTTTTGTGGGTTTCTTTTTTTTTTAAATAAATATTTTGGAATAAAATATAAACAGCCTGTATAACTATGCCTCAGGGGCCTGATTAAACTGGTTGAATGGAAGCTGCCTCAATGTCTTGGCAAGTAATTATTGTGGTCTTCATCATGGCAAAATAGATAGTCAATTTAGTGTGATTAGTAACACGTAAAACGTTCAAAGTTACTATCGGAATCAGTAAATTAAGCTTATCACCTTCCCCAAGTAAAGCGTTATTTTTAGAGCCGCCGATTTAGTGCATTACAGCAAACGCTGTCGTCCCTATGTAGGCAAGGTTGTTATAACCTCATATACAAAAACAAGCATAACAAATGTACAACTAACGCTTGATATTCGGTGGCGTGTTTTTCTTGCGCAGTTCCACCTCGGTTCGAGGTGAAGCATCGCAGCTTCCTACTGAAGAAGGGAGAAGATTTCCGCCCCCAGTGCTTGGCGGCCGGCGATTCTCCGTTGCTCTATTCGTGGGAGAAGAACCAGAACCCCCTTGACGCCGAACGGTAAGAAAGCAAAGTCGTTCGTCTACGAGCTCTAGGAAACGTAAAGTGTATCTTCCGCATTGAACAACCACCACCTATAAAACTCAAAGCCCTTGAACAGCCTCAGCCCAACGCAGACGCAGCACTTGTGCGCAATGTGCGTCTGCGCTCTTTCTCACTGCGATAACGTCTAAGATGCCTGGTGCATGAAATTTCACAATTCTAGGGGGCGTCAATTGAACTGCTCCAATAACCTATTTTCATATTGGAGCATTAGCCGCCCCGAGGCCGCCATATATTGCGGAAGGCGATTTGAAGAGTCATTGCAGACGAGTGCTTCGTCAGGGTTCGGGGCGCACTCGGCTCCAAATCTATTGGACACGAGGGCTACGTCAGCGCTTGGCGCCAAGTCGGATCCAAACAAACGCTTCCCGCTTAGACCGATGCCCAGAATATGGCGGCCGGTAGTTTTGCCTGGTTTACGTTTGGAAAAGGCCTATTTATAGGAGCCGTCGTGACAGATGGCATGGCTTTTTATCCATCTGACCGAGTATTGCTGAATTGTGTGCACGCTAGCTGCTTCTAAGCCAGACGTATGTACGGTACTAAGAAATGTTTCTGAGTACAGGTGTTCGTTACGCATAACCTTGTCACATAATAAACACATCATCCTAGCCTACAATTAATGCGTTATATGCTTTTTTCATTATTTTTCAAATTACAGTAACTGGTGGCTAACATGAAGCTCACAAGATAAAATGTGGTATGAAACACAACCATCTAGAAGTCAACCTCAAAGTACCTAGTTCATTTCGGTAAAACGCTTGCATGCGACGGACATTTATTTCAAATGATCAGATACAACCGTAAACATGACTATGTGTTCCGCCTTGCTGTTCTTGTTTGTCTTAGTCATTTGACAATTTTTTAGGGACGAAGCTCCTTAGGGTCTAGCCTTGTCCGGCGTCCGTGCTCACATCGATTGCCATCCCATCTGTCTCCTTAAAGAAATAAAAAAAAATCTTTGCGCAGTTGGCAGGATTCGCACCTGTGCGGAGAGACCCCAATGGATTTCTAGTCCATCACCTTAACCACTCGGCCACGACCGCGGGACGAGTAGGGGGCTCTGAGATCTGGTAGTAACTCAAGAGCTGGGGATGTCATTAATGAAACGTTGCATGTAGCCGCTCAATGTCTATACAGGAGAGGACGCTGAGGTCAAATGCGTATATAATCGCGTTCAACTTTGCATGCATTGGCTCAACGTTTATATAAGAGAGGGCGCTGCAGCGAAATGCTCAAATGCGCATATAACCACGTTCCATACCACACATTCTCTTTCTGACATGAACCTTTCACTTAAGCTGTGGAGATGCGTTCCCACGGCTTCTAGCGGATCCAAGCTGATCCGCTAAAAGAACTAGTGGCTCTGCATTTCACCGACCATAAAGCAGTAATTATGAAGTCGAAACGCAACCCGGAACTCAGCACTACCTATGAACAATAAAAAAATCAGCACCATCAGCACTACCTATAAACAAAACCAGTACCATCAGCACCAGCAGAGCTCCGCCCCAATCAACATCATTCACCACGTGGAGATGCGGTCATTTTTTTAAAAAGGAACTGAATGAATTCTTCGTTTCTTTCCTGCAAAAGTAACGAAAAGTCGACCTCACCACCATTAAAATATAGGGTGCTTTACTTTAGTTTTGAGTCATTAAAATAAAACCCGAGAAAGGTACAATAATACGTTCTTTGCAGGTGAATTGAACGGCCATGGGAAGAAAATATAGGAATATAATCCTGAGGATCCCTCAAAAAATTACCTAAAGTTTTTTTTTTATTATTTTTTTTATAAATTTAGATTTACCGAAAATAAATATATGGCTTTAATTTCAAAATTTCGGGGCATCATCTGAACCACTAATACAGAAAAATGTTTGAAGTGTTGAAACATGTGGGAAGCTTGTGAGTGAGATAGAAATAAAACTTGGGTAACATTTGCAAGCCTCCTTGTGCGAAAACGCAGACGGTGAAAGTACCACCCGCGTTTACATACTGCAAGCCTTGAGCCTGTTACACGTGTAGCGCAACACCGTAAAGAGGGTCGTTAGGTCGTGTTCTTTTCTTAGGCTGACGCCGCGCTATTCTATTTTAACAGATGTTCGCACACTCCTAGTAGGTACCTTTCAGGTTACTCGAAACAAATATTTAAGTTCCGTGACAGGAAATGCTTTGAGTTGAGTTCCCGGTTGGTTATCATGTACAAAAAAAAAATACCATGCGCGATTAGCTATATTTTCCACCGTCGCAATTCAAATGCAGCTGGTCTGTGTTTTAATGTGAAAGCGCTCAGTTCAACTATTATTGAATGCATAGTAGTTTATTCTGTTTTATATAAAACGTTAAAGTTCTATGGAAAATTGCATTATATTTTTCTGAAAACTGAGTTTACAACGGCGTCATAATTTTGTTAAAAAATATGTGCATGGTTTTTACTAATTTCCTCGAGTAATCGCACTATCAGGTAGCATAATGTACATGGTCGTAATGTCACATCCTGTAACTCTTGCATTTTATTCATGGGATATTCAGTTTATAATATACTATCGCCAAGGAACAAATTGGAATGTGTAGTTTCAGTTGATTATCAGTTAAGTAAACTTTTCGGCAGATAATAATGCAAACAAGAAAATGGTTCGTATAAGTGTAAGTACGCGAGAAAACTTGCACTTATTCAAACTGCCGTCAAAATAATGCTATGAATATAATGTTTGTTGTTAGCATCAAACATCAAAGAAACGGAAGTATATTAAATCAGTCAAGAAGAAACCCAATGAGAAAATTGAGTAAACGCAAATATGGCGGCTCATAAGACATTATGTCCCTATAATGTTTGTTGTTAGCATCAAACATCAAAGAAACGGAAGTATATTAAATCAGTCAAGAAGAAACCCAATGAGAAAATTGAGTAAACGCAAATATGGCGGCTCATAAGACATTATGTCCCTATTATCACATTAGTGGAGCCAATTATTTTTTAGGAATTATATATAACAAACATCTCATATTTAAACGACTGGCGGTGCACATTTAGGGAGTTAAAAATACAGTTCTCCATGCGAAAAAGTTTTAATCCTGTCGTCATTTCCCATTTGAAAGAAAGAAAAGCTAATTTTCGTTTCTCTCAAGCGTTGTTTTTTCTTTCAGAATAATGTAATTGTAATCAAGGGCGACATCTTGTTTCTTCATTTTACGCAGATATCGGGTCAAAGAAGAGCAGAAGCAACGCGGAGTCTTTCAGTCCGACCTGCTGATTTCACAAGCGACTCGTGAAGACTCGGGTGTGTTCTCGTGCAAGGCCATAAATACGTACGGCGAAGATACAACCCATTTCCAAGTCATCGTGCAAGGTGGGTGCCGTTCAACATTTCGTCATGTGCTGCACCATGCTTTTAAAGTGTCGATATGGCCTGCTTCGGTGGTCGTTTATTGATTGATTGATTGACCTATATAATAATTTATTTATTGTTTGGTTGTTTGTATGACTATTTCGTTGACTGATTAATTGATGAATTCATTAATTTATTGAATGATTATTGTACTGCCGGCCATCTACTGCCAAGGCAGAAGTGTGTGCAGGTTGGGAAGGAGACATACTCCTATTACACAGTAAGACGTGACAACAACTAGCTAGGTAAACCTTGTTGAATTTAAAACCTCTTATTTTAAATTTGATTTTGATTTTAATCCAGTGCAATATACTGACGCTCCTATCTCGCGCGACAACACTTGGTCTTATTTGACTTTGAGCACAGTTTCGGTTTTTGTGTTAATCTTCACCTTCGGCACAAGATGCGCCGTCTGGATTTCGAATAAAGTGCCACTAACAAAACGGGCGGCAAACGAAAGCGCGAGGCGCAATGAGCACAAAACACAGATATTTTGTTACGAAATGTCGGTTAAAGAAACAGTGAATTTGCAGAAGTCAATGATTATGCATAAATTATCATTATCTGCATCCGCTCAAGGTCTGAGCTTGTTTTCATTCGTTGTTACAAAACAATTCTACGTGGAAGGGTGGTGAGCTGATCTGGTCGTTAAGCATTAAACATAGTTAAAATCAGCGAAAGAAATGGTAGAAAACCGTAGGAGTCAGGACAGACGCTGATATCACAACTCAATATTTGAGCATCTTTCCTACCTTATGTATTCTTCGAGAGTTTCCTACCTTTTTTTGACAGATTTTAACCACGTTTAACAATTCTATGAAATAGGAGGGTTTTGTATTTTAATTCATCCCTTGAAATGTGGTTTAACGTTTATTTCAGTGTCGCCTCAAATGTCCATAATCAGTGCCTCTCAGAACCTTTCAGTAGATTTTTTTTGTTACACCTTTCTGATCAAATTCATCAGCACGGTAAATTTGTCCCAGCACATTCCACATTGTTATCCAAACAACGCGAATTACTAGCCTAGCTTTACCGAACCTTGTGTTTTAAGAGTATCTACGTACGTGAAAATAAGAAAAGAGCTGATTGCTCGACTGACCTAAATTACAATGGGAAGATTCCATTGGGGCAAGCTTAAAACTGATAAAGAAATGAACATAACTTGGATAAAGACCAGGTCTTGCGAAAGCAAAATGTAAGATTTGAATGTGTGGGAGGTTAAAATCGATTTACGGCATCAAATCCGTTCGATCTGACTTCACACGAGACCAGCAAATGTAACCCAAATTTAATGTAAAGTTCCAAAGGGATAAGGACGATGTAAAATAAAGAAATCCATGCAAACTCCCCCCCCCCCTTTACCCCTAAAACGATAAAAACGATAAAATGAAAACGAATTGGTGAATGTCCTATATTTTGTACTCTTCTCATTTTGTATTTTTGCACGTTCTTTCTTTTCGATTTCTCCGTTCGTAACTTCTTCATTCAAACCCCACTCAGAGAAAAGGAATGCCTGGATATTAAATTTTGTGCATTTTTTTGTTTAATTCGCGCAAAGAAGGGAAGTGAGCTGTCGGCGCTTTGTCGTCTGATTATCATCGTTTGGCCAGTTATTTTCCCGTGGATTCGCTCGGGGCGTTCTCGCGGGTACAGGGCCGTCTCGAGGCAGTCTTAAAAAAATAAATAAAATGAATTACACACTGTACGAAGGTTTCACTGTGCTCTCCCCTCACCCCCCCCCCCCCCTTTCTAAAAAAAAAGGCCACAGTTTTGCTTGCTCCGACCCTTTCGTTTGGCAGAGTTGAAAGGGATTCTTCTCTATTTTATCGTTTTTCGATCAGTTCCTGGAGGTCAATTGCTGACGTTCGCAGGGAAAACCAATTTTTGATTTCGCAAATGTAGGGGGCAAGGTCGGCACTGCGGAATAAACCTGTACGTCGTAAAAATAACAACAACAAAAAAAAAGACAGTGCCTTTGTTTGAGAACGAGGAGAGCATATCTATTTTGTTTAAGAAAGGGGCTATGCACTGTCAACAAGAAAACAGTAAAATGCCAGCTGATGTCCATTTTGATGTGGATCCAGGATACAGATTTGTGTTTTGTTTTGATCTGTAAGGGGTAGGACAATATTGTTAGGGCCGATAGAGGCTACTAAATGCACTCTAAAATATTTCAGTTCATTTTACTATTTTCGAAACACTCCAAGATCTAATCACGGCGATCATCTGAGAGGTAGTGGCAAATAGACTCGGAAACATGCAAAACCTTAAAAAAGTAAACCATGTATTGGAACACTGAGCATGAGGACTCATATGAGCAGACTATGTTTATTACCGAATGTCTAGCTTTATTTTTAGCTTGATAAGATCGTTTTTTTTTTGTTTTCTATGGCAAATATTAGATTTATGCGTCTGTCATATTTCTGGTTCCAGTGTGTCATTCTATTCGAAAAGTATAAGGCATGGGACGTACTTTCCGAACAAGTAATGCGATTTATTTGGAACTTACTGCAATAAAAACTAAACATTAAAATTTTTTTGCCAAAAAGTGTGACTTTTTTATAACGCTGAATTCGACTTCTTTGGATAATTTATAAAAAAAAAGAATGCGCTAAACATATGTTTTTTATTTAGAAAATATATTTTTCTTTCGTCTATAAACGGACAAGAATGGGAGTGAGTCGACCGTTGAAACAAAGATGCATACATCCCGAAACTGTAAATTAAGATGCATGGTTCAATGCCCTATGACTTTGTGTGAATAGGTAAACGAACGACTACGTTAAGTATATGAGAGCCTGTACCTTCCCGTGGTGTTTGATTGATTTTTTGTTTCTTCAAAGTAAATTGTTTTATCTTCGTGCATTTGCCTGTTGAACATCCTCGTCAACTGAAACAGATAAATTTATATTCTAGCGAAGTGACAAACATAATTAAATCAAAGACCTAAAATGCGCTGCTCGCAAAATTTGTACAATGTACGCTTTGTACGGATCAATACCTTTGATGAAACACACCCAGCTCCAGGTCCTTGCAGTTAACGAAATGCCGATTTTCTTGGCTCTCTAATTCAATGCCGTCATCTGATTACAAAGCGCTATCTCGTATTGTGAAATTCACTGCAGTTAATGAAAAGGAATATTTTCATTTGGATACAAAAACCGAAATTCGTTTTCTTCGTTTTTTTTTTAATTGTTTTGTATTTATCTACACGTGTTGTTTACGGCAGAAAGCATGGCGCACTGCTTGCGATCAGATGTCCTCGCATCCACCATGTTCGCGTCATTCAGCCAACAAACCGGGATGTTTTTGCTATCTGAAGTTAATAGTAATGTGTCTCTGCACGAAGTACAATATTAACTTTTCTGCTGAACATTGAAAAAAAATGAAACAACTGTGATTTTTAAGAAAACAGTTCTAACAACTCGGTACGTTCGAACCACGGCTCACTCGTTTCGGAAAAATGAACATTTAAAGTCACTCTCTTTCCATTACGAGCCAGCAATTACGCTGGCAAAGAAACGCCGGAGTCTCGCCACACACATTTCGCCAAATTACTTTGGCAGCAAGGAGAATGCTCATGGTACTCCACACTAAAGGTACTGCGCACGCTCGCCTTTCTCAATACAGTGTGACAATTGTCTATAATTTGCTTTTTTGAATTTACAATTTTAGACACCATCATGTGTAACTATAGGCTACAAGAATGCTCCTTAATGTTTTTGTAATTTAGGAAAAAGTCAATATACCATTTCAATGAAGCTCTTCTAATCGGTGCCGATTTCGGCGGTCCTATGATGGTCCCGTGCCTTTCTCTCGGCATACCTGCTGGCCTGTAAGCTAAAACGTGAGGGCGTGGAAATTCGTAAACATTTGAATGGTGTTTGCAATCTAATGAACCGCATTTGTGTACGCCTGATGGCGGGCAAATATATTATCGATAAAGATTGTCTGGAAAAAAAATATATATGTTTGTATTTATATCTATTAATGTTTGAGTAAAATGCAACGCATTCAACTAATCCACGAATCGAGATGGGAAAAGTAAATATAATTTAGAGATCGAGCTTTGAGATTTTTTTTCGTTTGAATTACGCTTGAATGTGAACAGCCTTCATCAGATGTAAATTTGCACGCATTCCTAAACAATATTTATACACTTTATAATCTCGAGATCTTTTCAAAAGTTTGACATAAAGATGTTGCTTTTGTACCACCTTTTTTGGCAGCGAAAATGCCATTTTAAACATTTAACAAGAATTTTTAGATGTTTTGGAGTTCAACGCCTGTTTACGAAAAGTGAGTAGTGCCAGACACAAACAACAGTGTATTCAAAGACACAAATCATACTAGAACTTCGTTTAAACTATGCAATTCTCGCCTTTGACTGACTGGAATTGCTGACTGATCGTAATGCAGACACTAGCACTAGCTGGCCTTTGCGACACCCGCTGGCTGAAGCTGATTGGTTAGGCCATGCTACTAAACTGTTTATAAAATAAAATGTCCTGTGAAGCCAATTTAAATAAAAGACGCGACTTCGCATGTCAACTAATGCAAGGATAAGGACTTTTCCCCTATTTCATGAATACTCCGCTTTGGAAGGGGGTTGTGGTGGCACATCAAAGGCTTGATTTTAAGATTGCCACCTTAAAAACAGATTAAACTATTCAAGGTTACTTATTTCACTGCTCCAGCTTATGAAGTATTCCGAGTACATGCACGCGAGTAAGTTTCATGTTAGATTCGATCTCTTCGCGCATAACTTGCTCTTTAGCCCCTTGACGTGTTTCCCACCCACAGCCACTCCAGAGCTTTCTTTTCTTTTTGAGGGCAAAACAATACAATTAAAGATTTTCCGTAATTGTTTTTGCCATCTACCACGGCATTTATATTGCTACCCATTGCATGTAAACTATGAACCTTGAGGCTGCGCGAAAAACAAATCTCGACCGCTGCGACTCGGGAAGCTGGGACGCGGCTTCCAGGGTCACTCTCCTTCCTCCCCCCGCCCGCCCCCCCCCCCTCCCTCCCCCCGCCCCCCGCTGACGGGCATGGGTGGATAAAAAGGGGGATTTTTTTTATTGTATCCAGTAAAGTCCCCTGCTGGAACGTAACCCATTTAAAAATTTTATAACTCCACGGAAAATGTGTGTTTTTATAAAATATATTGGCCAGCAGTTAAGAAGGGTGCAATGAATTCCGTCTGCGAAACTCTAGCCAAATTGAGGGCTATAAAAACATCGGAGGAGTTCCCCTTTAATACATTAACGCTGCTTCCTTCGTGATTGGGTCTTTGGCTTTCTTACCGGTTAATGCAGCAAATATTTGGCATTGGAGCAATAATAAGATGTCCGGGACTCGACACGAACTGGCTTTCTTAGGCCATCGGTGTCTATTATGTCGATGCACAAAAAGGCGATTTGTTTTAGAAACGAATTCTGAAGACGGACATCCTACATAACGTTTAGCTTGACTGTTGCAAAGGGGAAAATAACGTTTTCGATTGCAATAAAGTACACTTCGTTGATTTTTGTTTGGATTCAAAAGGTACGAAAGCATCAAACATTTCTCAGTAGTTTGAAAACGCGTCAGAGTTGATTTCCATCACTGCACCTAGTGCACTCGAACCGTGTTCTGCTGAATTCCCGGAATGCTGGGTTTTCATGAAGTTCCCTATGAAACCTCGAAGACAACGGCTAGCGTTTAAAAGAGCTTCCAATACTAGTCTTTGATAAAAAAGAAAGAAGCACGAACGTTACCCCACGATGCGCAACCACCTAACTTCCATAACGCTTCTTTGAGGTTACTGATTAACCATGGAACGATAGCGCATAGTGAACTTCCCTCGGTAGCATGAGGAGTGGAGAAAGCGATCACGAAATATTGCATAAATATCGGCGTTTCGGTCACTGGTTAGTGATAAGCTACCTGATTATTGTCAAGTAGAGCGATCAATGATTTTTTTTTTACAGAAAGTCGTTTTAGGAGACGTTTCGTAGACCATAATGATAATCGTTTTTAGGTAGAACTAGTATTTGCCACCGTTGTTATGCATACGCTTTTTCAGGGAAAAAGATTATTGAGCCTTAATGGACGAATCATGTCACAGCTGTGCATGAGAAAAAATTTCAGGTTCGTTGCAACTGCTAGCCTCTTTTTTGTGTTTTTTTTTATCGCACATCACGCAGTAGTATTACAAGAACGCGCACAGGTACGATGGTCATCGAGATTGAAACAGGCAGGAACGGAAAGAAAGCTACAGGTCTAAGTGCACCGAGATGCGGTGCCTTAACTTAACACACTCGGTAACAGAGCACATGCTTCGGAAAAAAAAATAAGATACATTGCACATAATTGATTCGTAGCACGCTTGCCGCTTGAACATGCAACGATATGTGAATCTGTTATTGCCTTAAACCTCCGTAAAAATACCACAGGCGACAAGCTAGGGAATTACAGGGACGTTTCCTAGTCGACTTGACTGGGTTTGCAAGGAGCCTGGGATCGCCCACTCCCCGAATGTTCGAAGAAGCGGTCGATCACTGAACTGGGATCTAAGGCGAGCACGCCTCTTTCACGTAACGTCAAGTGAACACACCGCAGAGACGCACTTCCCGTTGTTCGGTTTTTTTTGGATCAAGAGTGCCGTTTTTTTTTTAGTTTCGGATTTCTTGCCATAGTTTCATCAATGTAAACTGAGTAGCTGGGCGTTCGAAGTAAAAAGTCTAAAAATAGCCGATTAAATAGTGGGTCAGAAATACAGGCGTATAAAGAAGATTCGTTTCTTATATTGGGATAAAA
This sequence comes from Ixodes scapularis, assembly GCF_016920785.2. Lineage (NCBI taxonomy): Eukaryota > Metazoa > Arthropoda > Arachnida > Ixodida > Ixodidae > Ixodes > Ixodes scapularis. The sequence continues at coordinate 69,422,236 of NW_024609882.1, read as the reverse complement.
CGGTTATGCAGGTCGAAATTGGGAAACATGGGCAGATGAGAGATCGTATGGACGAAAAAACACCCAACTGTGGTTGGAATATTCAGTGGGCTTAAATAAAGATAGCCACCCCTATCTCATCTCACTTGCCGAACGCAAAAGCCGAACACGGGACGCTGACATTTGGCGTTCGAAAGCGTTTGAACAGTGAGTAGAGACACAGGCAGCCATCCTTTGCATCTATATATTGTCCTTCCAATCAAAGCTCGGTGATCTAAGGACCCCACGTGATCTCACCAGCTCCTCTGTCTCACTTTCTATCCCTAAAGAATAATACAAATCACCGCGCACGCACCTTCCCAGTATGCACCGTGAGAACCAACCAATAACGAGTCCAAGACTGCGTAGCGACAATTGTTCGCGCCCATAATATTAGACCGTTTTCGGAAGTGCCCGCCATCTGGTACCTACTGCTTTAATTATCCGAGGCCTTCAGTGTTGGAGCACGTACTTTTATCATGCATTGGACAAGAACGCTGTTTCAGCGTTCGGAGTGAACTTGAATCCGATCAAACGTTTCGTTCCCCAGAATAAGGCGAACGCCAACATTGCCTGATCGACTTTTGAAGATTGTTTGTCGTCCTCTTACTAGTGACGCCAAATTATCGACAATTGGACTATTCATACTATCGCTGGTTGTTTTCCAAAAGTACCGATAGTGTCGGAAACTATCAATAGTGAGCTATCGATAGTACTATCAATAGTGCTATCAGTAGTTGACTTTTTATAGTCGGATATCGATAGTATTATATGTAGTTTACAATCGATGGTACCATCGATCGTGTTATCAATAGTTGACTTACGATATCACTAGCGATAGTGCAATCAATAGTAATATCGATAGTACTATCGATAGTTAACTAGTAAGTTAACTATCGATAGTTAACTAAGTTTTAGTTGACTAGCGATACTATAAAAAGTCAGCTTTCAGAAAACTACGGAGTGTTAGAAAATTAAAGCGCTACCCAAAACACGATTGACGACGGATATCAACGGGCAGGCGACGCATCGTTTTGGTAAAAAAAAACATGAAATTGAAAGAAAACTAAACAGAGGTGCATTCTCTGAAAATTAAAACGCTGTGGCTGAAGGTACGTCGGACATATTCTGATCCGAGAGTTTAAAGATAGTTCGGACGTACGCGGAACCCGGAGTCTAAAGATACGTCGCCCGTATCCCGATCCCAGAGTCTAAAGAACCGTCATCACGGCGCTATCGTGCTTCTGTCTTTCTGCAAATCATAGCAAAGAAAAAAAAAATCCGTTCCTATTCCCTATAGACACTGCATGCAAATGTTCCTAGCGGTCAAATGAAGCTATAAAAACTGCAGATTTAGTAAAATTAGAAGTTCAATGCCTTTTAAACAAGAGGTTAGTGCGCCTTTGAGGTATAGAAACACGCATATGGTTAATACAATACATGAGCAAGTTGACGGGTGCAGAATTGCTGTTAACTTGGAACTTTTAATTATTTCGCATTAAATTACAACATTGCAATAATACGCTCATTAAATCGAAAGGAAGCAGATGTATTGTTATTTGCTAAATGAAGTTCGCTAACAGCATGAAGTTCGCTAACAGCATGTATTGTAATTATACGTCGTGGCTTTGTACAGTCCAGTCGTTGAGTCATGTATTTACAAACAGGTAAAAAGCCTAAAAAGAGCTCACCTACGTGAAGAAGCGTACGTAGAGGGGCTACTGTATGACCTGGAAAAATTAACAATAGCATCTAGCAAGCTCACATTTCAATCAAGTTTCAACAGCATGTTGCTGCGTCTGAGAAATTACAACATTCCTGCGGACTTAAGCTATCGACAAAGACAACTTGGTGTAGCGATCCATGGGACCATGTTTTTTGTACTCTTGGAAAGTTGTTTTTGGACGAAGCTGATATATTTGTCAGACATCCAACGGAGGTAAAAATAGTCCTTGTCAGAAATACACCGGCCCATTTGATGCATGTGTTATGTAACATGGGCTGTGTGATGCGAATATCAATTCCACGTCCAAAGAAGGGTTTTTGCACTAGAATTCCAGCATGAATAAAAGTACATTATTCAAGTTAATTATGCGACAATGTCACGCTTATTTTTTTCTCAATTATTTCGGATGCCGAAAATGGCTTCAGCCCAGGTTACAAAGCACTCCATCGTTATATATAAATGAGGTTATAAGAATTCAAACGTGTTTTGTAACTCGAAATTAATGCTAGAATCAAAGACTCACCTACAGTCACAATTTAGAGGAAAGTAGCATAATGCAATGCTTGTTTTTCCGACAGAATTTCGGGACAATACTCTAAATAGAACTTTGGAGCTTGGTGCATTAAAATAATTTACTAATAAAATACTGTAAGCTGAGTGTCAATTAAAAGTGATATCCACTAAACAAAAGAAAATATCTTCATGAGTTGAAACGAGAAATCCACTCCCTACTCCATTGCACACGAAACAAATGGCATGTAGGTGCTAGTTATAATCTACACATTTTTTCCTGCGCTTTTAGCAATAGTTAGATTACACCTCTTTTACTCCTAAGTTTCTAAAGACATTTTTACGACATCCCTTCACCGCGATTCGGTCAGTTTTGGTTTCAAATTTCGTAAGGAGCTCGTACTGATTATAAAACCCCATCGCTAACGACACCAGTTTTTTTTTTTTTCTGACATGGTTTTGTCGCCCGTTGGGTGCGTTTACGACGTGGGATCGACATAATTTTAGACATGGAAATGTGCTAATTTATTCAAGTTTATTTATCTGTGAAGTTTCCTCTTATGATGATTATGTTCAAGAAGAGCGTGGAAGGCCCACGAAGGCAACAGTCTAACGAGCAACTCAACACAGTAGTTTCTCAGACGCAGCTATACATGTTCTAAGAACTTGACTAGAATGTGAGCTTGTTACACGCTATTGTTAACTCTTTCAGGTGATAGTTTGGATTCCGTTTTTTCGAAGACTATGTCTTGTGAAATACGGAGGGCGGTTTTCGGAGTTTATTTTTCGTCGGGGATTCGGGGTTTATCGGAGTTTATTTTTGATTCCCGATTCTTTGAAATTCGGTGTTTATTTTACTGCCTAAAATTTAAAAACAAAATTGAAAACAACATAAATAAGGTCCGGGTACCATGACCCGTTGTCCCGAAGGAACCCCCTCGTGCTACAAGCAGTAGTTCCCAATTTCAAAGGAAACTGAAGTGGAATCTCCTCAAGACCACATACCTTGTGCTCTTATAAAGTTTTGTTGTAAAACTTCCTCTTTTTTGCTGTTTATTTTGTCGCTGTGATCTCGACATCCGGAGTTTTTTTTTTTTTTTTGTTGGTATAAACCCGAATTGACGGAAAATTACCGGCGAGTGTTTCTCGGATTTTTTTCGGATTTTTCCGAAAATATGGAACTTTAGTCATACTGTAGCCCCTCTATGTATGTTTTTCTATGTATGGGTGCTCTTTTTAGGTTTTTTAACCGGCTTATAAATAAATCACTCAACGACTGAACTGACAAATTCAATAACGTAATTGTCGTGTTACAGAGTGCTATGTAAAGAGGAGCCGAGACAAGAGTAACTAGAACACCGTCGGGTTTATCCCTCAATCGTGCACACCACTCGTCTTCTTTTTGTCCCCACACGCCTCCCAGACCGCGAGGCGCTTTATATGACAACTCCTCCTTTCGAAGCATTAATGTCCGTAGCAGTCTGGTGGGCGTGATACCCTGCCGCTCCTTGTTACACTTGAGAAGGTTTCGGTGCATTGTTGCCCGACTTTCCGGTTGTGTACATCCGAACTCGCGGGCTGCTGTTGTCCGACCGTCTGGTGGTCCACTTCCAAAGACGCGGGCTGCAGATGACGGCTTGTGTGTCTCACTGTTCCTTCACTTGTTTCCATCACGTGTGACCGCGGCATTCCCACCTGGTGGTGTATTCTTGTTTGAGAAGCTGCGCCCGCGTCTATCCACACCTCTGAGTGAGGAGGTATCGTTTTGCGATCTCTTGTAGGATGGCGTCGATTGTAGTGCGAGGCTTCTCTTGTTTTTCGTTTGTCGTACTGTCGCCTATACTTGCGTACATGGTGCCACCGGGGCGTCAGTGTATTTGGCGCAGTTGTAACTGTTGAACGTAACTTCCTCCCCATGAGGAGTTCCGCTGGAGAGAGACCTTCTAAGCCTCGAGCTGTTCTGTGGGCAAGAAGAGCCTGTGCTACATTGGGTGATCTGCTCAGGAGAGTTATGGCTGTTTGTACAGCTCGCTCAGCCTCTCCATTACTTTGAGCGTAGTAAGGGCTCGAAGTCACCAATTTGACTTCCCATTCGTTTGCAAACCGCCGTAAGTCGTTTGATCGAAACGGAGGGCCATTATTCGAGTGTAGTACTTCTGGGCATCCATGCCTCGCGAATATCTGGCTGAACACTTTTGTTATGTGTTTTGTGTTTGTTCGTAAAAGTTCTTCCAACTCTATGAACTTCGAGTAGTAGTCGATGTCTACTACGTACTTCTTTCCACTGAGCTAGAAAATGTCTGTTCCGAGTTCCTGCCACGGGCGATCGGCTAAAAGAGTCGGATGCAGAGGCTCTGTGTGTGGTCGTCGATGCTGAATGCATGTTTTACACCGGCTGACGTAGTCCTGTATCTGATGCTGATTCCTGATGCTGATTCCCAGTCTGAGGAACCCTGGTTTTTACCCCAGCCTGAGGTTAATTCTACGTGGTTAGTGTTTACCAGCTCGCCTCCACCCTTATATATTTACTCGCTAAAGACAGGCAGCAGAGTTTTCACAAGTTTGTCTCACGCTTGTGTTTTCTTTATTATTCAATTAACACATATGTTCATTTTTACAGCCCTGACCCCCGACAGGTAAAGATGAACAATCTGTGGAAATCATATTGTTTTTTTCTCCTGATGAACATTTATAGCGAATTCCAGAAAATCGGGAATCAGTTGTTTTCGAAAGCACTTAGGCTTGTATGCAATAAAATGTTGAAACGTTTAGTTCGGTTTTATTTTTGCGCAGTTTAATAACGGTTGGTGGGAAACACGTGCCTCTCACTCCACTAACGCAACGTGTGAAGAAGAAAAAATACGCTTGTATTACACAGTTTGAAAAAAACCAATACTTCAGTGGTATTAGTAGAAATTTGAATGTACGTGCATTGTTAAATATTCGTTGCTCCATTAGACATTATTTCAAATCTTTCGTTACGCATTTTGGATATTGAATTATGTGTTGCTGTTTCTAACACTACCTAATACCTTCAAGTCAGAGGCTAATCGACTGATCAATAGTTAAAGAAATTTGAATTCCTTAATTAATTCTGAAAAAAGAAAAAAGCAATTGTTTATTAATTTCAAATTTCAAAAATTTAATTATGTGAGCATTTTATTCTCCGGTTTTCAATAATCAATACTGCGTGATCAATTAAACTCTTCGCAATAAAACAGAATCCGTTCATATCTATATTTGTCTCTCGGGCCTTTCTAAGGTTCAAACTTCTTTGAAAATAACACATGATGATTGAAACCTGAGTGGTTTGAAAAAATGAAACCCGTTTACAACTTCCTGCAACGCCTAATTAGAGCGCGGCTCTTGAGGAGGAGGAGGGAGGGTACTGAGGGGAAGGTATACCCCTCCTCCCTCCTCCTCACGTCCTCATCCTGTCTGGTACTCCTCTCTCCGAGCGGCGTCGCCGTCGCCTCCCGAGGGGCGCGTGACCTCACGGGGGTCATGTGACGTCACCGGGGTCAGGTGACCCCTAGAGCTCACGTGACGATGACGTCATCAGTGACGTCATCAGTGACGATTACGATGCCGATGACGTCATCAGTGACGTCAGCGTAATCAGTGACGTCACTGATGACGTCAACAGGGATTGATTTCAGAATGTTTAATAATTTAATAATTATTCAAATAATTGAATCAGTGATGACGTCACCGTCGCCGTCAGCATAAACGCGAGGTCACGTCACCCCCCGGTCATGTGACCCTCTCAGGTCACGTGACCCCCGCAGGTCACGTGGCCCGAGGTTTTCCCGAGTTCCTCCCGAGGTCCTCCTGAGGTCCTTGGGTGGGGGGCGGGGGGGGGGGGGGGCTCGCGGTTACGCCGACGGCGACGGTGACAGCGACGCCGACGCCGCTCAAGCCGGAAGGTCACGTGACCCCCCAAGTCACGTGATCTCTCCCCCAGGTCACCTGGCCCCCTAAGGTCACGTGACCCTTCCCCCCTTACTCCCCGAGGTCACGTGACCCTGCCCCACGGTTATGAAAATAATGAAAATAGAAAATTACGGTAATTATATTTATAAACATTACATTATATTGGCGTCGGCGTCGGCGTCGCCGTCGGCGTAACCGCGCCGTGCATTATGGGACGCGTGACGTCACTGATGACGTCATCAGTGACGTCACGCGTCCCATAATGCACCGCGCGGTTACGCCGACGGCCACGCCGACGCCGATACCGATGGCGACGGCGACGCCGACGCCGCTCAAGCCGGAAACTGGCGCCTAGGAGCTGCGCTCTAAAACGGAAACTCTTGAAGTAAAAAGAAAAAGGGACAGAGGACGTCTCAAACTCAGCCCTGAGCTGAGTTTCAGACGTTGTCTGCCCCTTTTTCTTTCTACTTCACGAGTTTCCGTTTTTCAAGCCACAGTCTCAGGCTTCAATAATCATGTATTGCTTGCACCAGCTCGCCTGCACTTTACCCGTTTTTTTTTCTTTGAAAATAACGTTGTCACGAATTCTCCACTTCGTAGTTGTGCTGAGCGAAACTATAAATTCAAAAGAGGAACCAACTCAAACTGTGAAAGGCGTTAGCAATTTAATGCCTCGACACCCCTTGGTGTCGAGTCAAAGTGTGCATGCGTTCCATTGTCGCCTAGCAAGAGGGAAAGCGAGAGAAGATGGGAGAAGTTGGCAGACGATCCACGCTTTCTTTACTTCGTCGCCGATCGGATAGCAAATTCGGCCCACAAAATGTATGACCTTTATCGAGCCTATGGAAACACTTTAACATCTAAGTACACGAGTTGGGCTCCTCCACGCCGCGATATCATTTTTTTATGTTGCATTCGTCGTCTTCATTTAATAATGTGTGCTCAAAATAAAGCAGCGTACCATGCCCTCACATTGTGTTGCAAGGCGCAGTATATCTAAATCTATGTAAATAAATCAAATAAACTGATAAAGAAACGATTAGAGAATGATAAGTCACGTAACGAAACACACGTATTTTATGTATCTCATGTCAAAAAAGTGAAGCGAAGAAGCGATAAATTACACCCACTTTTGTATTATTTTTTGCAGAGCCTCCCGACGCGCCGACAGGTGTTGAGGTCATGAACTTCACGAGTCGCTCGGCCACGTTGCAGTGGAATGCTCCTTACAACGGCAACAGTCAAATCACCAAATACGTACTCCAGCACAAGCTGCAAAAAGGTAAAGAGATCAATTTTCTTACACTTCGTGCGTTTTGGTTGATGGTAAAAGCTTCAATTACCGGTGTGGGACATTTCTTTATAATTTTCCATAGCATTTTTACGCTTAAAAACGAAAAACCCTTAATTGAACCGGCGTAAGTGTAAGAATAACTGAATAAATTTAGAAGCAAAACAAACAAACAAAATTGTAGGAAGCAGAAACACTAAAGTATATTCTTTTTTATTATGAAGAACTCTTTGCTATACACTTCGTTTGACTTTAGGTGCAGACGCAGCCGAAGTTACAGTGTAATGGAACCAAATAGGGCAGCATCAAAAACGGAAGTCCTTAGGCCTTATTTGTTTAAAGCAGACTTGTGCCTATCTCAAATACTCTACTCAAGATACTGTCTCTTAAATATTTTTTGAAGTATCTTGGTATCTTGCAAATACCTTTGATCGAGAGTATTTGATACTCTATTTTAATTACAATTCTGAGTATCTTGTACTCATTACCTTAAATACATTTTCTACATTCCGCCATTTTCGAAGTTTTTCGGTATGAAGTGGCGTGGGCGTGGCACGAGCAAACGTGAACATTCGTTCAAGCAACCAAATCCTGTTGCTAGCTCCGACTAGCTACGGTGACTTTGACTGAGCTCGTGAAAACATCGCTTTTTTTTCCAATTGTGACTCATATTTAAGCCCAAAATTTGTACGATGAAGGTTCTCCCCTCGCCTTCCCAAAGGCGCCTTTTGTTTCTATAGAGTTTCTCCCAAAAAAATTCTCAAACAAAAGGTGTGGTTTTACGAAAGTACAGATGCCACACTGCGGCGCAACGCAGAAAGCGAAACGACCTACGACAAGAATGCAGACTTGAGTGTCCAGAAAATAGCAAATAAAAGAAAATGAGAACTGGACACACACAAAAAAGTAGACATTTTTGTTTTGAATTTGTATATTTGACCCCGCTAAGGCAAAACGTCGAGGTTTTTTTTGCGTTGTTTGTTTGGCACTTATTGCTCTGGCGAACACTGTCTGTAGGGGAACAGTGATAAGCAAAGAACAGTAGAGGAGACGAACTGCGAGCGGGACGACCTACAAAATTTCAACAGTGTCCCCCAACGCTGAGTGCCTTTCTGAACGCAACCTACTTGAAGAGGGTGTGACGACTGCCGTGGCTATCATGTGGGTTCTCTTTGTTATCCATCCACTCATATCCGTGTCCCAAGTTCGTTTATAGTGAACTCCCCATATGGATTGTAGTTAAACGATGTATCTAAAGTGCGCCGCCGGACGTGATATTCAGCGATGTCACTATTGGAGAAGCGCTCTGACCCTTTTTTGACCCCCACACCTCAATGTTTGCCCAACACAAAGCCTGTGCAAATGCCCACACCCTTGTGGGCATGTTCATGTCATGTTTTTTTAATAGAGCGCGGGGCACGGTTTAATTAAAAAGTACCAACAATTAGTAAAGTGACGTTAAGTGCCGCATCTCTGCCGAAAGTAGTCCCCAGAGGATGCAAGCTTGACCCACTTGGGCTTTCGTGCTGAGCTGGGCACCCTGCATGCTGCATTGTTCATGCAGGCCGGAGTGGTAACAAAAGAGCCTTTCCTCCCCTCACTGGAGAACATGAACTCCAGCCGAACGCTGACGCCGCGTTCGGTTAGCCGAGCGCTGAGCCATTGTACTTGTTGTCCCCATCCGTCTAGCTCTAAAGTGAACCGCTTAGGGCGCACGGTCTGATCTGCTCCCCATAAAGCGACCTCTTTTTTGTTGTCCCAGAAATGTTTTGTAACATCACCTCTTTTTTGTTGTCCCAGAAATGTTTTGTAACATCTATCAGTGATATTAATTAACACGCGCGTTGCCCAGCGAGCTTCTGGCCGAATGGTTACTGGGCTTGGCTCTCGCGCGGAGGCTCTCGTGCGGAGGCTCCGGGTTCGAAACCGGGGAGCGAACTTCTCTTTTATTCATTCTTTCAATTTGACAACCTCATAAGTTCGAGAACCTTGTCGTCTGATGAGTTACGAATGTTTTACGCGCCGAAATTTCGACGCCGAATGCCCCAGAACACGCGCGGGTACGAAAGGTGCTCCGAGTGGCGGTCCGGAGTTAGTCTCGCCCTAGCGGTCGATCCTGCTGTTTCGCCGACATCAACGCTAGCCTTTGTCTATTTTGTTTTGGCCATAAGTTCGCCCCATTAAACTTTTGGTTTGTTCAGTTATTCGCCGCCTCATCATTTGCCATTCGTGACAACATTTTCCTTCTTATAGTCGGACTGCATAAAATAGCCCTACCATACTTTATTTTCCCGTTTTATGTTGTTGCGTGCTAATAAGCCATTCTGGTAAGTCAGATTTGCGCAGCTGTATAGTTGTCGTTGTCACTGACGTCGATAGAAAGTACGCAATGCGGAAGTATCTTCAAAACTAATTGAATTACATTTCTAAGTATTTGTACTCTACTCAAGATATTTTATAGTGAAAGTAACTTGAGTAGTATTTAAATACTTTATGAAGCAGGTATTAAGTAACTTAACTTAAATAATTTTATCGAGAATTTTGTTCAACACTGGTTTAAAGTTGCTTCAGCGATGATAGAACACGTACAAAAACACGACGAACAGAATGATGGTGCGCTTTTGGAACTGTGTGATTTGTACTATCAGCTCGTAGCATCCGCTGCGTCTGGACGTAAGGTTGAATGAAGGACATAGTAAATTAAATCTGAAGAAACGCAGCACGTGGCGAGTCTGAAGCATTTTATTGTTGTGCGTCACAGTAAGTACTCTGAACAGTGAATCACAAAGTAAGAAGAGTGAGCTTAAGCCACGCCCTGAGCAAGTGACTGTAGCTTACTTTAAAAAAAAGATGCGAAGAGCAAGCTAGTTGGCATAAGCTCGTAACGGCTAGGTCTTCTCTGTTACACCCAAGATTGCCGTAGAAACAATCAATCCAGTGGAATACGGTCATTCGGAGCCCTTACTAAGAAGTTTCACTGCAGCTAGTAACAAGAGAAAACGCCGTTTTCGCGTACCACTTAGTATAGTAATGTACATCGAGAGAAAAAAAGTTTAATTTAGAAATATGAATTAAAACAAAATTTAGAAGGGCTGCGCTTACGTCAACTAGGCTAATCAAATTATGTAGCTTACTCAATTTAATAACTATTGGAGGGGGCAACATTCGCTGTTGCTAGCAATGGCGCGTTGGCATTAAAGTGTTCTTGAATACAGGACCCAGCTCCAGCTCCCTCAATCAGCCGGTGGCGATGCACTCCGCATACTCAGGCGTTTTACGCGCACTTTGTGCGATGCCCCAAGCTGCTTGGGGAAACCAATGCACTGAGATCTCACATTCTAAGACTCTCTACTGAACAATAACACATAACCGTTTCAACCCTTACAAAGAACTTTTCAGTCAGTCTATACAAATCCTGCCCACAATAACGGCTCTTCAAACTTCGTATCCGGTCACGTCGTATCGAGCATTTTCAGTAGACTTTCAATCAATTTTCTTTCAGCCGGACTCTATAGAGTACATCCGGTAGAAATACTACAGAGAAGCTTTTTTTTCACCACGTCTCGATAAACTTTGTCACCATATTTCTTGGGAATTTATATAGACTAGAATCAATGAAATAACAAGGTGCAGTGCGGAGAAACGGTACCACATCCAGTTGGAGCCTTCTTGCGGTGACTGCTTTTTCGACTGTGTGAAATAATGAGCGCATATTGTAATGCGTTATACGAGGCGTTATTAAAAAGTTCAGGGACTGATTTTGTAGCATAAAAAGAGAGGACATCACTGTGATGGGCGCGCCGCAGTGGAAGCAAGGGACCTTTCTGTCGCGTTATACCAAAGTGCGTCGCTCTGTGACCACTTGTAGTAGAGCTGCGCGAGTTTATGTGACCACGTGCACGGCCAGACTGGCGATTTCACCTCAGACTGCAAAGCGGAGAGAGAGCGAACATCAATTCTGCGTCAAACTGGGCACATAAGAAAGAGAGACCGTTTTAATGATTCAGCAGTCTTGTGTAAAAAAGCAGAGACTTTTGTGAACGATTTTAGGTGGCCTCGCCTTTTCAGTAAACGCAGGACATCACTTGAAGAAGAAAAGCGGTTGGGCGTCCTTATCTTACCTTTCCTTGACTTTATTCAAGTTCTGCCGTTCTTGACGCGCGAGTACGACTCGAAACACCTCGCACGCCTCACTGCTTTTTGACATAAGCCTTCTATACAATTTCATAAGTCTCTGTATTAAATTTGCCCAGTTTTATGTGAAATCAATAATCACTCTCGCTTTGGTTCTCAGACTAAAGACCGCATGCACGAGCATAAAATATTTTGCTCCTGCATGTGGCCAAACAAACTCGTGTAGCACTGTTACAAATGTTCACAGAACTACGCCCTTTGCCATATTGACGCAGGACGGTCCCAGTGTTCGACTACTATGCGCGAATTTCTCTGCCGCCCTCTCATTTTTCGCTACACAATTAGTCACGCAACTATTTGATCAAACAACATACTTGGAGATGCGGTTTACCGACCCTTATCAACCACATTTCGTATAAATTATGCGCGAAATAGAGAAGCACACCTGTAATATTTTTATTTTCTGGGATGGTCATAGTTCGAGTGATTGCCTTTTAATTCTAAGGTATACTATATAGTGGCGGAGCAGTCAACACTACTGAATTATTTAGTAGTGTTGTGAGTGCTCCGCGGCGTGTGTATTTGTAATGTATCCGTATGTGCACATCGTAAAAAATCTGAAGTATTATTCATATTTTGTTTTTATATATTGTCGCTAGAAAGGGAAGAGGAAAGTTGTTAAATTCAGTATATGTTTTGTGTACAATTTGTGTATAAGATACATCTTACCTCTATAAACCAAGATTTTTCGAAAGTCGATAGAAAAAAACGCTGCCGAAGAGCAACAGACGATGGATAGAAAAGTCGTAAATTTAGTGCAGTACTACGCTTCTCACGTGCTGAAAGTATTTCTGAAAACGACTGATTTACGGGTTTTCGATAACGCTCAGCAAGTTTCTAATTAGAACCACATATATGTTTTCATTCGTTAAAAAGTCAGTTAAAAACTTTACTTAATTAGCTAACTGATCATTACAATTAGTAGCCTTTTATTTTATGTCCCCCTGGCAGTATAACCCACCTGCACAAAACAGCTTAAGTGTAGCTTTCACAACATTTTTAAAACAAACCTGCAAAAGCCTAAAAAAGGGAACACCTTGTATATGTCATGCACTTGAATGGCAATCATATGAACGAAAACCTCCCAGAAGGTCAAAACATTGAAAGTATGTTACTATTTGTTCGCACATAATTTATTCCAAGTGTGGTTTATAGGCGTTGGTGACCTCCCCCCCCCCCCCTCCCCTCTCCAACTATACACCATTCCAAGAGACGATAACCAACTGACACGGACGAAAAAAGCACCCTCCAAAAGGGGTCTCTAACTGGGTCTCGTGCCCCATCTCCGCACTCCACCTTATCATTCTATCGATGCTAGTTTATAGAAGTTCAATAGAACGGCCGACACTACGAGGTGATGTGACCAATCAAGCAGCGTCGAAACCGCAAGTCAGTGTGCTTTTGAAGTTCATGATCGATTCAACGATGATGGAATACGTCGAGAAACATGACGAACAGCATGACTGAGCGCTTTTGACGCTGAACAATTGGTCTCATGAGCTTGTAACGTCGGCTGCCTATGGACTTAAAAAGGGCGATTCATTCATTTGCGTTGAGTCCTACCGAGTGGGAGGGTTGCCATGGCAACATCTGCGTCGGCTCCAACAAAATAGGCTACACACCGGTTTTGCTGCTGCCATAGCAACCCTCCCACTCGATAGGATTCAACGCAAGTGTGTGAATCGCACTTAAATATAAAACTAATTATAGATAGGCATTTGAAATACTTGTTGATATGTCAATGGGGTTTCTATGCGGAGCCCAATTTCGTCTGCTTCTTTTTCGGGGGATGTAGTGGCGCCAGAACGCCGAGCCCTGATTGGGTCCGATTGAAGGATAGTGGGAAGAACTCAAAGCAGGATGCCTTGAGGTCTACCCACTATTCCTCAATCAGAACCAATCAGAGCTTGGCGTTCCGACGCCACCACAACCACTGTAAAAGGAAGCAGACGAACTTGCGCTTCGCGTAGATTGCCTGAGGCATGTTTCAGCGGCAGCTGTTACGGGCCGTCTCCTCGGCTTCGCGACAGCGTAAGCGTAGACAAATTCAGTTTCCCCGCTAAATTTAGCGAGCGATTGTTGTCATGTGATCTATGCACCCATTCAGTTCACACGCTACATTTGGCAGGTAAATTGATGTCAGTCGACCAGACATCACGGGACCTACAGCCAAATTCAAGTTCCCCGCTAAATTTAGCGAACAACTTTACTTCTCGTGACCTATGCACCAATTTAGTTTCCCCGCTAAAGCTAGCGGAAAAACTGACGTCACGTGACCTTTGCACCAAATATGTTTCCCCGCTCAATTTGGCGGGAAAATTGATGCCACGTGAAATGACGTCACGGGACCTACACACCCCTAAATTTAGTGAAAAAATTGATCTCACGTGACCTGTGCTCCAATTCAGTTTATACGCTATATTTGGCGGGAAAATTGATATCACGTGACCTTACGTCATTCAACCTGCAGACAAATTTAGGTTTCCCACTAAATTTAGCAGAAATTTATTTCACGTGACCTATGCACCAGTTCAGTTTCTCCGCTAAATTTGGCAGGAGAATTGGCGTTACATGGCGTGACGTCGCGGGACCTGCAGACAAATTCATGTTCTCTGCTCCATTTGGCGGAAAAATTAACGTCACGTGACCTGTGCACCAAAACAGTTTATCCACTAAAACTGATGTCACGTGACCTACCGTCATGAGACCCACAGACGAATTCAAATTCCCCGCTAAATTTTTCTGAAATTTATGTCTCGTGACTTATGCGCCCGTTCAATTTGCGAGGTATATTTAGCGGCAAAAATTTACGTCACGTGATTATTGCACAATTCAGTTTCTTCGCTAAATTTTGCGAGAAAATTAAATACTTCGGGAAGTTTTCGTAGACCGCGTTTCCCCCTCCGTTAAGCCCTGCGCAACGAAGAAGCCGCTACTGCTCCTGCGCGCCGATGGCCTTCACTGTAGAGTTCCGGGTATCGTAGCAAGTTACGGAGAGCGTTGTGGGACGCCGAAAACCAACTACGAAACCTCCCTTTTTAGTAGATCGTCTTGGTAAACCCGCTACGCAGTACGCTAGAGCAATAAGGCCAGTGCGCATCTGCGATGCTAGCGGAGAATTAGCGGAGCTGCCGAAAGTTAGCGGAGGCGCGCTGTTTGACCAAAGTGGCGAGGATCGTGGAGCACGTAGCGTGCTCCACGATCTTCACCATAGGCCCTAGCGTGGGTGTCACGAAAACGAGACTTGGCGAGATTAGAAAGAGCCAGTAAGGGACGATTTTCAAGATGACCGCCACGCCGCGCCTGTCCAGTCTGTCCGCTTCGCGATTATGGTTCCGAGGGGTGTTCATATCTTACTATTGAGAGAAGTAGCTGCGACAAAGTCGTTCCAGGAGTGCAATAACTAGCGGCTTCAGGCAAACATGCTAAATACGACCACGAAAAAAAAAGAAAAAATCTTTGTAATTTGCGGTGTTTTGAGCGAAGGGTCCTGCCTCCGGCTCGGCCGTCTTTCTCCTGAGGACAGAATCGACCAAGGAAGCGTGGGAGCAGGCGGATAGGGGGGATTTCCGTGGCGTTTCATTTTCGAAGAACAGTGAAGACTAGATCACACACTTTGCGTGAATCTGACCGAGGGCGACTACAACGGCTTGCGACGTACGACTTCTATGGCAACAGCTGCGTCGGCTTCGTGAAAACACGTCAAAAACCGGTTTTGTTGGGTTCCACTTCGCTTTTGCCATAGCAACCCGTGCGTCGCATGACGCTGCGGTTGCACTAAGTAGGAGTCAACGCAAGTGTGCTATTCGCCCTTGAGAAAGAGCTACAAAAGACCGGTCGCAACGACCCAGCAAAAGAGCTACGGTTGCTGTCATTTATTTTTGAAGATTTCTCTGATGGCTTTGGGGGTTGACTCATATCGGATTGACTTGCACAGCTTGGCTGTCAGTTGTATTCAGTTACAGACATAATACTCAATTGCTTAAAAAAATCAGATTAGCACTTCATTCTACAGGGTGAAACAAGGATACGCCAGGCTCTTTAAATCGACCGGAAAATTCGGTTTCTTAACCTATCGCGCTACGACTTTGTGCAGCGTTGCCCACAGATGGTGAATTTTTTTTTTTTTTGTAAAAATTGCGAAGAGCGATTTTACCTGAGGAAAAAGTAAAGAAGGAATAAGGCTTAGTTCCTATGGAAATGCAGCGACGCCACCGGTCTGCAAAGAACACGGCGCAGTTTCGCACGGAAGACAAAAGATGGCGCAAGCGGTCGCGACGCCAACTGCCGCCGACGAACGAGCAGACGACGCCGAGAGCCGGCCCTTTTGCAGACAAGAAACTGCAGTTCCTTGCTGTTACCGCGCCTGTCTTTTTTGTTTCTGCGATTTTCGCTGCCCGCGGAACGCGCGCCGCTTTTGAGTCGAAAAGATCGTCTGCTAAAAAGGTCTGCTCTCGGCGCCGCATGCTCGGTCGTTGACGGCGTTTGTTACGCCATCTCTTGTCTCCCGTGCGAAACGGCGCCGTATTGTTTGCAGACCGGTGGCGTCGCTGCGTTTCAATAGAAGCTAAGCCTTTTTCTTTTTTTACGTTTTCCTCAGGTAAGTTCGCTCTTCGCAAATTTTACAAAAAAAAATGCACCATCTGCGGGCAACGCTGCACAAAGTCGTAGCGCGATAGGTTAAGAAACCGAATTTTCCGGTCGATTTAAAGAGCCTGGTGTCTCCTTGTTTCACCCTGTATAATAAGGAACATTATATTAAGATATACAGCGTTAATAAAACAATTGCAAAGAATTGCATTAAAACCCTTTTTTTACGCAAGCCTTAGTGCACTCGCAGAAAAAAAGGGTGTATTCTTACACCCTTTGTCTCAGATAATACACCCCAAAACTTCAATTCGACGTACAGCGCACTGACGTCGATCTTCTGCTACTAACTTTCACGAGAGGCTTGATGGCCGTGTGGTACAACTTATTAAAATAGCCAATGTACGGGTTACTTACTCCAAAAAGATAAATCGGGGTGTTCTGGGCCATTTGCAAAACCCCCGTGTTTTCTTTCTGTGGCCTTTGATACGTACTTTAGTTGTTTAGTACGTTACATTGCACCGTTATCAAACCCCTCGTAAAATTATTTTCTTTCTCTGTCAGACCAGACCATATGTTTTATCATTTTCAATTAATTAAAAAGGAATTTGGTTTCGTAAAATTTCCGGTTCAAATATTCGGAGATTTTAATCATCCAGGTGTTGAGCAGTCGTTAAAGACTATGAGAACTAGCAGCATGACAACGTCTTGCAAAGTTTCTACGTTATTTCATTTTGTTAAGATCAGTGGTCTTAATAGTTAATTACGATAAAAAATAGTGTAGGAAATGTTCTAGATCTCGTTCTTCCGAATGTGCCCTTTTCGTGAGGAAAACCTTGCTTCAAATCCTTTGGTAAAAATCGAGTATTTTCAATCCCCTAACAATGTATAAAATTGTGCATCAAAAGTAGACGGCACATCATTTTTGAGCTCATCACTTTGTTGGCCAGTTTGACTATGAAAGCAAAAACACTACGTTAAAGAGCCGCAAAATATATTTGTTTTAAACGAACTTAGGAAATATGTGCGTTTACAAACGTGTTAATATTTTTCTGAAGTTCACCGTTTATTTTGAACGCTTTTGAGCTTGGCGACAAATGGCTTTGTAAGCGAACTTCTGAGGCCTGCATATTGAGGAATTGTTGGATCACAGCTGTCAACCTCTATTAGGTATATATTTCACATCTACACTTAACATAAATGGCAAAAAAATAGTCGTAGTGTTTTTCGGATCCGACTAGCCCATGAATATAAGCTCAAAATATGGTCTATGGCTTAGTGATTAAAAACAATTACTGTTCGGGAACAGGTATTCGTTGTGCAGAAAATAAATGACAAATGAGAGAGCATCTTGCCGTAGACACAACCATAATTAACGATCAAAACTAAAAATACAAACTCTAAAATAGAGAAGAAGAAAAAACAGTTTTGTCATTGCCAATGCACATAAATGAAAAAATATATTTTTATTTGATCATTAATAAATAAGAAACTACTTTCAAGCACCAAGAAAGATAGGACAGCAGACATTTTATAACTCCAGCTCTTTCAAAGGCTCAAGGTTGCGCTTGAGTTATTGGACCACCGTCCACTGGAAGGTGTTCAAATTTAAACGTTAGCAAAACTTTGTATCCAATCAAACGAAAACATGTTGAGTTCAAAAACATTTTAAAGGTGATATGGTTTAAAAGTGATATTTCTTCCGCATGCTTAGGTTTTTGACTACGAACATCTCGTTCTTTTAAGACTAGATTTGATTCAGTTTAGCAGATTATATATTAAACCTCTTAGTGTCGGTGGTTTTAGTCCTGCCTAATGGACTAATTCCCACAAAAAATATCCGATTGTAGATTTCGGGGTGCGTAAAGCCTGACTGCCAAAAGCTTTTCGAAGCGTACTTTGTAATCAGCACTAGGGATTACAAATTTCTTTACAAGTATAACGGCAACTCGCTTCTTGCAATTTGCACGCAAATAAAGCCACCTCATTGAAGCTATTTGGGGTGAAGCTTTTCATTCATTTTGTTTCTTACACATATTAATATATTTATTGATTTCAATATCCCCAAAGTCAAGAGGACAGTACAGTCAGGGATCTAAATCGTGAAAAAGCTTGTACGTAAAAAAGAGGGCCTAAAACAGTATAGAATAGGCTGTGCTCTCAAATAGTTTTTCTTCGAATTTGGGGGTACCCTTCTGGGTCTACTTATATTTACAAAAACGGTGTTCTCGCTATGAAGTTTTGGTGTCGGAAGAAACATCGCGCCTTAAAGGGAAACTCCGCTTCATTTTCAATATACAAAAAACCATGCAGCCCTCTTCAGTATCATATAGGACGACCACATGACAAATATTACGATCTAATTCTGTCTATATATTTAATAAACTGGGCAGCAAACTTTCAAACGAGCCAAGTCGCCGAAATCTGCTAACCCTAGCGTGCGACGGGAGGCGCAATCGTCAGCGCAGTCATTGCGACGGAGTTGGAGCGGCCAACGTTGAGCCACTACGTCAGAGGCATGTCTACGTCATCCTCACGTTTTGTTTGTTTTTACTTCTCAGAGCGAAACTGAACGATGACGACATGAGTTTCTCCTCCCGATGTTGGCTAACGGCGTCCACGTGATCATCGTAACGCGGATGCGCTAGTCTGCTCTGCCCTGCGCGTTTATCTGTCTTGTTCCCCATGTTTGGTTTCTCCGCTCCCCCCTCTCCTCTTTCGTCTTTTCCCTTCCCCCTCTCCCCGGGCCATCACCGTCCACGCCATGCGATGCGAAACGCCCGCGTCGCGTGTCCTATGCCTCGCCCCCACGAACGTCACTAGACCACGTGGTTCGACGTGACGTGGCCATGACTCTGACGACACGAGACCAATGTTGCCTGACGCAACCTAAGTTTCGGTTTCGGTATCTACTGATGTTTAAATTAAGATTACACAAAAAATGCTCCACATTTCGCAAATCCGAAGACTTAGAGAGCTGTTTAGCAGTGCTTTTTGACATGGAATCCCATGTAAGCCTAAATTTTTCAAAATTGAGCGGAGTTGCCCTTCAACGGTTCTTGTGATGCAGAAAATAGGACACGGCCATGAGATTCCTCAGATCTAAAGGACCACCGACGTCATCCCAACATTTGCAAAACGTTCCTGTAGTGATAAGAAATTGAACCGAGAAAAGATGTGTCTGAAGTCCCGAATCAAATAAAAGCCCTGCGGACAGTTTATTGGGGCTGAGTTCTAGGAAAACATTAAATAAAAATGTAGACTAATAATTCTCTGCAGTTGAAGCTTGCCTTTTTTTTTCTGTCAATAAAAACTCAAATTTGGCGTTTTCAGGCTTTCCGCGAACTTCATCTAACTTATACGGGAGCTAATTTTCGGAG
The DNA here is from genome assembly GCF_016920785.2 of Ixodes scapularis. Lineage (NCBI taxonomy): Eukaryota > Metazoa > Arthropoda > Arachnida > Ixodida > Ixodidae > Ixodes > Ixodes scapularis. The sequence goes on along the minus strand of NW_024609882.1, from coordinate 69,402,597 downwards.
TTTATAGCTAGTTACAGAAAACACAAACCCCTAGTTAAAAACTTAGCTATAGTTTCAGAAATATCTTCCCATTTTCACACTTCGTTCTATCTCATTTTTTTTAGAATTGTTATGTAATATTTTTGCAGATTGCCACTTTTCAAATACGGGGTGCTGTGGCAGCACTCTTTAACAATCAGATTCGCAGTGACCTCTTCTCTCCAAAATACTGGAACTCATGGAGCATAGTATATTGAGCAATCATTTGCCTTGTTCGCGCGGTTTTTTGTTTGTTTGTTTGTTTGTTTTCTTTTTTAAAGAAAGGTGGCGCGTCGTACAGCTTCTACCTGTGTAACGGTGTTTTCAAAATCGTTCCTGTGAGCTGCCGCACTCCTCTCTGTTTTATCGTGACATGGCGGTCTATTTGTTCCGGCGGAATTCGCACAGGTTTTCATGCTATATAAGAGGCTATGCTTTCACGTATGACCCGAATCATGTAGAGAATGATTACCTTCAAGGGCATTTCTGACATTGTGCAGAGTCCTGGAGTGGTCCTGTCTCACAGCTGGTGGTCACGAGTTCAGACACTACAGCGACGGTTCGTGGACTGCAGCCAGTCACAAAGTACGCGCTTCGCATTGTTGCGGAAAATGCACTCGGCCCCGGAACGCCCAGCAACGAAAGCCTGGTTACTACTAAGGAGGAAGGTAAGGAAAAACCAACTTCTTGAAAACCATTCTGGTGTTGGTTTTGATACTTAAGTTAGACTTAAGTATCAATTCAACTTAAGTTAAACATGTGTTTAACTTAAGTTAAACACATGTTTCTAACTCTCAGGCTTTACCCCTTCCACCATGATATTTCATATCTCTATATTAAAAATAGCTAGAGCGATAACGGTGAAGGAAGGTTATGCCAGAAACAACCTATAAATGTTCTGCTCTTTTCAGTGATTTCGTCACACCTTTCACAACTTTCATGTCGAGGAGGCATTAAAAGGAGACAGACATTTTTTTGTACGCTCTGGTTTTTTATTTGATGCCTTGAGCCTTTTCAGCCTTCATTCCACACCATCAAACTTCTTGTAACTCATCGAAAAAAACTGTACTTTCTCTGTTGCCCGTAAAAAACTGTACGACGTTGCGCTTTCTGTGTTGCCCGTAGAACCTCCAAGCCTCTCCGGCAAAATGTTAAAATTCCATAACTTCACGATAACTGGCTATCATGACCTTTGTTTGGACTATTTGTTCACATGTTATGTGTTCAACTAAGTCGGAGGCAAATCAGCGACTATAGGAAATTGACAGGATCTTTCCTTTATTTTTGTCGAATTTACAAAGTGGACCCGCTAATCCCAACTTACAAAAAAGACCTTCATCCGACCCGAGTTCTCCACGTGAAAAAACATTTTCTTTAACTTGTTTGTTTGATTGGATCACGATACGAAGTTGTGAAGGGATCTAATGTATTTCTGCATATTTCGAGCGTCTTAATCTGCGGCAACTACTATGAGCATGGCGGTTCGATGTTTTTACTTTAACCTTGTAACTGGCGAAACAAAACAAAAAATATAAGCGTAAATGTTTTTTTTTTTTTTTTCGGGGGTTTATGAATTCTTTGTTGCATTGAAAAATGAATACCAAGAACGTTACATGCAAATTCAAACCAGATACAAAAGGTCATCAATATTGTTGATTGGACAGTTGACGTAAGTGCATGGGATCCAAAAATGCAGGTTGCATATATCTGCAAAATATTACTTTGCCTAACGAAATGAGAGCCTACCTAGAACCGCCAGAACGCGGTCAACAAAGATAGCCATATATAATTGCATTGAAGCGTGTCATTTTAGTCATTCAAGCTTCAGCTTGCACCAACTTTTATTATATTTAGCAGCCGTAGCATAGAGCTGGAGTATCAATCACACTAAATTTAGCGGCGGAGATTCGTATTTTAATCACGTCTTGGTTTGCAAGCATTTTCTTCAATCTAAAATAATGTTTTTCTGCCTTGTTAAAGGGTAAAAGGGGAATATTAAACGAGTAGAATTTTATTCTGATAGAGGGCACTGATGGGATGTTTGTGTTGGATGTACACCTGTATCACTTTTTTCCCCAGTACTTCACGTATTCTGTTGCAGCCTTGCTTGTGCGTTTAGAGTTTTCCTTTTCTTAAGAAGATCAAAGGGTCACAAAAAGTAGATTTATATAATTTTTGTTTTAGCGGCCAGATGTCTAAATTTTATTCAAGCTCAAGTTCGCGCTCTGGTGAATAAACAGATGTATAAATCAGGAGGCGAGCTGGTTGACACAAGCATTGCCAGCAATATTATGTTACTAAGTTTTAAGTGTCCCTGGAACTTTTAGCATACAAATTTTCATAAAGCTAAAGACACGTCCTCTATCAAAGTATTACGCCCCAAGCTATTTGAAATGCTTCATCACTACTCCCAAGAGAGAGCGGCATTCGCAAATGTTTAGAATTAAAACCGTAGTTTCCCGCGTGTACAGGGAATTACCCAGAAAAAAACAGCGTGTTTCACGGTTCGCGCAAATAAACAACTTACCACAGAAAGCTGATTGGGTTGTGTGTATGTGTGTATGTTTATAGAGCCGAAAACTTGGTCTGCCTCAACGGCCGACGAGTCTCCCAGCTGTAGATGAGACATTTAGCCTCTGCAGTACAACAGCTAACCTGGGGTCTTTAACGTGCATCGCGCAGTAGTGATACAGTGTACTAGAATACTTGGGTAGTGTTGGGACCGAAGGGGCTCGCCTGAAGCGCGTGGTATTGATCGCGACAGGTGTCGCGTCCGGCGCCTTATCCAGAAGGTGTGCGCATGCGCGGCTGCACGCGCGAAAATATGAATCTTTGGTGCCGCTTTGGTGGAGTGCACGTAGGATTTCTGATACAGCTACGACCTGCCAGTGGTCGTACCGCGGCATCAATTACGCTGCGGCACGATCGTTAGCAACATAATGCTTCAATGTATTGGACGGTACAAGCTACATTACCCTTCCTTTACATAAAAACAATTGCGACTTTAAAGAAGCGGTTTCGGTTTGTCGGATGGTGAGCATTTTAAATGAAATGCCCATTTCCTTGGTCGCAAATGCGGAACATTAGATATTTGAAAGGAATATATAAACTCGGAAGCGGTTTTTCTTTTTCCTATCTTATTTTATAACGGAACGAAACGGCGCATACTAAAGTTCGAGATTCTTTTAGTATGTTTTTAATACCCCAGGTTAACTTCTCTGTCTTCTTTTCTGCCCGTCTTCTTTTTCTTGACCTTAATCAGCTCGCTTCACTTGTCACTCATTCTTGTGTCCATTTATGCGACGAACCACCCAAGCGACGGTCGCAAAGGGGTGAGAATCTTCTATTTCTTCGTGGCTGCCACGACCATCCGAGAATCACCCGACGTTCACTTGTAAGAAATGGCTTATAAGCCGTGTCAATTTTTATCACGCGTTTTAACATTTAACTTAAGTCCAAAAACTGAGACAATGTGGGCTGAACAAGTAATGCTTTATAAGATTCAAAGAAAACAAGAAACTATTTCACATCATTTTGAGCAGAAAACATGAGCACACGTAGATTAGGCAAGGAAAAAGTTGTAATAGTTTACAGCACGGCATTGAAATAATGGCTACAATGTGCAGCGCATACATGGTTACAATATGCAGCGCATTATCCTCTTGAGAGTAAACCATCTGAAACCTACACGCTCAGAACAATACATTTAACCGAGAGCTGCTTTCTGACAACCAGGTTAGTCTCGCCTGAGCTGGATATTCGAAGGGAAACACCCATGGTTCCACAGGGGGCGTATCTGGTTCACGCAGACATTCAGGGTGCGTTTGTTTTATTCTTTACAGAACTTTACATATTTTACAAAGAAAGGATGTGGCAGATATGTTATATCTGTATACGTTATATCTGTATGGTTCGGTGGACAATGAATGGGTGAATAACCGTTGCAATGTTTAATAATGAACCAAGATATGTTAGTTAACTTGTTTATTAACGGCTTAATCGACCATGGTGCAATTGCAGCTTTAAAAGGAGTCATTATTAAAGGCAAATACAATTTCGACAATTCGCGAAAAGGCAACGAGGTTCGCAAAATTAGTCGTAAAAGTTTGCCTTTCTTCGCTTGATTCAGAAACCGCGTTATGAAAATAATACGTAGAATAGTAACTTAGTCGTCTTGATGTGTGGCGCCGGCGAGTCCACCGAAGAAACGCTGTCGAGTTAGTGACGAGGGGACAGAAACAACCTGCGTCATTCTTCTACGCATCAATATCAGCACAACCTCATTTGCGCTTTCAGCGCGCAGTTTTTTTAATTAAGTGAAGAAAGGCAAAATTTTAGCGATGAATATCTCAGGACAGAACGAGCGGGTTGGTAGAGATAATTAAGCTTGAGGAAGAAACGAAAATGGACGGACGAACACAACAAAAACGAACGCCTTGTTACTTTCGCTCAAAGCTCGTTGTTTCTTCGCGAACTTTTTAAATTAAGTTGGATTTTAATGATGACTCGCTTCAAAGCTGCAATTGCAACATGGCCCAGCGAACATTTCATTAACCCTTTGCCTACCGCAAAAATTAAAAAAAAAAAAGATTTGAAAATACCGATTTTTTTTTACGTGCCCTATACTCTGTTTCACCTTGTGTTGTACCGCAGGAAAGGCTACAAGCGCGAGCTCCTTGCTCTAGGGCGCATCTCGGCGGCACGAGCTCCCGTGCACCAAGGGCAGCTGCCAACGCTATGAGCTCGCGCTCCTAGCTTTCGCTACATGCACCGCTCAAAGAGAAAAAAGAAAAAAAGAAAAAAAAAAGGCGGGCTGCGCGAGCCGGATAACTCGACTACAGCGCCGCCACGAACTGTCAATACACGCGTCCTCACGAGCTCCCGCTGCCGAGCCGCTCCGGTCCCAACACTACCCAAGTATTCTAGTACACTGTAGTAGTGATACACGAACGCGTGCCCGTACGATGCTCATCCAGATTGAAACGGGTACACTCTAAAAAATGCCCGTGCGTCCACTTTCCTGCACGACACTCAGAGAGCCAATCACGACACCTTACGAAGGCAGCTCGGCGAATGACGATGGCGAAACATATGTTTAGACCAAAAAACGCAGTCTGAGTTGTGACATTAAGCAATGCAAGCGTGACGTTTTGCATTGCTTAATGTCACAACTCAGACTGTGTTTTTTGGTCTAAACATATGTTTCGCCATCGTCATTCGCCGAGCTGCCTTCGTAAGTTGCTGTGATTGGCTCTCCGAATGTTGTGCAGGAAAGTGGACACACGGACTTTTTTTAGAGTGTAGGGGCGAGGATTGAGCCCAGGATCGTGGGTTCTGCAGCGCGAGCTTTTGCTCCACGTGCTCACAGCTTGTGTGCGCTATCCCACTCGGCCACCGATCCTCATCAGAGAGAAAGCTGAGACTTCATGAGAATGCGAGACTAACGGTGGAGATAGAATGAGAAAGTTTTTGAACAGGACGTTACCTAAATAAAGCAGTAAGATAAACATATATTTTTATGATCCCTTGTCTATTTATATGCCTAATATCGTCAAAACAAAAATAGCGTGCAGCATTTATTTCAAGGATAAAAGCTTAGAAGGAAGAGAGATAACAAAGTTGTATTTTTTGCTGCCAAGTGTTTTTTCACTGATAGAAATGCCACATGCATTCACAATGATTTTTGTTTGACGATATTCTGGTTAGGTGGACGTCGACTTCGAAAAGTGGTGGTTTTATTTTACAGCGAAGTAATTTATGTCTAGGGTCCCGTGGATTTTTCGTGTGCGGCAGCAGAAATGACGTTACGGCTTCGTGACTTCGTGTGACGTCACGACTTCGCGTCAGGTGACGTCAATCTCCCCGATAAGTTTAGCGGGAAGATCAACATCACGTGACGTCAACACCAATGCAGTTTCCCGCTAAATTTGGCGGGAACATTGACCTCACGTGATATGAAGCCGTGATGTCACATGACTCACGAAGCTGTGATGTCATTTCTGTTGCCGTACACGAAAAATCCACGGCCGCGTGTGCGTCATGTCTGTGTCGTGTGCTAAAGAGCTTGCTGTTTTTTTTTTACCTTCCCAGCGAAAAATGGCTCATTATTTTTATTTATTCTATCCAGGTAACGTCGTGTATCAAGCAGTAGCGTTTTATCAATTGCCCCTTTATTTATATTATCATGGAGTTTCAGCTTTCTACGACACGTACTTTATTTTCGCTGGTTGATCAAAACACGGTTCTTTTTTCCTCACAAACACCAAGTATACCACAGTCTTAAAACGTCACTAGCCCTCCTCAACACAATCGAGGATCGAGTAGAGGGCCTCCGAGAATCTCAGCAGCTCCGACTGGAGCGTATGAAAGCCAGCAGACACATTTTGCAGGCAGTTGGACACAGCTTTAAAAGCAAGCCTGCGTTGGCCCTAATCCCCGTCCCTTGGGATACGATGGATATCACAGACCAGAAGCCACCTTGAGAGAACATAGGACAGAACACACCGCGCCGAAGAAAGGCAGTTACGAAGCACCACAAATATGTGGAAGCGATGATGGGTAACAGAACGGCGCGGCGCTTCTGCACTGACGCAGCACGGCAGGGCGACCATACTCCAATTGCGTGGTACTGCGATGTCACCGAGTCCAGACAAGCGCTAAAACTTTCCGGCACCTTAAAATTAATAAAAAATAAAAACGGAGCTTCAGGTACTGCAACCAGCTGTTCGGGCGGCCCGAGACCCTTACTCGACTCAACAAACAGACCACATCCCATCTACTGCTACTCTGACTCCGGACAGGCAGTGCACGAATGTGGGAAGCATTCCACCCGAAGCCATATCAACGCCATCGCACGGGAACTTCGACGGGACGGCCACAAGATTAAGGTCAAGTGGATGCCTGGCCATCAGGGACTCGAGGGCAACGAGAACCAACACCTCCTAGACAACTTTCAACCATGCGCGTCACGTGAAATGACGTCACGTCCCGGAGGCCTGCATGGGCGCTGATTGGATTCGAGTGCAGCGTCAGCCTTCGCGTGGGAGTATGATAGGAAACGAGCCCCACGCGAAGGCTGACGCGGTACGCGCATCCAATCACGTGCCGCGCAGGTTTTATAGGAGGTGTTGCCGCAACGCGGAACGGAGGCTTTAAAGGGGCCCTCCGGAGCTTTCTGCGATCGTCTGTTTGTGTTGTTATATTGCGTAGTAGGTGCAAGTTAATATGTATACAAAGTTTTATATTACAAAACCGTTTATTAAGCAGACGGCAGAAGAAATAGATCGGGACTATTTTCTCTTGGAAGACAATCCCCGATTCCCTGCCCATCGCTAAAACTTGACCAATGGAAATGCTGAATCTCGCGGTGAATGCGAACGTTATTATTGCAACACTTTTTAAGCTTGTTCTAAATTAGAGTTTGAGAAAAACGTAAACTGAATCTGGTGCGGGAAACATAGCCCGCAATTATCGCTCCAAAACCAGCGAACTATGTTTTCTCCCCGCAAGCTTGTTGCTGGGGGGTGATGCGTCGGCGCGTCTGCTCGTCTCCTTCCCGGGGCGTCTGCAGGCGTGCGTTTGCGGGACACACGTTCCTTCTTCCCATGGATCCCGACTCCGAAGCCAGCTTTGCGATCCTTCCACGTCAACGAGTCAAACTTTTCCTTGTCATCTGTGGGATGCGACTGCGTATTGCAGAGAGATTCCTCCGCGGGTCGGCGGTCGGCCGCGTTGGTGACGCGCAGTGACGCCGGAATCCTTCGCTTGCTATTGGCTGACGCGTAAAGAGATGCCCCTCCCTTTTTCCGGGGTCATCTCAGAAAGGGGGGCGTGCCGGGGACTTTGATAGCAATTTTAGTAGGGAAATCCGCCGCGCATGACCGTAATTTTATGATTTCTAGGATCCTTAGGGCCTGTAGATTGAGTTACCACCATAAATAGACCATCGCAGAACGCTCCGGAGGGCCCCTTTAAGTCAAATCTTCGAACATTTCCAAGAAGCGGCCAGCTCGGAAGCTGAAAAGGAACAACACTGCGATTAGTACCTTAGTCGGACGACATCTAAAGGACCTTTACGCCAAAGGCCTTTAGGATTTTCAAATGACCTTTTAGTTCTGCTTCGCCAGACAGCTCAAGTAGATGTCATTTAGGCGGTGTTTACAGCGATTGAAGTCTCGTGGCTCGTCAAACGCGTAACTCCCGTTCACGCCAGAAACATATTATTTTGTCGATATAAATATTTTTTAAAGATTTTTTTGAGCAAACAAAATATTAAAAAGGACAAAATAACGAGTTCAGTCGAGTAATTACAAGAAAGTTCACTTTAAGCTCAAGCAAAGCGTTTTTTTTTTTCCTCTTTTTGTGCGCGCTTATTCCTGTTCACTATCAGTGTTCCCGCTCCTTTCAATGCTTCGTCCACGCTTTTGTCCTGTTCGGTTCGGCGTCGTGGTCACGCTTCAGTTTCACCGCACGCTTCGGAGGTACTCTAGTCGATCCTTCTAAAGTCGTATCAGCGCCCAGGTCGCCTCAACGCTCCAATGGAAGCGCGGCGAGCCGTTCTTACTCGTGGACGCCCCTCCATCGTTCGACATATCGCACGACGCGAGAGGGAGATACAGAAATACATATGTACAGGAAAATATTAAATATATAGAGTTGTAAGTAATACACTATTAAAGGACGATAAAATATGAAGTATAGAAATAAAACCTACATAACCATGGTTGTAAGGAAAACCGAATTGCCGAAGCGGACGATACGAGCAGTCGAACAGCGGGACGACGAGGCATACTGGATAGCTGGGGCCCTGAGTACAGAAAACTGTTAGTAGAGCGAGGTCTGTACAAGAATGTACTTGAAACACGCTCTTTCTTTGTTAAATAAAAATAAAAAAAACATTGATTTTAGATATCAGTACGATCTATTCTTTCAATTCGCTTCACCAGTGTAGATCGCAGTCGACGTGAGTACGCTTTTAGCAGCCGTAAGAGTGTTCCGGCAACTCAGGTTCACGAAGAGGAAGGACCTTTACGCTAAATGCCATTTGAGTTGCCCTGTGGCGCTGCTTAAATGACAGTTACACTAAAGGTCCTTTGGCTTAAAGGTACTTTTACGTGCCCGTCTGAGAGGGCTATAAGAGGAGGCGCTGCAGCTTGCGAAGAAGGAACGCCGAAAACCGCCTCGGCTCTTGATTTCGTAAGAGGAGGACCCAGTCCCGACTGGCTAACGACGGTGGACGGCCGTTCAACTCCGGATGATACGGACCGGCACAGCTGTTTCCCCAGCCAACCGAGCGCTCTTAGAGATGAAACCTGAAGGGGGTCGCTGCACTCGGCGTACTTTAAAAGGGCTTGAGGCGCATCTAGCTGCCAGCCTCCGGCACCTTCTCTCCGGTTGTCCGGCACTACAAGAGCATTACAACGCCGCGTGGGCTCAGCTACCTAAAGACATAGAAAAAAACCTACAAGTCAACGCGTCTGGACTCAACCTCGGGGGCCTCCGCAACACCGAAAAGCGGTCCTAGACGCGCATCTCGCGTACTTGAGGGAAGGTGGGTCTCCAGGACAGTGTTTAACTCTCTTCCCCTCCTTCCACCTGATGCCGCTAGGCAAGAGATAGATCACACACATTAAATACACGTTTCAGGTCACTTGATCAATATTTAAAGCTCACGTGTGTCAAATATTTTAAAATAAATTACCCTAAAGATAAAACTGATTGTGATTGCAACCGATAACAGCTGCCAACTAGGCCGCTAAAGGCTTCCTCGTCGGTAAAGTCTAAACCGAAAGTGAAAGCATGTCTGAAAAGTATCCGCGGAGCTCACGCTCGAAACAATCTGGGGCCTCTACTCTGAAGATGAATGACGTAAATAACGAAGCTAAAATTATATATCGCCCTTTAATAAGAAACATTCTGCGCTGTGGCATGGATAATTGGCCGCGGATACACGTTTCACGTGCTTAATTCATGCGCGATGACTCTACGCAGATTATTTTTCCTATTCTCAACCACGTCATTTGGCAAGATCCAACCATTAGACTGCAGCGATCAACTTTCCTCTGTTATTTTGCGGCAAACTATAGGCTTCCGATCTTCCAGAGTGCAGAACAATTTTCATTTTAAAGAAACGGCTTCGTCGTGGACGCTGTTGACAAGGCACAACCAGAGCGTTTCCATAGTCACGCGAATTATCTCTTATTACCTGTACTTGTGTACCCGCCTAACAGGGTCGTACATTCATTGATTTATGTGGTGGTTATCTGAAACCCTGCTCGTAAAAATGAACAAAAAGGCCGCTCGAGACAATCTGGCTTGCGAGAGAACACCGTTGGGTATGGGTTGGAATCATGCGTTAAATTATGTATACTTGTGGCGCAAAGCATTTATGATAAGGAGCCTCGGCTCGTAGAGCCCAGTTTTCTGTGAGCGCCTTCGGATCTAATTTAGGAAGCTTATAAATTTTCGTAGGTCTAGTGACGTGCCTCGCTTCGTCTACGTATGTTGGCAAGAAGGTAGCTTCAGGTTTAGGTATAATGAAGCCGCCCGATTGCGCAGGGTTAATTTTCGATTATCGTGTGTCTGTGTGTACGTGCATTACAGCTTTCGTGTTCGCCTGTGTGTTGTGTGTACTCATCGGCGCAGATTTGAGCATGTGGGCACATATATGTGTATCCGAGTATATTTGTCTGTACGTGAGTATCTGTGTGTAAGTATATGGGTATATCTGTAAATATGAATATACATGAGTATGTATGTTTGTATGCGGGATTTATGTGTGTATGTTGGTACATCTGTTCATATGAGTATATGTACAGGTAAAAATATTTCTATATATGTCGGTAGATCCGTGTGCAGGAAAGTATACATTCTGTTGGATACAACCGGTGTGCCACCGCGCGGCCGTTGGCGGATGTAGGCTGTGATTACCTCAGCGCAACGAAACCACGCGGCGTACATTGGTGCGCATTTAAGTCTGAGCGGTGTGGTTGCGGTGACTTGACGGTACGAACTGCTGCGTCGTTAACTGCTCCAATAGTAATGCGTCGCGGATCGTGGGGACAAAGTCTCATAGTTTTTCATATCTAAGTCTTTTGCTTTTATGACAGCGACAACAATGAACCCGTGCCGTGCGACGCAAGAAGTTGAGTCTCCCGATTATGTATGTCACTGCATCAGCACTGCTGACAACATCTACGCTGCTGTTTCGTACACTGTGTTTGTTTTGGGCCAGTAACATTTGTATATCTTAGCGCCGAAAGGACGGACCGGAGTAGCCTCCCGCCCTCGGAGGTATGCAGTGCCAATATCTTTTAAGGGATGCCCTCGAAACACGTACCGTCCCCATAGCATGTGGCAGTGATATTTCTGGACCAGTATCGCAAGCAGTCTGTGCTTCCTGAAGAAAAGTTAGGATTGTGCATAAAGAAAAAAAGAGGAATCTAAGCAAAAGTACGACTAAACTTGAAAGCAGTGGAGCAATCTATGTTTTTCTGGCATCTCATGTCTGCGTTATTTATTATCCTTTTTTTTTGGACATGGAAATTGCCAAAACGCTGGGATTGTATTTGACAAAATAAATGCAAGGTAACGGATACAGGCCAACAAAATAATTATAATACTATAAAAAAAAATCTTTGAATCACCTTTTCGTTTTAATTTAGATCAACTATAAATTACATATATGATTTTAAATCACTTCACATAAAAATAAAAGTTTGGTTTTTCTTAGCTTTGTTTTTAAACGCGGTAAATTGATTGTTTAATCCATCCAATCACCAAAACAGTGTAAAAAGTACACTGTAGATTTTACTATATCGCAACGCGCATTTTAATTTAAAGTTTTTTTTCTTGATATAAACAAAGTCATAATATAAAACAATTGGAACTTGATTTGTTTGGTAATTGAGGAAGTTTTTTTTACTTTCTGTAATACTTCGGCAGAGCAAAATAGGAATCATAACGAAGTTTATACGGCAACCCCGTGGAAACGGCTCCTTAAAGACAAATTGTTTTCTGTCACTCTCGTGGACACAGTGCCACTGTTGTCGTGCTTCTCAGGCTGGTTTCAAACAAACTATTAACGGCCTCAGAGCTTCGCCCAATGTAAAAGCAACAACAAAATATTAATTACATAACGTTGAATCATTACCTTTGATCTCGAGCACAGCTTCCGAGTTGTTTATCGAGTGACTTTTCTTTTGTTCTTGAAGTGCACGACGCACAGTGTAACCTTGTTAAAACAAAAGCGCCAAGGTTGTGTAAGACAAAACGCATAGATATATTGATCGGTGTAAGATCAACCTTACATGTATGCAATTCGATTTGCCTGTCTGTGGCTGTCTTTCTC